>NC_138307.1:6425000-7025000 GCF_965601325.2 Salmo salar | reverse complement strand
TAGTATCCGTTTACTGTACCACTCTTTGGTGATTCATAAAAGCATAACATGTCGGTGATGGTGGATGCAGAAAGAATAAAACGGTTATTGGCAGTGAGGGCACAACAAACACACTGGGAACAGAAAACCAATGTGTTCAGAGAACAAAAGAGCCAGCCACAAAGTCCTTGGCACACAGTCACAATGCTTTTCAGTGAGATTTGATCAGTGGTTTAGCCAGGGACCAAGAACAGGTGCATTGCTTGCCCAGACCTTGCTTTGGCAGATGGTCGAACATCATTAATCAGTCGTTATCACATTCACAATCCACAAGTGAATACAAGTAAGTGAGTTAGAGTACTGGTGCCCAACCAACCCCAAACGGATAAATCCCTTTAATTGTACATTCAGAATGGAAGGCTATATAAAGCGCGCTTATAAAGTCACTGGGGTGGATCTGATTCTTTGAGGCTTTTTGTCTCCTGACTTTAGGGCAGTATAATATAAAGTAGATATATAATAAATGTTCTCCAATTGTCATTGCACATAAAAAGTGGTACAGCTCCCATGCCCCAATAAACAGCCTTTGAGATATAAAACTGCGGAATGACCATCCTCCATTGGGTCATTCTTGGAGCCAGACAGGGAATGGATCACCAATGATCACTGCTCCTAGAAAGCCCAGGGACAGGCAGGTGACTAACCTACCCAGAGGGGCCTGTTCTGTATTTGAGGCCAGGCAGAACAGTGCGCAGAACAGGAGGCAGGTAATTGGGCAAAGAAGGCTATGGTGGCATCAGATGTAGTACTCCATTCTGCTGTGACTCACAGAGCTGAGCAGGTCCAGGTTTAGATCCAAGACCAAGTCTACAGGATAGCTGTTCTCCAGGCCTGCAGGGTAGCTGTGTTCCGGGCTGCGTCTGGGATCCTTCTTCTGTGAGATGGAGGACTTCTCCTGGGGGTGGGTGTGGCTGCAGCGGCGGTACAGGAAGCATGACGTCACGGACACGGCACAGAGGGTGATGAGGAGCACAGCTGTGATGAGACCTGGGAAGAGAGAGAGAACATTGCTTTTACTTTAAAGTTAATAATTCTGGGGGTTACTTGGTAAATATGAATATCCCTAAAGTCAAGAGTATTTGTTTCAGGGAGAATGGCTGTACACCGACAGAAATTAAATAATTTGCTACATAATTTCAATTATGAAGAAACAGATAACTGGGGATGATGTTCTGGTTAACCTCCAATTACTGCTGAATCACTTCTTGTCTTCTTCAGTCGATCTATGCCCCTATCGACGCCCTCTGAATGATTTATTCCAGAAGAAAGGAAGCAAGCAAACAAAGAAGATGTCAGACATGACCTTCAATTATATTCGGTGGACGATGAAAGGCTGCGTGGAATTTATAAAGGCATTTCAATCAATGAGTCATTTAATTTAGTAATTATGCCTGCTCATGTCAAAACCTAAAAGAGATAGGTCAAGTTAATGAGTCATTAAAGACCCACTCTGTGGTACTTACAGCCGTTATAACCTTTTGCATAATTTGGATTTACAGTGCATTTGGAAAGTATGCAGACCCCTTCCCTTTTTCCACATTTTGTTACGTTACAGCTTCATTCTAAAATTGATTAAATAAATGTTTTCCCTCATCAATCTTAACACAATACCCCATAATGACAAAGCAAAAACAGGTTTAGAATTTTTGGCAAATGTATTACAAATAAAAAACAGAAATACCTTATTTACATAAGTATTCAGACCCTTTGCTATCAGACCCGAAATTGAGCTCAGGTGCATCCTGCTTCCATTGATCATCCTTGAGATCTTTCGACAACTTGATTGGAGTCCACCTGTAGTAAATTCAGTTGATTGGACATGATTTGGAAAGGCACACATCTGTCTATATAAGGTCCCACAGTTGACAGTGAATGCCAGAGCAAAAACCAGGAATTCTCCGTAGAGCTCCGAGACAGGATTGTGTCCATTCACAGATCTGAAGATGGGTGCCAACACAATTCTGCCCCCAAGAACACAGTCTTAAATGGAATAAGTTTGGAACCACCAAGACTCTTCCTAGAGCTGGACGCCCAGCCAAACTGAGCAATCGGGGGAGAAGGGCCTAGGCCAGAGAGGTGACCAAGTACCGATGGTCACTCTGACAGATTTCCAGAGTTCCTCTGTGGACATGGGATAACCTTCCAGAAGGACAAACATCTCTGCAGCACTCCACCAATCAGGCCTTTATGGTAGCGTGGCCAGACGGAAGCCACTCCTCAGTAAAAGGCACATGACAGCCCACTTAGAGTTTGCCAAAAGGCACCTAAAGGACTCTCAGACCATGAGAAACAAGATTCTTTGGTCTGATGAAACCAAGATGGAACACTTTAGCCTGAAGGCCAAACGTCACGTCTGGAGGAAACCTGGCAGCATCCCTACGATGAAGCATGGTGGTGGCAGCATCATGCTGTGGGGATGTTTTACAGGGGCAGGGACTGAGAGACTAGTCAGGATCGAGGGAAAGATGAACGGGGGAAAGTACAGAGAGATCCTTGATGAGAACCTGCTCCAGAGTGCTCAGGACCTCAGTGGGGTGAAGGTTCACCTTCCAACAGGACAACGACCCTAAGCACACAGCAAAGACAATGCAGGAGTGGCTTCGGTACAAGTCTCTGAATGTCCTTGAGTGGCCCAGCCAGAGCCAGGACTTGAACCCGATCAAACATCTCTTGAGAGACCTGAAAATAGCTGTGTGGTGACGCTCCTCATCCTACCGGTGAGAGCTTGAGAGGATCTGCAGAAAAGAATGGGAGAAACTCCCAAATACAGGTGTGCCAAGCTTGTAGCGTCATACCCAAGAAGACTCGAGGCTGTAATCGCTGCCAAAGGTGATTCAACAAAGTACTGAGTTAAAAAAAACAAAAAACGGTTTTTGCTTTGTCATTATGGGGTATTGTGTGTAGACTGATGAGGGGGAAAAATGGTTGAATCAATTTTAGAATAAGGCTGTAATGTAACAAAATGTAGGAAAACTCAATAATTTCCGAATGCACTGTGTGCTAATAGAAACATAAATAAAATCCATATTGTGAAGCCAAGCATGATTCACATCAATGCTATTAAACTCACCAGATGCTGATTGTGAAGTTGTACTATCAGCCAAGGCTCCACAGTTCGATTCAACTAGATTGCCAAGAACATGGACTAATGAGCTTCCATGATTCAGAATGGCTGTCTTCAGCGGTGTCAAATGATTGAACTGGACAGACGACAGGCAGCCAATGAAACCCTTGGATCCTGCCCTAAGCACCTCCTCAGACAAACCAGCATGTCCTGCTGATGTACCTGTGACTTTACCCAAAGTCAGAGATCGTAGTGTGTTCATCTTCATGTCAGAAGAAAGGTTGTATTTTTGGTCGATGTCTTTGTCAATCTGGTTTAAGAAAAAAAGCAAACATTTCCAAATACACTTGAACATGCCATCAAGGTGGGATGACTGTCTATGCTATAAGCATAATGCTTTGCTATGTTGAAATTGATACAGATAGATATCACTGACCTGGACATAAAGGTCTTTGCCTTCCCGGTGTACTTGGACACGGTGGAGCTGCCCATCGGCTAAGCTGGAGGCTTTGGGAGTAAAGATCTCTGCTCTCTTCTCTCTGTTCAGATGGAACCAGATCTGCAGACTCCCTACAAAAGTTAAGAAAATCATAAAAAGCTTCTCATCTTACAATGTTGTTAAGCGATAAAGACAGAGAGAACAATGGATTGAGATAGCAAAAGATAGCTACCGTTGTTAGCGAGGACGATAGCCAGGTACTGTTGATGGTAGGTGCTGACACAGAGTAACATGGCAGGGGTGTGAGTCGTCAGAAAGCTGAAGGCAATGTTTTCTCTGGACTCGCCGTTGTGGGCATAGATGGCTGAGGACTGGCTATGGACTGGCTGACTGCTAGATGACTGGCTACCTCTGTCTCTGTTGTGGATGACTGGAAAAGGCATCTGGAAGGTAAGGGTCACCGAGGAGCCACTCTCAAAGGACATTGACACTTCTGTTACAGGGATACAAACATGGATGCCGTTATTAGTGTAGAAGGTTCCTATTCAGTAGTCCTGTATTGTGCTGTTGATCTCAGACACTGATTCAGACAGCATTTGCAAGAAGTGGCTTATCTGAATGGTGAATGGGTCAGAACAAAAGGGATGCTTGAAAGAGTGAAACTCAAAGAAACACGGCTAGATCATCAATGGATCAAACAGAAGTCGCACATTCTCTGAGTTACCAAGTGCCCCTACCCCTAAAGCACGACCCTGTCCAGAAACCTCATTCAAAACGCTGTGAATAGGTGATATCTGAATAGCTTAAGTGATAAAACCTGCTTTGATGCCAGTGGATTAATACAGGATTCATCCATAATGGGTGGCGTAGTCTCAGCAGGAGTCCTGTTGTGTGTCAGGCCAACATGAACACAGCTTTTGAATGGAATTCAATCCAACAGAAAATATGTCCTGGCCCGTCATATTAGTTTCAGATTTATGGAAATGAATGAGCCAAAGGGATTGAAAAGAAAGAATCTCTGATCTTTTTAATACATATGCTTTGATCACATACACTTCCCAAATCTTTTGAAATAATACATTTATAAATCTAATTTCATACTTTCAAATACTGTAGCTACATTTTCCTAACCACAAAGACAGTCATTAACTCAGCTTTTCGCAATCTTTTTAGCTTATTGCTGTTTGTTGGGGTTACTTACCTTTCTTGCAGTGTGGTCCATTGTAGGCAGAGTGTGTACAGTCACAGACATATCCACTGTTTTTCTCCATACACCGCCCTCTGTTATGACAGACACTAGCAGAGCCGCTGCAGTGGCCAGGGCAGCCTGGGGTCACTCCTGGGGTCAACTTGGCCTGCTCCTCCAGGTCAAGGGTCACGCCGTTCAGGGTCAATGCACGGATGCAGCCCAGGAAACTGCTCTCTTTGAAGGTGGATCCTCCTGGCAGGAAGTAGGCAGTAGGAAACACAGGAAGTATAAACAGTACGTTTAAACTGCTCTTGAAATAGAAGAATACTACTTCCAACATGGAACTAAACAGTATCTAATATGCAAAGAAAGTGTTGTTATGGTTTGATCTGAGTCTAGTGCCTACCTATGAACAGTAGGCTTTTGAGCTGCAGGCGGTAGTGCCCTTCAGAGGGGGCCTCCAGAGTGTGTAGGGGCAGCTGGTCCACTTGCAGGGAAGCCTCCTTCAGGTTGCGTTCAGCCCTAACGTAGTGCCACTGCTTATCATTCAAGGGGACAGGGGACGTCACCGTCAAGTCCACCGGGCCATTCCCCACGTCAAAGATGAATGTTATAGCTGAGGGAGCTGAGGAGGACAAATTCAAGTTCAAAATGTGGCCCACTTTTGTTTAAGATGGATTTGTCTTTGGCTTGTAGTCTTTGGCTCCTGGGCCAATGTATTCTCCTAAACTGAACCACAGTTTTCCATAATGTTATCAGAACTATCTAATCAAATCCAAGTCATCTGTCATCTAGAAACAGAAAAGGTTTTAACTTGCGGTGATCATTTACACAAGTGACTAGAGAGGAGTTACGGTTTGGTTGATTTGGGATTCAGGGAGAGACAGACTCACTGGTCAACTTCAGGGTGATGAAGTCAGCGGTCCCCAGGTTCTCCAGGAGAACACCAGAGGAAGCTGTTGTCTTGAAATACAGGGAGATGTCCGCACTGAGCTCAGCCTGGAACTTAGGGAAGTGGAGGGACGACGACCCAGGATAGAAAGAGGCTGAATTCCACATGAACCCTGCAAATACAGGAAAGTACAGTTAAAAAATATAGTGACTGAATATGTAATAACTGACAATTTACCCGACTTCCCCCTACTGTTACAAAAATACAGAACTTTTTTGTTGGCATAGTCTGTATGAACAAAAAATATAATTATTATTGGCACACTCGCTTTTGGGATAATTATATGAACTGAACTAAACTTACTGTCACCGTTGCAGTGAAGGGAGCTGACTCTGTATACAGCTGCTGAGCCTGTCCTGTTGGTGTCTCCAATTACAATCTCAGTCAGTGGGAGGTGATCTTTGTAGGACAGCAATCCTGTGTCGTTTACCCTGTTGGAAAAAGTCTAGATAAATTTAAACTCGACCTCAGTTTACTAAATTTAAAGATGTACTCAAAGCTCTGAGAAATGATACATTTATAGAAGGAAAGACTGATTGGTAAAACACATAAATGTTGTTAATGCAGGTCATAAAACATATAAACGCATTGGCATCCACTGTACCATAAGTGTGTGTCTGCATCACAGTTGCAGAAGTAGTTCATGTCGATGCAGTTTTCCGCCAGGCTGCAGGAGCACTGTTGGATCCCAGGTACAGAGCCTCCCCAGTAGGTCTGTTTCTCTCCACTCCGGTCCAGCCACCATGACAGGGGCCTCCCATCTACAACCAAGGCACATTTATTTCTATCATGCAATCTCTATGAAAAGAAAACAATGTACTACATCATCAACTCTACTCTTTGTCTGGCCAATGTGGTCTGCTTGGAACATAGGACATGTTCACTTGCTACACACAGAGGTTCATCTTCTGCTATCATAGAAAACACATGACTGATTTGTAGTCTTTTAGTCTTGTAAACCTGACCCTACGCACGTCGTAGGAGGCAAACGTCTGCCTAGGGAGACTAATAGATTTCGTAGGCAATTCCACTGCAAGCTGGTGAAATACCTTGTCTTGACATATTGTCTTGCTTGTATCTAAAACAAGACCGTCTGCATCAATATTTCATATGAGAAACAAAAAATCCCCAGGCGAGACAGCACAAGAACTCAGCGAGGCTTTTTTCACAGTGGGAGTTGGAATCAAAGGGAGCAGAGGGTTCAGCAATACTCACTCTGAATATTTTTGGCCAACTTTTTTTGTTGCAGAAATCCATTATGTCATTTGAATTAAACTTGAGCTCTCTGTATACTGTTTGCCCTTATCAGGCTTCCAATAAGACTCACCCCAAGTATTGAAGAGACGGGACTTCCTGCAGCTGTAGACCACTTCCTGTTGACAGTGCTCAGACCGTCCAATCAGAGTGCGTAGCTGCTCCAGGGAGGCTGTGTAGTTGAACCGCATCACATACGGCTTCTTTGTTGTGGCTCCAGTCACGTTCACAAACCCACTGTTGTTGTGGCCCACCACTGTCCATACCTTGTCCTCTATAGGGAAGACAGAGCAGGCATTTTACTTTATATACAGGTTAATCAGGTTAACAGCACTGTGGATAATCCAGATTATCATATTAGCATGAGAAAGACTTCTAGAATGTAATTTTGTTTTCCAAGATAGGTGTCCTTCACATTTCTAATTATTAATTTAATTCAGGTTAGTCAACTGTATGGAACGTACACCAGAGATAAACAAAGATGTGTAAAGTGGTGGACACAATTTTTTAATTTTTTTTTAAACCTTTATTTATACAGGTTTTTCTCATTGAGATAACATCTCTTTTCCAAGAGAGACTTTAATCGCGTTAGCCTCATATTATCTAATTGAGAATATCCAAAAACTGCACCAGTAGCTTCCCTGGCCTAGCCTGGTTACCAAATGCTGTGCTCACCATCGTTTCACTAGAATTCTGGTTTAACCAGGCTATGCCAAGCCATGAGCTCACCAGTCATGTTGCAGTAGACCAGTGTTGCCTTTAGAGGACCACTCCCATCTGGATCAATGTAAAAGTAGCCAGACGTACTCCCCATTTGTCGGTGTGCCTCACACGACGCTTCATAAATAGCTGTGGGAAGCAAGATCAATACTTATATCAATAGCCCATACGCGTGTTGCAGTGAATGTATGAACATATGCCAAGAGCACTAGCTCAATTACATTTTCTTGTCACACGCAAAATGTGTGAATGGTAATAGTTAGAAGTAGAAAGCCATGGCAGCTTTTAACCGGGGGTTGAGGTACATTATAATTCAGCAGTCAGTAAAGTGCCCTCCACTTCACAATTTATGACACCCTGATGGGAATGTCAATGAGAGTTCAGTGATGGGAAATAGTGTAAACACTAATGTAACTTTAGTCACGCTATACAGTATATTAAACAAAATATACACCAAGTGGCCAGTTTATTAGTTACACCCGTCTAGTACCGGGTCGGACCCCCTTTGCCTCCAGAACAGACTGAATTCTTTGGGCATGGAAACATTGCTCAATTGGTATCAAGGGGCCTAATGTGTGACAGGAAAACATTTCCCACACCATTACGCCACCAGCCTGTAACGGGTGGACACCAGGTAGGATGGGCCATGGACTCATGCTGCTTACACCAAATTCGGACTCTGCCATCAGCATGATGCAATAGAAACTGGGATTCGTCAGACAAGGCAATGTTTTTCCACTCCTCAATTGTCCAGTGTTGGTGATCACGTGACCACTGGAGGCTCTTCTTTCTGTTTTTAGCTGATAAGAGTGGAACTGGGTGTGGTCGTCTGCTGCAATATCCCATCCGTGACAAGGACCGACGAGTTGTGCGTTCTGAGATGCCGTTCTGCACACCACTGTTGTACTGTGCAGTTATTTGCCTGTTTGTGGGTCCGCCTGTTAGCTTGCATGATTCTTGCCATTTTCCTTCAACCTCTCATCAAGGAGCTGTTTTTGCCCACAGGACTGCCGCTGACTGGATGTTTTTTATTCATCCCACCATTCTCGGTAAACCCTAGACATTGGTGTGCGTGACAAGCCCAGGAGGGCGGCCGTTTCTGAGATACTGGAACCGGCGCGCCTGGCACCGACGCTCATACCATGCTCAAAATCGCTTAGGTCACTCGTTTTGCCCATTCTAAAGTTCAATCCAACAGTATCTGAATCCCTCCATGCCTGTCTGCTTGCTTTATATAGCAAGCCACGGCAACGTGACTCACTGTCTGTAGGAGCAAACCCTTTTCTCTAACAGGGTTGTAAACCTAATAAACTGTGCACTGAGTATATTTGTACTGTATCTTTTCACAGGTGAATATTTTCATTATCATGAAGGAGCCAGTTTAAAGGGCGACTGAATTGGTTTTGGGGTGTAGTTTGATGTCGGTGTCTCTTGTGTGTCTTCGCCGGTGGGAAGAGTTAACCAAATAATTTTGCCAATTAACTTCAGCCAGCTGGTGTGCGACCATGGCAAAATTGGTTTGACTTTGGATAGCCTATCCCTGTGGCTAGTTAGGGACCATCAATAAATTACACAATGTAAATGAGACAATATTTTCATATTACACACCTTTTAGTTTTCTCATGAAATTCTTTCAATATTTGTATAGGAATTTCTAAAATGTATAGTTGGTTTGAGGTTTTTAAGCATTTGAAATTTGGAGCTATTGGAATTTGAACACTTTGTCCCATGTACCTTTTGTAATTTACCGATGGTCTCTAACTAGCCCCATAGGGATATCCAAAGTCAGCCCAAATTTATCACGGGCATTACAATTGGGCCACAGTTGTGACAGGTTGACTTACAGTTGTGACAGGTTTCTCCAGTGTAGCCTGTCCCTGAGCAGTCACAGTAGAAAGTATCCCATGATTGGGTGCATCGTCCGTCATGCTCACAAAAATTAGGCAGACATCTACGGAGAGAGAGAGAGAGACATGTTCAAACTCCGAACATAACTCAAGACAGCAGAGCTGCATACAGTAGCATGAAAAGCCATTAACAGAAGATCAAAGAGATATATAAGGCAGTTCCTCTATCATAGTGCTGTGTCATTGCATATCCACTGTCTATAACCCTCGATATAGCCACTGTCTGTGCTGTCTCCTCTGCCTGTTCCCTCCACCCCTCCATCTCTCCATTCCTCCATAGAGCAGGCTTAGGGAGGAAACAGAGTGTGACTCCTGGAGCGCGTCAACCTAATCACTGCTGCCTGCTCTGGCACAGCCACAACATATTTCTCACTCAGCCTAATGGTCAGAGCTGGCACACGGGCAAATCAATATTGGCAGGGATAGATGCCCAGGGAGGGATGGGAGACACACACACACACACACACACACACACACACACACACACACACACACACACACACACACACACACACACACACACACACACACACACACACACACACACACACACACACACACACACACACACACACACACACACGGAATTAATTATTCAGAGGATGTTTCTGGCTTTGGCAGTGTGACAGTACAGGCATACAGTCCAGGGGCATGCGTCCCAAATGGCTCCCTACTCCCTAGGGAGCCAGTAGCTACTGCTATTCTCTGTTCATCATATATGCATAGTGTGTGTGTGATTTGCCCGTATCCGGCTACCCGTATAAAGCACTAAATAAACTTCAGTTAGTGCTAAATACGGCTGCTAGAATCCTGACTAGAACCAAAAAACTTGATCATATTACTCCAGTGCTAGCCCCCCTACACTGTCTTCCTGTTAAGGCAAGGGCTCATTTCAAGGTTTTACTGCTAACCTACAAAGCATTACATGGGCTTACATGGGCTTGCATCTACCTATCTTTCCGATTTGGTCCTGCCGCACATACCTACACGTACGCTACGGTCACAAGACGCGGGCCTCCTAATTGTCCCTATGAATTTCTAAGCAAACAGCTGGAGGCAGGATTTTCTCCTATAGAGCTCCATTTTTATGGAATGGTCTGCCTACCCATGTGAGAGTCGCAGACTCAGTCTCAACCTTTAAGTCTTTACTGAAGACTCATCTCTTCAGTAGGTCCTATGATTAAGTGTAGTCTGGCCCAGGGGTGTGAAGGTGAACGGAAAGGCTGGAGCACGAACTGCCCTTGCTGTCTCTGCCTGGCCGGTTCCCCTCTCTCCACTGGGATTCTCTGCCTCTAACCCTATTACAGGGGCTGAGTCACTGGCTTACTGGTGTTCTTCCATGCCGTCCCTGGGAGGGGTGCGTCACTTGAGTGGGTTGAGTCACTGACGTGGTCTTCCTGTCTGGGTTTGCGCCCCCCCTTGGGTTGTGCCGTGGCGGAGATCTTTGTGGGCTATACTCGGCCTTGTCTCGGGATGGTAAGTTGGTGGTTGGAGATATCCCTCCAGTGGTGTGGGGGCTGTGCTTTGGCAAAGTGGGTTATATCCTACCTGTTTGGCCCTGTCCGGGGGTTTCATCGGATGGGGCCACAGTGTCTCCTGACCCCTCCTGTCTCAGCCTCCAGTATTTATGCTGCAGTAGTTTATGTGTCGGGGGGCTAGGGTCAGTCTGTCACATCTGGAGTATTTCTCTTGTCTTATCCGGTGTCCTTTGTGAATTTAAATATGCTCTCTCTAATTCTCTCTTTCTCTCGCTCTCGGAGGACCTGAGCCCTAGGACCATGCCTCAGGACTACCTGGCATTATGACTCCTTGCTGTCCCCAGTCCACCTGGCCGTGCTGCTGCTCCAGGTCCAACTGTTCTGCCTGCGGCTATGGAACCCTAACTTGTTCACCGGACGAGCTACCTGTCCCAGACCTGCTGTCCCAGACCTGCTGGAACCCTGACCTGTTCACCGGACGTGCTACCTGTCCCAGACCTGCTGTTTTCAACTCTCTAGAGACAGCAGGAGCAGTAGAGATACTCTCAAAGATCGGCTATGAAAAAGCCAACTGACACTTACTCTTGTGTTGCTGACTTGTTGCACCCTCGACAACTACTATGATTATTATTATTTGACCATGCTGGTCATTTATGAACATTTGAACATCTTGGCCATGTTCTGTTATAATCTCCACCCGGAACAGCCAGAAGAGGACTGGCCACCCCTCAAAGCCTGGTTCCTCTCTAGGTTTCTTCCTAGGTTTTGGCCTTTCTAGGGAGTTTTTCCTAGCCACCGTGCTTCTACACCTGCATTGCTTGCTGTTTGGGGTTTTAGGCTCGGTTTCTGTACTGCACTTTGAGATATCAGCTGATGTAAGAAGGGCTATATAAATACATTTGATTTGATTTGATAGTCACTTTAACCATACCCACATGTACATACTACCTCAATAAGCCTGACTAACCGATGTCTGTATGTATCCTTGCTACTCTTATTTTCATACACACACACACACACACACACACACACACACACACACACACACACACACACACACACACACACACACACACACACACACACACACACACACACACACACACACACACACACACACACACATACCTTTTTTTTTAAACACTATTGGTAAGTAAGCATTTCACTGTAAGGTCTACACCTGTTGTATTCGACGTACGTGACAAATAAACTTTGGTTTGATTTGATAAATAGTACACAACTTTTGGTAAAAAGTAGAGCACTATGGGGGCATTTAGGATCCACCCCAGGAAAAAGCTCTCTGTTGTAATGGGAGTCCTTCCATCTGATCTCAGGTCATACACATGTCATACTGTCTGTTGTAATGGGAGTCCTTCCATCTGATCTCAGGTCATACACATGTCATACTGTCTGTTGTAATGGGAATCCTTCCATCTCATCTCAGGTCATACACATGTCATACTGTCTGTTGTAATGATAGTCCTTCCATCTGATCTCAGGTCATACACATGTCATACTGTCTGTTGTAATGATAGTCCTTCCATCTGATCTCAGGTCATACACATGTCATACTGTCTGTTGTAATGATAGTCCTTCCATCTGATCTCAGGTCATACACATGTCATACTGTCTGTTGTAATGGGAATCCTTCCATCTGATCTCAGGTCATACACATGTCATACTGTCTGTTGTAATGGGAGTCCTTCCATCTGATCTCAGGTCATACACATGTCATACTGATAGATTGAAGAGACAGAAACAGAGATACTTTCCCTTATATTGAATAGAACAGTGTCACAAATGACCTACAGTAACTAAAGATATATACAAGATATAAAAACATGAATTGTTGAGATTTTGTGAGCATACCTGTTGCGGATCCCACAGATGTCGAACTGAAGCTTGCTGTAATTACCCAAAAGCCCTTGCTGCACACGGGGTAGATCCATAAGTTGGTTGTTTAGGAGGATCTGACGCATGCACCCCTGGAAGGCCACAGTAGGGTTCTTACAGCCACCACTGTATTGGGGACAACCTGTTGGAAATCATGACAATATTTGCATTGCTAAATCATTCCAGAAATAGTAATTAAACACATTTTGATGAAGCACTGATCTAATTAAAACACACACTTAAAAAATTCAAGCATAATTTAAGACACAGTCGTTACCAATTTTCCACCAATAATAAGCAATAGTTAAAAGACTGCCATCTTACCTCCAAAAAATACACTATTGCCTGAGTCTGCATGACTTTGTACGTCCATGGTAGATGTTGGCTCATTGTCCAAGACCAGGGAAACAATCAGATCTCTGTAGCTCAGACTAACAGAATGCCACAGTCCATCAGTTACACTGCCTTCTAGTAAAACAGAACACAGAAAAACACAGCATGGGTTAGGCTACATTTACTGCAGTACCATAATGCTGCCAGTTCATTGTTATTAGCAAACTTAGCAAACATTAGCCACCATAAAGTCACTGTGACATGCCATTAGGTGGCTTTTTCTAGCTAGCTAGCTGCTAACCTATGGAAATGTTTGTTTTCTGCTCAGCAGCTCCATGGACCATTAGGTGCAGTTGGCCTCTGCTGATTTGCAAAACCAGGTGCTGTGATTCCTGTGCCAGGCCGGTGGAGAACAGAAGTCCTTCCTGGTTCCAGGTCCTGAAGTGGAAGTGTATGTCCAGCCCCCACACCCCAAGAGGCTCCAGGGGTAGAGACAGGTAGCTACTGCTGGAGGAAAGGAAGGTGGTGGACACCATCTGGGGCTGGGGCTCAGAGCACGAGAAGGTCACGTTGCCCTGGGGAACAGAGGAAAGGATAAGTAGGGATCAATACTATACCCACTACTACTGTCTTTTATTGAGATGTGCTAAATAGCAACTGTTCAAAGAGATGGACATTTTATACAGTATGGAAAGTCATTCCTTTTGTGTGTCTGTTCTGGAGTCCTTTCCTGTGACATATACAAAAGGAATGTGCATGCGTCACTGACAATACTGTACGTCACATACACGCACTAGCAGATACAATGTTATTCATGGTCATCTGAGTGGAAAGGCCATGGAAATGTCAAATGTTATCACTTATTCAGCTTTTATGTCCCAGGGAGAATGAAGGAGCAGTGAGAGTGAATGCAGAGTTCAGTATTTGTCCAATACAAATGCTCAGCTTAGCTGTGAAGACATCCTCGATCCTGCTGCCTGCCACAGAGGAGAACAGAACTCAGGCGCTGGCTGTCTATCTGCACTTGACACATTTGTTAATGAAATTTCTTATCCCAGTTACTAATGAGCATGCACCCATTAAGAAAACAACTGTAAAAACAGTTAAATACCTGTGGATTGATGAGGAATGGAAAAATGGTATAGTTGAGAAGGATGAGGCAAAAGGAATGACAAATAAGTCTGGTTGCACAACCGTTTTTTTCACTGGCAAGATTAGCAAACTTAGGCATGACATGCCAGCAACAAACTCTGACACGACACATCCAAGTACATCTGACCAAATTATGAAAGACAAGAATTGTACTTTTGAATTTCCTAAAGTGAGTGTGGAACAGGTGAAAAAAGTATTGTTGTCTATCAGCAATGACAAGCCACCGGGGTCTGACAAATTGGATGAAAAATGACTGAGGATAATAGCGGACGATATTGCCACTCCTATTTGCCATATCTTCCATTTAAACCTACTAGAAACGGTGTGCCCTCAGGCCTGGAGGGAAGCAAAAGTCATTCCGCTACTAAGAATAGTAAAGCCCCCTTTACTGGCTCAAATAGCCAACCAATCAGCCTGTTACCAACCCTTAGTAAAGTTTTGAGAAATATGTGTTTGACCAGATACAATGCTATTTTACAGTAAACAAATTGACAATGGACTTGCAACACGCTTATAGGAAAGGACATTCAACAAGCACAGCACTTCCACAAATAACTTGATGATTGGCGGAGAGAAATTGATGATAAAAAGATTGTGGGGGCTGTTTTGTAAGGCTTCAGTGCGGCTTTTGACATTTCAATCATTGTCTGCTGCTGGAAAAATGTATGTGTTATGGCTTTACACCCCCTGCTATATTGTGGATAAAGAGTTACCTGTCTAACAGAACAAATATGGTGTTCTTTAATGGAAGCCTCGCCAACATAATCCAGGTAGAATCAGGAATTCCCCAGGGCAGCTTTCTAAGCCTCTTACTTTTTTCAATCTTTACTAACGACATGCCTTTGAGTAAAGCCAGTGAATCTATGTGCGCGGATGACTCAACACCATACACGTCAGCTACTACACCAACTGAAATGACTGTAACACTTAGCAAAGAGCTTCAGTTAGTTTCAGAAGGGGTGGCTAGGAATAAGATAGTGATAAATATTTAAAAAAAACTAAAAGCATTGTATTTGGGACAAATCATTCACTAAACCCTAAACCTCAACTAAATCTTGGTCAAAACATGTTGATACAACAGTAGCTAGGATGGGGAGAAGTCTGTCCATAATAAAGCGCTTCTCTACCTTCTTAACAGCACTATCAACAAGGCAGGTCCTACAGTCCTAGTTTTGTCGCACCTGGACTATTGTTCAGTCGTGTGGTCAGGTGCCAAGAAGATGGACTTAGGAAAATTGCAATTGGCTCAGAACAGGGCAGCACGGCTGGCCCTTGGATGTACACAAAGAGCCAACATTAATAATATGCATGTCAATCTCTCCTGGCTCAAAGTAGAGGAGAGATTGACTTCATCACTACTTTCCTTGGCAGAAGCTAATGGGGAACCATAATAAATACAAATACAAATAATGAAACTGTCCCCTAACAGATAACAAACTCTCTGCCAGGCAGCATCTCAAATACCTTTACTGTCTCTTTCATTGGCTTCCACAGTTCACATGGATGGTAATGTGTTTTTAATTTTTTACATTTTATTTCCCCTTTATTTAACCAGGTAGGCTAGTTGAGAACAAGTTCTCATTTACAACAGCGACCTGGCCAAGATAAAGCAAAGCAGTTCAACACATACAACAACACAGAGTTTCACATGGAATAAACAAACATACAGTCAATAATACAGTAGAAAAAGTCTATATACAGTGTGTGCAAATGAGGTAAGATAAGGGAGGTAAGGCAATAAATAGGCCATGGTGGCAAAGTAATTACAATATAGCAATTAAACACTGGAGTGATAGATGTGCAGAAGATGAATGTGAAAGTAGAGATACTGGGGTGCAAAGGAGCAATATAAATAAATCAATAAATACAGTTTGGGGATGAGGTAGTTGGATGGGCTATTTACAGATGGGCTATGTACAGGTGCAGTGATCTGTGAGCTACTCTGACAGCTGGTGCTTAAAGTTAGTGAGGGAGATATGAGTCTCCAGCTTCAGTGATTTTTGCAGTTCGTTCCAGTATTGGCAGCAGAGAACTGGAGGGAAAGTCGGCCAAAGTAGGAATTGGCTTTGGGGGTGACCAGTGAAATATACCTGCTGGAGCGCGTACTACGGATGGGTGCTGCTATGGTGACCAGTGAGCTGTGATAAGGTGGGGCTTTACCTAGCAAAGACTTGTAGAGGACCTGGAGCCAGTGGGTTTGGCAACGAGTATGAAGCGAGGGCCAGCCAACGAGAGTGTACAGGCCGCAATGGTGGGTAGTATATGGGGCTTTGGTGACAAAAAGGATGGCACTGTGATAGACTGCTTCCAATTTGTTGAGTAGAGTGTTGGAGGCTATTTCGTAAATTACATTGCCGAAATCGAGGATCGGTAGGATGGTCAGTTTTACGAGGGTATGTTTGGCAGCATGAGTGAAGGATGCTTTGTTTTGCGAAATAGGAAGCCAATTCTAGATTTAATTTTGGATTGGCGATGCTTGGAGATGCTTAATGTGGCTCAGTTGGTAGAGCATGGTGTTTGCAACACCAGGGTTGTGGGTTTGATTCCCATGGGGGACCAGTACGGGGAGAGAAAAAAAAATGTATGAAATCTATGCATTCACTACTGTAAGTCGCTCTGGATAAGAGTGTCTGCTAAATGACTAAAATGTAGAAAAATGTAGTCTGGAAGGAGAGTTTACAGTCTAACCAGACACCTAGGTATTTGTAGTTGTCCACATATTCTAAGTCAGAACTGTCCAGAGTAGTGATGCTAGACGGGCGGGCAGGTCCGGGCAGTGATCGGTTGAGCATGCATTTAGTTTAACTTGCATTTAAGAGCAGTTGGAGGCCACGGAAGGAGAGTTGTATGGCATTGAAGCTCATCTGGAGGTTAGTTAACACAGTGTCCAAAGAAGGGCCAGAAGTATACAGAATGGTGTCGTCTGCGTAGATGTGGATCAGAGAATCACCAGCAGCAAGAATGATAAATTAGAAGAATAAATAAATGATAAATGATAAGAATGATAAGCTGAATGATAAAGTGGGCCAATAATGGGCAAGTATTGTCCAAAAAACAAAAGTGGCTTCTATGCAATGTGCCAGGTACGCCTTCTGCACAGTTACCCAGGTGGGCTGAAAAGAATGATTACATTGGCCTCCTTTCATTTCTCATTACTGCCGCCTCCTCAACATGTCTATCTACCACATATTCACATAGGTTGCGTCTCAAATGACACCCTATTCCCTATATAGTGCACTACTTTTGTCGACCACTGTATAGGGAATAGGGTGCCATTTGGGACGCACACATTACCTCCACAGACAGAGCTCACCGTAGGCTGGGAGGGAGTGGGTGTCCATGGCTCAGTGCGCGCCTGTAATTGGTCACCAAAGGGTTCTAGAGATAGTTGTACATTATTATATTAAAATAGACTGAGCAGAGGCGTTCTGTAATGGACTGAGAAAACTGCATCTACTTTGCCTCCTCCTAACCACCATTTAATTGTATATATGCATCGCTTCCAGCATTGTAGTTTTCTAAATGTATTTTGAGAGGTGTGAACCTTCATGACACAAAACTAATTTATAATTAAGCAATAAGGCCCGAGGAGATGTGGTATAGCCAATATTCCACGGCTAAGGGCTGTTTTCATGCACGACGCAAAGCTGGGGGTGTCTTGATACAGCCCTTAGCCATGATATATTGGCTATATACCACAAACCCCCGAGGTGCCTTATTGCTATTATAAACTGGTTACCAACGTAATTAAACCAGTAAAAAATATGTTTTTGTCATTCCAATGGTATATGGTCTGATATACCACGGCTTTCAGACTATCAGCATTCAGGGCTCGAACCACCTGGTTTTTAATGCAAAACACCCCACATTCATCCACACTGGTTCATTTAGGCGTAATGTATTGAATTATTTTAATTAATGGTCATTCTTATTGGAGTTTATACCGTTGGAGTGCAGTATGTGCATACAGTATGCTTTATGTATAGTATACCTACCACACTGTGGATCTGGAGCTTGCGTCGCTTGGCCAGGTTGATAATGTTGACTCCATTATAGTAGAGGTTCTCTATGCAGCCATGGAAGTTCTTCCTAAGGAAGCTTCCTGGTTTACCGGGTATAGGAATTCCTCCAAAGCTGAGCTTTGAGACACAAAGAGAGTGGGTTCAAAACAAAATATTACCGATTGATCACGCCCCTAAAAGAACATCTAAATATATTTAATTCAGTAATGTATGGATGAATGAATGAATTAATGATTTATGGTGCATAGTTTGCAATGGCTCTAATGAAATACAGTATGTTAATGAGTGATTACGCACCTCATAGTCCACCTCCAGTGAGTCTTCCACACCTGTGGTGCTGAGGTGACGTGTGTGCCCGTCCACGGTGAGGTTGACCTGCTTGTTGGAGCGTTTAACTAGGACGTAGTGCCAGAGCTGGTCATCCAGGAGACAGCCCAGGAACACTGACACATTCGCACTGCTGGGGTAGAGCTTAGCGTCGTCTAGAGAGAGGGAGGAGGAGGAGGAAGAGGAAGCGGAAGAGGAGGAGGAGCAGGAGGGAAGAAGAAGAGTACAACACACAGAGGTTAAATGAGGAGTCTTCAGAATCAGCATCTCATACTGTGCATTTGATTTTGTCATAATGATAGAACTACTATAAGGGAATAGTGCGATGGGACCATTGGACTGTGTTTACCCAGGTTGAGGTGCAGAGCCAGGGTCCCGTGGTGCAGCTCCAATGTTAGGTAGTCTCCTCTGTGTCCCTCCCCGTGCACCAGCACCCCATCTGCCCCGTAGCTCTTAAACCTGAGGGAGATCACATCCTTCACCGTTCTCTGGGACTTCTGGTTAAACCGGTACAACAGAGCACTCCTGCCGTTGAAGTCTGCCACATCTGACTCTGTCAACCAATAGTGGATGAAGATAAACATGAAGAAAGCACGGTCAGATTACCCATCTACTGAATATTAGCATAACGTTAAAATTTGTGCTAATGCTTTATAATACATTAGTGTATAATCAGACACACACACACACACACACACACAATATTGTGTGGATGAAGGGCAGGTGCACTGTAAAAATAACCATGAAAAGTAGTACACCTAATCTGAGATCTGGTGTTTAGGGGGTGTTTGAATGTAAACCCAATGTGAGTGTTTTAATACACAGAATGTGTTATAAAACAGAAGCAAAATTGTCTGAAACACCCCCCAAAGTGGTTCTTCAACTTGAATAATGGTATTTTTAAGAGAGTGTTGTGAAAAAAAATTGGGGGGGGGGGGTTTAGTTCATGTAAAAGGCAGCAGCATCAAAACAGAAAAACTGTGTTTCTCATACAATGAATGGTTTATTGATTGACGATAAGGGCCTATGGATAATTTTTGGGGGTGGAATTCCACCTCCATCTTTTCAACGCTTTATTTGGACAGATTAGAAACTAGGGGAGGGGTAATAACATAGCACATTTTGTTGGAATTTTACCTGCTCAACCACACAGCAACACTGTAAGAAATGATTCTGGGGTCAATAGAAATTGACTAAAAAAAAATATACAGTGCATTCAGAAAGTATTCAGATCCCTTCCCCTTTTCCACATTTTGTTACGTTACAGCCTTATTCTAAAATTGATTTAAAAAAAATATTATTATTATGATCAATCTAAACACAATACCCCATAATGACAAAGTGAAAACAGCTTTTTAGAAATGTTTGCAAATGGATTACAAGTAAAAAACAGAAATACCCTATTTACATAAGTATTCAGACCCTTAGCTATGAGACTCGAAATTGAGCTCAGGTGCATCTTGTTTCCATTGATCATCCTTGAGACTTTTCTACAACTTGATTGGAGTCCACCTGTTGTAAATTTAATTGAATGAACATGATTTGGAAAGACACACACCTGTCTATATAAGGTCCCACAGTTGACAGTGCATGTCAGAGCAAAAACCAAGCAATGAGGTAGAAGGAATTGTCTGTAGCGCTCCAAGACAGGATTGTGTCGAGGCAGAGATCTGGGGAAACGTACCAAAAAATGTATCCAGCGTTGTAGGTCCCCAAGAACACATTGGCCTTCATCATTCTTAAATGGAAGAAGTTTAGAACCACCAAGACTCTTCCTAGAGCTGACCGCCCTGCCAAAAAATCGGGGGAGAAGGACTTTGGTCAGGGAGGTGACCAAGAACCCGATGGTCACTCTGAAAGAGCTCCAGAGGAGTGGCCAGATGGAAGCCATTCTTCAGTAAAAGGCACATGACAGCCCACTTGGAGTTTGCCAAAAGGCACCTAAAGGACTCTCAGACCATGAGAAACTAAATTCTCTGGTCTGATGAAACCAAGATTGAACTCTTTGGCCTAAATACCATGCTCTGTCACGTCTGGAGGAAACCTGGCTCCATCCCTATGGTGAAGCATGGTGGTGTAATTGCTTCCAAAGGTGCTTCAACAAAGTACTGAGTAAAGGGTCTGAATACTTCTGTAAATGTGATATTTCCGTTTTTCATTTTTATACATTTGCCAAAATGTATAAAAATCTATTTTGCTTTGTCATTATGGGGTATTGTGTGTAGATTGATGAGGAAAAAAATCTATATATTCCATTTTAGAATAAGGCTGTAACGTAACAAAATGTGGAAGCAGTCTGAATACTTCCCGAATGCACTATATACACAGTACTTAATAAAAATGAATGCAAGTCGTGCAGAGACCGTGGTATAGCGGTATGCCTAACGCAGCTGACACGTCACTCCTCACCCCACCGAAGACCGGGGTTAAATTCCACGCTCCCTTCAATCTGTTTCTCCCA
The DNA here is from genome assembly GCF_965601325.2 of Salmo salar. NCBI lineage: Eukaryota > Metazoa > Chordata > Actinopteri > Salmoniformes > Salmonidae > Salmo > Salmo salar. The sequence continues at coordinate 7,003,770 of NC_138307.1, read as the reverse complement.
CATATCTGTATCCCCTCTCAATAAATTGTCAAAGTCATTTCAATGATTTGTTCATTTCATTTTACCAAAAATCATGTCAGAATAGATCCAATTTAATATGTTGCTCACAATTTAAGTACAGAATCTTTCATGAGGATAACCAGAGAGAAAATGAAGTGACTGAACTCATTTATCTAGGCAAGTCAGTTAAGAACAAATTCTTATTTACAATGACAGCCTAGGAACAGTGGCTTAACTGACTTGTTCAGGGGTACCTTGTCAGTTCGGGGATTTGATTTAGCAACCTTTCGGTTTACTGGCACAACGCTCTAACCACTAGGCTACCTACCTCCCCTCATTGGAAGTGCTTAGTTTGAATCACCTTACATTTTCGATCTTGCCACACGACTCTGTTTTTAGAAGATTGTGGGTCATTCAAAAATATTTCTATATTAGTATTAAAACAGCTTGTTGTGCCATGAGATGTAATAGGTCACGATGAATGGATATCAAAACCATCAGGAAAATTGACATTCATTGAGGACAGCACTCATTCCCACATTCAATGTTGTCAACTGTACCGCAGGACTGGAACGTAAATCACAGAGGATAGATGTTGTGGTGGCAGTTGCAGAGAAGTACTTGGGTGTACTTACTGCAGAAGAGTTACAAGGTGTGTTGAACAATAGTGTCCCGTCCTCCCAGGCTGCTGGCCTGGTGTAGGATCAGATAGGACCAAGTAGTGGAATAGTTTTCGGTTTTAATGGGTGTAGGGTTAGCTGGTAGGGCAATTTTTTTCACAAAGTGTAATGAATTTATACTACCAAAATAGTAGGCTGATACACAGCCAATACTGTAGGTGGCGCCAGGCACATTTAACATTTCTCTGTGGACTGCCATAATACCAAAGAATAATAATAAGAATGTGGTTGTCAACAAAAGAGGCAGGTGCAGAATCCTCAATTCTTTCAAGTCAATCTACAGCTACTGCTGGTGATTTGAACACTATGCCTGAGAATGTCTGCCAAAATGGTATAAAATGGCAAATATATAACACAACGTGAAACATTAAGGGACTTCAGAAATAGGGATTTAATTCTGCACTAGACAGGATTCAAAACATTATAATGGTGTTAAGAAGCTTTAGAGCAGGGCTGCCCAACCCTCTTCCTGGAGGGCTCCCGTCCTGTGGGTTTTCAGTCCAACCCTAATTAACACACCTGATTCTACGAATTAGCTGCTCAACAAGACCTTAACTAGCTGAATCAGATATGCTAAATTAGGGTTGGACGGAAAACCTACAGGACAGTAGATCTCCAGGAAGAGGGTTGGGCAGCCCTGCTTTAGAGGGAGGAAACGGCACCGAAAGAGAAGGTATCTAATTCTGCACTAAACAGGATTCAAAACACCAAAATAGTATTTTCAATCTTTTCTGTTAATGCTCCCAGACCCTGGCAAGGTGTTGGACAACACTTGATTAAGTGGTGTTACAACACACCGTGTAATGTTTCAAAACATCTCAGGATGATGAGTTTCAATACTCCAGCAAAGTTAAAGTTTTGTCTCCTTCAAGTTGGTGGCAGCTCAGTTGCCACTAGTTTGGTCTTTACGAAGCACTTCAATTTAACTGTGTGCGGCAGGCAGGTTAAATAATGAGAAATAATGCATTAAAAATCCATGTGCAATTCTTATCTTTGGGCTACATTAAGGTTTTTCTTTCATTATTTTTATCTGGCGTTAGTGCGTAGCCTAAACCTAAGCTTTAGAGCCTAATTGTAGTGTGCCAAATACACACCATTTTCATTAAAACCAGTCAAACCGATGTAATTTGGACATTTCAGTTCTTTTTTATTATTGCATTTTCTCCCCGGTCCCTAAACATCTTTGCAGCGCGAGAGAAGCAGAGATTAAAGAGGAAAGCGAAAACAAACTTTCGTGATGTCAACTAGATTGAAGTATTAATTCAATAATTTTATGACATTCTGGTGAGCAAGGGTTTATTTAGTCTTCTTGAGCAACAAGTGATGACAGAAGAGAAGCTGCATGTACCTAATTATAGACAAGTTGAGTAACAAATAACATACAAAATAATCAGAAATTATAAGCAGAAACGTAGACCTATCTAAATAGGCCTGTCAAAAATGTTTAGGCATGTCAAAAATGTTTTTGCACATGTTCTATATTTGCGGGCCTCCGATTTTCACTATCACATATAGTCGGCGGTTGCGGGTGATCAAACAGCTGATACAAACAATATCCTGACTAGAGACAGCTGACCCACTCACTGTATACACAGCCATAGACCTCCACTCTGAGGCCGATCCATCCTGTAGTGCTCCAGTCCAGTGGGACGAAACGTAGGAACCTAGCTGTGATGGAATGGACCAGCTTGTGTTGGACCACACCCTCTGAGTTAGTGTTCCCTGTGTATGTCTGCTGGGAAGAGGAGCGGGAGAATAGATATTTACTAGATTGGTCAAACACATTCAAATCAAAGTTTTTAACAATTGGTAACAGATCATGAAAAGTCATCATTCATTTAAAGATAATGTGAAAAAAGCCACGAATAGTAACCAGACCTAACGAGGGAAAATGAGGGCTTTGCTTTTGCGTCAAGATGCAGTTTTTCTATTTCTTCCCCAAAACTTTTGAGAAGAATGAGGAGGAACATGACATTTAAGGGGATGATGAAGCTCTTTTATGACTTGTATTGGTTCTTCTGTGGAGGCCTAAGCCCATCTGAGCCCATTTGTTTCGCCTTTCAGCATGAGGAGAAGCAATAGCGACCTCTGTCTCTGGTGGGCCCAGTGGCCACAAATCAATTCAGAAGATGTTCAAATAAAACAAAACCCCAAAAATAAAGTAATTCAAGTCAAGCAAAAAGGAAGGCAGCAGAGCTTGGACCCTAGAGGGCAGAACACTGTGTTGACTGTGTTTTATGCTCTGTGTAACTCTCAAGCGGCCACCCGAAGCTTCTGGGGGGGAGAGTACAGAGAGCAGAAAATAGCTGGGGGTTGATGAGGTAAACAAAAGTTAACATTTAGTATTTTCAGAAGTGTGACACTTTCATTCTTTCTGATTTTCTTTCTGATTTTCTTCCTATTTTCTTCCATTAATTACAGCAAAACATTCCATTTTCGCATTCTACTTTTCTCTGATGTACTTAACCAAAATCTCTAATTTACAGCTTTAAAACGTCTTATAATATCTGGCACGGAAGGATTCCCGTTAAAACCTGAAATGAATCCCTACTTCTTACAGAAATCGTATTTTTCTCATTATGCTTTTTGAAGGGACATGTCAACTTAAAATGCCCTCTAAAGATGTAAGATACGCTGTTCACTCAATCACTGATGAACAGGCGCGTATTTTCTGAGAAACTAATTCAAATAAGGAATTTCATTTTTTTTTCACACAACTTTTAACCTAAATCCAGTGACATGGTGACATTTAAGTTTTCATGAATTTATACGATATAGCCAATTTTGACTTTGCAGCTGGCCCATCTAGCGGGAAAAGCAGCTTACCTCTGCCTCCAGGGCAAGACTCATGACAATAAACATCAACCTGCCAGACAGGCAGAGCCTCACCCCAATGTCTTCGCTCTGTCCGTACTGCTTCCAAGCCAGGCCACAGTCACTGAACAGCAGCATAAAGCTGGTCACCCAGTCAGAGCTCCCTGAACGGCCCTGTGTAGCGATGGCCGTGACCTCCATCTTCTGCCTGAGGTCCAGCTGGAGCCACGGCTGTCTGTCTGACCGCTCCGGGGCCCAGCCACCCTCTCCTGGAGCAGGAAAGGGTACAATGGGTGTGTGTCTCTCCGTGTTTGTGTGTGTGTGTGTGTGTGTGTGTGTGTGTGTGTGTGTGTGTGTGTGTGTGTGTGTGTGTGTGTGTGTGTGTGTGTCTGTGTCTCTGTCTCTGTGCCAATTAACAACGACATTCATCACTGTTGCAGTTGTTAATATGTATATTATTTATGTATTTTATTTTAGCAAAATTGTTATTGTTTTTATTTCACTTGGGTCCTCACACCCACTCAATGGTCATGCTGCTCCCCTTATGGTCATTTCCCCCCACCCTCTCAACAGTCTTTACTCTGCCTCCACCCCAATGGACATTTATTTATTCAGCACTGCTAGAGTTATGATGTATATAGTGCTATTTCTTTTGTTGTTGTTTTTTATTACAATTTTCATTATTTTATTTCACTTAGTCCTGTATGTCGGAGCTCGGAGCCTACGATTATCACTTTACCCTGCAATCACACCTGCAACCCTGTACATGTGACTATTAAACACTCTGAATCTTCTTATTCTAATGATGCCGGCCAATACAGCCAAATCCCTCACTAGAACTGACAATATTTTGCTTACAGTGAATGGGGCAATACTTACCCTCTCTTCTGTTTAGCTTAGCAGAGTGAGGCAGCTGACTTTTGGAGGATGTTGAAGAGCTTTTGAAAGATGACTCAGGCAAAACTGATAGCAATGGTCCATTGCAATTATCTGAAAGAGGATCTTGGTTATTTTATACCTTACAGTGAACAATAGTGTGAAACACTGCCACCAGGAGGGAAAGAGGGAGTGTCCCAGCAAACCACCTGAAACAGTATCCTACTTCATCGGACTCCTCCAAAACAGTTACATTGAGTAGCCTAATAAGCATGTAACACCTGTCAACTTGAAGTCAACATAGACTCCATGCAAGTGTATATAAGACAATTGAATATTCATCCAAAGCCCAGCAAATGCATTTTCTTAGCCTAACATAAGTGTCCTAATGTGTTAAAACAATAGCCTACCAGAGTTATTACGGGAACATTTTAGATATACCTCTCAAAAATCATAACGAAACTTGAGTTGGATGAGTGTCGGAACGTGACAGATATATTTGCCAACGTTAAACAACGATATCGAATAGGCTAGTATGCTGTAAACAGACTTGCAATTGACTTACTTGCTGCATGTATGGATCCACAAATACTCAAAACAAAGTAACTGAATACATAGAACCACGAGGCGCTTCTCGAGCTCATGTTCGCCAACACAGCAGGCATTGTATCCAAGTTGCGTTACAGCATCTGCCCGTGGTCTCCAGAATATAGATCCAAACGTGTGCGCCCCACTGCTCTGAATGTTCCTGTGGCTTTCCAGCTCTAACCTCGAAATATTTTTGTAAAAGCCATGTGATTAAATCGTAGAGACCCTCTCACAAATATAATCTTAAAGACGTTGTTTCCAAAGCAACAAAAGTCGCTATTTATAAGGACAATAGCTTTACGTTCTTCATCAAGGATTGGTGGTTACTTCTGGTGCGTTCCGACGCACAAGCATCGTCGCGACTCCAATGGGAAATCAATCAGAAATTTGAGCACGCAGTGAGCATCTCACCTGCTTCATTTGCAAGCGTGTGTGTGTGTGTGTGTGTGAGAGAGAGAGAGAGAGAGAGAGAGAGAGAAAGTAAGAGTCAAATAGACAGAAAGAGAAAGAGAGCGAGATTCAGCCCCACAGACAGCTCCGCTGACGTCCAAGCATTTGCCAGGACTTGCATATCCCGCTGTGCTTTCACACTATAGCATCAACACATGAGACCAACAATTTTGACGCATATAGATTGTTCAGTTCAGTTGCCATAATAAACTCATCAGCCCTATATTTAATTAGACGCTGCTTGGCATTTGATTGTGATTGCCTATCACAGATTATTGCATTGTAACGTGTTAGTCATCATATACTAAACCTAATCCTAATCTCATATCATCTCTGCACCATTAATCCAGGAAGGTCATTCGGACTGAAAGTGATGTTATCCATGTTATAACAGTATCCATTTGGAATTGGACGGTCAGATGCTCTAAAATCATTAATAAATCATGTCATTCTATTTATTAATCACTTATTTGCGATAATATTTCAGATCTGGCTGCTCTCTCTGTACTTTTATACTTTTGGTTTCTTCTCTCATTAAATGTCTAATTAAATACATTTTTGTGTCCAATAATGTTGGTACCATGTTTTGTGCAGCTACCATGTTGTGCTGCTGCCCTGTTGTGTTTCTACCTTGTTATTGCCATGTTGTGTTGCTACCATGCTGTGTTGTCATGTCTTGCTGCCATGCTGTGTTGTTGTCTTAGATCTCTCTTTATGTAGTGTTGTTTCTCTTGTCGTGATGTGTGTTTTGTCCTACATTTTTATTTTTAAACACACACACACACACACACACACACACACACACACACACACACACACACACACACACACACACACACACACTTAAGTGCATTCTGGATCATATAAGAGCATTGTTCCATAGGTAACATAATGCAGTGCTCAGTTGGGTTGGCTGGCAAGACACTGGCAAGGCCAGTCAACATCTGTTTTCTGTGGGTACACATGCAGCCATAACCCTAGAAGGCCAGATGGAAGGTTTAGAACAGCTTTAAATAAGCCCTATTCTGTTTTCACCAACTCAGGTTGGACACGAGAAATACGCCATCCATCCAAATAATCAACGTTTTGTTGTTCGTGTGTTTTCATGTACTTTTGAAGGACTAGTTTCAGGTTTAATACAAAGATAACTGGATTAAATCATGGTAAAGATAGATTCTATGTGAAATATAACATTTATTGGCATGCCAACGAAGTTGTTAGGAATTTGATAACTAAACTTACATCTGATAATGAAATGTTGTTGTGCTGTATTGTATCTGTACATATCCTGTGCCATTCTTATTAGACTTACTAGAGTGTGCATAATAACTTTTTAATGACATTACCTGGTCTGTTACACAACAGTAGATAAGTGGTCTTATTGTTACCCAAATTCCAATCAAAAGTGCACAGATCTGAAAAAGATATTTTTTGGGGGGGACAGCAAAAATTGTAGCATCTTTAAAACTTCTATAAACATCTAGAAATTCACTATCCTGTAGAGTAGATGAGTAAATGTACAGAAAATATACAATGCATACACAAACAGAAGATGGTCTTCTTTCAAATAAGACAAGTTTTAAGATATTCAAAGACCAATGGCAGATTTAATCCCCTGACGTCATGATGTCAGAGAAATCCAGGACTAATTTTATTCTGCGTGCAGCGTAGAATGAGTAGTATACATAGGCTTATACTATCATATATTCAGTCTGAATAAACTCTTCTACACAGCACATTTAACACTTTCTTGGTAATTATATCTGAACCCACCAAAATAGGGTTAAACTCACACTTTTTAAAGTGTTGATAAAGAAACACTCCAAGATTGTTGCGTCACTAACACCATGGGTTTTGCAAATTCAGACAAATTACTCTAATTACTTTATTAGAGCTGATGCTATTACACTTTCTCAGTGTTAACATCTATTGTGTTAAAGTAATGAGTTTAGGGATGTTGCTTTAACACTGTGATGTAGAGCCTTATTTGCATATTTATTTCCCAGGGTGCTTTTTGAGTGACTTTTTTTTAGGTACCAGTACCACCCATGACTGGGTTTTCTAGTGACCAAGACATGGTTGTTGCAATCAATAGCTTTCAGTTCCATAGCCTTCACCAGGTTAATATTTTATTATAAAAATTACATTATTTCACAATACGTAACTTTTTTTGAAAGTACCATACTTTGACAGCCTAGTTCTACATTTTAGTCATTTAGCAGGCGCTCTTATCCAGAGCAACTTACAGTAGTGAATGCATACATTTCATACATTTTTTTCTCTGTACTGGTCCCCCATGGGAATTGAACCCACAACCATGGCATTGCAAATGCCATGCTCTACCAACTGAGCCACACCATAAAACAGTGGTCTGAAACTCCTGGTTTGCAGGCCACATCGGCAAATCAAATTATGCTGGTTTGCAAAGTGTTATATAATTCCTATTGGAATCCAGCCAGAGTTAGGTAGTGATGTTATGTTTGATACGGAGCTCAGAGGCATGTGTCGAAATCGCTAAGCAGCTAACTTTGAAGCAGTGTGCCGATGCATGAATCACTTTATCAGAAGTACATCATCACTGACGTCCGAAGCTTCATTTGATCACGTTCTTTTTAAACTGTGTGTCAAATAATGCGAGATCCCACTGATTTTGCCGAGGTTCCGGTGCTTTTTTAAATTCTGCTTTCAAACACCGACCACTACTTACAAATATAGTTAGGATTTTGGACAAAAAGCTTCACCTGACTAGTAGCTTAGTAAACTTGGAATTCCAACTGATTATAGGCTACTACTGCCAACAACTTACCGGTGCACCACAAAGTTTTAATCAAATCAAATGTAGTTATATAGCCCTTCTTACATCAGCTGATATATCAAAGTGCTGTACAGAAACCCAGCCTAAAACCCCAAACAGCAAGCAATGCAGGTGTAGAAGCACGGTGGCTAGGAAAAACTCCCTAGAAAGGCCAAAACCTAGGAAGAAACCTAGAGAGGAACCAGGCTATGAGGGGTGGCCAGTCCTCTTCTGGTTGTGCCGGGTGGAGATTATAACAGAACATGGCCAAGATGTTCAAATGTTCATAAATGACCAGCATGGTCAAATAATAATAATCACAGTAGTTGTCGAGGGTGCAACAAGTCAGCACCTCAAGAGTAAATGTCAGTTGGCTTTTCATAGCCGATCATTGAGAGTATCTCTACCGCTCCTGCTGTCTCTAGAGAGTTGAAAACAGCAGGTCTGGGACAGGTAGCACGTCCGGTGAACAGGTCAGGGTTCCATAGCCGCAGGCAGAAGAGTTGAAACTGGAGCAGCAGCACGGCCAGGTGGACTGGGGACAGCAAGGAGTCATCATGCCAGGTAGTCCTGAGGCTCAGGTCCTCCGAGAGAGAGAAAGAAAGAGAGAAAGAGAGAATTAGAGAGAGCATACTTAAATTCACACAGGACACCAGATAAGACTGGAGAAATACTCCAGATATAACAGACTGACCCTAGCCCCCCGACACATAAACTACTGCAGCATAATTACTGGAGGCTGAGACAGGAGGGGTCAGGAGACACTGTGGCCCCATCCGATGATACCCCCAGACAGGGCCAAACAGACAGGATATAACCCCACCCACTTTGCCAAAGCACAGCCCCCACACCACTAGAGGAATCTCTTCAACCACCAACTTACCATCCTGAGACAAGGCCGAGTATAGCCCACAAAGATCTCCGCCACGGCACAACCCAAGGGGGGGTGCCAACCCAGACAAGAAGACCACGTCAGTGACTCAACCCACTCAAGTGACGCCCCCATCCTAGGGACGGCATGGAAGAGCACCAGTAAGCCAGTGACTCAGCCCCTGTAATAGGGTTAGAGGCAGAGAATCCCAGTGGAGATAATGAAAACAATGAAAACAATGGAGACAATGAAGAAAAAAAATATATATCTGATAATCACACGCTGCTATTTATTGCTGACCAGCAGATGTCACTAATGTGCATTGTGAACAGATAATGAAGCTCTGAGAAACGAACCATTTTACGCCACATTTTGGTGAAAGCGCCGAAGCCTTCAGAAAGCCTCGGTTTCCCATCACTAGAGTTAGGAAATCCAAATAATTTGAACTTTTAATCACAGTTAGAAAGACTGCCAAGGTAGGGAAGATTGATAAATGGGACTACCTAAACCATCTAAACTGACAACAATCTCAGTAACGAGCGAAATAAATCCAACCAATTACAGATTGGATTAGTTAAGAATGTTTTTATTTATCTTTGTATAGTATAAGATCAATTAATCAATCAATATGCATGCAAAAACATAGATATTAAAACAAACTTTTCTAAAAAGCAACATGCAACAAAGAAATGTGAATTATTATGTGGATTATAGTTCATCGATATTTATGTAAGGGATGATACATTTTTTGTTCGGGAAAATGAAGTCTGAAATTTCAAAGTGGAAATTACAAACTTCAGAAACCTTTTTAAAATGTCAAATCCAATACAAGTTTGAATTCCTGCAACAGGGTGATCAAATTATGATCCTTCATCTGAGGCTGGTGAATGAGCATTCAATAAATGCATTCAGTATGTTAAATTCATACTTTATCCTGTTCTGCCCTTGACATATCTCACTGGTTGAATCAGATCAGGTGCGAATATAAGGAGAAAATAAGTATCATTTTATATAAAGGTCACAGTGGCATTGCTTTTAGTTGCTTTGAGGCAGTCTGTCCACAGCAAACAATTATTAAATTTTTTTGTAGAGTCTTGTAGAGATGTTTTTTTGTGAGATTCACTTTCACCTGATGGCCTGCAATTGGGCAAGGATAATCTCACAGCTGTGTGATTCTCTCCAAAGGTTGGCCAGGTCACAAGAAGCTCACAAAGGAGGAAAAACTGAAAATGTCCTCTCCTGCCTATTCGTGACTTTTGCTGTCCTTACATACAGTCTATTCCTGCTTGCTCCTGCTTCAGGCTGGCCTCAGATCCTTACGAAGGATATTATACGTATTTGTGTGCACCTCCAACATGTATGATGTGTACTAATGGTCTGGTTACTTTAGACAGAAACCAAAGTAGGGAGGTTGGTTGGGGAGGATGGGTGTGTGTATGCCGCAACCATCTAGCAATCCAAAGGTTGCGTGTTCAAGTTGTGTCGGGGACAACTGTAGAATTTATGCTAACCCTTTCTAACCCTTCCTAACCTTAACCTAATTCTCTTTACCCCCATTCTCATTGACGGGGCTGTAGTGGAGCAGGTTGAGAGCTTCAAGTTCCTTGGTGTCCACATCACCAACAAACTAACATGGTCCAAGCACACCAAGACAGTCGTGAAGAGGGCACGACAAAACTTATTCCCCCTCAGGAGACTGAAAAGATTTGGCATGTGTCCTCAGATCCTCAAAAGGTTCTAGAGCTGCACCGTCGAGAGCATCCTAACTGGTTGCATCACTGCCTGGTATGGCTGCTCGGCCTCCGACCACAAGGCACTACAGAGGGTAGTGCGTACGGCCCAGTACATCACTGGGGCCAAGCTTCCTGCCATCCAGGACCTAAATACCAGGCGGTGTCAGTGGAAGGCCCTAAAAAATGTCAAAGACACCAGCCACCCTAGTCATAGACTGTTGTCTCTGCTACCGCATGGCAAGTGGTACCGGTGCGCCAAGTCTAGGTCCAAGAGACTTCTAAACAGCTTCTACCCCAAAGCCATAAGACTCCTGAACATTTAATCAAATGGCAACCCAGACTACTTACATTGCGCTCCCGCCTTTTACGCTGCTGCTACTCTCTGTTATTATCTATGCATAAGTCACTCTAATAACTCTACCCACATGTATATATTACCTCAATTACCTCGACTAACCAGCGCCCCCGCACATTGACTCTGTACCGGTACCCCTTGTATTTAGCCTCGCTATTGTTATTTTACTGCTGCTCCTTAATTATTTGTTACTTTTATTTCTTATTTTATCTTTAGGTATTTTTTTAATTAAAACTGCATTGTTGGTTAAGGGCTGGTTAAATAAGCATTTCACTGTAAGGTTGTAACCTGTTGTATTCGGCGCATGTGACAAATACAATTTGATTTGATTTTACTTAAATTATCCTAACCTTTGTCTTTACCACTCAAAAAGCAGCCTGGTCTCAGAGAAAGTCATATACTAGTATATGTCCACATGGATGAATGATAGGTAACGTTATCCAATTCGTATGATATTGTACCGCCGGATAAGACGTATGATAGTATACGTCCTCTAATATTTATGATATTGTATGACCGCTATTCCATTGTTATTGTAACCTAATGTAATGTAATATATCGTACAAAATGGAGGAATTATTTTCCCGTACCAAATCCTACGAATTACCTTGGGACCAGGTTGTCTGCTTGTGCACCAGCACATATTTTTATGCCATAAGATATTGCCTCCATGATTTAGCTGACAAACATCCTATTCCTTGTGCCAGGATGCTCTATAGATGTGTACTAGATAGTGTGAATAGATAAGCTCTAGTTTAGATTCTGGAAAGATTTACAGACAAGTACACTCTTACTAAAAAAGGTGCTATCTAGAACTTAAAAGGGTTATTTGGCTGTCCCCATAGTAGAACCCTTTCCAGTAAAACCTTTTCCAAAGAGGGTTCTACATGGAACACAATAGGGTTCCACTATGGAGACAGCTGAATAACCCTTTTGGAACCCTATTGTTCTAAGAGTGTAGTGCTAATCAATGCAGTAACATCTTATTTTACAATAATGTAGTTGTACGGTTTACTGGGAACCGTCAGGGAGCTAAACCCTCAGGGTGCTAACACAAGTCTACAAGGTCTCAGTCTACTCAGTCAACTCAGTCTACTACCCATAATGCTAGTGTAGATCGACAAACCACCTCCATTACAGTTGTAAACTTGACAGAAGACCTGTCATAAAGTGACATGTCCATCCATTATATTTTTGCTTTACTGTAGAGATTAGTGTGATACCCTCAATGATCCATCCTACAGTGCCTTGCAAAAGTATTCACCCCCCATGGCATTTTTCCTATTTTGATGCATTACAACCTGTATTTTAAATGGGATTTTATTTGGATTTCATGTAATGGACATACACAAAATAGTCCAAATTGGTGAAGTAAAATGAAGAAAAAAAATGAATTAAAAAAACTTCAGAAAAGTGGTGCGAGCATATGTATTCACCCACTTTGCTATGAAGCTCCTAAATAAGATCTGGTGCAACCACTTACCTTCAGAAGTCACATAATTAGTTAAATAAAGTCCACCTGAGTGCAATCTAAGTGTCACATGATCTGTCACATGATCTCAGTGTATATATATACACCTGTTCTGAAAGGCCCCAGAGTCTGCAACACCACTAAGCAAGAGGCACCACCAAGCAAGCGACACTATGAAGTCCAAGGAGCTCTCCAAACAGGTCAGGGACAAAGTTGTGGAGAAGTACAGGTCAGGGTTGGGTTATAAAAAAATATCACAAACTTTGAACACCCCAGGGAGCACCATTAAATCCATTATTAAAAAATGGAAAGAATATGGCACCACAACAAACCTGCAAAGAGAGGGCCGCCCACCAAAACTCACAGACCAGGCAAGGAGGGCATTAATCAGAGAGGCAACAAATAGACCAAAGATAACCCTGACGGAGATTGGAGTATCTGTCCATAGGACCACTTTAAGCCGTACACTCCACATAGCTGGGCTTTACGGAAGAGTGGCCAGAGAAAAATAAGCAAACATGTTTGGTGTTTGCCAAAAGGAATGTGGGAGACTTCCCAACACATGGAAGAAGGTACTCAGGTCAGATGAGACTAAAATTGAGCTTTTTGGCCATCAAGGACAACACTATGTCTGGCGCAAACCCAACACCTCGCATCACCCCAAGAACACCATCCCCACAGTGAAGCATGATGGTGGGGATGATTTTCTGTGGAGATGTTTTTGATCGGCAGGGACTGGAAAACTGGTCAGATTTGAAGGAATGATGGATGGCACTAAATACAGGGAAATTCTTGAGGGAAACCTGTTTCTGTCTTCCAGAGATTTGAGACTGGGACGGAGGTTCACCTTCCAGCAGGACAATGACTCTAAGCATACTGCTAAAGCAACACTTGAGTGGTTTAAGGGGAAACATTTAAATGTCTTGGAATGGCCTAGTCAAAGCCCAGACCTCAATCCAATTGAGAATCTGTAGTATGACTTAAAGATTGCTGTACACCAGCGGAACCCATCCAACTTGAAGGAGTTGGAGCAGTTTTGCCTTGAGGAATGGGCAAAAATCCCAGTGGCCCATATTAAACATTTAGGTACATATAAGTGTCTTATATCGGTTGAAAGCTTAAATTATTGTTAATCTAACTGCACTGTCTGATTTACAGTAGCTATTACAGTGAAAACATGTCATGCGATTGTTTGAAGACGGCGCCCCACATCAAAACATTTTTCCACCGGTACAGGTTTCATAAATTCACAAACAGTGATTAAATATTCACTTTTTTTAAATATTCTTCTGATTTGTCATCCAAAGGGTCCCAACGATAACATGTAGTGTTGTTTTGTTAGATAAAATCATTTTTTATATCCCAAAAGGTCTGTTTATTTGGTGCCATCGATTTGAGTAATCCACTCGTTCAACATGCAGAGAAAGGAATCCAACAATCTACCCCTAAACTTTGTTTCAACAAGTCAAAATACGTTTCTATTTACTTCTCAGATACCCTAAAATGTAATCAAATTCTAATATTTCTTACGGAAGGAAGTATGCTCAATAGGAACATTTTAGCAGGTGCGTCCTGTCTTCATGGCGTGCGCAAACACGAATTTCCAAGACTGTGTCCCTGTACTAAAACGGATATTTCTTATTCGTTTTGGAAGTTACAAGTCTGAAACCTTGAACATATACTGCTGACACCCTGTGGAAGCCATAGGAATTGCATCCTGGGAGCGAATTTTCAGTATGCCCTTATACTTGCCATTGTAAGAGGATGGTCTCTCTCTCTCTCTCTCTCTCTCCAAAAAAAATCCTGGTTGGTTTTTCTTTGGATTTCCTCCTACTATATCTATTGTGTTATATTCTCCTACATTATTCTAACATTTCTACAAACTACAAAGTGTTTTCTTTCCAATGGTACGAATTTTATGCATATCCTGGCTTCAGGGCCTGAGCAACAGGCAATTTACTTTGGGCACGTCATTCAGGTGGAAATTGAGAAAAATTGGGCCTAGCCCTAAGAAGATTTATAAATTATAGAGACATACCCCATGAGACTAGCAGCCGTAATTGCTGCAAAAGGTGGCTCTACAAAGTATTGACTTTGGGGGAGTGAATAGTTATGCATGCTCAAGTTCAGTTTTTTTGTCTTATTTCTTGTTTTTTTCACAATAAAAAATATCTTCAAAGTGGTAGGCATGTTGTGTAAATCAAATGATACAAACCCCCCAAAAATATATTTTAATTCCAGTGTGTAAGGCAACAAAATAGGAAAAATACCAAGGGAATACTTTCGCAGGACACTATGTATATGGTTCAGAAAAAAAGCTTTTGACCAGGGCCAATAGGGCTATGATCAAAAGTAGTGCACTATATAGGGAATAGGGTGCCATTTGGCACGCATCCTCTGTCTCTCTCTGTTCATTTTCTTTGTCATTAGAAATGTAGCTAGCCATCATCAGCTAGACTTGTACCCTTCTGGTGCCTGATTGCTCAAGATTGAGGCAACTGAGAGACAACATTGCTCAGTAATAGCTTGGAGAAATGTGAACTGGGCTGAAGCGGAAAGCCATTCCACATTACATCTTATCTATATGGTCATGTTACGTCAGCTTATAGCTGGTTTTATGGCTGTTATCCTTTGATGCATCTGAACAGTTCAGCTAAAGGATTAAGGGGAAGGTTATCATAAATCATGTATTATGAACATGTAGTAACATTACTTATTTCCTGCATGTAATGCATTGTGAGGCAGTTATTATGCATTATAAGACATGCCATGAACACGTTTTCGTTCATACCCCAAAAACCTTATTTTTAAACCCTCCGTATAAAATACAAATAACTCTCAAAATGACAAACATTACATTTTTAAACTTCATTTTAGGTTTAAATGTTGTTCAAATTCAGTAAGCCAGTAATGGAACATGAAACACAAGAATGCCGGGACAGAATTTGTGCTGAGCTCAGGCATCCTGTAAATGCCTCATTTTAGATCTCAATATTCTCTTGATATTCTTCTGGTAAGGCCACGGCACAATTAGAGTCTGAGGTGCTGCTGCTTTATTGAACATGAAGTTGGTCAGGCTAACTATGGGGAGCAAATACTGTCTGTGGTTTCACAGCAGCCAAACATAGAGTCGCATTCAATACATCAATATGACGATGAAGCCGAGACGTCATCAGATCTGAACAATTAGACAACCTTACAAAGAGGCCACAGTCAGACTGTACTTTGTGGCGGCGCTGGATAAATGATGGACAATAATTCCGGCTAAAAGAACCTGATCCGGAAAAATATTAGAATTAGGCGAATAAACTGATGTTTCTGTCTCTGGACTGTCTTTGAATGCCTTGCAACGTAGTCAAATCAACACAGTCACACCATTGAGGTGATTACTAAGTGATTACTAACACTGTTAGTGAGCTTGTATAAAAATAGTACTAAACTCACTTGTTTAAAACCAGTTTAGCGTGGTAAGATAACGTACTTTTCCATTCACCCGTGTCTGAGGGCCACGGCATTTCTCATTTCAAACCTTTCACCTGTGTCTTCTAACAAATCAAAGCATACCTACCTAAGAGACAGAGGGAGTTGTCCAGCTGCAATCTGAAAAGATATCGGATGTCTGAAAAGTAAACCTCTGCGGCCCCAACGTTCATTATTGATTATTGTTGTACTGTTATGCACGTGAAGATTAAGAGCTTGTATCACCTTCCCTGAGCTTAGTTTTTGTTGGATTAATCATTTAATCATTTTTGATCATGAATCATGATGCCCTATTTAAGAATTTACTGAAACAGTGGTCAATAATCACTTGCAAGAAATGGGAGGATAGCATTGACACTTGACTCTCCAAGAATGAATCCATTTTCCAGTAAGGTGGTCTGTTCCGTAATGCATCTTCGTTAGTTCTGTTATGAAGAATGCATTTTGTCCCAGAGGGTCCATAGTGCATGTACATCCAAATCTCTGAGGATGATACAAATAAGTTTCAGATGTCGTGAGAGACCAGTGGAGCGGACATGGCGACAGTAGGACTGTGACCCTGGCCAATAAATCCCTTTCTGAGGACAGACATTGTGTCTCAGTGTGCTCCAGCCATTACAAGATCATGTTCCTCCTGTAGATCAGGCTTCTTAAATGAAAAAGCAATTTGTACAGTATATACAGTAAGAATGTTTATAAGTGCCTCTACTAAATAGCACCAACAGCAATTCACTGTTTTTGGAAACTGCCATACTGTGCAAAATATTCAAACCAAATACATTATTCTTGTAAACAATTTTCGCTGACCCTTTCGCTCAAAGAAAAGACTGAACTGAGAGTATTGGAATGTAATTGTTTTAAGGTTCATGCCTATCAATCAGATTGTTTATTTTAATCAAAATGTTACATTCCCCATTTGCATAGAGTTTAGAGTTTAATCTTATATATAACCAGGGACGACTATGCTTGAAGTTAGGTAAGGTCCCACCTTAATATTCATGTTAAACATTGGTGCACAGAAGCAATTATTGCTTACGTCTTATGCTGCCTCAACAAATGACGTTCATTTAGATATGTGTCCTGCACCTCATTTGCTATTTAGATGTGCTCATTTATCAATGTGTCAATGTGTCTCTGGCTGTCATTTAAACAATGGTTTGGGATTAAAGATAAATCAAGCACCTCACTTCCTGATTAGCACATTGTCCTACACTCTGAGTGTCTCCGCAATCTCCAGGCTATTTTGTAAATTAAACCCATAGAAGGGGTACAATGACCTATAGGTCCCTTTTCAGTACACAGCACATTGAAGTCATGCTCAGATGAGAGTGGCGATTTGGTTGCAGTAAGAAAGCCATCGACATCTCCTCCCGTATGTTTTGATTACAAAATAACTTTTGGGGGTTCTCATATGCTTACAATAACATTTGGATTATTGATTGAACAGTCGCTAAGATTATATTTTGGTGTGGTGTTTGCAAAATAACTATTTTGGATTCAGCAGTACTGTAACAACATTTACTGTAGCAAAAGCTAGCCAAAGAGCCATTAAGTGTAATGCAGTTGATTTTCGATGAAGACATAAACATTATATTAAGCAGGACATTCATACGAGCCTTAATATCCAATTATAATCCAAAAGTAGTGTGAAATGCACTCATAAGCAACATGTAAATAGAGGCTTTTTTTGCTGGCGTTCTATAAGAACTCCCCACTGTTCTGCCACCAACTTGCGCATATCGTCCTCGTGCAGCAATGGTCTGGAATTCCTTAATTAAGAAAGGCAGAGAGTACTTAGACCCTGCACAGATATCTGCCTCCGTCTCCCTCCACTCAGACAGACAGTGTCCGGGGGGGAAGGTATCTGTCACACCCTGATCTGTTTCACCTGTCTTTGTGCTTGTCTCCACCCCCCTCCAGGTGTCGCCAATCTTCCCCATTATCCCCAGGGTATTTATACCTGTGTTCTCTGTTTGTCGGTTGCCAGTTCGTTTTGTTTCGTGAAACCTGCCAGCGGTTTTCCCCTGGCTCCTGTGTATTCTAGTTCCTGTTTTTTTTGTTTTTTCCGGTTTTGAACATTCTGCCTGCCCTGACCCTGAGCCTGCCTGCCGTTCTGTAACTTGCCACACCACACTTATTATTGACCCCCTGCCTGCTCTGACCCTCTGCCCTTGACCTGTCGTTTTGCCTCCACCTGTACTAGTAATACACTTTTGTTACTTCGACACTGTCTGCATCTGGGTCTTACATGAAACATGATAGGTATCTATCGGTTTGGAAGAGTGATGAATTGCCATCTTTGTGATCTCACCCTCAGTGTCATCTCATCTCTCAGCCCCAACTGTGACAGGCCCCTGTCCCCTCCCGTCGAGCCTCCAACACTGTTGACATCTGGGTATCAGGAAAGCTGAAGGCAAGACAGAAGAGTGGAAGGAGGGTGGAGAGGGCAGGAAAGATTAATGAATTAATCTATTGTGTCATTCCCTTTCAGTCAAGGTTCAGAAACTATCTCGGGTGGTGACCCCCCTCACTAGAACGAAAATTACTGCAGCAGTAATGTCCATCTGGCCACTCTGAAGGAACACTCTCCGAACTTCTAAACCTGCAGTACTGTAGACTTTAACTTGAAATAAACAGGATATTTTAAAGGTTTATCAGTGTAGTGTCAACAGTAGGGCAGTACAGTTAGGTTACAGATGCATGTTTGTGGGAGCCAAGTCTCTCGTGACTGACTGTTTGATTCAGGGTTCCAAAGACTACTTGGAGCCTGACAAGAGGCTCATTTTTTTTGTCACTTTAAAAAAAAGAATTGGGGGGTAGATCAACTTTAATATTGCAGATAGATTGTAGCTTCCATCAATGTAATTGTCTGCATCACTTCCAATCCCCTATAATTTATTTTGCAAAAAAATATACAGAATATACAGGTGACGTCAGAAGTTTACATATACTTATGGTTGGAGTAATTAAAACTCAACAAACACATCTACATTGTGCTTGACCCAAGACAGATTATTTCACTTATAATTCACTGTATCACAATTCCTGTAGGTCAGAAGTTTACATACACTAAATTGACTGTGCCTTTAACCAACTTGGAAAATTCCAGAAATGTGGTCATGGCTTTAGAAGCTTCTGATAGGCTAATTGACATAATTTGAGTCAATTGGAGGTGTACCTGTGGATGTATTTCAAGGCCAACCTTCAAACTCAGTGCCTCTTTGCTTGACATCATGGGAAAATCAAAAGAAATCAGCCAAGACCTCAGAAAAATAATTGTCGACCTCCACATGTCTGATTCAACCTTGGGAGCAATTTTCAAACGCCTGAAGGTACCACGTTCCACTGTACAAACAATAGTGCGCAAGTATAAACACCATGGGACCATGCAGCCATCATACCCCTCAGGAAGGAGACACTTTCTGTCTCCTAGAGATGAACGTACTTTGGTGCGAAAAGTGCAAATCAATCCCAGAACAACAGCAAAGGACCTTGTGAAGATGCTGGAGGAAACAGGTAAAAAAGTATCTATATCCACTGTAAAACGAGTCCTATATCAACATAACCTGAAAGGCCGCTCAGCAAGGAGGAACCACTGCTCCAAAACCGCCATAAAAAAGCCAGACTGCGGTTTGCAACTGCACATGGGGACAAAGATTGTTCTATTTTCTTCGGGTCTGATGAAACAAAAATAGAACTGTTTGGCCATAATGACCATCGTTATGTTTGGAGGAAAAAGGGGGAGGCTTGCAAGCCGAAGAACACCATCCCAACCGCACAAGGGTGGCAGCATCATGTTGTGGGGGTGCTTTGCTGCAGGAGGGACTGGTGCACTTCACAAAACAGATGGCATCATGAGGAAGGAAAATTAAGTGCATATGTTGAAGCAACATCTCAAGACATTAGTCAGGAAGTTAAAGCTTGGTCGCAAATGGGTCTTCCGAATGGACAATGACCCCAAGCATATTTCCAAAGTTGTGGCAAAATGGCTTAAGGACAACAAAGTCAAGGTATTGGAGTGACCTTCACAACGCCTTGACCTCAATCCAATAGAAAAGTTGTGGGCAGAACTGAAAAAGCGTTTGCGAGCAAGGAGGCCTACAAACCTGACTCAGTTACACCAGCTCTGTCAGGAGAAATGGGCCAAAATTTACCCAACTTGTGGAAGGCTACCCGAAACGTTTGACCCAAGTTAAACAATTTAAAGGCAATACACGCAATTAGTATTTGGTAGCATATAAACTTCTGACCCACTGGGAATGTGATGAAATAAATAAAAGCTGAAATAAATCAGTATTATTCTGGCATTTCACATTTTTTAAATAAACTGGTGATCCTAACGACCTAAAACAGGGAATTTTTATTAGGATTAAATGTCAAGAATTGTGAAAAACTGAGTTTAAATGTATTTGTCTAAGGTGTATGTAAACTTCCGACTTCAACTGTATATAACATTCTGTTGGTTGCAAGAATTCTGTATAATAATTTAAATTGTAAAATTTTAAGTTCTGCGTATCAGTTCATAAACCATGTGCCATGGAATCGGTACGTCAAAAATATCTTCCCAACTATTTTGCAATCTATATTGAACGGCGGTCAAATTTTTGGTCCTTTAATGAAACTGGTATACTTTTTTATTCATCACAATTTTCTTTAACCAATGATGGTCTTTAATGCAGGGCCGACAGACAAGTTCCTTACTTTTTCCCCCTTCCACTTTCCTCTTCCATTTTTGCAGTAAGGCTGCAATTAGTTGGTTGGAATTTTGGGTAGAACAGACCTTTCCATAAGTTTTAATTAGCTGCATGTATGACAAAACTCCACTAGTCGTATTTATGAAGACTATACCTTTTATAAACATTTAAATAAAAAAATATA
The DNA here is from genome assembly GCF_965601325.2 of Salmo salar. Classification (NCBI taxonomy): domain Eukaryota; kingdom Metazoa; phylum Chordata; class Actinopteri; order Salmoniformes; family Salmonidae; genus Salmo; species Salmo salar. The sequence goes on along the minus strand of NC_138307.1, from coordinate 6,982,780 downwards.
TAATTTTATCAATTAGTATATTTGAGTTTAACCACACTAGTTGTTGTATTATTTGTTACATCTTTTCTGGTGGATTAAATTGAAATTGCAACCAACTTTCCATGGCATGTTTTATTAAAAATAGCAATATTTGGGAGATTATTTCCCTTTCAAATAATTGAAAGTGAGAGGATGTAATCTGAATAAAGGGGAAAAGGCCTTTCTTGAACATAGGGTAAGACATTCTTACTAATTTGTTAGAGAACCAGTTTGGATTTAAGTATAACTTCTGTATGACTGAAGCCAAGGTATTTATTTTAACACAGGGAGATATGGAGTGCAGATCCAGGGAAGCTTGGATGAGTTGTAGGAAACCAGATGTGGAGGCTGAGGTTGGAGTGTGCTGGGTTGGGACAGGGTAAACAGGTCCAGGGGGGAATCCAAGGGATTGGTGGTGTGGTGAGTCCAGAACAAGCCGACCGGATGTAGGTTTGATGGAGGTTTTGTTCCGGGCACAGACTGAGCAGGCTGAGATGAATTCCCGAGCGTCTCTCACCATGGTGGGCCACGAAAATCGCTGCCGCAGTAAGGCGACAGTCTGGTTCATGCCAGGTTGAGAGGTGAGGTGAGTAGCATGGGCCCACTGAAGAACTTCAGAGCAAACTGAATCTGACAAAAACAGAGCCTTACAAGGACCGTTTCCTGGATCAGACTGGTTCAGCTGAGCCTGACAAACACGGGACTCAATCTCCCAGGACACCGCATCAATGATGCAGGAGGATGGCATAATGGTTTCTGGCTCGGTACCTGTGTTGTCTGCGGTGAACTGACGGGAGAAGGTGTCAGGCTTGGTATTCTTAGATCTGGGGCGAGAAAGGTAATACAACCTGCTACTGGGGAGGGGAGCTCCAGGCTGGAGGTTAATAGCACAGTCGTACAAGCGATGAGGCAGCAGAGACAGGATGTGGTGCTTACTCAACACAGGACCTAACTGTGATACTCTGGAGGAACAGAAGACAGGTCCGGGGGTTCTGGAATGGACTGGGGTATAGACAAGGCAGGTGGAAGGACAGAATGTAGACAATAGGAATGACAAAATGTACTACAAGTAGTAACCCTCCCGGTGGACCAGTCAATCTGTGGGTTGTGTAGTTTTAACCATGGATGGCACAGAACCAGAGGAGAATAGGGACTGACGATTATGTGGAAACTGATCTTTTCTTGGTGATTACCAGAGAGACGCAGGATGACTGGAATGGTTTTCTCACAGACACAGGAGAGAAGCTTACCATTGAGAGCATAGGCATCCTGTATTAAGTGGAACAGTGTCCAGGCCCAACTGGATGACAACACCTCGGTCCAAAAAGCTCTCATCGGCACCTGAATCTATAAGAGCAGCTAGAGGAAAAGCCTGACTCTGCCACACAAGGTTGGCCTCAAACAGGGGTCTGGGGGAAGATGGGCAGGCGATTTGACCCAATAGTATTTTCCCCATATCGCCCAAGCCTCTTCTTACTGGTCGCAGGGAACAAGTGGAAACCAGGTGACCAACCTGGTCACAGTATAGACAGCTCCTAGTATCGACACTCCGCTGCCTCTCCTTTGGAGATAGACAGGTCCGGCCAAGCTGCATGGGTTCAGGTTCAGAACATGCCTGGGGTTGTCAGAGGAAAATAACAAGGCACTGAAGCAGATGTTAAGGAATTTGCAACCTTAACTACCCTCTCCCTCTGCCGCTCCCAGAGACGGTTATCAATGCGAATAGTGAGATAAATGAGTTCATCAAGATCATCAGGCTCCTCCCTGGACACCAACTCGTCCTTTAGGGTCTCAGTGAGTGAGTTCCAGAAATGCTCCCTGAAGAGCCTCCTCATCCCAGCCGCTTTCTGCGGCGAGGGTGCGGAACTCCCATGCTATTTCAGCAACACTCTGGGAGCCTTGACGGAGGACAGGAGTCGTTTAGCAGCATCCTTTCCACAAACCGGGTGGTCGAAAACCTTCCTCATCTCCTCCGTGAATCTACTATAGCAGAAGCAAATGCGTGACTGTCTCTCCCACACAGCAGTGGCCCAGGAAAGCGCTGCTCCACAGAGGCAACCAATCAAAAACAAAATCTTGGCTCGTTCACTAGCATAAGAGTAGGGCTGTTGCTCAAATACTAGTGAACATTGTACCAAAAAGGCTCTGCAGATTCTGAGATTACCAGAGTAGCGCTTTGGAACAGGAACAAATGGCTCCTGGGGCGGAGAGGAGGGACTTGGGACAGGGTGTGAGCTTTGGGTGAAGGTTTGACTCTGTTGGACAGACAGGTTCCATGAAAACTCATTGATAGTCTCCAGAAGGGTTTTAAGAGCTTGGACATGTTGATTGAGCAGGGTGCCTTGACCAATGAGCATTTGGTGGAGAGTATCCAAGTCTGCTGGGTTCATATCTTGGCCAGATTGTACTGTTACGCGGAGCGGCACAGGGGAACCCAAGAGCGGACTTAGACGAGGAAACAGAGATGAATGGACCAAGGTATTTATTTTAACACAGGGAGATACGGAGTGCAGATCCGGGGAAGCTTGGATGAGTTGTAGGAAACCAGATGTGGAGGCTGGAGTGTGCTGGGTTGGGACAGGGTAAACAGGTCCAGAGGGGAATCCAAGGGAGTGGTGATGTGGTGAGTCCAGAACAGGGTAGCAGGGTGGTGAGATGTGGAACAGGAGCCAGAGTCAAGGCGGCAAAATGAGCAGAGATTACGATCTGGCAGAGTGGAAGTGGCAGAACTGAGTATTTGTAGAGGTCTTGATAATGGAACGAGTTGCAGCTGGTAGGGATCTGCTCTGACTCCAGCACACCTGTCTCCAACCACACAAACACACACAAATAGAAAGGGAGGGGGAGAGAGAGAGAGTGTACTGGGGGAATGGCTGCAAGTCAAGCAGACATCGGACGACCACTAGGGGTGTGGCAGGAGCAGATGTGACAGAAGTCTTTAGTGAGATGTCTAATGCTTTAATATTTTATCATTTCTGCCCTCCGAATTCATATTCATTAAATAAATAGTCCCATTTAATTTTGTCTGGCTTGCCTTTCCAAATAAAATTGATACTTTTTTTCTCATGTAATTTAAAAAACTGTTCACTAGGTGTAGGCAAGACCATAAACAAATAGGTGGGATATGACTAAAGAGTTAATCTGGGTGATTTTTCCACTAATAGAAAATTATTTACCTTTCCATGGTAGCAAGATCTTTCTATTTTTGCTAACTTTCTATTAAAATGTATTGGAGTGAGATTATTTATTGATTTCAGGATATGTATACCGAGTATATCCACATCACCATCAGACCATTTTATTGGTAAGATACATGGTAAAGTAAAAGTAGTCTTTTTTTGTGATCCAATACGTAATATAGTACAGTTATCATAATTTGGTTGTAATCCAGAGAGGCTAGAAAAATTATCTAGCTCCTCTATGAGGCTGTGGAGGGATCCAAGTTGTGGATTTAAAAGAAAACAATCATCAGCATACAATGACACCTTTGTTTTTAAACCCTGTATTTCTAATCCCTTGATATTATTGTTGGATCTGATTTTAATAGCTAAAATTTAGATGGCCATAATAAATAGTAGTGGACAACCTTGTTCTACCTACCCTCCCCCCCCAAAAAAGATATAGATGTACTATTGTAAACTGGTTGTTCCACTGGATATCATAAGGTGAATGCACCAATTTGTAAGTCGCTCTGGATAAGAGCGTCTGCTAAATGACGTAAATGTAAATGTAAATGTACTCTTCTTGACAGTTTAAAAACTTTCTGAGAAGTAGCCATTATATACTATTTTACACCTAGGATTACTTTTCATTATTTTAACCCATTTTACAAGAGATTCTCCTAAATTGAAATGTTCCAGGCATTTATATATAAACTCCAGTCGTACTTTATCAAAAGCCTTTTCTAAAGTCTGCTATGAATAGCAGGCCTGGTTTCCCAGATTTTTCATAGTGTTCTATTGTTTCCAGTACTTGCTTTATATTATCTCCAACGTATCTTCCATGTAAAAAATCTGTCTGATTAGAATGAATAATGTCCGACAATACCTTTTTAATTCTATGCCCTATATATTTTTGCTATCATTTTTGCATCACAACACTGAAGTGTAAGGGGCCTCCATTTTTTTTTAAATGGACTGGATCTTTATATTTCCCACTAGTATCCGGTTTAAGTAATAATGGAATCAGACCTTGTCTGATAATCTACCATTTACATATGAGTGGTTAAAACATGCTAATAACAGTCCTCTGAGTATATCAAGAAAGGTTTGGTAAACCTCAACTGGTATGCCATCCAACCCTGGAGTTTTCCCGAACTTAAAGGCTTTAACTGCATCAAGAAGTTCCTTCTCTGTAATTTCCTTTTCACATTAGTCTTTCTGTACGGCTGTTAATTTTACATTATTAATAGAAAAAAAATCTATACAATTAGCTTCGGTTAGAGGAGCTGGAGGAGACTGAAATGAAAACCAATGCTTAAAGGACTTTGCTTTATCTTTCAAAATATCATTGGTCCTGTGGAAGTCAATAGTCATTCAGTAAATCGGCTCAGCCGCTGAACAAGAGGAGAGCCTCCATCCTCCACTCCTCCATTCTCCCAAGGCCTCTAATGTCAGCTTGAATTCCCCACCTCCTTCCTCATATCAGCTGTGTTCTGCCCTTGCCTCAGGGCCCTGGATCCTACCCATGCTTCATACGGTATAAATGATGATCGGAGAAATGAATCCTTCTGCTACATCTCATTCCTTCTCTCCTTACACAGATCTCAAGGAGAGCAGAATAAACCTATGTGAAGCATTTACTGCAAGCCCAGGTCCAACATTACAGGTTACTAAAGAAAGACTCCCCGAAAAGGATGATTGTTATTCTTATAGCAATAACCGTCTATAGAGGTCCATGTATGGTTCAACGGATCAATACATGAAACCATTGACTATTGGCCTATTTATTTGTCTGTCCATAAAAAGTATTTCATGGGAGTCTGTCAGAAATAGTTTATCAACACGTAGCTCCACATCTTCATTTCCAATCTACATCTATTTTGTTACTGATATAACATGACTTTACTGAGTGAATTAGAGTCGACACTTGCTGATATATTAGACGTCATAGTCTCAGTAGAGCCAGACCATGTGTTTCTCTGACTAAGAATTGCTTTAGTCCAAAGCATTCATTTCTAATGTTCTCTAGTGACAAAAGCTGAACCCACACTGTAAAGGGATTGACATGTAATTTACAGGCAGCTTGGTGGCAAGTAAAATTCTGTATTTCATATTACAGTACACCTTCTGTAATTGTAAGGGTTCTGTGTGGAGCTGGTGTAGATAGTCAGGCGCAGGACAGCAGATATGAGTAATCAACGTTTTTTTACTCAAAAAGACAAATATACAACGTAACATAACGAGCCCACAAAGACGGACCGAATTACAATAAACAATCACTCACAAACACAACATGGGAAACCGAGGTTTAAATAATAAACAAGTAATTGGTTGAGTGAAGCCAGGTGTGTAAGACAAAGACAGAACAAATGGAAAATGAAAAGTGGATCGGCGGTGGCTAGAAAGCCGGTGACGTCGACCACCGAACGCCGCCCGAACAAGGAGAGGGACCGACCTCGGCGTAAGTCGTGACAGTAATATAAATATGGTACCAAAGAAAGTACTGTGTAATGACACACTCTGCATAACTGTAAAATTGACTTTATTATACCGTAAAAAAGTAAATGCTGCCATAATATTTCACAGTATTTTACTGTAATTATAAGGGATTGGTGCAAGCAAGATGGCTACAAGGTATAGTGTTTACACATTACAGCATATTAATGCATATTTGGTGTTTTAAATCACTTGCACTTCTAGAGGCCTTAAAAAAGGCTTCCAAACTGGCAGCGGCTACTGGGCAAAACAGACCAAAAGGTCATGGCAAAATGCTTGTCTAAACGTGACAAGCATTTTGCCATGTCCTTTTGATCTGTTTGCCAGTTTGGAAGCCTTCTCCGGCACTCAACGTTGCCAGTTGTCTCATCATTACCCGACACCTGCCACCATCGTTACCCACATCTACGCCTCATGACACCTGGACTCCATCACCTTCCTGATTACCGCCACCATATCTGTCACTTGGTTCTTTTCTGAGGTGTTATTGACTGTTTCTCTTTCATGTCTGTACCCTTTTTGTGTTTGTTGTTTTGTACTATGTTCTATTTATTATTACATCTGCACTCCCTGTACTTGCTTCCCGACTCCAAGCGTACAAGTTAGAGAATAACGCCTCACCAAGGGGAAGCAAAACCGATAAACATTTTTTTTTACTGGTGACGTCAGGTCCAAGTGCCACTGGCGACGCTACCGCGGTTGCCTCAGCTGGCTCGTCAGGCTCCCGCGCCTCAGCCGGCTCTACAGGTTCCTGTGCCTCAGCAGAAGCGACTGGCCCGCTCCTGGTCCTCGGGACCGTCCCTCTGGTCGCAGTCGCCCGGCGGCTTGAGCCGCGAGTCAGGGAGGGGCTACTGTCACATTTACTCCCGCTCCCCCTCTCCGGCACTTGTTGTCGCCCGTTGTCTCATCATTACACACACCTACCACCACCAGTACGCGCACCTGTACCTCATGACACTCACCTGGACTCCATCACCTTCCTGATTACCTCCACTATATCTGTCACTCCCCTTGGTTCTTTCCTGAGGTGCTATCGACTCTGTTTCTCTTTCATGTCTGTACCCTTTTTGTGTTTCTCATTTTGTACTATGTTCTATTTATTATTAAATTTGCACTCCCTGTACTTGCTTCCTGACTCCCAGCATACACATTACAATGCTCAACCATTTAATCACTTGCTGCCACTCCAATCTGTCCACTATACATTTTAAATTGATGGGTGTCACAACGTCCACAGGTGGCGCCTCTCCCCGTTCGGGCGGCGCCCGGCGGTCGTCGTCGCCGGCCTACTAGCTGCCACCGATTTCCTTTTCTGTTTCGTTTGGTAATGTCTGGTTAGGGTAGAACCTGTTTTGTGTTTAGTAATTAGTGGGGTATTTAGTCTGTCTGTTTTGTGTTTGGGGTTGTGCGGGATTGTTTCGTGTCTGTTATCGTAGGTTGGGGGGATTTATTTTCTGGTCCTTTTATATTTAGCGTTTTGGCTTTAGGGCTGCTGGGCTGCGTCCCGATATATTCCCAAGACTGTGTTAGTCTTCCTTTGTTGGAATATGTTTTCCCTTGCCTTGTAGACTTTATATTTTGGACTTGTTTTTCTTCATTAAAGTAACTACATGTTTCACGTACCTGAGTCTCCTGCGCCTGACTTCATCCCTCCTGCAGAACTATTATTTGACAGAATCCCGCACCTCAATGGAGTCAGCAGGAGCTGAAGCACCAGCCCCGTCTGTGGAGGAACAGGTTAGCCAACACGCCAACGTCCTTCATCGCTTGGGGGCTGCGATGGATCAGGTGTTAGCACGCCTGGAGAATTGGGAGAGATGTGCTCTTCCACCTGACCCAGCTACTGTCCACCACCCTGTTCCCCCCTCAGCACCGACGGAATCCAGCCCGAGTGGGATTAAGCTCGCGCTCCCGAGGGAGTTTGATGGGATGGCCGCTGGGTGTAAGGGGTTCCTACTCCAACTGGAGCTGTACCTGGCGACCGTTCACCCCAGAGGAGAGGGTGAGTGTCCTCGTCTCTTGTCTCACGGGTAGAGCCCTGGAGTGGGCCAACGCCGTCTGGGAGGGCCCAGATTCAGCCAGGGACTACCCGGAGTTCACTGTATTCGATCATCCCCCTGAGGGCAAAGCGGCGGGTGTGCGACTGTTCCACCTGAGACAGGAGACGAGGAGCGCACAGGACTTCGCGTTGGAGTTCCGGACCCTAGCCGCTGGAGCGGGGTGGAACGAGAGGGCCCATATTGACCATTATCGTTGTAGCCTGAGGGAGGACATCCGCCGGGAGCTGGCATGTCGGGACACTACAAACACCCTGGACCAGCTTATTGATCTGTCCATCAGACTGGACAACCTGCTGGCTGCCCGTGGGCGTTCTCCTCAGGCCCTTTTCGTTCCACCTTCCAGTCTTCCTGATCCAACGCCCATGGAGATAGGGGGGGCTGCAGCTAGGAGGACCGGAGGGGGGGGGGTCTCTCCTGTGCCCACTGTCGTCGCAGAGGGCACACTGCCCTCGAGGTGCTGGAGAGGCTCACCCGGGAGTTCAGAGGGCAGGCAGAGTACCACGTCGACACCCCAGGTGAGTCAGCACCATTCTCACCCAGAGCCCCCTGTTGGCCACATGCATGTCTTAGTGTCTTTTCCTGAGTTTTCCCCGCACTCCCAGTATAAGGCGCTAGTCGATTCAGGCGCAGCTGGGAGTTTTGTGGACCGTGGGGTCGCCCATAACTTAGGGATTCCCCTTATCCAGTTGGACCAACCCTTCCCTGTGCACGCCCTAGACAGTCTACCACTTGGGTCGGGCCTGGTTAGGGAGGTTACTGCGCCACTGGTTATGGTGATGCAGGGGGGGTCATGAGGAGCGTATCAGCCTCTTCCTCATTGACTCCCCAACATTTCCGATGGTACTGGGTATTCCCTGGCTAGCCACTCACAATCCCAAAATGTTGTGGAGACAGAGGGCTCTTAAGGGGTGGTCGAGGGAGTGCTCGGGCAGGTGCTACTACGGTGGAGAGTCCAGACCAAGTCTCTACCGTGCACATTCCCACAGAGTATGCCGATTTGGCTATCGCCTTCACTAAAACGAAGGCGACTCAATTACCACCTCATTGACGAGGAGGTTGTGCGATAAACCTCCAGGTTAACGCTGCATATCCCAGGAGTCACGGGTATCCTCTGTCTCAGGAGGAGACAGTGGCTATGGAGACATACGTCACTGAGTCCTTGAGGCAGGGATACATTCGGCCATCCAAATCACCTGTCTCCTCAAGCTTCTTTTTTGTGAAGAAGAAGGATGGAGGTTTGCGTCCGTGCATTGATTATAGAGGTCTAAATGCCATCACGGTGGGTTTCAGTTACCCATTACCTCTCATCGCTACGGCGGTGGAGTCATTTCACGGGGCGTGCTTCTTCACAAAGTTGGATCTCAGGAGCGTGTACAATTTGGTGCGTATCCGAGATGGGGATGAGTGGAAAACCGCATTTAGTACTACATCTGGCCATTATGAGTACCTCATCATGCCATATGGGTTAAAGAATGCTCCAGCCGTCTTCCAATCCTTTGCACTACGGGGTGCCTGAGGACATCGTCTCTGATCGAGGTCCCCAGTTCACGTCCCGAGTGTGGAGGGCGTTTATGGAGCGACTGGGGGTTTCGGTTCGTTTGACCTCGGGTTTTCACCCCGAAAGTAATGGGCAGGTGGAGAGAATTAACCAGGATGTGGGCAGGTTTCTGCGGTCCTATTGCCAGGACCGGCCGGGAGAGTGGGCGATGTTTGTACCGTGGGCCGAGTTGGCGCAGAACTCTCTTCGCCACTCCTCCACTAACCTGTCGCCCTTTCAGGTGGTGTTGGGTTTCCAGCCGGTCCTGGTGCCCTGGCATCAGAGCCAGACTGAAGCTCCTGCAGTGGAAGACTGGGTACAGCGCTCTAAGGAGACCTGGAGTGCCGTCCAGGAATCCCTTAAACGGGCTGGGGGGCAGCACAAGGAGAGCGCTGACCGCCGCCGCAGTGAGGCCCCCCGTGTTTACTCCGGGGGACAGGGTCTGGCTCTCGACTCGGAACCTGCCCCTCCGCCTGCCCTGCCGGAAGTTGGGTCCGCGATTTGTGGGGCTGTTCAAAGTCCTGAGGAGAATAAACGAGGTGTGTTATAGGTTGCAGCTTCCTTCGTATTACCGTATTAACCCCTCGTTTCATGTGTCTCTCCTCAGGCCGGTGGTAGCTGGTCCAATGCAGGACGCTGAGGTGCGGGAGATCCCTCCGCCCCCCCTGGACATCGGGGGGGGGGGGGGGGGGGGGGGGGCCCGGCGTACACAGTCCGGTCCATCTTGGACTCCAGGCATCGGGTAGGGGGTCTGCAGTACCTCATGGACTGGGAGGGGTACGGTCCGGAGGAGAGGTGCTGGGTACCGGTGGAGGACATCTTGGATCCTGCAATGTTGCAGGAGTTCCACAGCCTCCATCCAGATCGCCCTGCGCCTCGCTCTCCAGGTCGTCCTCGAGGCCGGCGTCGGCGCGCTGCGGGACGCCGGCCTCGAATAATAGTTCCTGCAGAACTATTATTTGACAATCGGGCACTATAACCACATGAGTTAAATTGTTACAGCATTCTCACTCGCAGGTGCAACAAATATAGCCTCTTACAAGGTATACCTCAAAATATGTTAATGAGACAGAAACAACAATACCATGCACTCACTAGTGGTCAAAAGGTTTTCGGCCCTTTACATATACCGTACTGTATTCTGTGGGGTGGAATGACAGTACCATTCGAAATACAGCAATTTCCCCACAATGCAACATAACTGACAGTATGCCGTAGTATAAAAACATTTAAGAGTTTTTTACTGTTGATAATACCTTAAACTACAGTTTTCTCTCACAGTGCATGTTCATGCTTCACTTAATTTCATTACCATTTTTCAATAGCCTCCCCAAGTCTTGTTCCCAGACAGCACTTTAATCTCAGCAAACGCACAATCAATTTCAGGCGGTCCTGGCGGGATGTCTGTTTATCCAAGGACTGAGAGAGCATGATGGAAGGGGATGCCCAGGGGAGGGCAGGATACAGCTTTCCAGCAACACCAAGAGTGTGTCCTCAAACAAATGTGTGTGTGGGGGTATTAGCTTTAGGTGTGTGTTTGTGTGCTTCCCGTACATGTCTATGTCAGATTACAATTTCTATTTCACTATTTCATTGCTGTAATGTGAAATATGGCTGGGTTCCTAAAAATCTGTCTGTTGATGCGAGGGGGGAAATTATCTGGTGCTGTCCATGAGTGATCATCTGCTCTGGGCATGAGACAGCTCCAGTACCCAGCTGCCCACTACCCTGCCCAGCAGCAGCAGCAGACAGTATTATCCCATTTGGACGGTTGATCAATCAGTTTGGTTGCCTTTGTTTAAACACAGCCAGGCATGATGTGCCAATGGGTTGGTTATACATGAGACGGTACAACCAATAACTAGGCCCTCTTAACAGTTTCTCCAAATACTGGAGATGTGCAGGGAACCTGTTGATGGACGTGTGGCAAAGACATTCACTGCCCAAGCGTTCTATTCATTTTAAATATAGAGAAACCTTTATAATAGAGGTCAAATAGCCTGATTCCATGCTAGGTATGGATATCATATAATGGCAGGTCAGATCCCCGATATCATCATTACACATGCCATTCAATTGACAATCTATTAATAATATGTAATATGACCCTTTGAAAGACCTGCTATCTGATTAAAGTCTGAACATCCAACCTTGGATAAATCATACTGTCATTAATGTTTTATTAATTTGAAATTTCAGTCCAAATAACTTTAGCCTACTTTTAGTCAAGTAAATGGACTTTATTGCCTCAGGCTGGTACCTGCAGATTGGATGTAAAACCCAGGGGACGCCAGTTACATTAGCGAATGTCACAGAGAAGCCAAGCTATCCCCATAACTCTCAACATTCCACCTCACCTGCTCTGCAACTTCACAGGAACATTTGAGCAGATTGCATTGTGTAAAGGGAAAGTCTACTTAGTTCGTCTACGTAGTTAATGTTAGAATACCAAGGGTACAACTGTGCTCTCAGACATAAGCCATTAGTTTATGTGTCTACAGTTTTAACTTTAAAGCAAGTGTTGGTGGGGCTGAACACAGACTTTGGAAGCGTTCCAGTGCGCACTTCAAATTCAAGATCTCAGATTATAGATTGGTATTTGTTAAAGGATAACATACAATCTGAGTATGTTATCAGATACCTCTCGCCTGTACAAAACCAGTCGAAGATCTGTAGATGTGTATGCCTGTAATGGCATCATGATAGTGATATTATCTTAATGATCCACAACTAGAACAATGACCCATGTTGCTGCAGATGTCATCAAAATGTCATTACAAAAATGTTGTTAAAGGTAGATTATTCCAGAAGCCAAGAGTCATCTGGCCATGCCAACATAATGACCATGAAACCATGAAGACTCCTTTAAGCAAAGGTTTATTGTCATAAAAAAAGTGCTTTACAGTAAATGTAGCGATAACTTGATGATTAGACTTCATAGTCCCCAGATGACAACCCTGACCCACATGCATGATTTTATGGTATTAATATAATGACATAAATGTAGCTCTCCTGTCAGGGGCTATCATCATTCTCAAAACAGCTCCAATGGTACCAGAAACACCAGGAAAACAATGTTGGTTAGGAGTTTACCAGACCCAGATTAAGCATATAAAAAAAGGCTTAATCTGAAAAAAACATTTTCACCCCAGTAGTAGTCTTATCTGTTGCAGATCGGCCTTATGCATGTTTATAGTATGCTTATCCTTGTACCTCGGCAAGGCTTAGTATTTTTTTATTATCCTTGGAAACAGAATAAGACAGATCGTGCTTGAGTCCCACCCTGCTGTGGAAGTCACTCCCTATAAAGGGATTTAGAGGATTTTGGATTTACATGTCCATGTGGCTTACATACCTGGGGCTGTCGCTGTCCTCTGGCCCGCATCTGCATCTGCTGCACTGTTTACAAGGCCACTACAGATCACTGGAGATCTATTTGCATGGCTGATACATGATACAGGTAATTTATCACTGGACCAGTAGGACTTACAGTGTAGTATATTTACAGAGTTTATTATTTCCTAAACACTATATCCACACATTTTTCACATTCGTGTTTTCTTATCAGAAATTATTGCTTAAAGGGACCTTCATGTGTTTGTAAAATATTACTTTTCTCAGATTTCGTATTCATACATTTCAGATTTTTTTTTGTAAAACGCTATGTACAGTTGAACACCATCTCCACCGTCAAACATGGAGGTGGAAACATTATGCTTTGGGGGTGTTTTTCTGTTAAGGGGACAGGACAACTTCACTGCATCATTTGACGGGGCCATGTACTGTCAAATCTTGGGTGAGAACCTCCTTCCTTCAGCCAGGGCATTGAAAATGGGTCGTGGATGGGTATTCCAGCATGACAATAACCCAAAACACACGGCCAAGGCAACAAAGGACTGGCTCAAGACGAAGCACATTAAGGTCCTGGAGTGGACTAGACAGTCTCCAGACCTTAATCCCATAGAAAATCTGTGGAGGGAGCTGAAGGTTCGAGTTGTCAAACGTCAGCCTCGAAACCTTAATGACTTGGAGAAGATCTGCAAAGAGGAGTGGGACAAAATCCCTCCTGAGATATGTGCAAACCTGGTGGCCAACTACAAGAAAAGTCTGACCTCTGTGATTGCCAACAAGGGTTTTGCCACCAAGTACTAAGTCATGTTTTGCAGAGGGGTCAAATACTTATTTCCCTCATTAAAATGCAAATCATTTTATAACATTTTTGACATGCGTTTTTCTGTTTTTTGTTGTTGTTATTCTGTCTCTCACTGTTCAAATAAACCTACCATTATAATTATAGACTGATCATTTCTTTGTAAGTGGGCAAACGTACAAAATCAGCAGGGGATCAAATACTTTTTCCCCCCACTGTATGTAAACTTCCGACTTCAACTGTATCTATTATTTAGCTGGAATGGAATATTCTTTGTCTCACCTAGCTATCGTAAAATGAATGCACTGACTGTAAGTGTTACATCTGCTCCTGCCACGCCCTCTACTTCTCATCCTGTGTCTCCCTAACCTGCCGCCACTCCCCCAGTGCTCTCTCCCTCTCTCTCTCTGTGTGGGTGTATGTGATTGTGTGAGTGGAGACAGGTGTGCTAGAGGCAGAGCAGACCCCCATCAGCTGCAACCTGTTCCATAATCAAGACCTCTACAAATACTCAGCCCTGCCACTTCCACTCTGCCAGATCGTAGCTTCTGCTCAGTCAGTCTGCGGTTCAAGCTGTTTGTTCTGACATAGAGCTTGTTATCCTTTTGTGCCTGTTTTTCTCTCAGCTACAGTTCCGTCCACTCTGACTCAGGTCCCTGTCTCTGGTCCCTCGTCTTGTCAGTCCTGGTTCCCTGCCCACTACTGCTTCCTTGGATTCGGCTCTGGACTTGATTACCCTGCCCTTACTGTCCTTGCCTGAGTCTCAGTTCCTGGTTCCCTACTACTAGCCCAAACTTCCCCTGGCCTGCACCCCATCTCCCCCCTGCTTTTCAATAAATACCTTAGTTACCTTATCCTCGTCTGAGTCTGCACTTGGGTTCACCTGCTCCGCCACGCGTAAAAGTAGGATCTGGCCATAGATATGAGCCCAGCATATAAAAGATGTATTTATTTGTTACATTTGACTGTGTAAAAACTAGCAGACTGAAATTAAACCATCAAGTCTGCCATTGAACATCCCCATGCCATGATTAGATAGTGAAAAAACACACTTCTTTCATAATTTCATTAAACAATAAAAGCTAATTGACCAACATTTCTGAAAATGGATATATAGCGTTTTGGAATGAAACTTAATTTTCTCCTCTGCTAGAAAACAGATACCAATTGTGGCTGAAAGGGAAATATTTCCTCCAAACCAGTGTGAAAAACTATTCAGTGTCATTAAAACCAAAAACTTGTTGATGCATTTCAAATGCGTATCGATGTTGACGCAATTTCTCTGTACTTTGAATGCAATTGATTAGGTATCATTTGCCATGATTCTTATCTTTTCACAAAAGCTTCACTTTTTAAGGATTAAAAGCTAATACCAGCCTGGTTGAACTGATGTCATTCCAACTGAGTTCATGTTCACTTGATTTAATAGATTTAGATTTGTAATTATTCTCCCTGTAGGACAGAGCTTAAAGATAATTAAAACTTGATAATATTGATGTTGTCTCAGGGGTGTACAGACCGGAACATACTGATATGCTTGCCCAGGGGCGATGTTTTCTCAATCGCTCAGTCACTCACGAATTCAATTAATCAGTCAGCTTACCTGCAACACTCACCGAACAAAAATCTTTACCTTTGTGGTGATAAAGTGGGGGACTTGTCCAGAGTAAAAAAGTTACAAGTTGTCACTGACAATTTCCTAATCCTCAAGGGCCAGACCCACAGGCAGGTTGACGTTTATTGTCATGAATCTTTCCTGGAGGTAGACCTGCACTAGATGGGCCAGCTGCATAACCAAAATTGCCTATGTCGTAAAAATGAATGAAAACAAAAATTTGCTTTTTGTTCTTTATTTTCTTTATCTGCAGAACTGCCTCCAGGTCAAGATTCATGACAATAAATGCCAATCTGTGAC
The DNA here is from genome assembly GCF_965601325.2 of Salmo salar. Taxonomy (NCBI): domain Eukaryota; kingdom Metazoa; phylum Chordata; class Actinopteri; order Salmoniformes; family Salmonidae; genus Salmo; species Salmo salar. Next base: position 6,967,443 of record NC_138307.1, on the reverse strand, counting down.
ACACAGGTGCTATAGTCAGCCAAAACCATTAGTGGCCATCGGCCAATGGAGATGTCAAGGATTTTTTTTTAATGCCCTTGATTCCTTAGGATCGCTGTTACCATTTCTCGCATTGGAGAGGTTAATAAAAAAAAAATGTTTTACATACGTACACTACCAGTCAAAAGTTTTAGAACACCTACTCATTCAAGGGTTTTTCTTTATTTTTACTATTTTCTACATTGTAGAATAATAGTGCAGACATCAAAACTATGAAATAACACATATGGAATCATGTAGTAAGCAAAGAAAGTGTTAAACAAATCAAAATATATTTTATATTTGAGATTCCTCAAAGTATTCACCCTTTCCCTTGATGACGTAAATGACAGCCTTTAAGGAGTTCCCACATATGCTGAGCACTTGTTGGCTGCTTTTCCTTCACTCTCCGGGTCCAATTCATCCCAAACCATCTCAATTTGGTTGAGGTCCGAGGATGGTGGAGGCCAGGTCATCTGATGCAGCACTCCATCACGCTCCTTTTTGCTAAAATAGCCCTTACACAGCCTGGAGGTGTGTTGGGTCATTGTCCTGTTGAAAAACAAATGATAGTCCCACTAAGTCCAAACCAGATGGGATGGCATATCGTTGCAGAATGCTGTGGTAGCCATGGTTGTTAATTGTGCCTTGAATTCTAAATACATCACAGTGTCACCAGCAAAGCACCCCCACCCACACCATAACACCTCTTCCTCCATGCTTTACGGTGGAAAATACACATGCAGAGATCATCCGTTCACCCACACCGCATCTCACAAAGACACAGCGGTTGGAACCAAAAATCTCCAATTTGGACTCCAGACCAAAGGACACATTTCTGAGGCTGGTAACTCTAATGAACTTATCCTCTGCAGCAGAGGAAACTCTGGGTCTTCCTTTCCTGTGGCAGTCCTCATTAGAGCAAGTTTCATCATAGCGCTTGATGGTTTTTGCGACTGCATTTGAAGAAACGTTCAAAGTTCTTGGAATTTTCCGGATTGACTGACCTTCATGTCTTAAAGTAATGATGGACTTTCGTTTCTCTTTGCTTATTTGAGCTGTTCTTGCCATAATATGGACTTGGTCTTTTACCAAATAGGGCTATCTTTTGTATACCAACCCTACCTTGTCACAACACAACTGATTGGCTCAAACGCATTAAGAAGGAAAGAAATTCCACAAATTAACATTTAATAAGGCACACCTGTTAATTGAAATGCATTCCAGGTGACTTCCTCATGAAGCTGGTGGAGAGAATGCCAAGAGTGTGCAAAGCTGTCATCAAGGCAAAGGGTGTCTATTTGAATTTGAATCTCAAATATAAATTATATTTTGATTTGTTTAACTTTTTTGGTTACTATATGATTGCATATGTGTTATTTCATAGTTTTGATATCTTCACTATTATTCTACAATGTAGAAAATAGTAAAAATAAAGAAAAACCCTTGAATGAGTAGGTGTTCTAAAAATTCTGACTGGTACTGTATACTGTACGTCATGAAAGGAAAGTCCCCATTGGTGCCTGAATGTCATTAATAAAAGTCCCACAGTCAGTCAGTCAGTCAGTCTATGTCAGTAATTGCCATTGAGTCCCATTGTGGTAACCAATCTAGTTCCATGAAACAGATGGTTCCTCTGTTGGTGAGTATGGGAAAAGGAACAAGCAATCGACCCACCAGAGTGACAATGCTCCCCATTTCCACTTTAGACCTTGCTCGTCCCAGCAGGGGAGATGCACTGTCATGCCACGACAATGTTTTGCAGAGACACAGTGGATATGTCCCAAATGGTACCCTATTCCCTACATAGTGCACTTCTTTTGTGCACTACCCTATGGGCCCTGGTCAAAATCAGTGCACTAAATAGGGAACATGGTGCCATTTGGGACGCAGTTAATGAGAGAAGACTGTGATACTGCGACATGCTGATAGCCCATTAACAACCTATTAACACAGCGAATATTGTCATTGCATCATTTGATCCCATATCATGTCATATTCACAGGTAGCCTCTACAGAGATGGGTTTTCCAGAGTATTTCAGCGTTGAAATGTCACATCCAATGTCCAAACTTCAACATGGGGTAATAAACAGAACAGATGGGTTGATGGGAATTTAAGTGGCATACAATTTACCCCCCAGAGTCCCCATCACAGCTCTCCTAGATCAACTCCCAGAATTAATTGCAGTGGAACTCAATATATTGTCCGGCTAGGCGTATTGTTGGATCAGGAACAGTAGTGCTTAACACACACACACACACAATGCACCAGCAGTTCATATATCGTAAACAAACCAAAAATCTCTCTGCGAAGCCATTTGTTATGCTTTGTAATCTTTGAATAGAACAGGAATTGAAGGCGTACAGTGATCCTTTCCAGCGCAAAAACACCCGTCCAGTTACTAATCCCTTTGTTTAGAGTAGCATAATGAGTAGCATAAGAGTAGCATAATGTATTCTAGACTGCAAATAATTATGGAAAGATTAAAAGGAGGTCCCATCTCTACTTTCCAGCTAATGTCTAAGTGGATGGATTTGAGATCTATCTCTATGTAATGAGGTGTGTATGGAGATGGAACCAATATGACCTAATTACAGTTGGAATATCCCACGTGAATAAGGTCTATTACAGTCCACTCAAGTAATGAAACAGCTGGAGTTATTTTTGGACCATCTGTCAGTGTCTCAACAAGCAATTTCCACAACACTTCGACTGTACAATATTCAAGCCCACCTGTCACCTGCAGCTCCTTGGAAGGTGTTAAAGGGTCTGATGGGACTGATGAGAAGCTTCATAATGTATTTTAATTGGCATTTATATTGAACAATATGTTCCAAATTGTACTGACTCATTAGACACCGTGGCCAAGCAGACATTTTTTTTGGTGTGACCACCACAGGCATATCTGAATAACGTAGTCGCACACATACGGTTACATTCCTGGTTAAAGGGTTCGTTTGCTCTTGAATAAGGAGCACGGCAGTGTACAGGAGAGCATCCCGAATTGGCAGTTTATTAAGCCTTTGACAGAGGAGACGACATGACTACATCCGTAGGTCTCTCCATCTGCGCCCGCTCAAAGGGTAGCAGGGATATACCACAGGCCATTATCCAATGAGGCCCTGCCAATTAAGAGGGTTACAACCAATAAGAAGGATGCATTTTGGGAACACGCACTCACTCAACAAGTGCACGCATGTTTTAACAGATGCATCGTGGGCATAATAACATTCCGCTGTCTATTCTCATACTCAACACATACATCTTGCCTAGTCGTGTCAAAATGACCAGGAATCCATCAAGTAAGCGCGTCAGAGATTTATAGTCCAATTCAACTTTTCCCAAATGCCATTAATGCCTGTCTCTATTGAGGAGTAAAAACAAGTTATTTGCCATCTCACAATGTTCCATCAGAGTTTTGGAGCACTGCCCATCCACTTTATTTCCTGGTCTCACACTCGGGCTGAGGCAGCTCTCTATACCTTTATACTATGTTCAGCACCAGATGCAGCAGCCTGTGTTGAATGGTGTTTAAATGAGGCTTTCATGTCCTGATTGCATAAATACTTTTTACATTTTATATCCACAATAAGTATGCTGTAACCCAGCGCTGTCATGTCCATAGGAAAAAGCCATTTCAGACTATCAAGTTAGAGTAGCTAGCTCGTTTAACTATCTTAGCTGGCAAGGTTGGTAGACTTGAGAAAAGCAAGCTATAATTAAATGAACTGAATAAGACTCACATTCCTTTCAGTCTTTTACTCAGCTTTTAGCAGAGATGCATATTTTGTTTCTTTTAAAAAAGAACCAGCATTTAGAGGGACACAGACAGTTCAAGAGGTATGCTTAGATGTGCATAAAAATAAACATGTACTTTTTGACATAGAATCAAGCGTAATGATTATGGCTCTAGATTGCAGGAAAGTGCTGTTCTAGGTGTTTGATAAACGCAGACGGGGAGCCTAGCACCCCTGCGAACAACCCCCCCCCCCACCCCCAGCCATCCTCACGTACTTTATGCCTCCTGCCCTCCTCAGATTTTTGGGGTGCATGACGCAGCTGACGGTACCATTGATTCTGAGTGATAGAAGAATCCATTGTCAGTGACTACATGTTTGTGTACTTGTGGATCATGTATCTACAGTAATTCTGCTTCTGCTACAGTAAACGGATCAATGTGGCCCATGTTTAACCTGTCGCATCACAAAACTATTGTCCCCTTTCGTGTCCACTCTAAAAGGTTTTACTGTTTTGATTTACTGTTTTTTCAGAGAGAAAAATCTCATCTTGTGTCAGCCCTTGTGTGTATACTTTCTGAGAACATGGTCTCACAGGAGAGTGCTGCCTTTGGCTCAGTAGACAACTCAGTTTATTGCTTTCACTGTCTCTTCCTTCCCAATACAGTTAAAACACAGAGTTGGCGACAGACATCAAGAGGTAGCACGTATGGCACGTAGCTATGATAGTATAGAGATGTTTACTGAAGACGCATCAGGAAGATTTATACATTCTCTGTGTCACTGATTCAATATCTTTTACGTACATCCAGTAGGTGCCAATAATTTTGTCATGGAGCAACACTGCCACTTAGGGGTACACATCACAACTTTTCAACAGGAGACAGAAATATGAATTGTATGAATCTAAAGTAAAAAAGGACATGGTGTCACTGGTGAAAAGTATGTCCTTGTATTCATTTTATCATCTTTATTGATTATCTATGTTATACTTTTAATAGCATCTCACAAAGCACAGTTCAATTTGAAAACCATTTTCATAAAAACAGAATTCAATTCAAGATATTGTCTGGAAGGCAACATTTTTTGGGGTCAAAATCAAACTGGAGAATACTTGTTTTACTTGCCAAACCGTGTCCAATGAATGGGGTAGCTGATTATACATGCATTGTTAGTGATAACAATTTAACCAATTTAGAGCCGCAGAAATGCATGAATCTATTACCTTGGTTCTCAGCTTTACAGTATTCAAGATAAGTGCTCTAAGCTTTGTTGGCAAAAAACTATTCTATGAAGTTTCAGGACTAAACCAATTTGGCTTTGTCAACTCACAGGCAATGAAACAAAGTGTGTTAACCCTTTGTAAGCAAACAGGGTATAAGAAACCTATTGAATCTAAATGGGACCAACTGGAAAAATACAAAGTTTGCATTGACATTTCAGTTTTTTTATCAAACTAAAGTTCCTACTTTATAATTTACTGGCTTTCTCTCTCTCTCTCTTGTTGAACTGGTGCCTAGCTACTCGTCCTCATGGTGCTCGCAGAAATCATGGCAGCAGACAGTTACCATGGTGATAAATGTCATGAACTCTTGGAAGTCCAATTCTGAGTCTCCATCCGTGTCCAGGCTCTCCATCAAACTGTCCATAGTGGCCTGGTCCTTCACTTGCTGAGGGCAAAAACAGATAAACAGAGATAGATAAGGTCATATTTGATGACTAAAGGCGCATTCTGCAATATTTACAGCTGGTTTTATGGTCATTTCACCCATTGATTATAGAATAATAATGTATGAATGCCTCACCAGCTTAGTGCAACAAAGTCTGTAGAATTATATATGATGTATTGATAAACGTGTATTACGCTGTAACCATAGCCTAGATCCAAACTGCATGTTCAATTTAAACAATGACGTATGAAATATTATAGTGAAATATGGTAGTGATATACTCACCCCTGTAAGGGCTGGTAGCTCCTCATTGATCAAGTCTTTTAGTTCACTTTTCTTTAGTTTGTGCTTGTCTCCTTCTTTCTCTGCGTACCTATGGAACACCTCCATGATGGTGGCCAGTGAACTCTCCAGATCAGTCATTGTGGTTTGCAATGTGATCTATAAAGTATAGCAAAAACATTTCATCTCTAGGCCTACGATGTGACATAAACAACACGCACAGATGTAGGATCTTAATTTGAGCCAGTTTGCTACAGCAGGAAAATAATCCTGCAGCAACACGAAATATTAATTATTATGTGGATAATAATTAATGGACATTTTTGTAGGGGTTGATACATCTCTCATCAAGGAAAATCAAGTCTGAAATTTCAAAGTGGAAGAAACTAACTTCAGAAGTATTTTTTTACCTCAAATATACTACAAGTTTTACATTTCCTGCATTGGAGGAACCTGCAACAGGGTGATAAAACAGTAAGATCCTACACCTGTAAGCAGTCATGTAACTTCAATGCATCAGATGATGACATTCTATCTCTCAGACCTCTCGCTCTCAACAAGAAAAAAAGACATCACAGCGATTAGCGGGGAGTAATCAAGATACTCATACAATTTGAAATAACATTTTAAGCCTGTCGTTACACCGTACAAACCCCCAAATCAAACGAATGCCTCCAGTTAAAGATCAACTCACTAAGAAACAGCAGATACAGTAAAGAATCTTGACCTACCAGTGTGTCTCGGACTGAAACAAAGGTTATTTGCAGATGAGAGTGAGTAGTGGCTGTGGAGGGACAAAGAGTATAGGCTTTTATAGTTGGTGTGGGGAGGGTCTAGTGCCTCTGGTCAACCACCCTGCCAGTCCAGCACACTGACCAATAGGCTCTTTTTCACCCTCTCACTCCACTGTATTCTCACACAGAATTCACCATTGATGGCTATGCCAGTCTTTTACCATGTTAAAATGGTCAATTTACAGTATTGTTTGAATACCATTGTTTTGAATGACAGTATGACTTTGAGCTGAATTTGTGGATTTGAGCTTCCAGGTTTACAACTGATGTGTAAGAAAGATTGCATTATATCATAATAGGCTATTTAATGTTCATATGATTGTACAGGCAATACATTTTTTGGGTCCTTAAAAAGTTTAGACAATTTACAATTACGAACTGTAAACCCCCGTTTAAAGTATTGCCAAACGAATTAGGCTAAAGCAAACAAACAGGCCTTTCACCTTCTCCCCCTTTCCGTCTCCCTAACCTCCACCCTTAAACCACTTTACCTGTAATTGTAAAGAGGATTTTCTATGCATGGCCATTTGTATTGATCCCTCAGACTTTGGACCTTCTGGTTGCCACAATCCCCACCAGCGTTTTGTCTGAGACAATGGCCTGTTTCAGAGGAAATGGATGGTTGTGCATGTTAATGAACACATTTCTTTTCACTTGTGGAGTTGGCCAGACATGTGCCCTATGCATCCCCGGACTACTAAGCAGGCACAGCCATCCATGTCAACCTCATGTTTAAAAAAGTTAAATATGTTGTGTTGTTTCACCAGGATGAATATATGCCTGAACTTTAGGAATGATAAGTGTTTACAGTTAACTAGAGCAGAAATAGAGAGGGCTCAGATTTCGTTTATTTACTATTGAGCTAAGTCTTCCAAATTTGAGGCGTCTAAAGTCTAGGTATGCATAAGATACCAAAATCTTAACCTAGAGTAGCAACATAATCCCTTACCATTTAATTAAAAAAGAGGTTGAAAACAAATGTGATCAAGTTCCAAAATACATTGAATTCCTGTTCTATTGACTTCTCCCTCCCACAAACTCTCTCAACTCTCTGGCCAGCATCTGTTTTGCATTCTTCTCAGGAAGCATTTGGGAGAAAGTGTTTTTTACTGCATGATAAATGTTTCTTTGTCTCTTCCTAAATATATTTCACATACTTCTGACAACAGTTGACCATTGTCCACTGAAAACAGTTGTTCTTGTGTGAAGAAATCACCGTTGCTTGCTTTGAAAGACTGTCTATAGTCATTGTAGTCAGATGACCATAGAAACAGATCCAGTCAAATCCACAATCTATCATTTTCGTACCTCTTCTCTCTCCAACTCATTCATTAAGCATAGAACAAACTACTCTCTGGAAAATGTTATTGGTAGGAGGTTGAGTTTGAGTTTTTCTAGATGATTTTAGCTGAGCTCAGAGAAAAATCCACCCAATCCCGAACAATCCTCTGATCATATCATATGCACTCTATCCAATGACCTGACAGGACTGTTGGGCGGGTAGGTGAGAGTTGACAACATGACTCCGAGCTGAGAATAAATACATTTCTCTCTCTCGTTCTCTCTCTCTCTCTCTCTCTCTCTCTCTCTCTCTCTCTCTCTCTCTCTCTCTCTCTCTCTCTCTCTCTCTCTCTCTCTCTCTCTCTCTCTCGCTCTCTCTCTCTCTCTGATCAATGATGACCCTATGAGAACAAACAAATCGGTGTAATGGTAAATGCAGCATTATTTCAGTGTATCACGTATCAAGTAAAAGGGTTCACACAGTTCATGATGAACAGAATAAAGTATTGTATTTGTATTGGGTCTGGTGGGTCTGACGGGTCTGGTGGACTTGTGACTTCCCATCTTTAAGAGATGCATATGATGAGCCACGGTGGTGGGGGATGCTGGGATAGTAGTGAAGACACAACAGACAGGGCTCTGTAAAGACCAGGAGTTGTATAACCAGGATGTGAGTGTGACTGTCACTCCTTGTCCATATTGGTTTGCGATCCATCAATGTCTTTAATATTGCTATTGATACTGGTGTTAACCCAACCCAAAAACTGTATTATATGGCTTGGAGATGTTGGTAGACAGATTTGTTATACTTGTGGCTTAAAGCAAGAGTACTTAATTGAAACAATAAGAAAGTGCTTACCCCACCTCTATTTTGGTAAAAAGCTGAGGGTTGGGCCTGGAGAAATGTAATCACTCTGAAATTCATAGACAGAGCTATGGATGCAAGGACTGATCATCCATCATCTCATGGATATAATGGATGTTTTGAGGTTATACAGTGTTTGTTTCCTTTTAAATTGCTTACAAACATTGCAGTAAAAAACAAGCTTATATGTTGGGTTCTGATGGGGTACGACAGTTGAACTAAGCTCATTTAGAATTTTTATTTATTTATTTTTATTTCACCTTTATTTAACCAGGTAGGCTAGTTGAGAACAAGTTCTCATTTACAACCGCGACCTGGCCAAGATAAAGCAAAGCAGTGCGACACAAACAACACAGAGTTACACATGGAATAAACAAAACATACAGTCAATAATACAGTAGAACAAAAGGAAACAAAAAGTCTATATACAGTGAGTGCAAATGAGGTAAGATAAGGGAGTTAAGGCAATAATATCATCATCAATATATCATGAATTTATAAGTCCAAAATTGATATAGCAAATAAAGATTCTAGATAAGAATTCGAGTTCAGTATTCTAACTTTTTTTAACATTTGAGTTGACATTTTACAAGTAAAAAAATCCCCCTTAAAATGTTTAAGAAAAGATTTCTCGCTGTAACTCTCCAAAAGAGAGATGTCAGCTTTTGTAGTGTGAGATAAAGCGGTCTCCCTGTGTTTTGCTGTAACCATGGCTACAGGTCAGAGCCTCTCGCTGAGTTGAAAAGGTTTGCCAAGTGGCTGACTCATCCCTGGCAGAGTGCCAGGGAGCTCTAGTGGTCTGCACACTGACTAGGGGAGTAACCAGGGGTAGAACTAAGAAAACAACACTGAGGTTTGGTCATCTGAGGACATACAGTATGTTCTCATCTCTCTTCTTCTCTCTCCTTCTCTCCCCTTCTCTACCATTCTCTTCTCTACCATTCTCTCCTCTTCTCTGACCTTTCTTATTCTCTCCCTTATCTCCCCTTTTCTCTCTTCTCTCCTTCTCTTCCATTCTCTCCCCTTCTCCAGTTGGTAAATTTCTACTTCAACTGGGTTATATATATTGCTTGTAAGTCATGCATTAGAGTGGGGCTTTAGGTTAACCAGTTATTCCACTGATCCCCTTAGCTTGCCATTTAAAAGATCTCTAGAAATGTAATGTTGGACTCGTTGCCACAAGGTGGCACCCATGCTGTACATAGAGGACACGTTTCAAGTTTCAAGACACAGAAAAGGTTAGCAGTTTCATCATGTACCACCCATCAGATTAAAAAGACTCTATCAGATTTTTTTTTAAACGCACTGTTTATGATATGGATGAGGAGAGAAAGTCACATCCTTCAGGGAACACTGCTTTTATGAGAAGGAAATGTAATGTTTCCTTCAACACACAAAGACACTTCATTTTCCTCTGGATTCAATCCGTGTTCAGGGACACCACTCCTCATCAACTTCTACTAATTACATTGCATCTATTAGCATATTTGATGTACTCCACAGGTTATCATCAAGTCCCATCGCCAGCGTTTCCACAGATAAGTAGAGCATTTCACTGGAATTGAGTGGCGAATAGGTTGAGGAAGTTTAGGGACGATCTATTCTGCAAAGTAATGAACTCTATATGGTGAGGTCTCAGTATTTCAGCCTCCAGTATTTCAGCCTCCAGTGTCTCAGCCTCCAGTATTTATGCTGCAGTAGTTTATGTGTCGGGGGGCTAGGATCAGTCTGTTACATCTGGAGTATTTCTCTTGTCTTATCCGGTGTCCTGTGTGAATTTAAATATGCTCTCTCTAATTCTCTCTTTCTCTCTTTCTTTCTTTCTCTCGGAGGACCTGAGCCCTAGGACCATGCCTCAGGACTACCTGGCATGATGACTCCTTGCTGTCCCCAGTCCACCTGGCCGTGCTGCTGCTCCAGTTTCAACCGTTCTGCCTGCGGCTATGGAACCCTGACCTGTTCACCGGACGTGCTTGTTGCACCCTCGACAACTACTATGATTATTATTATTTGACCATGCTGGTCATTTATTAACATTTTAACATCTTGACCATGTTCTGTTATAATATCCACCCGGCACAGCCAGAAGAGGACTGGCCACCCCTCATAGCCTGGTTCCTCTCTAGGTTTCTTCTTAGGTTTTTGGCCTTTCTAGGGAGTTTTTCCTAGGGAGTTTTTCCTAGCCACCGTGCTTCTTTCACATGCATTGCTTGCTGTTTGGGGTTTTAGGCTGGGTTCTGTACAGCACTTTGAGATATCAGCTGATGTACGAAGGGCTATATAAATACATTTGATTTGATTTGATTTGAGGTACCTTGCTAGCAGCGACTCCCAGAACATTTCCCTCTGAAGAAAATAGATATCTGGAATTGGTTCATTCATTATATGATAGGAGTTAGATGAGAGTTAGATTTTAGAACGATAATAATGTTACAGTATTCACCACTAGAGGGAAGTAACTAAACACTTTATTTGGTAAAGAAGTTGCGACTTCAGCTCTTGAATGCATGGCATACCCACATACAGAACACCCATTGGCTGGTAGTAGGCTCTTACAACCCATCTCAGTAGGCTTGTAAAAGCCAATCAGATCAAGATGTATGTCATAGAGCGCGTTCCTCTGCACATGTGTTGCTGACGCAAGCCAGATCTTACAACGCCTGGATAGGCATTTTACCTATCAACGCGAGCAGTCGCTTTCCCGTGCTCAGATGTTGCATGCATCATTCAATGGTCACATGCCACATAATCGACTGTGCAGTCGGGCACCAGATTGCTATAAAATATGATGTGATTAGCTGATACGTAAAATACCTTATCCAGGCGTTGTAAGATCTGGCATGCGTCAGCAACGCCTGGGCAGAGAAACACACCCACCATCTTCTCGATGTCACAGACAGCCATGTGATGAGATAAGTGTGGGCCAACTTGGAGTCTTCACACTTGATATATAATAATAATATGACATTAGGCAGACTCTTTTATCCAATGAGATTCACTGTCATGCGCGCATACATTTTAAGATATGGGTAGCCCCAGCAGGAATCGAACCCCTTAACCCTTAACTTTGCAAGCACCATGCTCTACCGACTAAGCCACACAGTCTCTATTGATTGGTAGTCATCAACACTGTGTCTATATTAGACAAATACTGTGCCATACTGACACTCCATCCACCTTAGCAGTTGTCTGAAGATTGGCCGATGACACCCACACTCTGGATTAACTACTAACTGGCAATTGGCCTTCTTCCTGAGTGCCTCTCAGTTCATCACAGAGTAATCATGAGAGAGCCTATATCCGTCAATCCTAATCCGTGTGTGTGTGTGTGTGTGTGTGTGTGTGTGTGTGTGTGTGTGTGTGTGTGTGTGTGTGTGTGTGTGTGTGTGTGTGTGTGTGTGTTCCAATGCAACTCTCACTGAAAGTAGGACAGGGGTCAGGGGATACAATCCCCACCCACAATCTACTTAATCTTCATCCCCCCACAAAGAAAACACCCAGATGGACAGACATCCTTGTTGGCCAACACTCTAAGTATATTTCCTGTGTACTACAGCTCTATTTCCTGTGTACTTTAGACTGATAGTGCACTACCTGTATGGACCAATTTTTTGATGCCAGAAACACATACTGTAATATTAACTAGTCTTTAACTATGGATATTTCCATATAGCAAAGAAAGCAACAATAGGCCAATTTAGAGGGGCTTTATTTGTTGACTGGAGAACCTGCAGATTGAAGCTCAACTCAGTTGTAAATCAGCCTTGGCAACAGTAGTGCTCCTCTGTTTGTATACACTTGCAAATGAAGTGGCTCAGTCAGGAGACTTCTAGAAGTGACCAGGGACAGGAATAGCAACATCTACACCCCAGTTAGATTATGGGTCAGTGTACTAGCAGGGCTGGGCAGGGCTGGGGAAGAGTAGTGTGTGTGTGTGTGTGTGGTGTGTGTGTGGGTGCCTGCTTGTGTGTGTGTGTGTGTGTGTGTGTGTGTGTGTGTGTGTGTGTGTGTGTGTGTTGGCTAATCCTGTCATTCAGACTCTACTAACTCTGGCAACTGCCTCAGTGAGACAGACAGCTAAAGTCTTTGGAACAAGTCTCGACTTGTTCTGAATTCTTTGCATAACACCAGAAGAATAACTACTGTGATAAATGATTGTATTCATGGTCTTACAATCAGAGTTGGAGGCTGATTAGGAGAAGACAAGGTCTGATTATTATACGAAAGTGATAGTAGCCTCAGGTAGCAATGTGAACAGCCTTCATGAGTATAGCCTTGTAGGCCTACGTTCTTCCTCAGATCTAGGCACACAGCTATTCAGAAAGGATTTGTAATAGAACTGGGGATTTCATTATGGTAATAGGAGTTGGATTAAAGAGGTAGGGTGTTTAAGGGTGCTACTGATAAAGCAGAGAACACCTTGATTAGTTGCACTATTACCAACAGCCAGAAGTCTCTGAAATTGTTTTGAATAAATTAGACTACAGCTACAGTGCTGTAAGACAAAATCTAATGGTAGAATTGCTTGGTTTTGTTACACAACAGATATGCCAAGAATTGCCATATTATGGTTTTATTTTTTATTTTTTTATTTAACCTTTATTTAACTAGGCAAGTTAGTTAAGAACAAATTTTTATTTACAATGACGCCTGATAAATTACTATCAATTCAGCATTAGATTAGCTTTAGAATTATGCTTAGTCAAAGCATATCTGGAAGGAATGTTATGCCATTCTGTGCAGATCTACAGAGCTCATTTGCTGCTAGTACTGCTTTCCCTAATGAACCATATGAGAGAATATAGTTCACAGTAATGTATGGGGGTGGTGCCCCTATAGTAACTCTGTAGCCTATTATACAGTCCAATTCATTACTGGCCTCTCTCTACTACACTCCAATCATGTTGGACACACACACACACACACACACACACATACACAAACACACACATTTTAGAGCTGAGCAATTGGACAGGAGGAAATGGCCATGTAACCTTTTTGAAGGATGTGGTAGTTTTCACTTGCATCACTTCAGTCTCTATAATAAGTCTGTAATGTCCACTGGTTCTGCTAGAGGACAAATCACATTTGCAGTTTCACATGTCAGCAAAATCCACACGTGACAATCACATTTGCAGTTTTACAATCACGGACTATAAAAGGAAAACCAGCCCCGTCGCGGACCAGGATGTCTTGCTCCCAGACAGACTAAACAACTTCTTTGCTTGCTTTGAGGACAATACAGTGCCACTGACACGGCCCGCTACCAAAACCTGCGTGCTCTCCTTCACTGCAGCCGACGTGAGCAAAACATTTAAACGTTTCAACCCTCGCAAGGCTGCAGGCCCAGACGGCATCCCCAGCCGCGTCCTCAGAGCATGCGCAGACCAGCTCGCTGGTGTGTTTACGGACATATTCAATCAATCCTTATCCCAGTCTGCTGTCCCCACATGCTTCAAGAGGGCCACCATTGTTCCTGTTCCCAAGAAAGCTAAGGTAACTGAGCTAAATGACTATCGCCCCGTAGCACTCACTTACGTCATCATGAAGTGCTTTGAGAGACTAGTCAAGGACCATATCACCTCCACCCTACCTGACACTCTAGCCCCCCTCCAATTTGCTTACCGCCCCAATAGGTCCACAGACGTCGCAATTGCAATCACACTGCACACTGCCCTAACCCATCTGGATAAGAGGAATACCTATGTGAGAATGCTGTTCATCGACTACAGCTCAGCATTTAACACCATAGTACCCTCCAAAATCGTCATGCAACTGGGTCCTGGACTTCCTGACGGGCCGCCCCCAGGACACCTACACCACCCGATGTCACAAGAATGCCAAAAAGATCATCAAGGACAACAACCACCCGAGCCACTGCCTGTTCACCCCACTATCATCCAGAAGGCGAGGTCAGTACAGGTGCATCAAAGCGGGGACCGAGAGACTGAAAAACAGCTTCTATCTCAAGGCCATCAGACTGTTAAACAGCCATCACTAACATTGAGTGGCTGCTGCCAACATACTGACTCTACTCCAGCCACTTTAATTATGGAAAAATTGATGTAATAAATGTATCACTAGCCACTTTAAACAATGCCACTTCATATAATGTTTACATACCCTACATTACTCATCTCATGTGCATATACTGTACTCTATATCATCTACTGCATCTTACCATCTTGATGTAATGTATCACTAGCCACTTCAAACAATGCCACTTTTATATGTTTACATACCCTACATTACTCATCTCATAGGTATATACTGTACTCTATACCATCTACTGCATCTTGCTATCTTGATGTAATGTATCACTAGCCACTTTAAACAATGCCACTTTTATATGTTTATATATCCTACTGTCACACCCTGAAAATAGAGAGCCTTTTTATTCTCTATTTTGGTTAGGTCGGGGTGTGACTAGGGTGGGGTGTTTCTGTCTAGTTGTTCTGTTTCTATGGTGGCCTGGTATGGTTCCCAATCAGAGGCAGCTGTTTATAGATGTCTCTGATTGGGGATCATATTTAGGCAGCCACTTCCCCACTATGTTTTGTGGGATATTGTTTGTGTATAGTTGCCTTGACCACTGCATAGCTTCACGTTCGTTTTTGGTCTTTATTGTTTGTTTTTTTTGCCGGTTCATGTAATAAAGATGATGAACCCAAACCACGCTGCATTTTGGTCTGATTCTTACAACAACGGCCATGACACCTACATTACTCATCTCATATGTATATACTGTACTCTATACCATCCACTGCATCTTGCCTATGCCGTTCTATACCATCACTCATTCATATATTTTTTTTATGTACATATTCTTATTCATTCCTTTGCACTTGTGTGTATATAAGGTAATTGTTGTGAAATTGTTAGGTTAGATTACTCGTTGGATATTACTGCATTGTCGGAACTAGAAGCACAAGCATTTCACTACACTTGCATTAACATCTGCTAACCATGTGTTTGTGACAAATAAGATTTGATTTGACATGTAAGAAAACTCCACATGTAAAAATCTCACTTTCACATGTGGAATTGCAGGTTCACATTTGAAAAACATTCACATGTGAAAATCACATTTGCAGTTTTACATGTAAGAAAAGTCCACATGTAAAAATCCAACTTTCACATATGAAATTGCAAGTTCACATGTGGGGGTGAAAAAGTGTTATTCTCCTCATACTGTATGTGAAAAGCTGATGTTAACGTGTTGCTGTAGCAATGTTTCCACATGTGGAATTGCAAATTCTGTAATTCCATTCTGTAAAAAGACTACTTAGACACCATGAGTATAATAATTAAAGTGCGTTAAAAATAATTATTTATTATTGTAGTCCTCCATGATGATACTGCATTCTGAAAGTATTCAGACCCCTTGACTTTTCCACATTTTGTTACGTTACAGCCTTATTCTAAAATGGATTAAATGTTTTTTTCCCCTCATCAATCTACACACAATACCCTAATATGACAAAGCAAAAACTGTATTTTAGATTTTTTTCATATTACATTTACATAAGTATTCAGACCCTTTACTCAGTACTTTGTTGAAGCACCTCTGGCAGTGATTACAGCCTCAAGTCTGACACTACAAGCTTGACACACCTGTATTTGGGGAGTTTCTCCCATTCTTCTCTGCAAATCCTCTCAAGCTCTGTCAGGTTGGATGGGGAGCATCGTTGCACAGCTATTTTCAGGTCTCTCCAGAGATGTTCGATCGGGTTCAAGTCCGGACTCTGGCTGGGCCACTCAAGGACATTCAGAGACTTGTCCCGAAGCAACTCTGCATTGTCTTGGCTGTTTGCTTAGGGTCGCCCCAGTCTGCGCTCCTGAGCGCTCTGGAGCAGGTTTTCATCAGGGATCTCTCTGCACTTTGCTCCGTTCATCTTTCCCTCGATCACAACTAGTCTCCCAGTACCTACCGCTGAAAAATATCCCCATGGCATGATGCTGCCACTACCATGCTTCACCGTAGGGATGGTGCCAGGTTTCCTCCAGACGTGACGCTTAGCATTCAGGCCAAAGAGTTCAATCTTGGTTTCAACAGACCAGAGAATCTTGTTTCTCATGGTCTGAGAGTCCTTTAGGTGCCTTTTGGCAAACTCCAAGCTGGCTGTCATGTGCCTTTTACTGAGGAGTGGCTTCCGTCTGGCCACTGTATCATAAAGGCCTGATTGGTGTATTGCTGCAGAGATGGTTGTCCTTCTGGAAGGTTCTCCCATCTCCACAGATGAACTCTGGAGCTCTGTCCGAGTGTCCCTGACCAAGGCCCTTCTCCCCTGATTAGCCAGCTCTAGGAAGAGTCTTGGTGGTTCCAAACTTCTTCCATTTAAGAATGATGGAGGCCACTGTGTTCTTGCAGACCTTCAATGTTGCAGAAATGTTTTGGTACCCTTCCCCAGATCTGTGCCTCAACACCATTCTGTCTCTGAGCTCTCCACACAATTCCTTCAACCTCATGGCTTGGTTTTTGCTCTGACATGCTGTCAACTGTGGGACCTTATATAGACAGGTGTGTGTAGCTTTCCAAATCATATCCAATCAATTGAATTTACCACAGGTGGACTCCAATCATGTTGTAGAAACATCTTAATGGTGATCAATAGAAACAGGATGACCTGAGCTCAATTTCGAGTCTCATATCAAAGGGTCTGAATACTTATGTAAATAAGGTATTTCTGTTTTGTATTTTTAATAGATTTGCCCAAATTATAAAAAATCTGTTTTGGCTTTGTCATTATGGGGTATTGTGTGTAGAATCCATTTTAGAATAAGGTTGCAACCTAACAAAATGTGGAAAAAGTCAAGGGGTCTGAATACTTTGCAATGCACTGTACATACATGTTTACATAGCGCTACCACTAGGAAAGGCATTCAGAGCTCCTTTGCTGCAGGCTCGCGCGCCTGTTCTTTGTCAATGGTCTGTCACCGTTGGAAGAAGCCCAGTGAAAAGAACACAGAAGCTTGCTCTCTATTTCTCCTTATTTTTTATCCTGTGTTCCGGTTTGTACTCATTTGTACGTTTTCAAATCAAGAGATAGCATGTTTAAATATACTGTGTTCACTTGTCTGGTCATTTTGATTTACAATTTAATTGTTTTGACCTATTGAAAAACAAGCAACTTGAGTGTAGCCAAGAAGCTAGCTAGCTCACTTTTATATGAGTGTATGTATATGTATAAATATGAACCAATGTAATGATATGTATTTTTGTCACACCCTGACCTGTTTCAACTATCTTTGTGCTTGTCCCCACCCCTTCCAGGCTTTGCCCATCTCCCCCACTTATCCTATGGGTATTTATACTTGTGTTTTCTGTCTGTCTGTGCCAGTTCGTCTTGTTTGTTCAAGCCTACCAGCATTTTGTGTCTCAGCACCTGCCTTTTCCAGTTTCTCTTTTCTCGCCCTTCTGGTTTTGACCCTGGCCTGTCCTGACCCTGAGCCTGCCTGCCGTCCTGTACCTTTGCTCCACCCCTGGATTACTGAACTCTGTCTGTCCTTGACCCTGAGCCTGCCTGCCGTCCTGTACCTTTGCTCCTACTCTGGATTATCGACCCCTGCCTGCCTTGACCTGTCGTTTGCCTGCCCCTGTTGTTACAATAAACATTGTTACTTCACCCAGTCTGCACTTGAGTCTTACCGACTTGATCCCTGATGGTTTTAGAAGGTTACTTTTTATGAAATGAGTATCTAATGGTCGCATAATTGCTAACTGCTAGATTGCTTAGTGATAGGCGATAGCTAGCCTTCGATTTTTTCTTAGCTATTTTTAGCTTCAGTTATTGGTAGCTGTCCATTGGTTTTTGTTACATTTAATAAACAGGCCTAAAAGGGATTTTTTTGTATTTAAAAATGTGAGAATGTGTTTGCCATTGGAATGAATGCAAACAGATACATTTCTACAAAAACATGATTTTGAAATAGGGCTGTTAGAGTTAATCAGTTAACTTCTTGTAATTTTTGAGCACATTTCTTTTTTGCGTGATTAATTGCATGGTCTGAAATCATCCAAAATACAAATTGACATTGAGGTTAAAAAAGTGTGCTTTATCAATTTACCTTATCTTGCTAACCATTACTTTGGACAAAATCAATACATACATTTTTTTTCTATCCTTTGTTTATCTTTTTTTTTTTCAATTACAGCTCAATTTGACAAATTCTGAATTTGCGATTAATCGTGATCAATCACAGCAAATTCTCCAATTAACTCAATAAAATGTTAAATGTTTGACAGACCTTTTTGAATCGAACAGTCAATAGTTCTAATCCCACCGGTTACAAAAGCAGTGAAATGTTAGAAAACCACATGTCTGAGTCATGTGACATATCCATGTGAGACTTCACACGTGTCTGAAAAACACGTCTGACTCATGTGAATTGTTTTTTTATATATATATATATATTTTTTACAAGTGATCATTTTCACGTGATTTGTTCAAATGTCTGTTCATTTATGTGTCCGAAAACGTTCTGCTTCACCCCTCCCATACCTCTTCTCTCCCCAACTCATTAATTAACATAAACCAAACTACGCTCTGGAAAATGTTATTGGTAGGAGGTTGAGTTTGAGTTTTTCTAGAGGATTTCAGCTGAGCTCAGAGAAAAATTCCCCCAATCCCGAACAATCATCTGATCATATCATATGCACTCTATCCAATGACCTGACAGGACTGTTGGGCGGGTAGGTGAAAGATTTGACGACGTGACTCTGAGCTGAGAATAAATAAATTCCTCTCTCTCTCTCTCTCTCTCTCTCTCTCTCTCTCTCTCTCTCTCTCTCTCTCTCTCTCTCTCCTCTCTCTCTCTCTCTCTCTCTCTCGCACCTGCTGTCTCAACCTCTAAATGCTTGGCTATGAAAAGCCAACTGACATTTACTCCTAAAGGGGTTGACCTGTTGCACCCTCTATAACCACTGTGATTATTTTTTAACCCTGCTGTTTGTCTATGAATGCTAAGACATCTTGAAGAACGAGCTGTCATAAATGGCCCTGTACTCTTATAATCTCCACCTGGCACAACCAAAAGAGACTTGCCACCCCTCAGAGCCTGGTTCCGCTCTAGGTTTCTACCTAGGTTTGTGCCTTTCTAGGGAGTTTTTCCTAGTCACCATGCTTCTACATCTGGATTAGAGGTCGACCGATTATGATTTTTCAACGCCGATACTGATACCGAATTTTGGGGGCCCAAAAAAGCCTATACCGATTAATCGGCATATTTTTTTCTTTATTTTTAATAATGACAATTACAGCAATACTGAATGAACACTTATTTTAACTTAATATAATATATAAATACTATCAATTTAGCCTCAAATAAATAATGAAACATGTTCAATTTGGTTTAAATAATGCAAAAACAAAGTGTTGGAGAAGAAAGTAAAAGTGCAATATGTGCCATGTAAAAAAGCTAACGTTTAAGTTCCTTGCTCAGAACATGAGAACATATGAAAGCTGGTGGTTCTTTTTAACATGAGTCTTCAATATTCCCAGATAAGAAGTTTTAGGTTGTAGTTATTATAGGAATTATAGGACTATTTCTCTCTATACGATTTGTATTTCATATACCTTTGACTATTGGATGTTCTTATATGCACTTTAGTATTGCCAGTATAACAGTATAGCTTCCGTCCCTCTCCTCGCTCCTACTTGGGCTTAAACCAGGAACACATCGACAACAGCCACCCTCGAAGCAGCATTACCCATGCAGAGCAAGGGGAACAACTACTCCAAGTCTCAGAGCGAGTGACGTTTGAAACGCTATTAGCACGCACCCGGCTAACTAGCTAGCCATTTCACATTGGTTACACCAGCCTAATCTTGGGAGTTGATAGGCTTGAAGTCATAAACAGCGCAATGCTTGAAGAATTGCGAAGGGCTTCTGGCAAAACGCACGAAAGTGCTGTTTGAATGAATGCTTACGAGCGTGCTGGTGCCTACCACCGCTCAGTCAGACTGCTCTATGAAATATCAAATCATAGACTTAATTATAATATAATAAACACACAGAAATACGAGCCTCAGGTCATTAATATGGTCGAATCCGGAAACTATCATCTCGAAAACAAAACGTTTATTTTTTCAGTGAAATACGGAACCGTTCCATATTTTATCTAATGGGTGGCATCCCTAAGTCTAAATATTCCTGTTACATTGCACAACCTTCAATGTTATGTCATAATTACATAGAATTCTGGCAAATTAGTTCGCAACGAGCCAGGCGGCCCAAACTGTTGCATATACCCTGACTCTGCGTGCAATGAACGCAAGAGAACTGACACAATTTCACCTGGTTAATATTGCCTGCTAACCTGGATTTCTTTTAGCTAAATATGCAGGTTTAAAAATATATACTTTTGTGTATTGATTTTAAGAAAGGCATTGATGTTTATGGTTAGGTACAGTCGTGCAATGATTGTGCTTTTTTCGCAAATGCGCTTTTGTTAAATCATCCCCCGTTTGGCGAAGTTGGCTGTCTTTGTTAGGAAGAAATAGTATTCACACAGTTCACAACGAGCCAGGCGGCCCAAACTGCTGCATATACCCTTACTCTGTTGCAGAGGTGACACATTTTCCCTAGTTAAAAGAAATTCATGTTAGCAGGCAATATTAACTAAATATGCAGGTTTAAAAATATATACTTGTGTATTGATTTTAAGAAAGTCATTGATGTTTATGGTTAGGTACACGTTGGAGCAACGACAGTCCTTTTTCGCGAATGCGCACCGCATCGATTATATGCAACGCAGGACAGGCTAGATAAACTAGTAATATCATCAACCATGTGTAGTTAACTAGTGATTATGATTGATTGATTGATTGATTGTTTTTTGAGATAAGTTTAATGTTAGCTAGCAACTTACCTTGGCTTCTTACTGCATTCGCTTAACAGGCAGGCTCCTCGTGGAGTGCAATGTAAAGCAGGTGGTTAGAGCGTAGGACTAGTTAACCGTAAGGTTGCAAGATTGAATCCCCAAGCTGACAAGGTAAAAATCTGTCGTTCTGCCCCTGAACAAGGCAGTTAACCCACCGTTCCTAGGCCGTCATTGAAAATAAGAATGTGTTCTTAACTGACTTGCCTAGTTAAAAAATATTATAAAATTTTTAAAAATGTAAAAAGATTACTTGCTCTTTGGGGGTTTTAGGCTGGGTTTCTATATAAGCCCTTTGTAACAACTCCTAATGCAAAAAGGGCTTCATAAATACATTTTATTGATTTATTGATTCACTGCAGAGTCTAGCTATGGGATAAATTCTGTCCACCTAGATTAATTCAGACCGGAGAGCAAATTGAAAACGTTTGCCTTGATTATAAAACCTACACCTCTGTATCCTGCCAACTTCATTAATTAGGAATGATCATTCTTAAAGGGCACCGGCCAGAGCCAAAGCCCCAGACACATAAGATTTAAATATCCTAGGGGATGGGTAGGTGTACTGTGCGCATACACACACACACACACACACGCACGCACGCACGCACGCACGCACGCACGCACACACACACACACACGCACGCACACACACGCATGCACACACACATACACACTCGCACATGCATACAGACACACACACACAAACACACACACAAAGGAGTATCTGTCCAGCTGACCTCTCACTAAGATAACACATTACTCACCGCTGCCACTAGAGTCAGTGCCATTGGAGAGGATGCAGCTCCAACACAGTGACTAGGCTGGGTGTTTATTCCATCAGTGGGAATTAGAGGACATCAATCAACCTGCCCTTTGGAATTAAGGCTAAGTTATGTGTTAAGTGCAGATGTATGGGGACAAACTTTACTATCATTCGGTAACACCGATTTAGATCATGAAGATCTGAACACATGAACGTATTATCCAACACACAGTTTTATTTTCACGTTATGACGTGCTGAATGAAAATCTATTTAGCTAGATATACCTTCCTCTTTATCTTTATTCTGTTATTTACCAGATTGTATGTCTCCAGTGACACTATAAATATCATAACTTATACATTTATCGTCTCGAAGGTACCTGCAGGATATCTGGGGGAAGAGGGCATAGTCCCAGATTGATTCAATTGGCCAGGTGGGTTGCCATGGAGATAGAGGGTGCCGAACCCTGTGACCTCTGTGTAACCAGAGTATAACTGAATCTGGGCCTTATGATTTCCAGGTAAAGTACCTAATAACAAAGTTAGGTTGCTCCAACGTTGTCAAACTGTAATGGTCATGACCTTCACACCACCTATTTGCAACGTCGTGACAACGTTGTGTGTTGTTAGCAGGGTTGGCTTGTAGCCCTTTCTAGCACTTTCTTTAAAATAATAATGCAACAAAGGCAGATGGTTATCTGTGGATTAGGGATTGGATTAGTGGGGCATTGCTCAGATACAGACTAGGAAATGTACCCACTGAATTAACTTCCCTTCAACAGATCAGATTATCTTCCGCTCAGTCCTGCCACTGAACATTTTCTCTGATCTGAACACTGCAATATTACTATGCATGAGGAACTTTATTCTTTTGGTAGATTTAAAAGAAGACCAGACTTTTCTCCCAGCAATAAAATATGGATTTTATGCACTGTCTAATGAGTCAGCACAGCTCATCAAATCATAGCAGTCCTCTCTACAGTTAAAGCGGTAACATTTGGAACGAGATACATAATTGTGGCTCTAGGCAGACACTTACTGCAGCTCACTCATTGAAAGTTTGCACTCCATCTGAATTGATTGGTGTGGGTTAAAACCCAAAGTGGTAGCCCTATCTTATTGCATTTCATCTTTTAACCTGTGCTTGTGTGTGTGTGTGTGTGTGTGTGTGTGTGTGTGTGTGTGTGTGTGTGTGTGTGTGTGTGCGTGCGTGCGTGCGTGCGTGCGTGCGTGCGTGCGTGCGTGCGTGCGTGCGTGTGCGTGCGTGCGTGCTTGCGTGTCCATGCCAGGGGGCAAGTCCACTGGGCCAATTAAATGAGCCGATGCACATGCCTTATCTTGTCCACTTGAGCAAACAAGCTATGTTTTGTTGTTGTTGTCCTACGTGTGATGAATACCATGTAGTGAACCCTAATTGATATGGTGATAAATGCTCATAAATATCATATGATTGACTCTATGACTAATCCGTTTGAAGGCCTAGCTGCCTGCCTGCCCTAGCTAATGAGGAAAAGGCATACAGGTTGATTGACATGATGCCTGAGTCCCAAATGGCACCCTTTAACCTATATGGTAAACTTATTTCGACCAGCGCTCTATAAGCCTTGGTCAAAAGTAGTGTACTACATAGGGAATAGGATGCCATTTTGGATTCATGCTATGATATTCACTCAGCACTCTGTCAAACCGCTCATTTAGTAACGATTTGCTCACAGCTCCGTGTTTATTTGATGACCCCACTCTATGGTGTGATGTTTGATTTATCCAATATGTTAGTATATTCCAAGATGTTATCTCGTTTGTTATGCTGTTGGTGTGTCGATGACGTGGTCGTCGATTAAGGCAGCCCCGCGCAGCTCTCTGATTCAGAGGGGTTGGGTTAAACGCGAAAGACACATTTTGGATGAATGCATTCAGTTGTGCAACTGATTAGGTATCCCCCTTTCCATAGTGTAAGGCTCAGACAGCTATTCCATGTCTTTGACTGATTTCACCTTAGACAGAGCTCTAACAGCGGTGTCGTCAATTAAAACTGAATGCCTGTTTGCTGCCCATTATTAGTTCTCCCAGGTATTACTGTGTTGTAATGAATGTCAAATGACCTCCACCATTGAATGCGTAGTCTCTGCAGTATGTCAACATGTACAGTAAGAGGGGGATGTATTTTTACAGTAAATGTGCATTAGGTTACATTAATGTGAATGTGTTGTCACCTCCTGAGCTGGACTTATGTCTGAACGTATCTAGCTATTTTACACACAGTTATTTTGACTTTGTGTGTGTGTGTGTGTGTGTGTGTGTGTGTGGGGGTGGGGGTGGGTGGGGGGGGGGGTGGGGGGGGGGGGGGGGTGTTCTACTGAGCTAACATATGGATATTTTTTTTTTAAGATGGTCATACATTAGATCATTTAGCTATTTGATTTACAATTTTGGTACCCCTTTAGGTATCACCAAAAAATATGAAATAATTATTTGATAAAATATTGAATTTGGTCTTTACTACTATAGCCCATAGAAACATTTTGAATAACACATTCATAAATGGCAAAAAAGACGGAAAAAATGTATCATAACGAGTAAGGTTTTGATGTGTTGTCTGTCCTATATCTAGAAGATATAAGAATGCTCAGGAAATATATATATATATATATATATATATATATATATATATATATATATATATATATATATATTTTATTTATTTTTTAAACATTTTTAAACCCTTATTTTTGTTGACACAAAACTTCCTCAGAACTTCCATTCATTTGTATGGGTTACCTTCAGACGAGTCCCATGGGGCTTGTAGGTGTCGTAGAGCAAAATGGACCATCGTTTTCGTGAGAGTCTCATCTTTCCACAGAGTGGTCATATTATGCTGAACAAAAATATAAACGCAACATGTAAAGTGTTGTTTCCATGTTCCATGAGCTGAAATAAAAGATCTCAGAAATGTTCCATATGCACAAAAAGCTTATTTCTCTCAAATTTGTTAACATTCCTATTAGTGAGCGTTTCTCCTTTGCCAAGATAATCCATCAGCCTGACAGGTGTGGCATAACAAGAAGCTGATTAAAGAACATGATCATTACACAGGTGCACCTTGTGCTAGGGATTGTCCTGGGGACAATAAAAGGCCACTCTAAAATGTGCCATTTTTTCACACACCACAATGCCACAGATGTCTGCTGTTGCCAGAGAATTGAATGTTAATTTCTCTACCATAAGCCGCCTCTAACGTTGTTTTAGAGAACTCTGCAGTACTTTCAACCAGCCTCACAAACGCAGATGCAAAACACCAGATATCGCCAGCTTAAACTGAAGGATTTTGATGGGGATTATTTATTATGCATTTATGATTCCCCCTCAACGACATGTTCTCATGAAAATGTAGGAGACAGACAGATGTGGGAAGCAGTAAAGTCTATCTGGGCAGTATACACTGTAAACACATGTACTCAACTCATGGCAGTTGTTATATCAAATGTTCTCATGATGCTAGTCATCTTTTGGTTATCATCCACATGCTGTATGTTTGATTGCAAAACAGCAATAGCACTTGTACAAAGAGGATACAGTGCTGGGGTAGATTGGTTGAGCAGACCAACACTTCCATGGTGTTGGTCAATTAGTGCTTGGGTATCTATTTTGTGGGCCATTTGTTCTATCTAGTACCATGGGAACCAGTAGACCATGGATTGGACTTGAAAGGAGCTTTTCTCTTGGCTCACTCCACAGCCAGCCCAGAGAGCTGCCATCCCTCTCAGTGTGTGTTACAGTAGACACATATGATAGATTGGTGTTCATCTTGTCCAGTAACAGTAGAATCCTATGAGCAGGCATTTTTATTAAATAGTACAAGTGCTATTGCTGTTTTGCTTTCAAACCTACAGCATGTGGATATGACCATCAAAAGATGACTAGCTATCTTGGTGGGGGGAGAAAAAAATACATGTGGGATGCATGCCAGCAAAGCCACTACTCAACAAAACACTAAACAATACATTAGTTGCACTATAATATACTGTGCCCACAAACTGTTAAGGCCCCAACAGCAGTCCCAACACCATACCACTGCTACACCTGGCTTTCAGCGGAGCCTTGTCTGGCAGCGAAACAGTTAAGTCAGCCTCATTTACTGCCTTTTGAAAAAACATAGCTGATATGGCTAACTTGCTTAAACAATTGTGGTTTCTACTGACAATTGAGATGTACAAACTACGGTATAAGGGGACGAGCTGGCTTGGCTACCCCTGGTTCCATCGATGTCGGCCCCAGAACCTGACGTCACCACCAAACGGAATGCCAGCACTCACAGATGTTTCATATGATGGCTGCTGCATCCTGTAAGAACCGACGCCGGAGTCGAGAAGCAGGTACGGGGAGTTGACATTTAATTAGGAATAGACAGAGAACAAGACAGGAGCAGCGTCAGCACACGGGTATACAAGGACAAATGCCAATTAATGCAGCAGCGGGGAACAGAGATGGGGAGGTAATAAACAGGTGATTGAGTCCAGGTGAGTCCAATAAAACGCTGATGCGCGTGACGGGGAAAGGCAGGTGTGCGTACTGATGGTGGAAAGAGGGCATAATGCTGGGGAGCCTGGCGCCTTTGCGCACCAGGGAGGGAGAACGAGAGCAGGCGTGACACTTATTATCCATTTATTTAGATATCCCTCTAGTGGTGTGGGGGCTGTTCTTTGGCAAAGTGGCTGGGGTTATATCCTGCCTGTTTGGCCCTGTCCGGGGGTATCGTCGGACGGGGCCACAGTGTCTCCCGACCCCTCCTGTCTCAGCCTCCAGTATTTATGCTGCAATAGTTTATGTGTCGTGGGGCTAGGGTCAGTCTGTTAAATCTGGAGTATTTCTCCAGTCTTATCCGGTGTCCTGTGTGAATTTAAGTATGCTCTCTCTAATTCTCTCTCTATTTTTCTCTCTCTTTCTCTCTCTCCCTCTCCCTCTCTCTCTTTCTTTCTCTCAGAGCCCTAGGAGCCCTCAGGACTACCTGGCATGATGACTCCTTGCTGTCCCCAGTCCACCTGGTCGTGCTGCTGCTCCAGTTTCAACTCTTCTGCCTGCGGCTATGGAACCCTGACCTGTTCACCGGACGTGCTACCTTGTCCCAGACCTGCTGTTTTCAACTCTCTAGAGACAGCAGGTGCGATAGAGATACTCTGAATGATTGGCTATGAAAAGCCAACTGACATTTATTCCTGAGGTGCTGACCTGTTGCACCCTCTACGACCACTGTGATGATTATTATCTGACCCTGCTGGTCATCTATGAAAATTTGAACATCTTGGCCATGTTCCGTTATAATCTCCACCCGGCACAACAGAAGAGGACTGGCCAGCCTCATAGGTTTCTTCCTAGGTTCCGGCCTTTCTAGGGAGTTTTTCCCAGCCACCGTGCTTCTACACCTGCGTTGCTTACTGTTTGGGGTTTTAGGCTGGGTTTCTATACAGCACTTTGTGACATCAGTTGATGTAAGAAGTAGTTTCGTTGGTGGAGTTTAAACACTTGATCGATGTATATATCATAGAAGAGTGTAATTGTTTTTAGACCAGCTGTTTTTAGTCAAGACTTGTGTTTTTAATGTAAAATGTTTTTGTTGTACTGTATGTGTGTTTATAGTTTTGTTTAATGTTGTGTTAGTGTATGTAAGTTGTTTTGTCTGAAACATTGTTCGCTCTGCTGCTATTGTACCAGGTCTCTCTTGGAAAAGAGATGTTCTCAATGAGGAAGAACCTGTATAAATAAAGGTAAAATTAAATTAAATTAAAAAAATAAAAAGAAGGGCTTTATAAATGAATTTGATTGATTGATTAACAAATCATCAGTCATCTGAGTCAGTGCAGTACAAGTTGAGTGCGCCTTAAATATATGCATGCTGAAAGTCAGTATTTATCTTGTTCTCTGAAAAAAAGCATTGTATTTGGTCAAACACCATTCTCATCATCAGTTTATTAAGAACAGGCAGCAAACTGATTGGGAGGCTGTTAGCCAGCAATGGGTGTCTCCCACACCAACTTGACAAAAATCAAAACAGCAATCCTTCTCTTTCATTATTAGATATTTTATACAAAAATAGGATGGTTCACTATTCAATGTTGTCATTTCACTTCTGAGTTATTCCCCTTTACAAGTGAAATAGTCATTGAAATGATTGGCATTATCGGTTTTGTTATAAATGACACAATGAACGATGGAGATGGATTGGGTTTTCTGCCCATGATATAATTTACGGCACTCCAAAGTATTTTTCTATTGTGTTTCATGTAATTTACCTTGGCATGTAATTTACCTTGGCTTGGAAAGAGGAGACAGAGGGCTGTGAGACAGAGGTTTAATCCTTCATACATGAAACGTGGGATGTATGGGTACGGTGCAACTGAAGACGAACAGCAGAAGGACTAAGGATCTTGGAAATGGGGAAAGGGCCGATAAAACGGGGGAGAGTTTGTGGGACTATACCCGGAGGGGCAGATCCCGAGTAGACAGCCATACCCTCTGCCCAAGATGATAGCGGGGAGCCAGGGTCCGGTGGCTCTCTTCCAGGTACGCCGACAGCGGCGGACGAACATCTGGGCAGAGGGTATGTTGACCTCTTCCTCTTGCTCCGGGAAGAGTGGGGGCTGATAACCAATGGACACTCGAAGGGCGAGAGCCCAGTGGCCGAGCAGGGAAGGGTGTTCCTGTGAGTACTCCACCCACGCGAGTTGCTGGCTCCAGGTGGTGGGGTTGGCCTGAGACGAGGCACCGAAGAGTCGTCTCCAGGTCCTGATTGGCACACTCCGACTGGCAGTTGGATTAGGGATGAAACCCGGAGGACAAGCTGGTCGACGACCCAATGAGTGTGCAGAACGCCTTCCAGAACCGGGACTGAGGACCACGGTCGGAAACCATGTCCACCGGAAGTCCATGGATCCGGAGGACGTGCTGCACTATGAGCTGGGCCGTCTCCTTGGCTGAAGGTAGCTTGGGGATGGGAATGAAATGGGTGGCTTTGGAAAACCTGTCCACCACCATGAGGTGTTTCCATCAGACGGAGGGAGACCAGTGACAAAGTCCAGAGATATATGTGACCAGGGATGGTGAGGGACAGGAAGAGGTTGAAGGAGCTTGCCGAGGAGTCTTCTTCTGAGCACAGACAGTGCAGGTGGCGACGAACGCTGAGACGTCCGGGAACCATGATGGGCAACCAAAAGCTTTGATGCATAAAGGCCAGTGTCGGACGGGAGCCAGGGTGCCAGGCAAGCCTGGAGGAATGAACACATTCCAGGACCTGGGAGCGGGCAGCGGAGAGGTCAGAGGCTTCTTCCGAGCCCACAGGAAGACATCCCGGGGCAGGCTGTGCCGACTTCAGGGAATGGGCCTGGCAGAACAGGTTCCAGCCCACAATAGTACCAGCAGTCCAGTTGATAAGGGGATTGTGGTGCTGGAGCCAAGAAAACCCCAATACCACGGGAATCTGAGGCGACTTGATGAGCATAAACTGTATAGACCCACTGTGGTTACCAGACACACGCAGGTGAATAGAAGTAGTATTGTGGGTAACCCTGCCTATAGAGTGCCCATCCAGTGCTCTAACGTCCAGGGAACTGGAGAGTGGCTGAGTGGGGATGCCCAGCTCAGACACCAGGGTGGCGTCCATGAAACTCTTGTCGGCCCCAGAGTCAATGAGAACCCGAAGAGATTTAGACTGGTCGCCAAACCACAGGATGGCATGGAGAGGGGTGCGTGTAAGGGGAGGAGAAAAACTCTCCATATGGCCCACCAGAGTATTCATACCTAGTGATGAGCCAGGTCTATTTAAAGGACAGGTAGACACATAATGACCGGCAGTTCTGCAATACAGACAACTCTGGGTGTTAAGTCTGCGTAAGCGTTCAGCTGGAGACAGCCTAGCACTGCCGAGTTGCATCGGCTCCGAAAAAGGCGAGTCAGCAGACCTCGGAGACTCTCGGGGGAACTCGGCTAAACTTGGATCCTCCAAGGAACTTCCGGAGTTCCTTGGAGGCAAGGTGGGATCCTTGGGCGAGCGATTGGGACCGGAATCAGACCTCCTCTCCATCCTATGTTCCCGTAGCCGCCCATCGATCCGGATGGTCAAGGCGATAAGCAAATCGAGATTTGTAGGCAGCTCCCGGGCTGTAAGCTTGTCCTTAACCTCCTCCAATAATCCACGAAGGAATGTGTCAAACAGGGATTCCGGGTTCCAGGCACTCTCGGCAGCCAACGTGCGGAAATCAACTTCATAGTCCGCCACACTGCGGAAGTCTTGGCGAAGCTGGAGTAGCTTCCGGGCAGCCTCAGTCCCGGACAATGGAAAATCATAAACTCTTTCAGGCTGAAGCACATGGCAGATTGTTGTTCCCACACCGCAGTAGCCCAGGCGAGAGCCCTCCCGGACATTAGCGTTATGAGATACGCTATCTTCGAGTGGTCCGAGGGGAAGGACGAGGGCTGCAGCTCAAGGACGAGGGAACACTGGGAGAGAAACGCCCGACAGGTTCCTGACCCTCCAGCGAAGCGTTCCGGAGGAGGTAAGCGGGGTTCTCGGGAAGCCGGGGTTGCCTGGAGAGACGCACTGCTGACAATGGTGTTACTGGGGGGCAGGGAGGCTACTGTCGTGACCAGCGGCCTCAAAGATAATCCGCGGAATTGCTCCAACAATGTATTCAAGGCACAGTCATGGCGTTACGCCAAGGTAACTCCTTGTGTCTCTCAATGGTGGCTCCTTGGGAGGAGATGGCTTTGCGGAGCTGGTCCGAGTCTGCTGGATCAGTCATGGCCAGTTTGTACTATCAGACTTCAGGATAAGACCCAGATGCAGACAGTTCGAAGTAACAAAAGTTTATTACAAAAACAGGGGGCAGGCAAACGACGGGTCAAGGGCAGGCAGAGGTCAGTAATCCAGAGCAGGCTCAGCGGCAGGCAGGCTCAGCGTCAGGACAGGCAGAGGTCAGTAATCCAGGGCAGTGTCACAAGGTACAGAACGGCAGTCAGGGCAGGCAGAATGGTGAAAACCAGGAAAACTAGAAAACAGGGACTGGAGAGAAAAACAGGAGTACGGGAAAACCGCTGGTAGGATTGACGAGACAAGACGAACTGTCAACAGACAAACAGAAAACACAGGTATAAATGCACAGGGGATAATGGGGAAATGGGCAACACCTGGAGGAGGGTGGAGACAAGCACAAGACAGGTGAAACGGATCAGGGTGTGACGATGTCAACCAATCAGCTGAGCAGCCTGACTTGTTTGCCACACCTTTTGCATAATTTCTTTGAACCATACCATTTTTCAATACATCATCAATCCAGGGGGCTGTAACAGTTCTCATGGTTAGTTTCTTAACAGGTGTATGCTTGTCAACAATTGGCATGAATAATTGTATAAATACTTCCAGTGTTGCATCTAGATTCACTTTCTCATACACAGACCATCATGCATTTTTTCATCTTCAACCAAAGAGTCCTGAGAAAACCTTTTGTATGATCTCTTAGAAAATTACTTTATGCCCAACCTTGGCTCTATGACTTTCCTGTTATTGCCACAATGTTATGGTCACTACAGCCAGTGGGACCTGATATTGCTTTGGAGTAAAGCTCTTCAGCATTAGTGAAGATATGATAAATATTATCATGGTATGCACTCTAGTTGGTTGAGTGATAACCTGGGTCATATTAGAGTCATTAGTCACAGTTAGAAGCTTCCTCTTGAGAGGACAGCTAGTTGCTAACCAGTCAATGTTTAGGTCACCCAGAAAATATACCTCTCTGTTAACATCATCACACATTATCAAGCATTGCACACATACAGTACTTTCCAAATACTGACTGTTAGCACTTGGTGGCCTGAGGCAGGTGAACTTGAAACCACAACCCTTCAAAAACATTTGACATGTTATCCTCTCTAAGCTTTACAGGAATATGCCTCTGAACATATACAGCAATATCCCATGTCCCTCCATATCCCATGTTAGCAAGTTATTGATTTCATGAACTTTATTACTAAGGCTACATCTATTAATATGGGTTATTCTTAGCCCTTTCCTGGGTAGATTATTGGACAACAAATCAATAAAATTAAAATAAAGACATTGTTTGGCTAATAGAGTTAGTCAATCAGATACTTGTCAGTTGGTGTGTGTGTGATGTTGGGTTGAAGCTACTGACCTGGAAGCTTGGCTCTCTCACTCCTCCCAGGCTTTTGGGAGGGAGGGTGGACAATGAGCTTGTCGTACCGGATGTAATCAATGTCCCTATGTTCTCTGGCATCTTTCATAGCTGTTATTTCTGCCTTTGGCACACAGCTTCAGAGAAGTCCTTGTTGAGGAAGATGTTGGTTCCTCTCAAGTTCTTGGCACTCTCCAGAACAGTCATCTCTTCCAATGGGATGACTGAAATATTCTGCTTTTACAAAAATGTTATGCTGTTTTCAACTAAAACACAGTCCCTTGCTCTTGTTGAAGCTTTAGACCTTTTAACCAGTCATATGTCATAGTGCTTGGCTCTCAGAGTCAAGGTGACAGCAAAAAGTGAAGTACAGCCTCAATATCGGAGTATTACATTGGATCTATCACCTGGAGACAATACGGTTTGGAGTCTACTGTTGCTATGGGGTTCTGCACGGAGATTCATCATACAGTAGATAGGAGAGAGCAGTTACGTCAAATTTTTTATTTTATTTTTCATCCTCTGGCTCTGAGAAAAGTACACGATACTGTACCTTCCATATCTAAGTTATGCTCCCCACAGTCAACTGACTTGACAGATGCTTTCTTTCTTGATCAGCAATTTTTCAACTCCAGCCTGCGAGGAAGGAAAGCCATCGTTTGTAGCTGTTGCGACTGTAACAGCTAAGGGGATCCAAATAATAAATACATGGTCTTGCTCTCCTCTGCTTTTTCTAAAGTTGATTGACTTAATGTATCCTGATATCTAAGTTCTGTTGTCTGCTATTGTGTATTTGTTTCCCAGTGAGTAACCTACCCAACGTTGTCTACAACTCTTCCCAGAAGACAAGAACCAAAAACTTGACACCCCCTGAAAAAGTGCCAGATATGGTAGTGAATGTACAACCAAGTAGAGTCTGAGTCAGCGCTGCTCACATTCCACATCCCAGGGAGCTGAAGTTAGGTGACTTGGGCATGGAGGAAGGCCTAAACCTCAGACAGTTACGGTAGGCTGTACTAAAAGACATGCTCTAGGACTTTGGTGAGTAGTACAGTAAGTATTTTTTAAACCTCCCGCTTTGGGCTGGATGTTTCAATGTGTGGTTCATACATCCCTAATCTATGAACAGAAGTACTGTTTTACCTCAATTAGCCACAAAATTCCTAGTTTGAAAGCAATGATTTTCTGGAAGCTGTGCAGCACCATTTTCATGACATTTTAACCCCAAGTGGGCCAGCCTGTAGCAATTTGAGTTTAACCAATGAGCTTCAGCCCCTCGCCATATGAATGACAGTTAGCAAGATGCACATGATGCACCCACAGCAGAGCGAAAGAGAAAGCAATAACATGGTGAACATATCTGCACATACAGTGCCTTCAAATAGTTTTCACACCCCTTGGCTTTTTCTACATTTTGTTGTGTTACAGCCTGAATTTAAAATGGATTAAACTGAGATTTTGTGTCACTGGCCTACCCAGAATACTCCCTAATGTCAATTTTTTTTTTTAAATGAATGTATTGAAAATGAAAAGCTGAAATGTCTTGAGTCAATAAGTATTCAACCACTTAGTTATCGCAAGCCTAAATAAGTTCAGGAGTAAAAATGTGCATAACAAGTCACATAATAAGTTGCATGGACTCACTGTTTGCAATAATAATAGTGTTTAATGTGATTTTTGAATCACTACCTCATCTCTGTACCACACTCATACAATTATATGTAAGGTCCCTCAGTCGAGCACTGAATTTGAAACACAGATTCAACCACAAACACCAGAATGGTTTTCCAATGCCTCAAAAAGAAGGGCACCTATTGGTAGACGGGTGAAAAAAAGAAGAAAAAAGACATTGAATATCCCTTTGAGCAAGCTGAAGTTATTTATTACACATTGGATGGTGTATAAATACACCCGGTCACTACAAAGATACAGGCGTCCTTAGTAACTCAGTTGCCGGAGAGGAAGGAAACTACTCAGGGATTTCACCACGAGGCCAATGGTGACTTTAAACCTGTTACACAGTTTAATGGCTGTGATAGGAGAAAACTGAGGATGGATCAACAACATTGTAGTTACTCCACTATACTAATCATAATTACAGAGTGAAAAGAAGGAAGCTTGTACAGAATAAAAAATATTCCAAAACGTGCATCCTGTTTTCAACAAGGGATATAAGTAATACTGCAAAATATGTGTCAAAGAAATGCACTTTTTGTCCTGAATACAAAGCGTTAAGTTTGGGGCAAATCCAACACAACACATCACTGAGTACCACTCTTTATATTTTCAAGCATGGTGGTGACTGCATCATGTTATGTTTATGCTTGTCATCGGCAAGGACTAGGGATAAAAAGAAATGGAATAGAGCTTAAGCACAGGCAAAATACTAGAGGAAAACCTTATTTAGTCTGCTTTCCAACAGACACTGGGTGTCACGTTCTGACCAGTAAAGGGGTTATTTGTTATTGTAGTTTGGTCAGGACGTGGCAGGGGGGTATTTGTTTTATGTGGTTTGGGGTCTGTTAGTATATGTGTTTATGTAGAGGGGTGTTTGGTTAGAGTATTCCGGGGTTTTTGGGTTATGTTCTATATTTCGTATTTCTATGCTCTGTCTATGTTGTGTATTTCTTTGTTGGCCTGGTATGGCTCTCAATCAGGAACAGCTGTACATCGTTGTTGCTGATTGACAGTCATACTTAGGTAGCCTGTTTTCACCTGTCCCTGTGTGGGAAGTTGTTGTTGCATAGCTGTGTGTTTAGCCTGCAATCCTGTTCGTTCGATCGTTTTCTTGTTTTGTTTGTTCAGTGTTAAATAAAGTCACTATGAGCACTCAACCCGCTGCGCCTTGGTCCACTACGTACGACGACCGTTACACTGGCAGACAAATTCACCTTTCAGCAGGACAATAACCTAAAACACAAGGCCAAATATACACTGGAGTTGCTTACCAAGACAGCATTGAATGTTCCTGAGTGGCCTAGTTACAGTTTTGACTTAAATTGGCTTGAATATCTATGCCAAGATTTGAAAATGGCTGTCTAGCAGTGATCAACAATCAACTTGACAGAGCTTGAAGAATTTCTGAAATAATCATGTGAAAATATTGTAAAATCCAGGTATTCAAAGCTCTTATAGACTTACCCAGAAAGACTCACAGCTGTAATCGCTGCCAAAGGTGGGTCTTACATGTATTGAATCATGGGTGGGAATACTTACATAAATAAAAACAAGTTTTCTTTTTGACATTATTTGGTATTGTGATTTAATCCATTTTAAATGCAGGCTGCAACACAACAACATGTTGAATAAGCCAAGGGGTGTGAGTACTTTCTGAAGGCACTGTATGTGATGTAGCAGGCAATTTTAAGGGGACAACTTTTTACTTGTGAGCGCTACTTTCACCTCTTACACTAAAAGGTACACAAAACTACCGGAGAATCCCTATAATGAATTGAAATCAATAGGGATTATCAACCACCAAAACCACACAAGATTCCAAAGAGAAAATCATATTAGTCTTTCTATCTCTCTTTCTCTCTCGCTCTTCTCTCTTGTAGCCTCACAGGAACAATGAGTTATTATAAAGTTGATACACAAAAATAATTACCCAGCATCAACGATATTAGGATCAATGATGACATTGAGCATGACACTGTAACTTATTTATAGCTCTAGTCATCATCATTACAGACTCAGAGGCTACACAATTAAATGTTGATTCATTCGTTTAGCCTCCGTTTCCAGCCTCCTCCCCCCTTGGTGGCGTCACCGAGCTCTTAGAGCAGAGCGCTTTTTTACAGAACGAGCACTCTTCTAAGGGAGCTGTAAAAGAGCAACGTCCGAAGCCCTTTCCCGAAGTTTCCGATACGTTTTGGAATCCGGTCAACATTTTGATTAGGTTATTCAACGTTTTGATTAGGTGTTCACAAACCCTAGTAAGGTATGTCAAGCTTCTAAACTATTTTACATTTCGTTAAACGAGAGCGATGTCAAGATACAGTAGGCCTATTTATGATAACCGATTAAATGATGAAGCACAGAAGTCATCGTATTGGGTTTCCAATACTTTCTGAAGTCATGCCTTACTTGTCGTATCCGTTACATATTGTATACATGGTTGTATTAATTCGCAATTCATTTAAAACTCTTTACCATACCACTGAATAGTCTTTTATGAAACTCTCTTTGTTGAATGTGGCAAATAGCGGTAACTGACACTTCATACCACACCGTTGACCATGTGTAGCCTACCACCACAAGAGCTGTTGCTATGAAACAATATGGGGTTCCAAATAATGCATTTTCATCAGCAGCATCATGCCGAGTGGCGCAGCGGTCTAAGGAACTGCATCTCAGTTCTAGAGGCGTCGCTACAGACCCTGGTTCGATTCCAGGCTGTATAACAACTGGCTAACTCCCATAGGGTGTTGCACAATTGGCTCAGCGTTACTCTAGGTTAAGGTTTGGCCAGTGTAGGCCGTCACTGTAAATAAGAATATGTTATAAACTGACTTGCCTAGTTAAATAAGAAAATCACCTTCATAATATTACTACTATAACATTATATAAAAATATAGAACTATAGAAATCATCATCATATTCATCTTTCTCTTGTTACATATTCTCCTCTTCCTCCATTCTTTATTAGCAGAACATATATCATGTTTGTTGTAATAATGAAGGGATATGCTCCTAAATATCACACATTCAATTCAAGGAGAAATAGAATGTAATGAATGATGCGATTTTCCATGTTGTAACATTCATTAACCTTTTACTGCAGTGGGCTAAATCAGGGTCACACAGAGTGTTTCTTGGTAGTTTTAAACACATCTACTTTGAAACAAAAGTTTACACCTCACACACATGGTTATAGTTTGCATCCCAATATAACACTTTATATATATCACAAAAGACGGAAATATAACAAAACCCGTTAGACAGATTTCCGGGTGTCTAAAGAAAGTCTGTTTATTAATTATGGAATTCTGAAAAATATGAATAACACTAGTCATTTGACTGAGGAAAAGGGTTACGCTGTTGGAGTCTTTAAAATGTGATACCGTTTTTTTTTTCAAAATAGTTTTGAAGCCAGGCCATTTGTCCTCAGTATTATTTTGGTAATTACATATTCATAGTGTGTGTGTGTGTGTGTTACTGTATGTTATTGTGTGTGTGTGTGTGTGTGTGTGTGTGTGTGTGTGTGTGTGTGTGTGTGTGTGTGTGTGTGTGTGTGTGGCAGCAGAACAGCATTGTTGTTGGTCTTGGGAGGCCCTTATTGCCTTTCTCTCAGACTGCATTAGAAGTGGATCAGGGCTTGGGACTGAGACGGGGACATGGGTAACGGCCTGCCTGGGTAGTGAGGGGATTTTAGGCTTATCAGATGACCTTATCCACCAGGGTGCATCCCAAATAGCACCCTATTCCCTATGTAGTGCACTACTTTTGACTGTGCACTTTATAGGGAATAGGGTGACATTTGGGACAGAACCCAAAGGCTCAGGACGTGTTGGAGAACATGCAGCTCTCACTCACATTTGACATGCCCCTCACGCCTACCCTTTACTGTTGTCACTCAACATTGTGGGCCTTTGACTCAAATGAATGTATCAGACTATGTCATAGGCCGGTCCTTCCCAAGCATAGTTATTATTAATTAAATGAAATATCTTGCACCCCATGATTTCAAAGAATCTATGTTAAACCTGTGACGGGTGCAAAAGGAAATGATCATAATTACATAGTAACTACACCTTTCATGACTCTCATGACTTTATTAAAGGCTGTTGAATGCAGCTTAGCTCTGCTGTCTTGCTGTGTGACATCAGACAGACAACATTTCATTTCCTGGCTGAGATGATTTAAACCAGAGGGTTTGGGGGATTCTAAGTTACAGCAGGAATGTGGGCTGAGAGGTACTCTACTGTAGGAGACCAGAGACCTGCATGTTGTTGGTCTGTTTCCCATCAGAGAAGCATCCCCTCTTGTCTTGCGTTCGTCTCGTCTTGTCCTCCTCTCTTCTTCTCTCCTTTACTGCATCTCTTCCTTCCTGTTTTCTTCTCTTCTTCTCTTCCTCTTCTTAATTAATGGGGGGAGACATAGGAGTAAGAGGGCTTTGGTTTCAGAAGTAAGAAGAAAAAGCTTAATATCGTTTTTCTGCTGGTACAGGGCATATTGCTGTATTTGATCAAATAAAGGAAACTTTACGACAGTGTGACCAGGATAGGAGGCGTGTATACTTTTGGGAGGGGACTGAAACTGTACTGTGGATTTCACTGTTGTTCGCACTGGTGAGGAGGAGCCATAACCTACAGTCAGTCAGTCACCTGTCTGTCTAGTCTACTAACTGAGTTTAAGCTGTCTGATGTGTGGAGGGTCAAACACACAAAAGTTAGGCAGTACACATGGGTTAAGGACGGTGATGGTAAGGTCAGTGTAGCAAGCTTATGCTGTATGTATCTGACCACTACAGTGGTAGAATTATGCAGTGTGCCATTACTCCTATGGGTTTTACAGATCAGCATTTTGTCCCTTAAAGGTCAGATGCAGCCGTTTTTTATCTCAATATTAACCTCTATGGGCTAGGTGGGACACTCAACAGCCAGTTGAATCCTGTGGCGCGTTATTCAAATACCTTAGATATGATATTACTTCAATTTTTCAAAAATATGACTATTTTACACCATTTTAAAGATAAGACTCTCGTTAATCTAACCACACTGTCCGATTTCAAAAAGGCTTTACAACGAAAGCAAAACATTACATTATGTCAGCAGAGTACCCAGCCAGAAATAATCAGACACCCATTTTTCAAGCTAGCATATAATGTCACATAAACCCAAACCACAGCTAAATGTAGCACTAACCTTTGATGATCTTCATCAGATGACAACCCTAGGACATTATGTTATACAATACATGCATGTTTTGTTCAATCAAGTTCATATTTATATCAAAAACCAGCTTTTTACATTAGCATGTGACTAGCATTCCCACCGAACACTGCCGGTGAATTTACTAAATTACTCACGATAAACGTTCACAAAAAGCATAACAATTATTTTAAGAATTATAGATACAGAACTCCTCTATGCACTCGATATGTCCGATTTGAAAATAGCTTTTCGGTGAAAGCACATTTTGCAATATTCTCAGTAGATAGCCCGGCATCACAGGGCTAGCTATTTAGACACCCAGCAAGTTTAGCACTCATCAAAGTCAGATTTACTATAAGAAAAATGTTATTACCTTTGTTGTCTTCGTCAGAATGCACTCCCAGGACTTCTACTTCAATAACAAATGTTGGTTTGGTCCAAAATAATCCATCGTTATATCCAAACAGCGGCGTTTTGTTCGTGCGTTCTAGACACTATCCTAAAGGGTAAATAAGGGTGGCGAGCATGGCGCAATTCGTGACAAAAGAATTCTAAATATTCCATTACCGTACTTCGAAGCATGTCAACCGCTGTTTAAAATCAATTTTTATGCCATTTTTCTCATAAAAAAGCGATAATATTCCGACCGGGAATCTGCGTTTAGATAAACAGCCAAAGGAAAAGAAAGCATTCGGTCGAAGCGGGCATGCGCCTAAGCCCATAGTACTCTGAGTGGCCACTTGCCAAAAGCGATAAAGTGTTTCAGCCAGAGCCTGCCTCGATATCGTTCAACTTTTTCCCGGGCTCTGAGACCCTATGGAAGCCGTAGGAAGTGTCACGTTATTGCACAGATCCTGAGTCTTCAATAAAAAGAGCCAAGATGAAACACTACTTCTCAGACAGGCCACTTCCTGCTTGAAATCTTCTCAGGTTTTGGCCTGCCATAGGAGTTCTGTTATACTCACAGACACCATTCAAACAGTTTTAGAAACTTTAGGGTGTTTTCTATCCAAAGCCAATAATTATATGCATATTCTAGTTACTGGGCAGGAGTAGTAACCAGATTAAATCGGGTACGTTTTTTATCCAGCCGTGTCAATACTGCCCCCTAGCCCTAACAGGTTAAATAATGTCCGGGTAACAATTAGTTACCTCACTGTGATTGTTTGAATTAAAATGGTCAGATAGAAACTCTTACACTAAAAGGGCATTGTCATAATTTTCACAATTTCACAGTATTATTCTAACCACATAGTGTGGACATTATATATATATATATATATATATATACTGTATATAAAACAGAAAAATCATGTTTTTGACTGCTCTGGGCCTTTAAGACAATGGTTGGAGAAAAAGCCCAAATATGTGTGTTTTGACAACGGTACAGTGCATTCGGAAAGTATTCAGACCCCTTGACTTTTTCCACATTTTGTTACGTCACAGCCTTATTCTAAAATGTATTAAATGTTTATTTGT
The DNA here is from genome assembly GCF_965601325.2 of Salmo salar. Lineage (NCBI taxonomy): Eukaryota > Metazoa > Chordata > Actinopteri > Salmoniformes > Salmonidae > Salmo > Salmo salar. The sequence continues at coordinate 6,926,613 of NC_138307.1, read as the reverse complement.
TCTCCTCAATCTACACACAATTCCTCATAATGACATAGCAAAAACAAGTTTTTAGAAATTTTTGCAAAAGTATAAAAAATATAAACTGAAATATCACATTTACATAACTATTCAGACCCTTTACTCAGTACTTTGCTGAAACACCTTTGGCAGCGATTACAGCCTTGAGTCTTCTTGAGTATGACGCTACAAGCTTGGCACACCTGTATTTGGGGAGGTTCTCCCATTCTTCTCTGCAGATCCTCTCAAGCTCTGTCAGGTTGGATGTGGAGTGTCACTGCACAGCTATTTTCACGTCTGTCCAGAGATGTTCGATTGCGTTCAAGTCCTGGCTCTGGCTGGGCCACTCAAGGAGATTCAGAGACTTGTCCCGAAGCCACTCTTGTGTTGTCTTGGCACGTGCTTAGGGTCGTTGTCCTGTTGGAAGGTGAACTTTCACCCCAGTCTGATGTCCTAAGCGCTCTGGAGCAGGTTTTCATCAAGGATCTCTCTGTACTTTGCTCCGTTCATCTTTCCCTCGATCCTGACTGGTCTCCCAGTCGGGCTGTCATGCCTGTTACTAAGGAGTGGCTTCTGTCTGGCCACTCTACCATAAAGGCCTGATTGGTGGAGTGCTGTAGAGATGGTTGTCCTTCTGGAACGTTCTTCCATCTCCACAGAGGAACTCTGGAGCTCTGTCAGACTGACCCTCGGGTTCTTGGTCACCTCCCTGACCAAGGCCCTTCACCCCAGATTTCTCAGTTTGGCTGTGCGGCCAGCTCTAGGAAGAGTCTTGCTGGTTCCAAACTTCTTCCATTTAAGAATCATGGAGGCCACTGTGTTCTTGGGGATCTTCATTGCTGCAGAAATGTTTTGGTACCCTTCCCCAGATATGTGCCTCGACACAATCCTGTCTCGGAGCTCTACGGACAATTCCTTCAACCTCTTGGCTTGGTTTTTGCTCTGACATGCACTGTCAACTGTGGGACCTTTAATAGACAGGTGTGGGCCTTTCCAAGTCATGTTTAATCAATTGAATTTACCACAGGTGGACTCCAATCAAGTTGTAGAAACATCTCAAGGATGATCAATGGAAACAGGATACACCTGAATTTCGAGTCTCATAGAAAAGGGTCTGAATACTTTTTTGTTTTTAATACATTTGCTAAAATGTCTAAAAAGCTGTTTTCACTTCGTCATTATATTATTTTACATTTATTTTGTGTAGATTGATGAGGATTTTTTTAAAGGAAAGTCTATTTGTTTCGTTACCAAAACAAGTACTGTAGCTATCTAGTAAACTTGCTAGCTATTTTAGTGGATGTTTAATACATTTGTACCCGGAAATTAACAAATTTTTAGCATTCCTTGGAAAATAATGCAACTCCCTAGCACATCGTGGAAAATACCTTCCACGTCGGTTATTATTTTCCATATAGCGCATTGCCCCTCGTTGATTTACCCTTACGTGTGTATGTAAACAGGAACTGAGAGCACTTGAGCAGGATATAAACTCTATTGAGCTAAAACTGCTCAGTCAGAATGACCCTGGTCTGGACAGAATTTTGCAAGACAAAGTACATAAATTGGGGTTATTCCTATATGAGAGGGTGAACGGGGCCTTGGTCAGGTCTCCTTTAATACTCTCAGGGACATGGTATGACAAAATATCCTAGTGCGTAAAAATAAATAAATTGGAACTGTCAGTAGGGAGTTTGACCTCCTAATAAAGGTGATTTTAACATTCAAATGATCTTCCTCTTCTCCCCTTCACTTTTTCTCCTGCCATCTCAGAGCTGTGAAGACCAAATGGTGTCATAGTCCTCAAAAGCCTCAATCCAGCCTCTCCATTAAAGGCTGCAGGTAGCCTAGTGGTTATGATATTTACACGATACTTTTGTGCTGACAAGATATGTATTGCGATTCTATATGTATTGGGATTCGATTCAATCATTTTATTGTGATTCGATGTTCCAAACATATGTCTGCTGCAGAGGGACAAGAGAGAGCCATGAGAAAACAAGATTTGATCTGTCATGGAAATAAAAGTGCTGAAAACAAATGGTCTTCCTGTTTAAAAAGAAGATGGAGAACAATCTATGAATGAAATATTCTTTGGTGCAGGACAGGTACAGCCAACTAACACAAAAATAATATTGCCATATTGTCCAAACAATACCACACGATATAAATAATATCCCCATATGTAACTGCATACATTTTTCCCCCATCACTAATTATTAGTTACCAAGCTATAGCCAAATAACCTCTAAATAAACATCTCAAAACATAAATCAAAGCCCAGATATTTACCTGTTTTAGGTGAGCGATAGGGGGGACACAATTGTCAAGACAATGTCTACTGTACATGATTTTCAATGTTTGGTACACAGAGTGGAATATAATGGAGGGAGATGTTTGGAAGGGGAAGGGGAAGGGGCACAAACAGCCATTCATTTCTATTACCCGTTACTGTCTCATTGGAGTTTCCTTATAAGCTTGTCTCCCTTCTCTGCTAGCTTGTCTGGTGCAGTACAGTATAATGATGAGGTTTCAGTCTCTGTCATGCTGGCTGGTTCACTCACCTGTCAACCTCTCTTTAACCCTGCTCCCCTTCAGAGGCAGGCATCATATTGACGAGGCCTGGCTGCGCCAGAGGACTGGACTCCAATATGGAGGAACAAGGGCAATGAGAGTATGTGATCAATCACAGTGTGGGCCATTTCCAAACACACAAAGCATACACATACACGAGAGCATACACACACATTGCGGCTCACATCAATTTTAGAAGTCACATACCCGACAGGAGGAGAATATTGGTCCTAGCAACCATACACATCTCAAAATATTGGAACAAAAGTACCTCCAAAATTGGTTTTGTTCATCTGGTGGTTTTGGTAGTGCTGAAAGCCTTTTTCCCTCAGGGGGTGTAGAGCTAGCTAAGCTAAGGCTGAAAAATAACATCGTTTTCCAACTTTCCATTTCATAATTAATGGTTGGGCTAAACACAAGTACCTTGCTTACTTGCTCCTTTTGATAAAACACCTAGCACCTCTGTTATGAGGAGAGACGTTAAATGCACACACACACACACACACACACACACACACACACACACACACACACACACACACATTCTCTCTCTCTCTCACACACACACACACACACACACACACACACACACACACACACACACACACACACACACACACACAAGCTCCACTTAGTTCCATTAGCTGAGAAATAACTTTAGTTTAATTATGATGTTGTGTCACTGTGTTGGAAATTAATTTAATAATCAGCGTTTGAGCTTCCTGGAAGGCTGCTTTCTTTAAGAGCTAATTTATCCTTCCCTCGCCTAAGGCATGACTTCAGTATCAGGCTCCTATAGTTCTCTTGTTAGTTGTTTCCAGGGAGATAATGGATGCTTTAACACCAATAATTAATGAACTAATGCTAATGAATGCAAATTATTTCGCGGTTGACTACCATACCCATGTCTTCTTGTGCAGAGATCTTCTCTACACCAAAGTGGATACCAATAACATAGTACTGTTGGTTATAACATTAGAACAATAGGTCTATGCTGACTAAGGTCTAATGGTCTATGGTGAATGAAGTACAAGTCCTTACTGTTTAACTGCAGTATACTCTCATCCCTCGGCTAGGAACTAAACCCAGTTCTGATGTACTACAACAATTAGCTTTCTGTGGTCTCAATAGAAAGGAACCTACAGACTCATCATTCACATCGTCTAAGAGTCTCGTAAATAATTCATATATTTTGTTACTTTTTGTATCGGGATTAACATCCTTGCTTTTGACAAAGTAATTAGCTTGTCAGTGAAGCAGGACAGAATGATGACGTTGGCATGAATCAGTCAACATAGTGTAAGAAAATCAGGTAACACTTTACATTAAGGTGAAGATATACAAAAAAATACTAAATGAGGTTATAAATAGTTTAGAAATGGTTCATGTTAGTTTATAGATGAGTTATAAACAGTTGTGACACATCGGTTGAAATTGTGCGTACTGTAACTGTTATTGAGAAGGCCTGCCGTGAAGGGTTGTTTTTACATAGACCTGCGTCTTTTTGACAGGCTTCTCATTCCTATAATGACCACAGATATTTCTAGGAGCCAAAGCAGTAGGCATACGCTTAATGATATTGCTATAAAAACGGGGGAAAGACAATCTCTGAGAACATACTTGGAAAAGGTAATTAAAGTAGAAAGTCAATCAGGGATTAGAGAAAATTGCTGTGGAGTTAATTAAGCGTGTTAAAGTCTCAACTCCCTCGCGTGTGTTTAAGGAACGGTTTGCTGAAACAATATACCCTTTCCACTTTGTCGGCTAGATTAGATGAGGCCTTTCAGAATGTATTGACATAAATGAGACTTTTCGGAATGTATTGAAGGGAAAACTCTGAGTCTCATAAATAATTTGGATATTTTATTACATTTTATATCGTGATTAACATCCTTACGTTTGACAACGTAATTAGCCTGATTGGGAAAGTTTGGATTATGCTGCACCCACAGGCATGAACTGAATTGAAGATTGATAGCATCTAGAGAGACTCTCAATCTTGCGAACATTGAGATAAGATTGAAATAAAGAAGTAGAACTTCCCGTGAACTATGGAAAGAGACTCGGTGACAAGGAGAAGTGGCTTCCGGTTCCAATTCATCATGTCTGGCTGTGGTATCTGTGGATTCATCTCAGAAAGGATTTCACAGCCAGCGTCTGCTATTTAGCTTGGTGCAGAACATCGACTAGCAATCTGACCCCGCTGTAGCATCAAAGTGAATGACAGTCTTTTTGTCAGTCGAGTTTTATTGATCCTCACATCCATGGACTGTCACTGTCCCCCGAGCCTAGCTAGCTCCCTGGCAAGGGGAAGGAGAAATGAACAGGTTACATTGACCCACATATTTTCCTCAAGAATTGAGAGTGGGTGTGAAATCTCTCCCTGACATCTCTGGGGACTTTAGTGTCTCTGAACAAAACCTTTTAGCTTTTAGGCCAGGGCTGTATGGTTCACTGCATTGAGGTGTAGTGTAGCTCGCTACCCCCTCCTGCTTCCTGTGCGAGAGAAAATGCTGGAATCAAGAATATGGTCTCACTCATATAAAAGTACTCTCCTCTTGAGCTCAACTGACATTTGAATTATGGATGAGTTAAATGTGAAATCATGAGAGAGGTCTTTGAGCTAGTTTGTTGTAAGTCGAGGAAGCTGTGTGACATGGTACTCAGCTGTGCGATATTTGCTTGCACTATACACGTTACATACATTTGAAATGTTACATGTGAAAAAAAGTCAAATTACACTAAGTCATGTCCAAATTCTTGTCAAGACAATAGCTTTGTCAAGGAAGGAACCTATCTGACCTACAGTGGCTTGCGAAAGTATTCACCCACCTTGGCATTTTCCCTATTTCATTGCCTTACACCCTGGAATTAAAATACATTTTAAAAAATGGGGGGGGGTTATATCATTTGATTTACACAACATGCCTACCACTTTGAAGATGCAAAATATTTTTTCTTGTGAAACAAACAAGAAATAAGACAAACTGAAAACTTGCGTAACTATTCACCCCCCCAAAGTCAATACTTTGTAGAGCCACCTTTTGCAGCAATTACAGCTGCAAGTCTCTTGGGGTATGTCTCTATAAGCTTGGCACATCTAGCCACTGGGATTTTTGCCCATTCTTCAAGGCAAAACTGCTCCAGCTCCTTCAAGTTGGATGGGTGCCGCTGGTGTACAGCAATCTTTAAGTCATACCACAGATTCTTAATTGGATTGAGGTCTGGGCTTTGACTAGGCCATTCCAAGATATTTAAATGTTTTCCCTTAAACCACTCAAGTGTTGCTATAGCAGTATGCTTAGGGTCATTGTCCTGCTGCAAGGTGAACCTCCGTCCCAATCTCAAATCTCTGGAAGACTGAAACAGGTTTCCCTCAAGAATTTCCATGTATTTAGCACCATCAATCATTCCTTCAATTCTGACCAGTTTCCCATTCCCTGCCGATGAAAAGCATCCCCACAGCATGATGCTGACACCACCATGCTTCACTGTGGGGATGGTGATCTCGGGGTGATGAGAGGTGTTGGGTTTGTGCCAGACATAGCGTTTTCCTTGATGGCCAAAAAGCTAAATTTTAGTCTCACCTGACCACAGTACCTTCTTCCATATGTTTGGGGAGTCTCCCACATGCCTTTTGGCGAACACCAAACATGTATGCTTATTTGTTTCTGAACACTCTTCCGTAAAGCCCAGCTCTGTGGAATGTACGGCTTAAAGTGGTCCTATGGACAGATACTACAATCTCTGCTGTGGAGCTTTGCAGCTCCTTCAGGGTTATCTTTGGTCTCTTTGTTGCCTCTAATGATTAATGCCCTCCTTGCCTGGTCTGTGAGTTTGGGTGGGCGGCCCTCTCTTGGCAGGTTTGTTGCGGTGCCATATTCATTCCATTTTTTTATTATGGATTTGATGGTGCTCCGTGGAATGATCAAAGTTTCAGATCTTTTTTTTATAACCCAACCCTGATCTGTACTTCTCCACAACTTTGTCCCTGACCTGTTTTGAGAGCTCCTTGGTCTTCATAGTGTCACTTGCTTGGTGGTGCCCCTTGCTTAGTGGTGTTGCAGACTCTGGGGCCTTTCAGAACAGGTGTATATATACTGAGATCAAATCAAAATCAAATCAAATTTATTTTTATATAGCCCTTCGTACATCAGCTGATATTCTCAAAGTGCTGTACAGAAACCCAGCCTAAAACCCCAAACAGCAAGCAAAGCATGTGAAAGAAGCACGGTGGCTAGGAAAAACTCCCTAGGAAAAACTCCCTAGAAAGGCCAAAAACCTAGGAAGAAACCTAGAGAGGAACCAGGCTATGAGGGGTGGCCAGTCCTCTTCTGGCTGTGCAGGGTGGATATTATAACAGAACATGGTCAAAATGTTAAAATGTTAAAATGTTCATAAATGACCAGCATGGTCAAATAATAATAATCATAGTAGTTGTCGAGGGTGCAACAAGCACGTCCGGTGAACAGGTCAGGGTTCCATAGCCGCAGGCAGAACAGTTGAAACTGGAGCAGCAGCACGGCCAGGTGGACTGGGGACAGCAAGGAGTCATCATACCAGGTAGTCCTGAGGCATGGTCCTAGGGCTCAGGTCCTCCGAGAGAAAGACAGAAAGAGAGAAAGAGAGAATTAGAGAGAGCATATTTAAATACACACAGGTCACCGGATAAGACAAGAGAAATACTCCAGATGTAACAGACTGACCCTAGCCCCCCGACACATAAACTACTGCAGCATAAATACTGGAGGCTGAGACAGGAGGGATCAGAAGACACTGTGGCCCCATCCGATGATACCCCCGGACAGGGCCAAACAGGCAGGATATAACCCCACCCACTTTGCCAAAGCACAGCCCCCACACCACTAGAGGGATGTCTCCAACCACCAACTTACCGTCCTAAGACAAGGCCGAGTATAGCCCACAACGATCTCCGCCATGGCACAACCCAAGGGGGGGGGGGGCGCCAACCCAGACAGGAAGACCACGTCAGTGACTCAACCCACTCAAGTGACGCACCCCTCCCATGGACAGCATGGAAGAACACCAGTAGGCCAGTGACTCAGCCTCTGTAAAAGGGTTAGAGGCAGAGAATCCCAGTGGAAAGAGGGGAACCGGCAAGGCAGAGACAGCAAGGGCGGTTCGTTGCTCCAGCCTTTCCGTTCACCTTCACACTCCTGGGCCAGACTATACTTAATCATAGGACCTACTGAAGAGATAAGTCTTCAGTAAAGACTTAAAGGTTGAGACTGAGTCTGCGTCTCTCACATTGGTAGGCAGACCATTCCATAAAAATGGAGCTCTATAGGAGAAAGCCCTACCTCCAGCCGTTTGCTTAGAAATTCTAGGGACAATTAGGAGGCCTGCGTCTTGTGACCGTAGCGTACGTGTAGGTATGTACGGCAGGACCAAATCGGAAAGATAGGTAGGAGCAAGCCCATGTAATGCTTTGTAGGTTAGCAGTAAAACCTTGAAATCAGCCCTTGCCTTAACAGGAAGCCAGTGTAGGGAGGCTAACACTGGAGTAATATGATCAAATTTTTTGGTTCTAGTCAGGATTCTAGCAGCCGTATTTAGCACTAACTGAAGTTTATTTAGTGCTTTATCCGGGTAGCCGGAAAGTAGAGCATTGCAGTAGTCCAGCCTAGAAGTAACAAAAGCATGGATTAATTTTTCTGCGTCATTTTTGGACAGAAAATTTCTGATTTTTGCAATGTTACGTAGATGGAAAAAAGCTGTCCTTGAAACAGTCTTGATATGTTCTTCAAAAGAGAGATCAGGGTCCAGAGTAACGCCGAGGTCCTTCACAGTTTTATTTGAGACGACTGTACAACCATCCAGATTAATTGTCAGATTCAACAGAAGATCTCTTTGTTTCTTGGGACCTAGAACAAGCATCTCTGTTTTGTCCGAGTTTAAAAGTAGAAAGTTTGCAGCCATCCACTTCTTTATGTCTGAAACACAGGCTTCTAGCGAGGGCAATTTTGGGGCTTCACCATGTTTCATTGAAATGTACAGCTGTGTGTCGTCTGCATAGCAGTGAAATTTAACATTATGTTTTCGAATGACATCCCCAAGAGGTAAAATATATAGTGAAAACAATAGTGGTCCTAAAACGGAACCTTGAGGAACACCGAAATTTACAATTGATTTGTCAGAGGACAAACCATTCACAGAGACAAACTGATATCTTTCCGACAGATAAGATCTAAACCAGGCCAGAACTTGTCCATGTAGACCAATTTGGGTTTCCAATCTCTCCAAAAGAATGTGGTGATCGATGGTATCAAAAGCGGCACTAAGATCTAGGAGCACGAGGACAGATGCAGAGCCTCGGTCTGACGTCATTAAAAGGTCATTTACCACCTTCACAAGTGCAGTCTCAGTGCTATGATGGGGTCTAAAACCAGACTGAAGCGTTTCGTATACATTGTTTGTCTTCAGGAAGGCAGTCAGTTGCTGTGCAACAGCTTTTTCTAAAATTTTGGAGAGGAATGGAAGATTCGATATAGGCCGATAGTTTTTTATAATTTCTGGATCAAGATTCGGCTTTTTCAAGAGAGGCTTTATTACTGCCACTTTTAGTACACATCCGGTGGATAGAGAGCCGTTTATTATGTTCAACATAGGAGGGCCAAGCACAGGAAGCAGCTCTTTCAGTAGTTTAGTTGGAATAGGGTCCAGTATGCAGCTTGAGGGTTTGGAGGCCATGATTATTTTCATCATTGCGTCAAGAGATATAGTACTAAAACACTTTAGTATCTCCCTTGATCCTAGGTCCTGGCAGAGTTGTGTAGACTCAGGACAATGGAGCTTTGGAGGAATACCCAGATTTAAAGAGGAGTCTGTAATTTGCTTTCTAATGATCATGATCTTTTCCTCAAAGAAGTTCATAAATTTATTACTGCTGAAGTGAAAGCCATCCTCCATTTGCGAAGGCTGCTTTTTAGTTAGCTTTGCGACAGTATCAAAAAGAAATTTCGGATTGTTCTTATTTTCCTCAATTAAGTTGGAAAAATAGGATGATCGAGCAGCAGTAAGGGCTCTTCGATACTGCACGGTACTGTCTTTCCAAGCTAGTCGGAAGACTTCCAGTTTGGTGTGGCGCCATTTCCGTTCCAATTTTCTGGAAGCTTGCTTCAGAGCTCGTGTATTTTCTGTATACCAGGGAGCTAGTTTCTTATGACAGATGTTTTTAGTTTTTAGGGGTGCAACTGCATCTAGGGTATTGCGCAAGGTTAAATTGAGTTCCTCGGTTAGGTGGTTAACTGATTTTTGTCCTCTGACGTCCTTGGGTAGGCAGAGGCAGTCTGGAAGGGCATCAAGGAATCTTTGGGTTGTCTGAGAATTTATAGCACGACTTTTAATGCTCCTTGGTTGGGGTCTGAGCAGATTATTTGTTGCAATTGCAAACGTAATAAAAGATCATGTGACAGATCATGTGACACATAGATTGCACACAGGTGGACTTTATTTAACTAATTATGTGACTTCTGAAGGCAATTGGTTGCACCAGATCTTATTTAGGGGCTTCATAGCAAAGGGGGTGAATACATATGCACGCACCACTTTTCCATTTTCAATTTTATTTTTTTATTTTTTTTCTTTTTTACTTTCATTTCACTTCACCAATTTCGACTATTTTGTGTATGTCCATTACATGAAATCCAAATAAAATCCATTTAAATTACAGGTTGAAATGCAATAAAATAGGAAAAATGCCAAGGGATGTGAATACTTTTGCAAGGTACTGTATCTAGTCTTCACTTAGGTTTTTACTGAATATTGTATATCTGAGAGGGTTTAAGAAGGGAATTGTCCATGATTTCCTGTTTATCCTCCATGTGATTCAGTGTCCCTCCCTGAGGACTTATGCTTCGCAAAGCAACAGAATGAGATGGAAAATATGCAATTATCATCCTCAACTGCACACTGAGATGCAGAACACATAATTAGCCAATTCAGGCATATTGAGGACACCTATGACTGTAAAGTAATTGGAAAGGTGTTAAGATAGCAGAAGACCGACTGGGCACAGACGTCAATTCAATGTCTATTCCACATTGGTTCAATGTAATTTTGTTGAAATTACTTTGAAATAATGTTGATTCAACCAGTTTGTGAACAGTGGGTTATGAGTGTCATAAGATGTTAAACTGTTCCAAGGCAGGGTGCACTGCTCAGAATGTTTATTCTCTTCACTGGATATTATTTGGCATCTACTGGAATCCCATTCATTTAGTCCCTAGCCAAGACTATCCCCACTTCTTACTGAATCAAACCATGTTGTAAATAGTGATGATTTGATCATTTATGGCTCTTACAAGAATGGGTCAGTCACAGCTAATGAAGATGTTCTTGTTTTTGTTTCCTTTCGTATAGATACAATGGAGAGCTGCCAAAGACTGAATATCATAATTGGAGAAATGGAAGAGTAGTAGTGCGACTGGAACTCGGGCAATTCGCACCAAGATGGCAGCCCACCGGATCATTAGAGTGACCAACAGTAATCATGTTCTCCCTCGCTGCAAATCGGAGGGCACGCTCATTGATCTCAACGAAGGGCTCTCTGAGGCTAGCCTCACAGATGTCAAAGGTCAGGATTCAATACTGACTAATGTACCAGACAGTTATTCAGCATTTAAAGATATACTGATTTAAATGTAAATTGAGGATGAATTGAGAATGTTTATGTGAATTTTTGATCTTCTTTTTCTTTTCATCCAGTGCCTTCTTCCAGTGCCTTACGGCTGGACAATTCAGCCTCCCTCGTAACTGCTCGTGAAGTAGTCGCCATCAAAGATTACTGCCCGTCTAGCTTTACCACATTAAAGTTTTCCAAAGGTGACCGGCTTTATGTGATGGACACGTCGGGTGGAGAGTGGTGGTATGCCCACAACAACACAGAGATGGGCTACATCCCCTCAGCATACGTCCAGCCCATCAACTGTAGAAACTCATCGCTCAGTGATAGTGGCATGATAGACAATCTAGGGGAGTGTACAGACGAAGTGGCTAAGGAGCTGGATCTCCTAGGGGAGTGGACAGGGGTATCCATTAAGACCACCCCTTATTCGCCTTATTTTAACAGCAACCCCTTCTCCCTTGATACCTCCTCTACCAACCCCTTCATCAACAGTGCTCATATACGTGGTTCTCTGGACCAGAACTGTAATGAGAGGGGAAGGTCCACAGACCTGCTCGTCTTTGACTCCCTGAAATCCCCAGTCTCCCCCTCGGTACCTAACTCTACCTCCAGCACCACCATGATCAATGGCTTCAGTAACTGCAACATCTTTGACATGATGACATCCACCAGCCCCAACCTGGACCTACAGGTTTTACAGACACTGCGAAGGGATAACCCATTCTTCAGGAGCAAGCGATCGTACAGTTTATCGGAGTTGTCCGTCCTACAGACGCAATCCAACCCCCCTTTGCCTTCTTCCGGGTTCTTCACTGGCCTCAAAGCTCCCTCGCCAGAGCAGTTTCAGAGCAGGGAGGATTTCAGGACTGCGTGGCTAAACCATCGGAAGCTGGCCAGATCTTGCCATGACCTGGACTCTCTGGGGCAGAGCCCTGGTTGGGGACAGACTCAGCCGGTGGAGACCAACATTGTCTGTAAACTAGACAGTCGTGGAGGGGCCGTTCAGCTCCCTGACACCCAGATCAGTGTCCATGTCCCTGAGGGACACGTGGGTCCTGAAGACAGCCAGCAGATCTCCATGAAGGCCCTACTGGACCCTCCACTGGAGCTGAACAATGACCACTGCTCCACGGTCAGCCCAGTGGTGGAAATCAAACTGTCCAACATGGAGACCAAGTCCTTCATCACTCTGGAGATGACTGTGTCTGTGACGGTGAAGAAAGACAGCGGTCAGGTAGCCGAGGTGCTCTGTGTCCGGAGTGACTGCAAGGAGGGACCCTATATAATCATCCCACATGCCTACCTATACAAGGACACAGTACAAGTCCAGTTGGATAACTTGGAGCCGTGTATGTACGTGGTAGTAGTGGTGCAGGCCCAGCATGTCAACCTTAATACAACTGTATGGGACAATGTGTTGAAGAAAGTCACCCTGGGTGTCTATGGGCCCAAGCACATCCATCCTTCGTTCAAGACGGTCGTGGCCCTATTTGGGCATGACTGTGCCCCTAACACCCTACTGGTGAGTGAGGTGGGGAAGCAGGCCCACTCTGCCCCTCCAGTGGCGCTCACGCTGTGGGGGAAGCATCAGTTTTTCCTGGGACGGCCCCAGGACCTCCAGGTTGGTCTATACTCCAACATGTCTAACTATATGATCAAGGCTAATGAGCAAGCCAGGATTATTCGGGGCTTCCAGGTCAAACTGGGGAAGGTTAGCCGACTCATTTACATGATCACATCCAACAACCCTGAAGACATCTCAGACTTCACCTTGCAGGTCCAGGTCAAAGATTGCCTGGACTGTATCCTGGCTCAGTTCTGCGTCCAAACACCGCAACCGCCTCCAAAGAGTGGAGCGCGGAACTCCGGCCAAAGGAGGTTCCTGAAGAAGAAAGAGGTGGTGGGTAAGATTCTTCTATCACCTCTGGCCATCACTGCCAAATACCCACAGTTTCAGGAGCGCTGCATCACCAACCTGAAGTTTGGCAAGTTGCTCAAAACTGTGATCAGGCAAAACAAGAGCACGTACCTGTTGGAATACAAGAAGGGTGACGTGATCGCCTTGCTGAGTGAGGAGAAAATCAAACTACGAGGACAACTGTGGACCAAAGAGTGGTATATTGGATATTATCAGGGAAAGACCGGTCTTGTTCATGCGAAAAACGTTCTGGTTTTGGGGAAAGTCAAGCCTATTTATTTCTGTGGTCCGGACCTCACGACTACCGTGCTAGTGGAGCAGATTCTGAAGCCTTGCAAATTTCTCACATACATCTACGCCTCTGTGAGAACAGTACTCATGGAGAATATAGGGAACTGGAAGGCCTTTGCAGACGCACTGGGATATGGGAACTTACCTTTGTCTTATTTCTGTCGGACTGAACTGGACAACGAGCCTGAGAAGGTTGCATCGGTTCTGGAGAAGCTCAAGGAGGACTGCACTAACATGGACATCAAGGAGAGAAAGACCTTCCAGAAGGAACTCATGACAGTACGTTTGTGTGTGTGTGTGTGTGTGTGTGTTTGTCTCTCTGTCTCTCTCTCTCTCTCTCTCTCTGATGTGTGTGTGTGTGTGTTTGGAAACCCCTCATCGTGCACGTTGTACCTCTTAGGCTGTAGAAGCTATTCAAATGTATGGTTCAATACAGAAACCTTATCAAAAGCTAAAGAAATAGGAAATTCCACCTTCACCTGGAAATGTATAGCGCTTCTGTGTTTATTTCCTATTTTCCATCAGTAGCAGATGTTGACATGGTGTTCCCATTCTGTCAGAGGCAATGGGCTGTGATGTACTGTGAGATGGGGGGGCTGATATGTTACTGTACTCAGCTTATTCAGTCACATGTGGTAAGCAGTTTTCCTTATCGCCTCAGGGTGCCTTAAGAGTACTACTTGTAGGGAGAATAAGTGTGGTGTGACTTACAATGCACAAAAACACAGCTACTTCACCTCCTTCAGTGCAACTCCGAGACTGAGACACAAACAGAGACGACAATATCCTGAGAGATTCTCTTCAAAGCAGGCAGGGTTGCTGTTGTGACAGAAAGTGTTGACTCAACATGCCTCCCACTCCCTCTCTCTCTCTCTCTCTCTCTCCAGTCACCCTTGTACTTTTTAAGTTTTAGACAGAAGTGCTTGGTAATGTAACTATACCCAACATTGCATCAGTCACAAACAGGCAACAGTTGCTTGAATTTGGATCTGTGGAGAAATTGGATCTGTCTGTGAAAGTGAGGTTGATGTCTTTTTCACAATGCTTGCTTTTGTAAACACCTTATCAGTAAGAGCTAGCATATGTCAGTTTATTTTGGTATGAAATATAACAGTCAATAGACAAAGGGATGATGATGGATTGGTCCCAGAAAGCAATGAACCATGCCCAAAGCCCTCGTACTACCCCTGCTCACACACACACACACAAAAACACATACACATTATTTATGGTGGACACACGGATCTGTTTAATGTGCCCACTAGCCTGGGAGTAACCTAACATAGCAGGCGTAAAAGAAAACACCTGAGTGTAGTTCCCACATCCGGCTTTCAGTGGAAAAGGAAGCTAGGTTGAATTAGCTGTATCCCTGAAACCTGGAAGCATCTGGTTGTTGGCAATTCTGCTAATGGTGTCTTGGAAGGGGTCTTTGAATTAGATCCATGTCTTATCTTTTCATTCCAGCCAGTCCTGATAGCCTTCTAGCCACAGTAGAAACAGAGTGTTGTTGCCTATCCTGATCAGGCCAAGACACACCAGATATAACATCAGTGACACAACTGTTGGTCCATACTGATCCCTGAAATACTGTACGTTAGAGCAGAATCTTGAGGACCATTGACATTGCTCTGTTGTAGTCTACAGATGCTGTATCTTACTTTGACCCTCCTGTTGTTGCAGGAATTTTCCTGCATAGCAAGAAGAAATGCAAACGTGTAATGTATTCAAGGTTTAAAAAGGCTTCTAAAGTTAGTAATTTCCTTGATTTGCACTAATGAAAAATGTATCAACCCCTATACATTTTTTTCATTAATTATATTCCACATAAGAATTCACATTTCCTGTTGCTACAAGATTATTTATCTGCGGTGTGAAACTGGCTCAAATTAAGATACGAGATTTGTATATAGGTTTGTGTGGGGGAGATGGTTGTACAAAGGTTTGACAATATTGCAGCACATTATGTCATTATAGTGAGAGTCTATGGTGAGAGTCTAGTGAGAGTTATGTGGTCTTTCTGTTGTTCTGTGGTCATTCTGTGGTTTTGTGGCCTTTCCTCAAACTTAGTCATTTGCCGTTTTGGTGACCTTAATCTCACACAGTAGTAATTACTTCTCTGGACTAAAAGTGTTAATCAAAAAGTGTGTGCAAGAACTAAACTAAGAAGCTTTAAAGCTCAGTTAGTAGGCATTGTTAGACAGAACAGAACCATGGTTAGGTCATATGCTTGTCTGAATTAACACAACAACAAAAAATACACTACATGACCAAAAGCATGTGGACACCTGCTCGTCAAACATCTCGTTCCAAAGTCATGGGCATTAATATGAAGTTGGTTCCCCTTTTGTTGCTATAACAGCCTCCACTCTTCTGGGAAGGCTTTCCACTACATGTTGGAATATTGCTGCGGGGACTTGCTTCCATTCAGCCACAAGGACATTATTGAGGTCGGGCACTGATGTTTGAACTCAACGTTCCAATTCATCCCAAAAGTGTTCGATGAGAGTGAGGTCAGGGCTCTGTGTTGGCCAGTCAAGTTCTTCCAGACCGATCTCAACAAACCATTTCTGTGGACTTCGCTTTGTGTACGAGGGCATTGCCATGCTGAAACAGGAAAGGGCCTTCCCCAAACTGTTGCCACAAAGTTGGAAGCACAGAATCATCTAGAATGTCAATGTATGCTGTAGCGTTAAGATTTCCCTTCACTGGAACTAAGTGGCCTAGCCTGAACCATGAAAAACAGCCCCAGAACATTATTCCTCCTCCACTAAACTTTACAGTTGGCACCATGCACTCGGGCAGGTAGTGTTCTCCTGGCATCCGCCAAGCCCATATTTGCCCGTCGAACTGCCAGATGGTGAAGCATGATTCATCACTCCAGAGAACTTTTCCACTGCTCCAGAGTCCAATGGCAGCGAGCTTTACACCAACACTTGGCATTGCACATGGTGATCTTAGGCTTGTATACAGCTGCTCAGCCATGGAAACCCATTTCATAAAGCTCCCGACGAACAGCTCTTGTGCTGACGTTGCTTCCAGAGACAGTTTGGAACCCGGTAGTGAGTGTTTATCTGAGGACAGATGATTTTTACACACTACGCGCTTCAGCACTCAGAGGTCCCGTTCTGTGAGCTTGTGTGGCCTACCTCTTCGTGGCTGAGCCATTGTTGCTCCTAGACCTATCCACTTCACAATAACAGCATTTACAGTTGACCAGGATAGTTCTAGCAGGGCAGAAATTTGACAAACTGACTTTTTGGAAAGGTGATATCCTATGACGGGGCCACGTTGAGTCACTGAGCTCTTCAGTACGGCTGTGTGCTCGTTTTTATACACCCGTCAGCAACGGATGTGGCTGAAATAGCCGAATCCACTAATTTCAAGGGGTGTCCACATATTTTTGTATATATAAGTGTACCTGATTATTATATAAAAGTCTCTTAATAGAAGATAACCGAGATTATCACTTATCAGCTAAGTGGCCTATGATTCAAATTCCTCACAAAGCGTTCATTCACATGTGTGATCACCATATCCATAGCTCTGTCTAGCCTAAACAACGCTGTGCTCTATGGGATTTACTAACCTGCCTTCCCTTTTTTTCTGAGTCGCTAGCATGGTCTGACAGGTGTTGTCAGTTGAAATGTGAGGAGAGGAAAGGAAAGGAGACATTGGTCAGGCCAGATCGCAGGCCAGGGGGGTTGAGCGACCAATGCAAACTGACACCGCTAAGAATTCTCAATGTGACGGATGGCGTGGCTCAGGTAGTAGAAAATTGAAATGCCATCCCACTGCTCATCACTGAAATAGATCCCAACGGTCAACCAGAAAGACAGAGAGAGATACCTGCAGACTCCACAGAGTAGTAAGACATTAGGCTATGGACTGCTTTTCTCTCATCAATGAATATCATATGAGGATCTCTATGGGTAGCAGAAAGACACCTCCAGATTCTTTCTTTCTTTAACCTTTATTTACACAGAGTGTTGTATTGAGACCGAGGTCTCTTTTACAAATGATCCCTGTAATACTACAGTACACATATAAAAGACCCAGTATAGTCAAAAACATTATATTCCTGTGTTTTATATACAGTTGAAGTCGGAAGTTTACATACACCTTAGCCAAATACATTTAAACTCAGTTTTTCACAATTCCTGACATTTAATCCTAGTAAAAATGGCCCGTTTTAGGTAAATTAGGATCACCACCTTATTTTAAGAATGTGAAATGTCAGAATAATAGTAGAGAGAATGATTTATTTCAGCTTTTATTTATTTCTTTCACATTCCCAGTGGGTCAGAAGTTTTCATACACTCAATTAGTATTTGGTAGCATTGTCTTTAAATTGTTTAACTTGGGTCAAATGTTTCAGGTAGACTTCCACAAGCTTCCCACAATAAGTTGGGTGAATTTTGGCCCATTCCTCCTGACAGAGCTGGTGTAACTGAGTCAGGTTTGTAGGCCCCCTTGCTCGCACATGCTTTTTCAGGTCTGCCCACAAATTTTCTATAGGATTGAGGTCAGGGCTTTGTGATGGCCACTCCAATACCTTGACTTTGTTGTCCTTAAGCCATTTGCCACAACTTTGGAAGTATGCTTGGGGTCATTGTCCATTTGGAAGACCCATTTGTGACCAAGCTTTAACTTCCTGACTGATGTCTTGAGATGTTGCTTCAATATATCCACATAATTTTCCTGCCTCATGATGCCATCTATTTTGTGAAGTGCACCAGTCTCTCCTGCAGCAAAGCACCCCCACAACATGATGCTGCCACCCCCGTGCCTCACGGTTGGGATGGTATACTTCGGCTTGCAAGCCTCCCCCTTTTTCCTCCAAACATAACAATGGTCATTATGGCCAAACAGTTCTATTTTTGTTTCATCAGACCAAAGGACATTTCTCAAAAAAGTACGATCTTTGTCCCCATGTGCAGTTGCAAACCGGAGTCTGGCTTTTTTATGGTGGTTTTGGAGCAGTGGCGTCTTCCTTACCGCCTTTCAGGTTATGTCGATATAGGACTTGTTTTACTGTGGATATAGATACTTTTGTACCTGTTTCCTCCAGCATCTTCACAAGGTCCTTTGCTGTTGTTCTGGGATTGATTTGCACTTTTCGCACCAAAGTACGTTCATCTCTAGGAGACAGAATGTGTCTCCTTCCTGAGCGATATGACGGCTGCGTGGTCCCATGGTGTTTATACTTACATACTATTGTTTGTACAGATGAACGTGGTACCTTCAGGCATTTGGAAATTGCTCCCAAGGATGAACCAGACTTGTGGAGGTCTACAATTCTTTTTCTGAGGTCTTGGCTGATTTCTTTTGATTTTCCCATGATATCAAGTAAAGAGGCACTGAGTTTGAAGGTAGGCCTTGAAATACATCCACAGGTACACCTCCAATTGACTCAAATTATGTCAATTAGCCTATCAGAAGCTTCTAAAGCCATAACATAATTTTCTGGAATTTTCCAAGCTGTTTAAAGGCACAGTCAACTTAGTGTATGTTAACTTCTGACCCACTGGAATTGTGATACAGTGAATGATAAGTGAAAGAATCTGTCTGTAAACAATTGTTGGAAAAATTACTTGTGTCGTGCACAAAGTAGATGTCCTAAACGACTTGCCAAAACTATAGTTTGTTAACAAGAAATTTGTGGAGTGGTTAAAAAACTAGTTTTAATGACTCCAACCTTAGTGTATGTAAACTTCCGACTTCAACTGTATATATCCACACTATGAGGTTGGAATAATACTGTGAAATTGTGAAAATGACCAAAATGCCCTTTTATTGTAAGAGTTTGAAAAGACCGCCTGAAATTTCAGCCTGTTTTGGTGGGATGGAGTTCCAAACCTCTCTGCCAATATCAGCTAGTTTTCGGTTTTCCCCTCCTTACTCAGACCACTCCCAGACAGTCCTAGTAAAATTCTTGCTTGATAAATTGCTCTTTACCAAGAAGCTATTTTTATATATTTTTGACCATTTTAATTAAAAATAATCTTTAAATATGAAATGTAATCAATCTTTAAATATGAAATGTAATAAAGGAATACAAAATTAAACAATAAATACATGTAATACATTTTGTGTGTAGTAAGACACTACAAGTTGAGAATTACTTTGCACAGACACTTTTGACAAATAGATATGGCAATGATTTCAGTCACCACTGCCATCATCCTATGTACTGTACACACCATTAAATATAATGACTGAAATTCACCGTTAGGCCGACTTTCACTATTTCAAAGTACAGAGAAGTTTATAGACTGCTGATGTAGAAACTTTTTCCTCACCTATAAAGTCCCTGGTTGACTTTAATGAGGAGGTTGAGTCCTTGTTACTGTGTTCTCCCCTCTCCTGTCTCTCCTCTCCCCTGCTGTTAGTCTCAGGGACACTGTGTGCCTGTGTGTATGTGTGTGCGTGCGTGCGTGCATTTGGAGCTTGCCTGTGTGTTTGTGTGTGCACGCTCCTTTCCCTGCCTTTTAAATGCAGGGAGAAGAGCCAGACAGGCTCATTTGGAATGGAGCTTAGAGAGATAACTGCCTCTGAGAGCTCTGGTGCACAGGGTAAATTTGAGATGTCAGTCATGTCTGTCAGGGCTTTCCCCCAGTGGACATGTGGATCAAGTCAAAGAGATGGAGTAATCCACACACACACACACGCACACATGCACACACACACAGAGACATTTTGAAGGATGTCACTATAGCTTCCTCATTTTCATCAGCCTGCTTACCACTGGCATTCAGGTGGATGGGAAACTGTCTGAGTGTGTGTGCGCGCAGGCACACACACACGTAGGATACGCTTCTGAACATTTAAGCGAGTTACGTAGTTTTATCATAGGTTTAGATTAAGAGTTGAAACGACAGGTAAACGTGAACGGCATAAGGCCTTTTGGAATTGGAAGGTTTTATAAGGCTCCATTGGACTCTGGAATGTTTGAAAAATAAATGAGATCGCTCACTGAACTGTGCAGGAGGTCATTCAAAAGAGCTGGATTCCTTTTTATACAGTACCTCTCTGAAGATAAAATAATGGAATATGACATTACTAGCTATTGGTTTCATAAAAGAGTTCCGCATGAACCATAGTACATTATCACAAAGTTTTTGGTTTACTCATGTTATGGGATATAACTTAAGCAGCATTCAAGCGTTGTTTATCTGCTGCCATGGACTAAATTACCCAACTCCTCAGCACTGTATGGGAAAATGACATGTCATTTGGTTTGAGGTTTCCATGACAGGAAGTGATTGAAGGATTATGAAGATAGATTTTGAGTTAAGAGGTTTTAAGAGACAGTGATTCAACTAATCTTCCTGCTGATTGAAGGCTATATGACATAACTGTGACATGGTAACTAGAGTTGCGTTCCAAAGGGCACTCCATAAGGGTCTGGTCAAAAGTAGTACACTATATAGGGCCCTCAAACTCAACTCTGGACCTCGAAGCCAGTTCCACACCATTTTTTTCATTGTTCCCCTCTAGTCAGGAACTGATTTAGATCTGGGACACCAGGTGTGTACAATTCGTTATCAGGTAGAACAGAAAACCAGTAGGCTTCGAACCTCGTAGGATGAGAGTTGAATACCCCTGATATATGGTATAGGGTGCCATTTGGGACTCACCCTAGTGACTACGCTCCCATGTTGACTCCTTGGCCCTGCCAGACCGGTGGCAGGTGTTGTGAATGACACAGCGTTAGGTCTGTGACTGAACTGAGTCACTCCACTGTGTCATTCACAGTTGACTCAGTTGCCATTGTTGGCAGATGGCGGTAAAAGCCAGACAGGTGGTGATGATGGTGGACGTTATGCTGCAGTTCTATTTTAGTCACTTTGACAGAAATGTGAGTCCTGATTCAGCAGTCAGTGCAGAACAGAGGCCAGCTCATTAAAACATTGCTGTTCAGAGTCAGGCCAGGTGGCCGAGGTGACTGGAGTAGCACTGGAATGCTTTGAAGTCCCAGTAGCACCCTATTCCCTATTTAGTGCCCTACTTTTGACCACGGCCCATAGGGGACTTGCCTAGTTAAATAAAGGTTAAATAAAAAATGTAATAAATATAGGGCAGTGTTTCCCAACTCCAGTCCTCGAGTACCCCAACATAACCCTGGACAAGCACACCTGATTCAACTATTCATCAAGCCCTAAATGAGTTGAATGAGGTGTGTTTTTCCGGGGCTACAACATAAATATATGCTGTTGGGAGTACTGGAGGACTGGAGTTGAGAAACACCGATATAGGGAATAGGGTGCCATTTGGGATGCAGCAGGCACTCAGCTCCCAGTATGCCTCATTCTCTTTCTGCAAAGCAAACAAATGCTGGCTCTTCTATTTAGATACAGTACTGTGCAAAATATAGATAGTGTACCTGTCTCAGTAGATCCTGTCAAGTTGCAGGCAAACTCTCCAAAGAGACTTTGAAGTGGAAAAAACGTTTATGTATTATCTGTTTTGTAAGATATAGTG
Source organism: Salmo salar (assembly GCF_965601325.2). NCBI lineage: Eukaryota > Metazoa > Chordata > Actinopteri > Salmoniformes > Salmonidae > Salmo > Salmo salar. The sequence goes on along the minus strand of NC_138307.1, from coordinate 6,904,702 downwards.
GTGAAGAATATGCAGTCTCTTATTGGCAGGCTTAACTGGTTGGCTCAGACTTGAAAACATGAATTCCTGTACATAAAACATATTGTTTTTATTGGGTTGCACTTTCCATTATCCGTTGATATTATATAGCCCTCCTGGGTTGTAGCCTACACAGTGCAGACATGCTGTATGTCAGCCCATCTCCTTGTGGGATCCTGATAGACTTGATTTACTGTCTCTCTGTTTCTTTCATCCCCTGTTCGTCTGTGTTGTTTCTGGTGGAGAGAGGAGGGGATTACTAGTGTATTTTCTCTGGCCTCCTGGTTTTATTCTTGTTCAACACACATGTGTGTTTGTGTGGTAAGACCAAGAGAGGCTCTTCTGAATCATGCTATAATTCACCCTCAGAGTTCACAGCAGGCTTTATAGAGAGTAGGGAGGGATAGTGTAGCCGTAGTTAGAGACGCAAATGTATTGTATCAAGACAATACCCTGGCCCCCTAATGCTGCTCCTCCCCACTCCTTTCACTATGCCTAGATAATCATGTCTTTACCCCCTTTAATGGTGAACATCATGTGACACAATGGTGTGTCAATGCTGATCCTTGGGGTGTGTTGTTGAACTGTTGTGTCGTAGCTAAACGTTGTCTTCTGTTGTCGACGACCTATGCTCCAGCAGGAATTAAAAGCCTGAATTAGTAAATCAAGTTGTCTTTGTTGTGGCCTTCCTTCTAGGCCCTGTTGAAGATGGACTGCCAGGGTCTGGTGGCCAGGCTGATCATGGACTTTGTCCTGCTGACCACGGCCGTGGAGGTGGCCCCGCGCTGGAGGGAGCTAGCTGAGAAGCTGGCCCGGGTGAACAAGCACCAGATGGAGCAATACGAGGCTCCGCACAGGGACAAGAACGGCCTGGTGGACAATGAGGTGAGATTATCAGCCCATTACTTCTAGGTACTGTAACATTTACTGGGTTTGACTGGTGTTGGCTGCCTCAGACCGGTAATCAAATTGGACGTGAGAAAATGCTAACCCTGCCATCTGGTTCTTGTGTGCAGTGTTCTTTTATATCAGCCACTCAGACTTGACCTTAGACGCGCATTTGGAATGATTCTCTGTCCCCTCTGTTGATCTTAAAGGGTTTTATAAGTACATTGGATTGATTGATTGATCGTTTGTTCTATGACAGTCAATTGTATTGATTGATCCTATGTTGACAGTCAATGTGGAAGCCAGCCTATGACTTCCTGCTGACCTGGGCGGCCCAGATTGGGGACAGCTACCGGGACGTGATCCAGGAGCTGCACCTGGGCCTGGACCGGATGAAGAATCCCATAACCAAGCGCTGGAAGCACCTCACCGGAACGCTCATTCTGGTCAACAGCCTAGATACGTTACGCAGCTCTGCCTTCAGCCCTGTAGGACAGGGGGACTATGCCATTTGATCTGAAAACATCTTCGTCTGAAATGGAATCCTATTCCCTAAATAGGCTGCGTTTACGCAGGCAGCCCAATTCTGATATTTTTCCCACCAATTGGTCATTTGGCCAGTCACATCAGATCTTTTCACATCAGATCTTTTTCAGAGCTGATCTGATTGGTCTTTTGAGCAATTAGTGAACAAAAAATCAGAATTGGGCTGCCTGTGTAAATGCAGGCATAGTAGACACACATTTTTGGCTGGAGCCTGGTCAGAAGTAATGCACTATGTAGGAAGTAGTGAGTCTCAGGAGCCATCTGAGGTGTGATTCCTAACTTCCACTGACGTGAAATGTTAACTTAGTCATGCATTGACGTCAGTGGGAGACTAGGTGAAAGTTTGGTTTAACTTGGAGTTAGAGTTCACACCCAGAGATTTTGTAAGTTATGTCAGAAATGGCACCCTATTCCCTACATAGTAGTGCACTAGTTTTTGCAAGAACCTGGTCAAAAGTAGTGCGATATATAGGGAATAGTGTGCCATTTAGGATGCACACTGAGTCTCTGGAGCTTGGCACTATGGATCCTGCAGGACTACTACTGGTATCCTCCAGCCCTCAGGATGACCAATCACCAATCGGACGTTGACCGTAGCTGTTATACCTTGAACTTTCAACTCTTGACCCTGCTCTCATCCTGTTGCACAGGACTACAATGGTTTGTAACCAGTATCCACCACTTCACATAGAGCACATGTTACTGTAGGTCTATTTCTCTAGCGGGTTAAACACTCAACACTCTCAATGGAATTTACAGTAGATTATTATTAAGCCACAATATTGATGTGATTTCATAATGGTTGATGTTTCAATCAATTTCTAAAGGGTGGTTTTTAATCTGTATTGTCTTTTGCTACACATTTTTTTCTACAGAAAGTGGCATAGCACTTGTTTTTATTGCTTTTTTTTCACTAAATATATAGATATATTTCAAATGAAAAAATGTACAGAAACTTGATTTATGAAGTACATCTTATTATATGCATGCTCTTTGGATTTCTATTTCTATCCCCCTTAAGTGTTCCTGTGCTTAAAATCTCTTTTTGACTGCTCTTTGTACTTTTTGCTTGCCAAAACAGTTAGGTGCTAGCCTAGATCACAGTTTATTGTTCTACACAAAAGTCAAAAGTATCATCATTACTAAATAAACCCCCTTTGGTTAGTTTCCTCTATGTTCACTTTAGGACAAAATGCGTGCCACAAAAAGCTGAATAATAATTACATAATGTATCCAACAAGGATCTTTTGTCTTTGTTTTCTGAAAGTTTAAAAGCAGAATTACCTCACAACATCGTCTCTTCATTTCATTTGTTTAACCGGCAGTAACGGAATGAACAATTATTTTGAGGAATTAAATTGACTGTGATGGTTTCAATTGTTTGGTACGCCATTTTAAAGCTTGTGAACTAATGAAGGCTTTTTTGTCCTTGATTTGCTCATAAATATATTTTGGTTGCTGTGTTTTGCATTTTCAATGATACCCTTATCAATCAAAAGCTCAAACTCTGGAGCTTTTAATCTTTATACAGTCTTTCTCTTTGTGTAACGCTACTGTGTGTTTTCAGTGCAAGAGCTGCATTTTGTATGTTTTGTGAATGCAGATGAAATGTTAATAGTATTATTTGCGTAGTTATTAAATGGTCACACTGGTCTGTGACGGTACAGATTGACAAGTTCTGCACATCGATGCCTCTTAGTTGTTGTCTTTACCTGTTGGTTCATATTGACTCAATAAAATGACTGACAATTCTAAAGTGCCTCTGTCAGGCTGTGTGCAGGTTCATGGTCGGAATTTGTGTTCCGTGATTCTACATTCACAGACATTATTCAACATGATTTGTCTAAGTATAGCCCTACACAAAGGTGCACAGTGAGAGAGTAGCCTAGGCTACAGTGTTTTCTGGGGAGGAGTTATTGGACTCTTGGGCTAGTGGCCAGTTGGCTTGTTTGCTAATTTAAGGCATTCCTAAGCACTTGCATCAGGCTGATTCAGGAGATCAATCTCATACTGAATTTAAATAACACAATTAATTGTAGTCTTGCAAAAGGAATCCCAAGTTTTTTTGTATTCCCATAAAAAACATACTTTTAATGAGGTAACTGATTAATGAATTAAGCTAAAACAATTCTGGAATTCATGAAAACACTAAGATATTATAATGAACAGCAAATCACAGTAATATATGGATGGATTAAATACTGTATGCAACAGGATCTCACAAACAAATTTCCAGTCTTGACGTCCGTCCAACTTGCAACCAAGGTCTAATTGCAAGTCAAACGCCAAATTATGCTGTCAAAAAGTGAGATTGGGTTGCAGCAACTGTCTGTTAGATACATTTTACATTTTAGTCATTTAGCAGACGCTCTTATCCACAGCGACTTACAGTTGGTGCATTCATCTTAAGATAGCTAGGTGAGACGACCACATATCACAGTAGTAGTAAGTCAATTCTTCCTCAATAAAGAAGCTATCAGCAAAGTCAGTGCTAGCAAGACAAGTGCAACTTTATTAAAAAATGTTGACATGGGAAAACTTGGGAAGGTTGAAAACCAGATGGGCTGTGGCATTCTGGATAAGTTGCAGGGGTTTGATAGCACAAGCGGGGAGCCCAGCCAACAGATAGTTGCAGTAGTCCAGACGCGATATGACTAGTGCCTGGATTAGGCCCTGCGTCACTAGTTGTTTGAGTTCGTGGGAGGCCTTGGTTGATTTGAGTTAAAGCGATATGAGAGTGGCTACCCAAGCCGAGGTATTACACATAGTTCAGTAGAAGGATGTTTAAATGTATGAAACTTTCTCTGTGCCCAATATTGAAGGTAGAGCTCTCATTAGACCCTAGCAAAGGGCACTGCAGCAGTTGAATCAATGTGATTTCCATAGGTCTGATCAAAATGTGCCACCCCCTCACCTCTCCACAGTCTGGACAGAGAGAGGACAGGCTCGACGTGCATCTATCAAAAGAGAGGAGGATGAAGGAGAAAGAAGGGGAGCAAAAAAGAGATGGAGAAGAGTGGCCAGAAACCAATGCATTCCTAAACGTACAGATCACGTCTATTACTGTGTAGCTGTATGTCCTGTCGCACCTTTATATAATAATAATGGGGTTAATTAATTAAACTCAATCTCTGATAATTATTCCTCCCTAACGGAGATAGACTCCCCATGGCGATGGGGGGGCACCTGCAGTTCCCTTCTTCCTGCTTCCATATGAGTCACCACGGCGATAAACATTCCTCCCTGCCCGTCGCCTGGTTACAGCTCAATGGCCTTCACCGTGCGTGCTCAGAGAGAGGGTCACACCATTGTCTGGGGTTCGACCCTCTGCTTGTGAATCATGCATAAACCAATGAATGCCCATGAGACATTAAGGCCAGTCCAGACCATACACAGTGTATTGGGACATTGAGGATTGCTGTGAAAGAAATCCTCACGCAAATGCAAAGTACAAATGCAAAGCAGGCCTACAATCGTCACTTTCTCAGATAAGCTGAGGAATTGAAGCTTGGGACAGGGCAGGGGTTTAGTTTCCCAGGCCCATGTTTCACCTCATGTGTTCTTTTATTTCTCAAATTGTAAATGAACTGTTCCAGTCAAAAGAGGTGCCTAGGCTAGTGGGTTTTATAACTGAGGAAGCCCGTCTACAGATGGAAGATGTTGTGAGCTGAAGGCGATGCTTGTCCCATTTACTAAATGTTGTTTGATTTCATATCCTGTCTCCCTGGGATCATGAATAATCACATCTGTCCCCGACTCCCTGTGTGTGTGTGTGTGTGTGTGTGTGTGTGTGTGTGTGTGTGTGTGTGTGTGTGTGTGTGTGTGTGTGTACACGTGTGTGTGTGTACACGTGTGCGCGTGTGCGCGTCCGTGCATGTATGCACGTGTGTATGTGACTCCATGGTGTGTGCCAGTGTGTCCATGTGCCAGTGTATGTGTGTTTACTCATAAAGTACTGTAATTTATAGGGAGGGAGAACATATTGGCTGAATGTGCTGCTTTGATGATTTGCTGTCTCCATGGTAACCTCTCCATATAAACACTTGCCAAGGGAGTGAGCTTGCCTCTGTCTGAGAACAGGGGGAAAGCACTTGAGTTTCTACTGCCAACAGCCTGACACTGAGGGAGAGAGAGGGGGAGGGTCTAGTCACTCTACAACACTACACACAGTGATCATCTTAAATCTTGTTGATTTCAATTCAATGTTTCTACAATATTCAAATATATTTTATCCGTGCAAAATAAATAACCTAACCAGGCAAAAAAAGCCTGCTAACCTAGTTTCAGGTGAAACCAGTGTAGGATAGTTATAGTAGTCTTACTCTCTAGGCCTGGTCATATAAAAATGCTGTGCTAAAGCAGTAAACCAAATGGCCTTGTTGTTACTTTTCCTGTTCACGTTCTCACTAATGTCCCATGGAGTCTTGTAAAGTTCTGTAAATTATACTGTCAGCACATGAGAGAAAGAGTACAGTCAGGAGGAGGACAGGACAGGAGGGAATGGCCAGAACACCCATGGCACAAAGGGGACACTCTTTAATTAAAGGTCTCACTGGTTCAGCAGCGAAGGGAGACTGGTACTCTCTCACACTCTCTCTCCCTCTCTCTCTCTCTCTCTCTCCCTCTCTGTCTGTCTCTCTCTCTCTTTCTCTCTACAATCCAGGCTGCATCACATCCGGCCGTGATTGGGAGTCCCATAGGGCGGCGCACAATTAGCCCAGTGTCTTCCAGGTCTGGCCGGGGTAGGCCGCTATTGTAAATAAGAATTTGTTCTTAACTGACTTACATTTAAAAATGTAAAATAATCAATAGGAGGTTATTAGACAATCCCCTCTTCTAACCTCTCCAAATGAGAAAGTGATTATTATACTAGGAGTGCTGTAGTAAATGTTTCTAAAAACATGACTGGAGTTTCATTTAGCCTACAGTAGATTTCTGCCACACATTCATTCTAAATAAGTTGACCTATTTGCTTATGGTTTTGCCTACACCTAGGGACCTGCTTCTTAAATTATACGAGCAAAGAATATTCAACTTCATTTGGAATGGCAAGCCAGACAAAATTAAAATGGCCTATTTATATAACGAATATGAATTCGGAGGGCAGAAATGATTAAATATTAAAGAATTAGACCTCTCACTAAAGGCATCAGTCATACAAAAGTTATACTTAAATCCGAAATGGTTCTCTAGTAAATTGGTAGGAATGTCTCACCCCATGTTCAGGAATGAATTCCCTTTATTCAGATTACAACTGCTCACTTTCGGTTGTTTGAAAACGAAATCATCTCCAAAAGATTGTTCTTTTTTTAAACAAGCCTTAGAAAGTTGGTTGCAATTTCAGTTTAATCCACCTGAAAAGACAGAACAAATAATACAACAAATATTGTGGTTTAACTTAAATATACTATACAAAATACATAATACAAAATTCTTGCAACCAATAGAATGTTATATATATATATATATATATCTGCAGCTCTGCAGAATGGAGCTGAAGGGTGGGACTAATAACAACAAGAGAACCAATGTAAAACATACAGGATCTGTAAAATGTATATAGGTTCAGAAATCTTGTGAAATAGCACAGTTACAAATAGAAATCAAACTGGATGGACATCAGAAATAGAGGAAGGACTAAAAACAAACAAAATATAACTATCGTAAAATAGATTGTGTCTGTAAAATGTGTATAATATGTATAAACTGAAGGTAGAAGTCTTAAGTGTTATTGTTTATTAGTTTACTCCAATTGGGGGAAAGGTGGTAGGGTTTGCGGGGAATAATAAAGGTATATTCTAAAAAAAGTATGTACTGTATCTGCATGTATGTATATATATATATATGAATGTTAATGTCATATATGGGGGATTGGAAATGATGGAGACAATTACATTGATGGAAGCAAAAATCCTTCCGCAATATTAAAGCTGATCCACCCCTTAAAATGTTTTATTAAATTAAATTAAAATTAAAAATAGGCTGTTCAGTGTTTTAGCCACAGAATGAATTTGCATTGTATTGCATTGCATCTCTATGGTTTTTAACCTTTGTCGTTGCTTAACTCTGAGCTCAAAACTAAGTCTACTGGGTGTTACTATTCTCCATTGATTGCATCCTTGTGTCTATACCTTGACACGTTTCCTTTCGTCTCAGGAACACTTCAAGGCTCTTGAAATTGCCAGTGCCTAGCAACAGAATGGGTCCCATGTGTTCAGATGTGTTGAGTGTTCTGCTTACCATTTCAATATGTATATTATTCTAATCCACACACCATTTCAAGCTCCTCTAAGAAAGTGTGTGTAGGTGACAGGCTGACACGTTTGATTTAATCTATAAACAAATATAATTTAATAGAATAGTATAGAATAGAGTAAAGTACATTTTTTCCTGTTAACTACATTTTTGGTTAAAGACGATATGCAAATCCTGCTTCACAACAGCTTGCATGTGTGTGTTTCTGTGCATGCGTGCGTGCTTGTGTGTGTGTGTGTGTGTGTGTGTGTGTGCATGTTTGCGCATGTGTTTGTGTGTGTGCGTGTGGTCTCCATTTTACTCCGGTTTACCTACTGAAAATAGCAGCAGTGTTTGAGCACTCTTTCTCCCTCCACCTGTAGTGTACCCTCTCCTCTGCAGGCAGGCTGTGTCCACTGGACCATAGCAGAGGCAGTACCAGGTACACTGGAAATGGAGTGGAAGACAAAGTGAAGGGACTTCTGAGTGTATGGGGGCAATTTCAGAGAAGGAGAAATGTCAAACCTCGCTGAACGTAGAACTAGATAAAGCAGAAGTTAGAACATTAAATGTATCCTCATTTAGCTGTTAATCAGGCTTTCAGGTGTAATATACAGAAACCGTAGGCTACTAAAATCACTTTGTTTGGCACCAAATGTTCTTTAAAAACTAACAAAAACGAACAGTCACAACTGCGTCCCAAATGGCCCCCTATTCCCTACATAGTGCCCTACTTTTGACCACATCCAATGGGGCTCTGCTAAAAAGTTGTGCACTTTATAGGGAAAAGACAGCCAGTTGAGACGCAAACTGAGAGAACTGGAAGGAAATCAATGTTGCTGATGTCTCTTTATGCCACTGAAGCACTTTACATCAGAGCTACTGTAAAATGCATGAGCTGGCCTGGCTGGAAGGATGTCTCAGGTGTCAGGCAGTAGGACTGCTTAAACACCAATAAAGAACAAGTGACATTTCACATGGAGAGAGAGAGGGGCAGAGAGAGAGAGAGAGAGAGGGAGAGAGAGAGAGAGAGAGAGAGAGAGCGAGAGAGAAAGAGACTCCTTTTGTCTTCCTATAGGGAGCTGGATAGGGCAACATTATTTGCAATGTGTTGATTTGTGATGAGCCTCAGCTTTCTTTCTTAATTTTATTGATCCCAGCTCCCACCACATGCTGCATCAATGAGCCACGCAAGGATAAAAAGCAATTCGTGGGGAACAGGGCCCTGTTGAGTCAGGTTGCACAGTTAGATAGTTAGAAAGGCTATAGGCCTCCCTTGACTGGATCCTAGTAGGAGCATCATTCTTTACTCTCTCTCTCGCTCGCTCGCTTGTCCTCTCTCTCTCTCTCTCTCTCGCTCTCTCTCACCTGCCTTGAGTTGAGCTGTATAATTAGTTTGCTCTTTGGGATAAAACGTTTTTGTATGAAGAAACAAAATATATAGCCTATTAGCCAAAAAGTCTATATGTTGCAGTGTGTGTATTTATGCATAAACTATTTAGTTACAAAGCATATGCATACAATAATAGACCTACCCTAAATAGTCTCATGTACAATTAGGAAAGGCTGATCCGAAAATAAAATGCAGCCCTGGCTGAACTGTGATAAATGGAGAAAATATGAATTAGGTGCTTAGTAAATAACCCCTGAGGCAGGCATTAAAGGCCCACACAATAAAACGGCGGCCCTGCCACTTGGTTTGTTATGGAAGCCTGCTGAGGAGTTGTCCTGACATCTAGTGGTGAATCATTGCAGCACATGCATTTTTTGTAATGTGATGTAAATGTAACTTGCCATGAGTCATAAAAAAAAGGCAAAAGGCCTACCTTGCAAAAAAAGAAAAACACCTGGTAAAAATGTGTCTAAACTCCACCTCCTCAATTATGGTGCAGTATTCATGTCATAGGCCTACATATTCTTCATTTGTATCTTTATTTGTATGTGTATGTCGTATGTCATAGCTTACATAGGTGTCAGGAATGTATTTTAATAAATAAATAAATATAACACTGTGCAAAGTTTTGTAACCTTGAAGTTTCGTTTCACTATTGACCGGCAAGCACATGGCACGGGTAATGGGAAGTTTCGCCCCTCCATACTGAAGTCTATAACATTTCTGATTCCTGATTTGTCTGCTGCGCGAAGGCGGAGTCTCCAAGTGTAGTAGACTAATATGTGTGCGCAACGCTGAACGGTAACCACTGTGGCAACCTTGTGAACCAAGTCTCTCCACAGCGCTGGGCTTCAGGATGTTCTTTTTTTCGCTGATAACAGAAATGTTCTGAATTTGGGCTACCTGGCCTCCTCAGAGAAGGTCGGCATTTGCATATTAATTCATTTCAAGATGAGACGTTAATACAACAACCCGTGGTGGATTGTTAGGCAGCATCCGATTATTGAATAAGCATTTGTTGGCTGCAGCTGTATGCGACGGGAGACAACGTGCCAGAGGTGACTGCATCTCATCGCAGCATTTATTGATAGATCAAGGGGGACTGATGACAATAACAATTTCAGATAGTATTTCATTGTGGTCGTCTACAATACATACAGGTTATCTACCTCGAGAAATGCGTGCTTGCAGAACGCAATAGCAGAAGATGGAACAACAATGACTTTTTTCATATAGATCTCAGAAAGATATAGCCTATAGCCCATGTGTATGCTTAGCATAAAGCAGGTCCCTCTTATTGGACTTCTCATTCACTAGTGCGTAAAATGGGCAACAGTTTTTCTAACATAGCTGCTTTTCAGTCCCTGCATATTGTAATGCTGGGTTTAGATTCTGCCGGTAAAACGACTGTCCTGTACCGCCTGAAATTCAACGAATTTGTGAACACTGTTCCCACAATCGGATTTAACACCGAGAGGATAAAACTGAGTAACGGTACCGCCAAAGGGATTAGTTGTCATTTTTGGGACGTCGGGGGACAGGAGAAGCTAAGACCGTTATGGAAATCGTACAGTAGGTGCACAGATGGCATTATTTACGTAGTGGACTCAGTGGACGTGGACAGACTCGAGGAAGCCAAAACAGAACTGCACAAAGTTACCAAATTCGCAGAAAACCAAGGGACTCCACTACTGGTGATAGCCAATAAGCAGGACTTGCCCAAGTCTCTACCCGTCCATGAGATTGAGAAGCAACTGGCGCTGCATGAGCTGAGCCCTTCTACCACTTACCATGTCCAGCCTGCATGTGCCATCATAGGTGAAGGGCTCCATGAAGGCATGGAGAAACTGTATGAAATGATTGTGAAACGAAGGAAATCATTGAAACAAAAGAAAAAGAGATAAAGACTCATTACTGAGAAGTTGACCGCTATCTTCTGAGCTGCCTGCTACTGTACCATGACTTTTACTATAGTAGGCACGTCAGGTGATTCTTGTTATGCAGACTGTTACACTCGCAGTGGTTTATTACGATACACTGTATAGCTTTGGGCTTATTGGTGAAGTTAGTCACTTTTAGCCGTGCTGTTACATTCAATCACACAGAGGGAGGAAAATAAAAACTTGCCTCTTGCTATCAGAAATGTACTTGACAGGCTGGTACCTGTTTGTTGCTGCGTCACAGTATTTTCTTGTCAATACTTTTCTTCTCCTGAAGAGTGAATGGCCTACACAGCACTTTTTGACAGACTGGAGTAGCCCACATTATTCCCTGATTGGAATGAACGTCATTAATCAATATCAATGTGCTTATAATTTTATTTTTCCACTTTGCACGCTCTGTTTATGTTACTAACACATTTTGAGATAGACCGTCCATTTCGTTCTAATATTTCCTCTACTCCTTTGATAACTGGGCAAACAATGCTGTTTTATAGTAGAATACAATATCCTATATTGGGTGTAAGGTGTCTTTCAAATAAAGCAGGCTATTCATATTTTGAACGTTTGTTTTATGACTGATGCCCATTCTACTCAATGCAGTGTCAATAAGTGCGGATGAAGATTTAGTCTGAAGTGCATTACTGTGGCTTGGAAACACATGACATTCCGAAAGGAGGCTAATAATTAGTAGGACAAGCTTTTGTCATTATTGTTATGTCGCCAGATTGACTTTAGATGCAGTATAACTTTAGCTAGCTAGCTAAGATTGAGGGGAGAGTGCAACGTTTTTGCTAGCTAACATTAGCATTGTTACCTATTTCTGACAAACGTTGCTATTTCACGGCAACATTGCCATCTCTCTCAGTAAACTTGACGACATCATAATGATGGCAACGTTGTTTTCTACTAATTATTTGTCTTCTTCAGCAATATCATCATATTTCCAGGCCACTATAGTGTAATTTTTATGAAACAGTCATTAGCCCTGTTCAGAAAGTCTGAGACTGCGATCCAAATACTTAAAAGACACACCCTAGTCCACTTACTTTCGGTTGCTTTGCAAAAATAAATGTAGAAATCTATATTATTCAATTATTGCACCCACAATAGAAATCAGTTCTATTTGTGACTAAGATCGTGCTGCAAGTCCTGCTTCTCCCATCTCCTCACTGGTTTATAGAAGCAGGTGCCATCTCGTCATTGGTTATACCCACGTGGGTGACTGAAAGGGCGGTAATGCACCCAGTTTATGAAAGTTGCCAATAGCAATATAGAATCCAGAGAAGAAAAGGCCTGGAAGGAGGAGAGATGACTAGAAACGATTCGGTTGACCGGTTTATGTGTGGATTAATTGTTGGAGTAGAGAACCATGTGCATTTCAGGTAAAACAATGTTTATATCCCAGGACAAATTAGCTAGCAACAGCAAGCAATCCAAATAGGACAAATTAGCTAACAAGTGCAAGCTAGCTAGCTAAATTGCCATAAATGTTTTATGCTCTTCGACCTGTCCCCAAATTAATGTAATTGGTTCAGAGTTTGTTTTGATATGTTAACCTACGTGTCGTAATCACATTTGGTATGAGGGGACAAAATAAATGTATACACGATGGCGCACGCGCGCAGCTGGTTTGGGTTCCGTGTTACATGCTGACCACACCGCTCGCGTTGCGTGCACGAGCGTCGCAAAATAAACTTAAACATACAGTTGAAGTCAGAAGTTACATACACCTTAGCTGAATACATTTAACCTCTATGGGCTAGGTGGGACGCTAGCGTGCCACCCGTGGTGCACTCCATCAACAGCAGGTGCATTTCAAGAGCGGCAAATTTGAATCCAAATAAATGTCAAAATTCAAATTTTTCAAACATACAACTATTTTACACCCTTTGAAAGATAAACATCTCCTTAATCTAACCACGTTTTACGATTTCAAAAAGGTTTTACGGCGAAAGCATAAATTTAGAGTATGTTAGGACAGTACATTTACAAGAGTTGTGTGTAATGTTTTGTCAATTCAAAGACAGCGTCACCAAAACCATAAAACCAGCTAAAATGATGCACTAACCTTTTACAATCTCCATCAGATGACACTCCTAGGACATTATGTTAGACAATGCATGCATTTTTAGTTCTATCAAGTTCATATTTATATCCAAAAACAGCGTTTTACTATGGCATTGATGTTGAGGAAATCGTTTCCCTCCAATAACCGGCAGTCAAGTCAGCGTCACAAATTAAATAATTAAAATTAGAAAACATTGGTAAAATATTATATTGTCATTTAAAGAATTATAGATTTACATCTCTTGAACGCAATCAACTTGCCAGATTTAAAAATAACCTTACTGGGAAATCACACTTTGCAATAATCTGAACACTGCGCCCAGAAAAATACGCGTTGCGATACAAACTAGACGTCATGTTGGGGAGATCTAAAATCGAAAATACTATGTAAATAATCCATTACCTTTGATTCTCTTCATCAGATGTCACTTCCAGGTATCACAGGTCCATAACGAATGTAGTTTTGTTCAAAAAAGCTCATCATTTATGTCCAAAAATCTCCGTCTTGTTAGCACATGATCTAAGCCAGCCGGACTTCTCGTCATGAACGAGGGGAAAAAATATATTTACGTTCGTTCAAACATGTCAAACGTTGTATAGCATAAATCATTAGGGCCTTTTTTAACCAGAACATGAATAATATTCAAGGTGGACGAATGCATACTCTTTTATAACGTATTGGAACGAGGGTACCCAACATGAACTCGCGCGCCAGGTGTCTAATGGGCCATCATCGTTCCATGGCTCTTGTTCGGTCAGATCTCCCTCCAGAAGACTCAAAACACTTTGTAAAGGCTGGTGACATCTAGTGGAAGCAATAGGAAGTGCCAAAATATTCCTCAGCCCCTGTGTTTTTCAATGGGATAGGTTTAAAGGTAATACAACACATCAGGTATCCACTTCCTGTCAGAAAATGTCTCAGGGTTTTGCCTGCCAAATGAGTTCTGTTATACTCACAGACACCATTCAAACAGTTTTAGAAAATTTAGGGTGTTTTCTATCCATATGTAATAAGTATATGCATATTCTAGTTACTGGGTAGGAGTGGTAACCTGATTAAATCGGGTATGTTTTTTTATCCAGCCGTGTCAATACTGCCCCCTAGCCCTAACAGGTTTTAAACTCCGTTTATCACAATTCCCTGACCTCAATCCGATAGAAAACTTGTGGGCAGACCTGAAAAAGCGTGTGCGAGCAAGGAGGCCTACAAACCTGACTCAGTTACATCAGCTCTGTCAGGAGGAATGGGCCAAAATTCACCCAACTTTTTGTGGGAAGCTTGTGGAAGGCTACCCGAAACGTTTGACCCAAGTTAAACAATTTAAAGGCAATGCTACCAAATACTAATTGAGTGAATGTAAACTTCTGACCCACTGGGAATGTGATGAAAGAAATAAAAGCTGAAATAAATAATTCTCTATTATTCTGACATTTCACATTCTTAAAATGAAGTGGTGATCCTAACTGACCTAAGTCAGGGAATCTTTACTAGGATTAAATGTCAGGAATTGTGAAAAACTGAGTTTAAATGTATTCAGCTAAGGTGCATGTAAACTTCTGACTTCGACTGTATTTATTGTAAGTAGACATGCACTTGTAATTGACTGTAGCCCATATAAAGCAACCACAAGCTACCGGTGGCTGAAAACGCAATCATTGTGGGATGAACGAGTATCGAATTTCCGGCCAAGGGTTGTCCATTTAAAAATCATTCCTTCCTCCCTCGCCCCTTGCCCTGCAAGCGTATACTCGTCAGAAGTCATGATACGTCGGCAGAAGTGTCCACTTAATTTCTGGCCTGAAGAGATAGGGTGTGTCTATTAAGTGTTTGGACCGCAGACTGAGCATTAAATAAGTCTGACATCAATATGTTGCAGTATCTTTAGAACGTTGATAACAATGGTAACGATGTGACCGAGTGACGGAGGTGCAACCCATGAGACATTATGGTTGCGGTCCAAACACTTTTTTGGTCCAAACACTTTTTTAAATGGACAACCCTTGGCCGGAAATTCGTCACTCGGTCATCCCGCGATGATTGTGTTTTCATATAATGATTGTGTTTTCATATATGCCATACAGTCAATTTTGAGTGCATGTCTACCTATATTAAATATAATTATTAATATACGCTTACTGTATGATAGCTAGCAAATTAATTAGCTAACTGATGTTAGCCTGCCTATTGTAGCTGGAACTTCTGAAGAAGGAAAATGTTTTATTTCTACAATTTCTAAAAGATAACCAACCAAAACATATGTACTTTTTACGAGACGTGCTTGTGCCTTCATGTGCATTAGTAGCACAATTTCAAACTTATTTGCATTAACTTTTACTTACACTTTTGGACTTCTCCATTGATGTTGTTTTTTGGTTTTCGCTGACTTTTCTTAGCAGATGTGCAATCGTCGCGAATTGAATTATGGGGAGTTTCAGGCCCCGGAGTGAACATAATTGTACACTCGCAAAGCCAACAAAACGAGGGCGAGGGGCTTAAGTTGCAAACTTCCCTTGCTTGGGTAATCATTTGGACCACCCGCCAAGATGGCGACGGGGATTCTCCCAAGGGCATAAGGCGAGGGCAAGTGGACGAGGGTGTGTCTTCTAAGTGTTGGGACCGTGAACTATGTGTTCTCACTTCAATAGCATGATACTTACCCCTGTTCTTGTTTCTACTTCCTCGTTTACATTGGTAGTAGTTAAATTAAGGTTAAAAAAACGATATATATATATATATATATATATATATATATATATATATATATATATATATATATATATATATATATATATATATATATATATAATAATTATTGGTAGAATAATAACTAGCCAACAATAGAAAAATCAAACTGTAAGACACATTCATTTTTTTTTTCGAAATTAAAATGTTTGTTAACAAAACTTGTACACTTTTATTTACTTCCCTGAGAGGTATTGACACTTAATGGTATGCTAGTAAGTGTGTGGAGGTAATTTTATTTTACTGAGTAATTTAAATGTGGAGATTGTCGGCTGATTGTCCAATGCAGATAGATTTGCATTGAAACTGTTTTTTTTCTGAGTATATCTATGCAACTGTGTTGTGACAGGATATCTTTTTAGTAGTAGGTAGAATATTTAAAAAGTGAAGAGGTATACAAAATAAATCATTAATTCTTACATTTTAAAACTGCTTGTACAGTGTGACAAAAATGTGTGCGCACAGTCACGTACAGAGGCCAACGATTTTTTATTTATTTTACCTTTATTTAACTAGGCAAGTCAGTTAAGAACAAATTCTCATTTACAATGACGGCCTACACCGGCCAAACCCGGACGACGCTGGGCCAATTGTGCACCGCCCTATGGGACTCCCAATCACAACCGGTTGTGATACAACCTGGATTCAAACCAGGTTGTCTGTAGTGATGCCTGTAGCACTGAGATGACCGCTGTGCCACTCAGGAGCCGGTGATGATGGGATGTCCCAGACCAGTTCATGCTAACCAACCACACACTTTACCTTTCAAAGAAAGGGGAGTTTAAAAGGAGGGACACAAAAATATATCACACCGTGATTTTAGTATTTATTATTTTCAGTATTATACAATAAACCGAATACTAAACTATTCATTATTAAAACAGTAAATTGCCGTAAGTTGCAATGGACTCTGGTTTTAGGCATAACTGGTAAATTATACAAAAAATGCCAAAGAACAGTAGTTGTTTAACAGTAAATTACTGTAAAGACGTGCTGTATTTCGAATGGTCCTGTAATTTCACTCCACAGAATACAGTACCCTACTGTATTTTCGGAGCGCCTAAAACCTTTTGGCTCATTAACATATTTTGAGGCGTGCCTTGTAAGAGGGTGCGTGTATTGCACCCGTTAGTGAGAGTGATGTTCCCATTTCATTGATATGTGGTACTGTAGTAGTGTACCAACAATTACATGTGTATTGGGGATAGATTGGAGTGTCAGTAAGTAATGATTGAGTATTTGCCATGTCCTTTGGTCTGTTTTGCACTGTAGTCATTGCTAGTTTGGAAGCCTTTGATAAGTCCTCTAAAAATGCAAGTGATATAAAAGACCAGATATTCATAAATATTTTATATATATTTTGGCCAGTTTATTAGGTACACCACCCTGTTCACGAAAATGGTTCACTCCTACAGACAATGAGTCACGTGACCGTGGCTTGCTATATAAAGCAGGCATTGAGGCATTCAGTTACTGTTCGATTGAATGTTAGAATGGGCAAAACGAGTGACCTAAGCGACTTTGAGCATGGTATGATCATCGGTGCGCTGGAGTGTGCAAAGCTGTCATCAAGGCAAAAGATGGCTACTTTGAAGAATCTATAATATAATATATATTTTGATTTGTTTAACACTTTTTTGGTTACTACATGATTCCATGTGTTATTCCATAGTTTTGATGTCTTCATTATTATTCTAAAATGTAGACAATCGTAAAAATAAAGAAATACCCTTGACTGAGTAGGTGTGTCCAAACTTTTGACTGGTACTGTATATTTAAGCAATAAGGCATGAGGGTGTGTGTATATGGCCAATATACCACGGCTAAGGGATGTTCTTAGGCACAACGCAACGTGGAGATCCTGGATACAGCCCTTTGCCGTGGTATATTGTCCATATACCACAAACCCCCGAGGTGCCTTATTGCTATTATAAACTTTTTACCAACGTAATTAGAGCAGTAAAAATAAATGTTTTGTCATACCTGTGACATACCACGGCTGTCAGCCAATCAGCATTCAGGGATCGAACCACCCAATTTCTAAATATATATATTAATATCATTATCTGTCACGCCTGCACCCGCTCCCTCTCTCTGGCGCTCGAGGACGCCAGGCTGCCCATCATTACGCACACCTGTCACCATCATTACGCGTATCAGCGCTTCATTGGACTCACCTGGACTTCTTCACTTTGTTTGATTGCCCACTCTATATCTGTCTGCTCCTCAGTTTGTTCCCCGTGCCAGCATTAATGTCATTTTGTTTCCCCTGGAAAGATGCTGTCTGTGTTCTGATTCATGTCCGTTATTTATTAAATGTTTACTCCCTGTACTTGCTTCTCATATCCCAGTGTCTGTCCTCACAATTATCAGTACCATTATCCTCACAAGGTGAGGTATTGAAAGGTATTGAAAACAGGGTTGTCAATCAATTTAACCTATATGAAATAAATAATACAAATACTGAGCTATATTGTATTCTTAAAAAAAGGGGGAAATTACATTTTTTTATACAAATTATTTTATTGCTCAGAGAAAGATTTTTTTGAACAGGTAATAAAAAAAAATCTTGAAAAGATAACGGTTAAATTTACTGGCACCCCTGTTTTCAATATATATAAATATATATTCAATATAATGAGCCTTTTTCAAAAATATTTTATGTGAAGACATTGGGAGGGATCTTAGACCATTTCTCCATACATAATCTTTCCAGATTCTTGATATCCTTTATCGTCGCTGTCTGATGAAAACCTTGTAACTCAATTTGTGCAAAATGTTGCATGTATTGAAAGCAGTAACTCTCCTCAATGTACTCTGATCATTTAATGACTCTAGGACCAAGACAATGTATGAAAAATAGCTTCTTCAGTTTGGTAATTTTATGTTTGTAAAATGTGGCCATTTTTTCAATTTCCTGAAAAGTTTCTGTTTTAGAGATGAGGTTGTCATCAGACAGAGACAATATTTTACAGTAGGTATGAGAGGCGTCGCTGGAGGCCCCGGGCTGAGAGGCGTCTCTGGAGGCCCCGGGCTGAGGGGCGTCGCTGGAGGCTCCGGGCTGAGGAGCGTCGCTGGAGGCTCTGGGCTGAGGAGCGTCGCTGGAGGCCTCCTGCATGGAGCTGGGACCGGTCTCCCCGGACTGGGGAGACTTACAGAAGACTGGGTGCGCAGAGCAGGCACGGGGCACACTGGGCCGTGGAGGCGCACCAGCGGTCTGGAACTCAGGGCTGGCACACCCCGTCCTGGCTGAGTGGTCACTGTAGCCCGGCACGGGTGGAGCACTGCCACAGGGCGAACTGGGCTGTGCTGGAGAGTGAGGGCTGCTGTGTGTAGAGCAGGCGCAGGGTAAGCTGGACCGAGGAGACGCACTGGTGGCCAGATGCGCTGCACCGGCGCACTTCTCCCTGGCTGGCGGCCAACTCTCTCCCGGCAACGCTGCGGAGCCCTTATTGACCGCACCGAACTGTGCGTGCGTATGGGCTACACCGTGCGCATTTCTGCATATCTTGGTGCTCTTTTGGTCACCCGCTCCCCACGGTAAGCACGGGGAGTTGGCTCAGGACTCCACCCTGACTCTGCCCAACTCCCCATGTGCCCCCTCAAAAAAATTTTTTGGGGCTGCCTCTCGCACTTGCCTTTGGGCCTATACAGCGCCTCATAGTAGCGCCGCTCTGCCTTTGCTGCCTCCAGTTCCTCCTTCGGTCGCCGGTACTCCCCAGCCTGCCTCCAGGGTCCTTTCCTGTCTAAGATCTCCTCCCTGTCCACGACTCCAAATATTTCTCCTGCTGCTCCTTCTTCCGATGCTTGGTCCTTTTTTGGTGGGTGGTTCTGTCACAGGTGTCGATGAAGGGGGACCAAAACGCAGCGGGTAAAGTGCTCATCTTCTTTTATTATTTAAATAAAGTGAACACTTAAACAAAAATAACAAACCGACAATAAACAGTTCCGTAAGGCACATAGGCTATACCGAAAACAACCACCCACAAAAACACAGGAAAAACAGGCTGCCTAAGTATGGCTTCCAATCAGAGACAATGAAAGACACCTGCCTCTGAATGGAAGCCATACCTGGCCACACATAGAAAAAGAAACATAGAAATAGAAAACTAGAACCAAAATCCCCTAGAACCAAAACCCCAAAACACACAAAACAAACACCCTCTGCCACGCCCTGACCATACTACAATTACAAATGACCCCTTTACTGGTCAGGACGTGACAGGGATCCAATCATTTTGACCCCCATTTTTCTAAAGATTTTTTTATTACTTGTTATACAAAAACTCTTTCTCTGAGCAATTGTATTAATATAGTAAAAAAAAAAAATGCATACAATAAAGCTGAGTATTTGTGTTATTTATTTTATACAGTCTTTTTTGCTCATCTTTATCAAGGGATCCAATAATTCCGTATATACAGTGCATTCGGTAAGTATTTAGACCCCTTGACCTTTTCCACATTTAGTTACGTTACAGCCTTATTCTAAAATGGATAAAAAAAATGTTTTTAAAATCCTCATCAATCTACACACAATAACCCATGAGGACAAAGTCAAAACAGGTTTTTATAAAAAATATCCTAATTTATACAAATTAAAACAGAAATACCTTATTTATATAAGTATTCAGACCCTTTGCCATGACACTCAAAACTGAGGTCAGGTGCATCCTGTTTCCATTGATCATTCTTGACATGTTTCTACAACTTGACTGGAGTCCACCTGTGGTAAATTCAATTGATTGGACATGATTTGGAAAGGCATACACCTGTTTATATAAGGTCCCACAGTTGACAGTCCACGTCAGAGTGAAAACCAAGCCAAGAGGTCAAGGGAATTGTCTGTAGAGCTCCTGGACAGGATTGTGTTGAGACACAGATCTGGGGAAGGGTAACAAAACATGTCTGCAGCATTGAAGTCCCCAAGAACACAGTGGCCTCCATCATTCTTAAATGGAAGAAGTTTGGAAGCACCAAGACTCTTCCTAGAGCTGGCCGCCCAGCCAAACTGAGCAATCGGGGGAGAAGGGCCTTGGTCAGGGAGATGACCAAGAACCCGATGTTCACTCTGAAAGAGCTCCAGAGTTCCTCTGTGGAGATGGGAGAACCTGCCCGAAGGACAACCATCTCTGCAGCACTCC
Organism: Salmo salar; assembly: GCF_965601325.2. Classification (NCBI taxonomy): domain Eukaryota; kingdom Metazoa; phylum Chordata; class Actinopteri; order Salmoniformes; family Salmonidae; genus Salmo; species Salmo salar. Next base: position 6,883,729 of record NC_138307.1, on the reverse strand, counting down.
ACCAATTAGGACGTTATTGTAGAGTGTGGCCAGACGGAATCCACTGCTCAGTAAAAATGCACGACAGTCCACTTGGAGTTTGTCAAATGGCACCTAAAGGACTCTCAGACCATGAGAAACAAGATTCTCTGGTCTGTTTAACCTGTTTGGGATAGGGGGCAGTATTTTCACGGCTGGATGAAAAAAAAGTACCTGATTTAAACTGGTTACTACTCTTGCCCAGAAATGAGAATATGCATATTATTAGTAGATTTGGATAGAAAACACTCTAAAGTTTCTAAAACTGTTTGAATGGTGTCGGAGTATAACAGAACTCATATGGCAGGCAAAAACCTGAGAAGATTCCAAGCAGGAAGAGGCCTGTCTGCGAATTTGTAGTCCTTCTGTTGCTTCTCTATCGAAACTACAGTATCTGAGCTGTTACGTGACATTTTCTAAGGCTTCCATTGGCTCTCTAAAGCCTTCAGGAACCAGATTGAGGCGTCTCCTGTCTCTGGGCAGATAATAGCAGCTCAGTTTGTCAGTGGACTGCCTGGTGACAAAGAGATTGGAGATGCGCGTTCACATGATCACGCCATTTTTTTACATTCCTCTTTGAATGAATATAGCATTGTCCGGTTGGAATATTATCGCTATTTTATGAGAAAAATACCATAACATTTTATTTTAAACAGTGTTTGACATGCTTCTAGGTACGGTAATGGAACATTTAGATTTTTTTTTGTCTGGAAATGCGCTTGCGCGTTACCCTTTGGATAGTGACCTGAACGCACGAACAAAACGGGGGTATTTGGACATAACTATGGATTATTTGGAACAAAAACAACATTTGTTGTGGAAGTAGCAGTCCTGGGAGTGCATTCTGACGAAGAACAGCAAAGGTAATACAATTTTTCTAATACTAATTCTGAGTTTAGTGAGCCCCGAACTTGGCGGGTGTCAAAATAGCTAGCCCTGATGGCTGAGCTATGTACTCAGAATATTGCAAAATGTGCTTTCGCCGAAAAGCTATTTTAAAATCTGACATAGCGATTGCATAAAGGAGTTCTGTATGTATAATTCTTAAAATAATTGTTATGTATTTTGTCAACGTTTATCATGAGTAATTTAGTAAATTCACCGGAAGTTTTCGGTGGGAATACGATTTCTGAACATCACATGCTAATGTAAAAAGCTGTTTTTTTATATAAATATGAACTTGATTGAACAAAACATGCATGTATTGTATAACATAATGTCCTAGGAGTGTCATCTGATGAAGATCATCAAAGGTTAGTGCTGCATTTAGCTGTGTTTTGGGTTTTTGTGACATATATGCTTGCTTTGAAAATGGCTGTGTGATTATTTTTGGCTGTGTACTCTCCTAACATAATCTAATGTTTTGCTTTCGCTGTAAAGCCTTTTTGAAATCGGACAATGTGGTTGGATTAACGAGAGTCTTATCTTTCAAATGGTGTAAAGTAGTCGTATGGTTGAAAAATTGAAATTATAGCCTTTTTGAGGTATTTCGCGCCCCGTTCTTCCATTGGATATTTGGCGAGGCGTTCCGCTAGCGGAACGTCTAGATGCAAGAGGTTTTAAACCAATATTGAACTCTTTGGCCTAAATGCCAAGCGTCATGTCTGGACGGAATCTGGCACCATCCCTACAGTGAAGCATGATGGTGGCAGCATCATGCTGTGGGGATGTTTTTCAGCGGCAGGGACTCTGAAACTGGTCCTGATCGAGGGAAAGATGAACGGAGCAAAGTACAGAGAGATCCTTGATGAAAACCTGTTCCAGAGCGCTCAGGACCTCAGACTGGGTCGAAGGTTCACCTTCCAACAGGACAACAACCCTAAGCACACAGCCAAGACAATGCAGGTGTGGCTTTGGGACAAATCTCTGAATGTCCTTGAGTGGCCCAGCCAGAGCCATGACTTGAATGCAATCGAACATCTCTGGACAGACGTGAAAATAGCTGTGCAGTGACGCTCCCCATACAACCTGACTGAGCTTGAGAGGATCTGCAGAGAAGAATGGGAGAAACTTCCCAAGTACAGGTGTGCCAAGCTTGTAGCGTCATATCCTTGAAGACCCGAGGCTGTAATCACTGCCAAAGGCGCTTCAACAAAGTACTGAGTAAAGGGTCTGAATACTTATGTAAATGTGATATATATATATTTTTTTTCTTATATATTTGCAAACAAAAATAAAAACCTGTTTTTGCTTTGTCATTATGGGATTTTGTGTTTAGATTGATGAGAAAAAAAAACGATTTAATCAATTTTAGAATGATGCTGTAACCTAACAAAATGTGGAAAAGTCAAGGAGTCTTACTTTCCGAAGGCACAACATAGTATATTACACTGAGTGCACAAAACATTAGGAACACCGGCTCTTTCCATGACAGACTGACCAGGTGAATCCAGGTGGAAGCTATGATCCATTATTGATGTCACTTGTTAAATCCACAGGTTAAAGAAGCTTTGAGACATGAATTGTGTATGTGTGCCATTCAGAGTGTGAATGGGCAAGACTACGTTATTAAGTGTCTTTGAACGGGGTATGGCAGTACGTGCCAGGTGCACCGGTTTGAGTGTTTCAACAACTGCAACACTGCTGGGTTTTTCACGCTCAACAGTTTCCCGCGTGTATCAAGAATGATCTACCACCCATTGGAGTAAAAGCTCTGACGAAGGCCTTGAGGCTGATACGTAAAGCTTAATAAAGAGCAGTGATACAAGCAAGAGCAGTGTGCGGGTTTCTTCTTTTTTCTTAAGCATTAACATAGGCCAGCATCCCTGTGGAACGCTTTCGACACCTTGTAAAGTCCATGCCCCAACGAATTGAGGCTGTTGTGAGGGCAAAAAGGGTGCAACTCAATATTAGGAAGGTGTTCCTAACGTTTTGTACACTCAGTGTATATAAAATAAGATAGTACTTTATTAATGCCCCAGAGGAGAAATTTGATTGCACCAGCCAATACATAGAGTACATCACCAATAAACACACAATTAAAACACAACAAGGACACACAGACACTAATAGCAGCACATCATCAATGAATATAAAAAGTAAGAATTCATGTTAAAAAGTCTCATAGCATAACGTAAAAATGATCTACAGTATTTTGGACCTTGGTCAAATTAATCTGTCTGATATCACACTGTGATGCTCCAAGCAGAGACTGTTGGGTGGGTGGCCAGTGTTGGCCTCTATACTCAAATCAAATAAAATTGTATTTGTAACATGCGCCGAATACAACAGTGAAATGCTTACTTACAAGCCCTTAACCAACAATGAAAAATACAAAAGAAATTTACAGGAGGGAGGGACAATTCAAACAGTCTGGGTAGCCATTTGATTAGATGTTCAGTAGTCTTATGGCTTTGGGGTAGAAACTGTTTAGAAGCGTCTTGGACCTAGACTTGGCGCTCCGATACCACTTGCTGTGCGGTAGCAGAGAGAACACTCTATGAATAGGGTGGCTGGAGTCTTTGACAATTTTTCGAGCCTTCCTCTGACACCGCCTGGTATAGAGGTCCTGGATGGCAGGAAGCTTGCCACCAGTGATGTATTCACTACCCTCTGTAGTGCCTTGTGGTCGGAGACTGAGCAGTTGCCATACCAGGCAGTGATGCAACTAGTCAAGATGCTCTCGATGGTGCAGCAGTAGAACCTTTTGAGGATCTGAGGACCCATGCCAAATCTTTTCAGTCTCCTGATGGGGAATAGGTTTTGTCGTGCCCTCTTCACGACTGTCTTGATGTGCTTGGACCATGTTTGTTTGTTGGTGATATGGACACCAAGGAACTTGAAGCTCTCAACCTGCTCCACTACAGCCCTGTCGATGAGAATGGGGACGTGCTCGATCCTCCTTTTCCTGTAATCCACAATCATCTCCTTAGTCTTGATCACATTGAGGGAGAGGTTGTTGTCCTGGCTCCACACGGCCTCCCGTGTGGCTTACCACTGTTGTGTCATCTGCAAACTTAATGATGGTGTTGGAGTCGTGCCTGGCCGTGCAGTCATGAGTGAACAGGGAGTACAGGAGGGGACAGAGCATGCACCCCCCCCCCCCCCCCCCCCCCCCCCCCGAGGTGCCCTCGTGTTGAGGATCAGCGTGGCGGATGTGTTGTTACCTACCCTTACCACTTGGGGACGGCCCATTAGGAAGTCCAGGATCCAGTTGCAGAGGGAGGTGTTTAGTCCCAGGGTCCTTAGCTTGGTGATGAGCTTTGAGGGCACTATGGTGTTGAACGCTGAGCTGTAGTCAATGAATAGCATTCTCACATAGGTGTTCCTTTTTTCCAGGTGTGAAAGGGCAGTGTGGAGTGCAATAGAGATTGCATCATCTGTGGATCTGTTGGGGCGGTATGCAAATTGGAGTGGGTCTAGGGTTTCTGGGATAATGGTTTTGATGTGAGCCATGACCGGCCTTTCAAAGCACTTCATGGCTACCGTCGTGAGTGCTACGGGTCGGTAGTCATTTAGGCAGGTTACCTTAGTGTTCTTGGGCACAGGGACTATGGTGGTCTGCTTGAAACATGTTGGTATTACAGACTCTGACAGAGAGAGGTTGATAATGTCAGTGAAGACACTTGCCAGTTTGTCAGCGCATGCTCGGAGAACACGTCCTGGTAATCCATCTGGCCCTGCGGCCTTGTGAATGTTGACCTGTTTAAAGGTCTTACTCACATCAGCTGCGGAGAGCATGATCACACAGTCGTCCGGAACAGCTGATCCTCTCATGCATGTTTCAGTGTTTCTTGCCTCGAAGCGAGCATAGATGTAATTTAGCTCGTCTGGTAGGCTTGTGTCACTCGGCAGCTCTCGCCTGTGCTTCCGTTTGTAGTATGTAATAGTTTGCAAGCCCTGCCACATCCGACAATCGTCGGAGCCGGTGTAGTACGATTCGATCTTAGTGCTGTATTGACGCATTGCCTGAGCTTCTTGAGGATCCGATTATCCAGGATGGGCTCTAGATTTTCCTGGTGGGTGCCGATGACAGATCCAGCCTTCTTGATGATTTTGTTCAGCCTGTTGGCATCATCCCTTAGGAGGTTTTGTCATTTTTGTGCACCTTTTAATGAATCACATTGTCTGAAATTGTTGAAAATACACTGAAAGCATCAAAAATGTACAATGCCATGTAAAAACAAGTTGACATTGAGGTTAAAGAAAGTATGCTTCCTCAATTTAAAAAATGTTGCCAACTATTACTTCAGACAAATTTAAGACATCAATATTCTTGTAAAGATTTTTGTATAAAAAATCTTGAATTACAGCTCGCTTTGAGCAAATTCTGAATTTGCAATTAATCGCGATTAATCACAGCAAATTCTGCAATTAACTTGATTACATGTTTTTATCATTTGACAGCCCTAATACATATTTGTATGCTGTAAAATGAAAACACATTAGCTAGCAGCCAACAATGCTTGCACCAATCCCAAGTAATTACTGTAAAATACTGTAAAATACAAGCCTGACCTCCCCTCAATTAATTAAATTAATTAATCCATTCATTCATTACAATTAAAGTAGAATTTACGTTTTTACAGTATAATACAGTACATTTTACAATAGTGTACTGTGTGCTGTTGTTCAGATTTTACAGTAACTCTCTGGCACTTAAAGTAAAACAACGGTACCAAAGATTACCATAACAGTATTTGTTATTGTAAAGCGACTACAATATAATTATTGGTACTGTAAATCAATTACAGAAACAGTATGGATAGCGTAAAATACGGTATGGTAACATACAGTACCTTTTTTACGGTAACTTACAGACAACTGGCTGGCAGTAAGTTACCGTAAAAAGAACAGGACATTTTTGTACTGTGCAGGTTGCAAAGGGAGGTAATATAGCTTTCTTAACCTGACTTAGTCGACAATATTGTGTGTTCTTTTGAAAACCAAAGAGATATTGTTTTGTTTGCCATTATATACTACAAGATTACAGTCAAAGTGATATCCACTATTATTGTGGTGGTTATGCAATGTCTTGCACAAACAGCATTTAAAACCCCTATTGTCATCTTCAAATTGCATATATACATTTGGGTTGTGAAGCTGTTGTTTACAATGGGTTATTAAGTTTCTAGATTGAAATAGCAATGTGATAACATGTTTTCCTTCATACTCATGCATGCCAATTGAAAAACACAATGCTTGTCATTTGGCATTGCAATCACAATACATCTATTTAAAACTATGTACAACCATAACATTAGTGTACTAAATGCTTATTCCTCCTGGACTGTAGCTATTGGGTTACAGTCTAAAGTAAGACACCACAGCCAATTAAATACAACATGAAAGGGAATTCTGGATCTCTAAAGGAGTGGTTCCTCTAGGATAAACTACTGTAGGATACCATGGCTGAGTCCCAAATGGCACCCGATTGACTATTTAGTGCACTACTTTTGACCAGGACCTATAGGGCTCTGGTTAGAAGTAGTGCACTATATAGGGAATAGGGTGCCATTTGGGACACTACCCAGCTAGGGATTGGACTCGGGCACTCATTCTCACTTCCTGAAATATTCAGGAGCTATCGCTTCCCTCACATTCCATCACACAACTTTGCTACACTCGTATCTGAGTGAGAGTGGTGTGAAGGCAGCCCTCTAGTGCACATCTAGTGCACATTTTTGACACACTTTCTCTCTCTCTCTTGCTCTCTCTCTCTCCTCTCTCCTCTCTCTCCTCTCTCTTTCTCCCACAAACTCGTCCTGAAGTGCACACACTCTGCTCCTGTCTCCTCTCACATCCTTTCACCTGTCATCCATACTCTCTTCACTGCCTCTCACAGAGGCTTTTAACTCTCATCTCCTAACACACAGACTCCATCCTCCATCCCGGCCGTGCCATTTCCCCTTGGTAGGCTTGCCTTGCCCTGCCCTTACAGCAGGGCAAAGAAAGGGGATGTCAGTGAACACATGTATCTATGGGGGCATGTAGAGGAGATGCACTCACTTTCAGGAGTGAGGACTGAAAGGCCCCGGAGGTATGTCTGCCGGGAGAGTGCTGTTATTCTGCTATAAGGAGCCCATTAGATGTTGGAGTTGAGTACTAGTTTCTGCCCTCAATGCCCTTTTTCTCTTCTTCTACTTCTTCATCTTTAACTGAATTTCCTAGTAGATTTAAATAGCTTGATTTCTCTAATAGGTCTACTTCAGGTGGTAAGTATTTCTAATGACTCCATAGGAGTATAATTGTATATACTTTATGTTTCTCTATATAGTCAAGTACATGGCTGGTAAAAAGTGGCCATTTATTAAACTGCCTCCTCAGGTAGCTCCAGTGAGAGTCACAAAAACTCATGTTAAAACATTTCCTCACCTATTTCTCTCTGACTCAAGCAGAGACAGACAGGGGAGCTACAGAAAAAGATAATTCCAATTGACTGTGTTATTTTGTTGCCCTAGTTTTCCCTGCGTCATTTCCCACCCACTCACATATATAAAACTCTTTCTGTTTTGCTGTTTCTCTCTCTCACGCATTCATTCCTAACCTACTGTAAAATAAAGACCTACTTATCCACATTTATATACTGTACTCTCTCTTTTGTTTATCCATCCAGGTCTTACATATTGAATAATCTTGCTTTCTCAGCCCCCTCTTCTTATGGATTATGTCGGTGGTCATGAATGAATGTGGGGATATTTAAATCTCTCTTTTTATTTCTTCAGTAGATTAATCCATTGACTTTCATCTCCAGCGACATCAGCTGAGCTCGTTCCGAAAAGAGAAGAGAGACTGTGCTTTTTTTTTCACTGAGCTTGAGGCTGCTTTATTCTCCGCAAACAATGATGATAGGGATGGGAATTTGCTTAAGCCATGTGGTTCAGTGATTACGAAGACATCATAATGGTATAGTTGTAACGAGCAGATTGCACACGTTCTGTCACTCGGAGAACACGATGGCTGTTTTGACATGCAGGTTGTACATGTTTAGTCAGGACATTTTTATAGTCACTTGGACTACACATGTGTTGTCCTCTCGGGGCCTGATCATTCCGTTATTCCTCTATTCAAATAGAACACTACACTCTTCCCCTCATTCCTCTCCTCTTTTATATCTCAAACCATGAGTCTTAATCTTCACATTAGCCATTAATCATTTGCTGATCAAAGTGTAAGGAAAAGAGCCAGAGGAGACACTTGGACTCTGTCAAAGAGCCTTTGACTTGGTTGACTTGTTATAACCCTTTATAGACTATATACTAATTAAGGGCCCTAAAGCTCGTAACTATCCTGACCCTCGTTCTTTTGAGAATTTGCATAAAAGAATGTTAAAGTCCTTTCAATATGTTTTATTATGTATTTTTCCATGTTATGTAAGTTCCATTACCGGTCTGGGATTTTCCCATGTTTGCCAGAGGCTTTCAGACAAATACACCATTGAGAGATGAGGAAAGTATAGCCTGAAATCCAGTTTGCTATTTAGACAGGATAGAAATCAACTGCAGTGTTATGTAAGCAAAGTACATTTTGAGTAACTGCCTTGTGACAAACCCTAAGGATGTGACATATCAACAAACAGGGGCTTTAAGGACAGTTGTTATGAACCAAGAGTTCATAGGGAGACATAAAAGGTTATACAGGTTTATAGGGTTCATAGAGGGTCATAGAGGTGAGCATTGCTGGACAAACAATAACTGAGACTTCCTCCTTCATAAACAAGTACATGACATTAGACAGCCATTTGATGAAGCATGTTTCGAAGGGGGACAGAAGCATGATATAATTATATTCCAAAACACTTTTACGAGTTTTAACATAGTACACAAGCTGTAACAACTGAAGTCTGAGAGAAGGAGTATGATCTATGGCCAGTTCTGTGTTGAATTCCCCACAACAACTCAACAGATTATGAAGAGCAGAGGGAGAGAGAGGGGGGGGGAGACTTAATGTCATCTGTCTGTGGAGGCTCAGTCAGACTGAATCCAAACCCTTGCTGTCTCTCTGGAGTGTGGGTTAACACAAAGAGAAGAAAGACCAGCTCCTTTTATGTGGAGCTACTGTCTGCTTTGACAGCCACGGTAGGTTACATATGCAAGAGAAGTGAGGAAAGACTGTTAAAGTGAGGAAAGTCAGACTCTCACGGCTTTCTGGTGAAGCCTGATCTTGCCCATGCACTTCAGAGCAAACTATGGCATAACAGTGTTCCACGTGCAGAAACAAAAAAATCACTAAAGAGGTCACACTTTATTTTGATTTAACCTTCATTTAACTAGGCAAGTCAGTTAAGAACAAATTCTTATTTTACAATGACGGCCTACCAGGGCCAACCCCTCCCCTAACCCTGAAGACGCTGGGCCAATTGTGTGCAGCTCTATGGGACTTCCGATCACGGCCGATTGTGATACAGCCCCGGATCGAACCAGGATCTGTTGAACATCACAGTAGGCTCTGGTGGTAATCACTCTTATTAATATTCTCATCTATAATTCTGTTGAAGACAAGATGAATCAGAGTTCAGACGCAGGGTAACTCGCTGCTGGTGTATTTCTTGTTTCTCTGTTGATCCTCTCTGAGAAGCAGCAGTTGTGGGGAGTTTAGTTTGCTGGGGAGATGGAGTAGCATCGTTTGCGTCAGAGAGAGAGAGACAGACAGAGAGACAGAGAGAGAGAGAAAGAGCGAGAGAGAGCTATAAAAATTATCCGGAGCTATAAAAATTTCTCATCATTTTCATTATTAGCGTAGCAGAGACAGAGATGGGAATGGAGACGGAGATGATCCTTCACAGAGCCTTTAATTAGGTGGTAGTGGTGAAGGCTGCAAATCCTCTTCTCAGAGGCAACGAATAAAGACATGTGAGATGGGAGAGCAAGAAAAACAAGCTAAAAAGTGACTGAAGAATCAGTGATGAAGTCCATGTGATCTCCAAGTCAATGTGTACTCTTCTCTGTTGTGACAGTTTTGTCTTGTGATGTATCAGATATACAATTGCACATGCTTTACAGACCTGACCCAACAAGTATCTTAGCATGAGTTCTATTGTCAGATTTATCGTCTAAGCCGCAGGGGTGTCAAACTCAATTCCAGGAAGACCGTGTGTATGCTGTTTTTTATTATTTGCTTTCAGTTTGGGTCCAATTAAGACCTACACAACCAGGTGAGGGGAGTTCCTAATTAATCAATTACCTTAGTTGATCAATCATATACAAGGAAGGAGCGAAAACCCGCAGACACACAGCCCTTGAGGACTGGAGTTTGACATGTGTTCTAGGCCAATGTCATCTGGTTGAAATGTGCTGATACCACATTTCATGTTTTTGTAGTATGGCCCCTTTAGCCATATGTGACTGGTGCATTTTAGAGGTTTTAGTTATGCAGGATCTGCCGTTTACAGAAAACGGAAACAAGAGAGACCTCGTTTGAGTACCAAATGGCACCCTATTCCCTATATAGTGAGACTGTGCCCCATTGGGCTCTGGACAAAAGTGGGAATAGGGTACCATATGGAACTCAGTCCTCCTCTGCAGCTGTTATTCTCTGACATCTAGGTATTCCCTGGTTAGTGTCAGTTCAGGTTATCATTTTCCTATGTAGCCACTACATTTAAGCAGTATGAGCAGCACCAAGGTCTAATAGCATAAGGCAACATTCATGAATCTGACTCAAACTGATGCCATGCTGCCTCAAGACACTCATTTTGTGCATACATGTATCGTGATATGCATAGTAGTTTCTGATCTTTGATTCACTGCCACAAATTCACCCATCAATCTTGCTGCATATGGGAGTGGATACAGTAAGAGTCCTGAGGAGAGGAGAGTCGCCTAACTCTACTTCACAAGATGCCATCAATCTTCTCACAACACAGGCATTACTAAGTCATTTCAGGACCCATTCTATAAAGGGCAGGCTGAGTTAAATAAGGTAAGAGAGAGAGAGTAAGACATCAGTTGTCAACACTTTCTCTTTCCCCCCCAACAGTCCTGTCACGTCATGAGTGTATATCATGTGATGATTGTTTGGGATTGGGTTGATTTTTCCCTGAGCTCAGCTGAAATCATGCAGAAAAACTCTAACTCAATCTCCTAGTTTGTTTTATGCTTGATGAGTTACAGAACACGGTAGTAGTGTATCATAATTGCTTTTGTGTACAAGATATGTGGTCCAAATGGTATCCAATATCAAGGCACAAGGCGAGACCCAAATGCAGACACAGGAGGCAGATGGTTGGAGTTTTACAACGTTTATTAATCCAAGAGAATGGTTGTGGACAGGCAAAAAGGTCAAACCCAGATCAGAGTACAGGAGGTACAGCGTGACAGACAGGCCCGTGGTCAAGGCAGGCAGAATGGTCAGGCAGGCAGGTACAAAGTCCAGAAACAGGCAGAATGCAAAAAAGCAGGAGAACGGGAAAACCACTGGTTGACTTGGAAACATACAAGACAAACTGGCACTGAGAGACAGGAAACACGGGGATAAATACACTGGGGAAAACAAGCGACACCTGGAGGGGGTGGAGATAATAACGAGGACAGGTGAAACTGATCAGGGTGTGACAATCCAATATCTGTCTAGGTCAGCTGTTGGGTGAGTGTATTGTAAATGGAATGGACCAGAGGAAAGCTTGCTCTCAGAACGTCCCCGGTCATGAAAGTTCATATCCTAAAAAGCTCTCTTTTTCTCCTCTTACAGATATCTTGTTTAGAGGCAGGTGGATCATACTTCGCAATGAGACCAGGAAGGTGTCAGTACAATGCCCCTTCTCAGTCTCAGTGCTCCCAGCATTAACTAGTCATTTGGCAGGAATGTGAGATGTGAGTGTAGAGCAGAGCTATCTCCTTGGCTCCCTGTCAACAGCAGGGATAGACCAATCCCACCACACACACACACAATCCAGGTGGAGCCTGGTGAAAGCACTGTCTGTTCTGTACCCTCCAGAGGAATTCACTGCATGGGTAAAAGAGATAAAAAGAGATACACCGATACTCAGAATCCTACAGTGGTTTACGGGGCTTTGTACTTCATCAAAGGGGTATACTACAAAGCAGGATCAATGAGGAATAATCAGGAATAACTATAGATTTTCTGGTTCATTAAGAAAGCTACGCTTAGATATGTTGAGTCAATTAGACCATGCCCATTTCAAGCTTATTTTTCCCCAAAAATAAAAGTTATTTCAGAATATTTAGTTAACTTGCTAATTCATTGATCCTGCATTGGGGTATACCCCACCGGTTGTTTCACTTCATCCACCGCAGACATATTGTAATATTACAATGATCTGACCCTTGAGGTAGTTATACCTCAGGTGTTTAAGTATTCAACTCTTCCCAGTTTAGACAATACAGTGTCTGAGCTGTTTTGGTTCTTCACATTCTAAGGAATGGTAATCATGGGTTGATTATTGAGCTTATCTCTTTAATATTTTTTTTTAACATAATGATAGAGCAGTTTGTTCATCTAGGTCTAGGTCAGCTGTTGGGTGAGTGCATTGTAAATGGAATGGGCCGGAGGAAAGCCTTCTCTCAGAACGTCCCCGGACATGAAAGTTCATATCCTAGACCTAGATCCATGCCCACCATAATGCAGCTGCACTTGCAAAAGCTCTCTACTGTCACAAGTAGGCAGTAGGCAGGAGGCAGTCGCAGGTTTAGAACTACAGAATATATTAAAGCACTATATAAAAGCGGGACAAAACCCAAAGTGCAAAATAACAAAGTACTCAGGAAATAGTAGGATAGATTTCTCTCAGGGAAACAAGCAACATTTACAATGACCGACAAAAACAAATTACAGAGGAAGTGGATAGAGTGGGGATTGGAACCAAGGGTGTGTAATGATCGGTCGGGACGACATCCGGGTCGGTCGGGACGACGCCTGTGGAAGTCCTGAATGAGAGAATGGTCCAGGATGTCCCGCATCAGAACCCAGCACTGCTCTTCGGGACCGTATCCCTCCCAGTCGACCAGGTACTGGAGAGACCCCCCATGACGCCATGAGTCCAACAGGCTGAGGACGGAGTATGCTGGGGGCCCCCTCGACGTCCATGGGAGGGGGAGGTGTGTCGTGGGGTCCAGCACTAGCCAAGGGACCAGCTGCCACCGGCCTGAGGAGAGATACATGAAATGAGGGTGAGATACGGTAATTGACGGGGAGCTGTATGTCACCTCATTGGCTCTCCTCAGGACTTGGAACTGCCCCACAAACCTCGGGCTCAGCTTCCAGCAGGGCAGGCGAAGGGGCAGGTCCTTCATAGAAAGCCAGACCCTGTCACCGGGGTGAAAGACCGGGGCCACACTGCAGTGACGATCGGTCTGCCCCTTCTGCCGGAGGACGACATGCTGGAGACGGGTGTGTGCTGTGTTCCATACCTCCTCGGCGCGCCGGAGCCAATCATCCACCGCAGGAGCATCGGTCTGACTCCGGTGCCAGGGTGCCAGGGCCGGCTGATAGCCTAGAACACACTGAAAGTGAGGTTAGTGGAGGAGTGACGGAGTGATGGAGGGAGTTTTGTGCAGAAACGCAGCCCACTCCCCCGGCCGGTCCTGACCTTTAACTACGAAGGTACCTACCCAGTTCCTGATTTACCCTTTCCACCTGCCCATTAGATTGGGGACGGTACCCGGAGGTGAGGCTGACCGTCGCCCCCAGTCGTTCCATGAAGGCCTTCCAGACACGGGAGGTGAACTGAGGACTACGGTCAGACACGATGTCCTCTGGGATCCCGTAGTGCCAGAAGATGTGAGAGAAGAGAGCCTCCACGGTCTGCATGGCCATAGGGAGACCAGGCAGAGGAATCAAACGACAGGCTTTGGAAAACCGGTCCACAACAACTAGGATGGTGGTGTGCCCCTACGAGGGGGCAAGGTCTGTGACAAAGTCCACGGAGCGATAGGACCAGGGTCATTGTGGAACCGGCAGCGTGTGGAATTTGCCATAGGGGAGGTGTCTCTGTGTCTTGCTCTGTGCGCAGGTGGAGCAGGAAGAGACGTAAACCCGGACATCTTGGGCCAAGGTGGGCCACCAGTACTTGGCAGAGAGACAGTCGATAGTATGGCCTATACCCAGGTGCCCCGACACAGGTGCTGTGTGTGTCCAGGCGAGGAGACGGTCCTGCACATCAGAGGGGACGTAGGTACGCCCCTCGGGACAGTGAGCAGCCACAATGCAGAACAGGGGAACAATGGGTGTCACTTTCTCCCTCCGATCCTCTGTGTCATACACCCGGGACAACACATCAGCCTTGACGTTCTTAGATCCCGACCGGTAGGAGAGGGTAAAATCAAACCAGGCAAAGAATAGAGCCCACCTGGCCTGATGCAGGTTCAGCCTCCTCGCTGCTCGAATATACTCTAGGTTCCGGTGGTCTATCCAAACAAGGAATGGGTGTTGAGCACCCTCCAGCCAGTGCTGCCATGTTTTCAGCTCCTTCTTGACGGCCAGCAACTCACGATCCCCCACGTCATAATTCCGCTCCGCGGGAGACAGCTTCCATGAGTAGAAGGCGCATGGATGGAGTTTAGGTGGCGATCCAGTGCATTGGGAGAGAACAGTCCCTACTCCAACCTTGGAGGCATCCACCTCCATGATGAAGGGCAGAGACGGGTCAGGATGAGCTAGAACAGGTGTGTTTGTAAAACGTTCCTTGAGCGCATGGAAGGCTTCGTTGGCCTCATCAGTCCAACACAGCTGTCTAGGACCTCCCTTCAGGAGGGAGGTGAGAGGGGCCACCCCTGCGCTGAAACCCCTAATGAAGCACCTGAAATAGTTGGCAAAACCTAGGAAGCAAGGCACCGCCTTTATGTTGGATGGAACAGGCCACGACCATACTGCACTGACCCTCTGCCCTTCCATCTCCACTCCCGCGGTGGATATCCGATGGCCCAGGAAGGAGACCTCCCTGTCAGCCTCTCCAAAACGGTGATGCCCTGTCAGACTCTCCAAAACGGACCTGACATGAGAGAAATGTTGCTCGCGTGTAGTGGAGTACACCAAGATGTCGTTTATGTACACCCCTACACAGCGACCCAACATGTCTCTAAACACCTCGTTAATGAAGGATTGAAACACCAAGGGTGCATTTGTCATGCCGTAGGGAATTACCCTGTATTCATAGTGCCCGGTGCTGAAGGCGGTCTTCCATTCATCCCCCTCTCTGATGCGCACCAGGTTATAGGCACTGCGTAAATCCAATTTGGTAAAGTACTGAGCACCGTGCATCTGTTCGATCACAGTGGATATGAGAGGCAGGGGATAACTGAATTTAACAGTTGCCAATGTTAGGGGCTCGAAAGTAATTGGATAAACTAACATAATCATAAAATTGTGAGTTTTAATACTTGGTTGCAAATCCTTTGCAGTCAATGACTGCCTGAAGTATGGAACCCATAGACATCACCAGATGCTGGGTTTGTTCCCTGGTGATGCTCTGTCAGGCCTTTACTGCAGCTGTCTTCAGTTCCTGCTTGTTCTTGGGGCATTTTGCCTTCAGTTTTGCCTTCAGCAAGTTAAATGCATGCTCAATTGGATTCAGGTCAGGTGATTTTGGCCATTGCAGAACATTCCACTTCTTTGCCTTAAAAATGTATTGGGTTGCTTTCGCAGTATGCTTCGGGTCATTGTCCATCTGCACTGTGAAGCGCCTTCCAATGAGTTTTGAAGCATTTGGCTGAATCTAAGCAGATTATATAGCCCTAAACACTTCAGAATTCATCCTGCTGCTTTTGTCAGCAGTCACAGCATCAATAAATCCAAGGGAACCAGTTCCATTGGCAGCCATACATGACCACACCATAACCCTACCTCCACCATGTGTCACAGATGAGGTGGTATGCTTCGGATCATGAGCAGTTCCTTCCCTTCTCCATACTCTTCTCTTCCCATCATTCTGGTACAAGTTGATATTTGTCTCATCTGTCTATAGGATGTTGTTCCAGAACTGTACAAGCTTTTTTAGATGTTTTTTTGGCAAACTCTAATCTGGACTTCCTGTTTTGGAGGTTTACCAATGGGTTTACATCTTGTGGCAAACCCTCTGTATTTACTCTGGTGAAGTCTTCTCTCGATTGTTGTCTTTGACCCAGATATGCCTACCTCCTGGAGAGTGTTCCTGATCTGGCCAACTGTTGTGAACGGGTTTTTCTTCACCAGGGAAATAAATATTCTGTCATCCACCACAGTTGTTTTACGTTGGTCTTCCGGGCCTTTTGGTGTTCCTGAGCTCACCAGTGTGTTCTTTCTTTTTAAGAATGTACCAAATAGTTGATTTGGCCAAACCTAATGTTTTTGCTATCTCTCTGATGGGTTTGTTTAGATTTGTAAGCCTAATGATGGCTTGCTTCACTGGCAGTGACAGCTCTTTGGACTTCATATTGAGGGTTAATGCAAATGCCACACTTGAAATCAACTCTAGACCTTTTATCTGCTTACTTGTAAATGAACTAATGAGGGAATAACAGATGCCTGGCCATGCAACAGCTGAGCAGCCATTGTCCAATTACTTTTGGTCCCTTAAAAAGGGGCGGACCACATATAAAAAGTGCTGTAATTCCTACACCGTTAACCAGATTTGGATGTAAATACCCTCAAATTAAAGCTGAAAGTCTGCACTTTCAGCTCATATTCATTATTTAATTTCAATATGCTGTGGTAGACAGCTAAAACAATAATAACTTGGTCAATGTCCAAATATTTATGGACCTGACTGTATGCTATACCGTAGATGCATTTCTATCCTCCTCTCTCACGTGAAAGGGAGGAAGGAAATCCTTCAACAGGAAGAGTTTAAGATGTGTTTATTACCACTGCTGTGTAGGTGGTAGCCTGTTTCTCTCCCTCTCTCTCTCCCTGTCTATGTCAATTATTTCTGATGTGACACTAAAGGAAGGCCGGGGATGAATAATGAGGAGCTTTGCATGTAGACGTATGCTCAACGGAAATCCGATTTGCAGGGATGGAATGTAATAGTCGTTCAAAAATGGGCAGCCGCTCATAAGTCGACTCAGAAACATGAGAAATGTGGAAGTTGGGAGACAAGTGGATTGGAAGAGAATACACACACACAGCAGTAGAAGGATGCCTGAGGGTGCAGCACACCCACCTCTCTGCAGGGACACGGTGAGCAGTAAGTCAATGGAAATGGGGGATCTACAGCGTCAGATAAAAAACAGCTGCTGGGCTTTGCTACCCAAAGGTAAGTTCAATTACAGGTATTCGGCAGGCAAAGTGCTGCAAGATGAGAGAGACTGGCATCCCTTCAGAAAATGAATGAACCCCCTGGGTTAGACTACACACACACACGCATAGGCACGCACGCACACACACACAAACACACCCCTGTTTGCTGCCACCAAATGCCTTTACGTAGGTAGAGAGGAGTCTGGGATATGCTTCCCCTTCACACCAACACAGTGGGAATGATACTATTACAGCAACCAGCTCTGACGGCTGAGGTAAGCAAACGGGGAAGGGAGTGTAACCACAGCAACCACCATAAGCTCACCATATGCAGAGAGGTGGGATCCAATACTAACTGATTGACTGCAGATCCAGTGTATATGTTTGCATATGGGTGCAATGTGGTCTTCGGGTAGGCCTATAAGCTTTTGATCCTCAATGTTCTGTCTGTCTTTTCTGTTGGTTCCCTTCCTCCTATTGCTGATCATTCCATTGCGAGACATGAAACAAGTGAGCACACAAAAGCTTCTATTTTAATAACCCTTTCAAATCGACATAGATTTAATGCTTCCTATATTTCACGGTGGTTGTCGTTTAACCGTTGGTATCTTAGGTACTTTTAATATCACTCTAGCCATTATTGTTTGTGGATTTTCATTCCCAGATAAGATTTTAAGGTATGTGTAAAATTCTATGTCTGGTATGCAGTCACAACAACACAATACCCTAAAGTGTTCTTTGGCCAATTCCCTTTTCTGTCTGAAGGGCACACTTGTGTATCTTTTGTAAAAATAAAAAAAAGTAAAAAAAACAACAGAAAGATAACAGAGCTACGTTAAGTAAACAAAGCAAAGCACAGTATCTTGAATGTAGTTGACCAGCGTCATACATCAGGGAAGCGCTTTATGAATGTAAATGAAAGACAAAGTGTTATCGTGCTGCCTATATTTTCGCAAAAGCTTCACTCTCTGTGGCTTATGAATGATACCATGTTGCTGTGGAGGGGTGAAAGCATGTCATTTACATCCTACAAGCCTGAAGGCTCACCACCGCTGAATTCCCCCCAGATTAATTGTACAGCAGAGGACTGTAATTCAGAGGGTAGTATGTCAAGATTTAGGTGCACTCACACTCAATACGAGTCCCAGAGGGCTTGGAGTGAGGCTGTGAGAGAGATGAAATAGTGACTGACTCTAGTAGTGTCAGACTAGATAGTACCCCATACCCCCATTAACTATTATCATTAAGGTTATTACCTCTCTGGATAGAGCACTGCACAATGCAGAATGGGGATGGTGGTTGGTGTTCCACAATCACACTGCCCTACCCTGTGCTTTGACCTCTTTCTCCCCTCTCTCTCCAGATGAAATCTCGCGTCTTGTGACGGCCGGCCGCCCAACAACCTGCCCGCTTGACCCTATCACCTCCTCTCTTCTCCAGACCATTTCCGGAGACCTTCTCCCTTACCTCACCTCGCTCATCAACTCATCCTTGACCGCTGGCTACGTCCCTTCCGTCTTCTAGAGAGCGAGAGTTGCACCCCTTCTGAAAAAACCTACACTCGATCCCTCCGATGTCAACAACTACAGACCAGTATCCCTTCTTTCTTTTCTCTCCAAAACTCTTGAACGTGCCGTCCTTGGCCAGCTCTCCTGCTATCTCTCTCAGAATGAACTTCTTGATCCAAATCAGTCAGGTTTCAAGACTGGTCATTCAACTGAGACTGCTCTTCTCTGTGTCACGGAGGCTCTCCGCACTGCTAAAGCTAACTCTCTCTCCTCTGCTCTCATCCTTCTATACCTATCTGCTGCCTTTGATACTGTGAACCATCAGATCCTCCTCTCCACCCTCTCCGAGTTGGGCATCTCCGGCGCGGCTCACGCTTGGATTGCGTCCTACCTGACAGGTCGCTCCTACCAGGTGGCGTGGCGAGAATCTGTCTCCGCACCACGTGCTCTCACCACTGGTGTCCCCCAGGGCTCTGTTCTAGGCCCTCTCCTATTCTCGCTATACACCAAGTCACTTGGCTCTGTCATATCCTCACGTGGTCTCTCCTATCATTGCTATGCAGACGACACACAATTAATCTTCTCCTTTCCCCCTTCTGATAACCAGGTGGCGAATCGCATCTCTGCATGTCTGGCAGACATATCAGTGTGGATGACGGATCACCACCTCAAACTGAACCTCGGCAAGACGGAGCTGCTCTTCCTCCCGGGGAAGGACTGCCCGTTCCATGATCTCGCCATCACGGTTGACAACTCCATTGTGTCCTCCGCCCAGAGTGCTAAGAACCTTGGCGTGACCCTGGACAACACCCTGTCGTTCTCCACTAACATCAAGGCGGTGACCCGATCCTGTAGGTTCATGCTCTACAACATTCGCAGAGTACGACCCTGCCTCACACAGGAAGCGGCGCAGGTCCTAATCCAGGCACTTGACATCTCCCGTCTGGATTACTGCAACTCGCTGTTGGCTGGGCTCCCTACCTGTGCCATTAAACCCCTACAACTCATCCAGAACGCCGCAGCCCGTCTGGTGTTCAACCTTCCCAAGTTCTCTCACGTCACCCCGCTCCTCCGCTCTCTCCACTGGCTTCCAGTTGAAGCTCGCATCCGCTACAAGACCATGGTGCTTGCATACGGAGCTGTGAGGGGAACGGCACCTCCGTACCTTCAGGCTCTGATCAGGCCCTACACCCAAACAAGGGCACTGCGTTCATCCACCTCTGGCCTGCTCGCCTCCCTACCTCTGAGGAAGCACAGTTCCCGCTCAGCCCAGTCAAAACTGTTCGCTGCTCTGGCACCCCAATGGTGGAACAAGCTCCCTCACGAAGCCAGGACAGCGGAGTCAATCACCACCTTCCGGAGACACCTGAAACCCCACCTCTTTAAGGAATACCTAGGATAGGATAAAGTAATCCTTCTAACCCCCCCCCTTAAAAGATATAGATGTACTATTGTAAAGTGGTTGTTCCACTGGATATCATAAGGTGAATGCACCAATTTGTAAGTCGCTCTGGATAAGAGCGTCTGCTAAATGACTTAAATGTAAATGTAAATGTAAAAGTGTTTATCGAAACCAACCAACCACTGCCAAGTAGCTTTCAGTGATGCTCTGTCTTGACCTCTTCTGATGGGGCTGAGCCTTAAAGCCTCTGTCTAAAGCCCCTTTAATATGTGTAAACAGACAGTTTGGGCTGTAACTCTGAGATGAGGTGAGCTGGAGTGTATTCGTTAGGCACCAAAACCGACTGAAACCGGGAGGGACTACCTGAACTTGTCCAATAAGAAACGTTTGTTTTTTCGCTTTCCATTGCAAAGCGTTTTGCTACGGCGTGCCCTAATGAACACGACCCTGGATAGCTACTGTACCTACTGCAGCTGGAGCCAATCCGACCCTGCAGGCCAGCCCTAACCACAGCTCACAGGACCAGGCTGTGCAAACACCTGCAGCCCCACATCAAACAGCAACACTCATAGGACGGCCCATGAGAAGGACCTGAGAACTGGTAAAGCCTCGGGGCAACGTCTGGACTAGATTACCAGATCCCTCTGATCCTATAGGTCTAATGGGCTTTGCTACTTGTCCCCCCTGTTATTCACTTCACCCTCTGATCATGTAGCTTCCAGGCTTTCCCAAGGTGAGATGTTACTTCTCAAGACCAAAGGCTCGGGCTGGGCAGGTAGAACAAGAGCCACAGCTCTGTAAAGGGCTCTGAGTAGAACTGCAGTATGTAGCAGTATGATAGGCTTTGTGTGTTCCAAACTTTGTATGTTCCAAATATGATCCAGGAACAGATTGTCAATGTGAAGGAATTTTGTGTACGTACTGTATATCAAAAGTTGTCTCACATGGAACTGATACTGTATGTACAGCTATAGCAGCTGGGTTCTTCTTGAATGCTTTGATACTCTGGACTGCGAGGTTTATTGAGTTTCTTTGTAGTTTTGATCTTTTCATGGTATATTAAATCTTCAAAGAAATATCCATGCAGGCTTTCCTCTTATTTTTACATCATAAACTCCTGAGCTCTTTGAATAAATCTAGAAAAAGGCCTGTGATTGAGAAATATTTACCAGTCTCTCTCTTTCTTTGTCTTGTCTGATCAGGTTCTCAAAGCACTAGTACTTTTTATCTCCATCCTTCTCTCGCTCTCTCTCCGTCTCCGACTGTGTAAGCGGTCTCTTGCCTGCATGTGAGATTACACTGTGTACAGTGCACATCCTCAGGGCACTTCACTTCTTATTTAACATGCCCGTACACTGGCTGGCTGCTGACATTAAGCTGTTCTCCTCTGATCTAAATTAATTACAAATGGTCCCTGGCAGTGACCGTTTTGCCTCTTGCTACTTTCTCTCACTTTGCAATATCTTCATTCCCTTTCTGTCTCAATAACTCAGAGTAGACTTTCTGTTTGCAGCCTTGAATACTAGACTTCATAACTGAGAATACGAGGGACAGTTTGAGAGAACGAGCAAGAGAGAGCGAGTAGTAGAGCACTGCTCAAAGACTCTGTGATTGTAAATGCCACGACTGAGGCCTCTGTTTTGTGTCACTGTTTGCATGTTTTGAAAATAAAGTTAATTCTAACAGCCTTCGCCCCAGCTGAAGCTTTATAAGTTAGATTTGAGTGAGGGCGGGAAAGGGAATGCTCTCTAGCTAGCCACATGCAAGAGCTTTAATTAGTAAGTAATGCAGATCTGAGGTGCCTTCAGTTTGAGTGAATGTTTTCTACGTTGCGTAACGATTTGGACTGAATGACATGTTTCCCCAAAACGCTCTTGTCCTTTCTTGAACAGATTTGAGGTACATTTGCTCCATTTGGTGAATGTGGCAGGTGTGGCTTGAAACAATGAGTGATGTCTTTAAAGGGCAGCAGTGCATTTTGAACCCCCAACCCAACACCTCCCTGTTTTTCAACTGGTCACTCAGTGAGCAGCTTCATTTTTTTTAAATGTTGCACTGCGTGTTTGCGAACTGAACGCAGCCCAGATCTGTGTCTTGTTGGATGTGCAGCTGTTTCACCCTGGGAGAGAAGCTAAGACCATACATACATAAATATGTGGTGGAATGGGAAGCAGATGGGGATTTGGAAGGAGTGATGAGGTAATGGAAGGAGGAAACAACTATGCCAGGATGATAGATTGTAACGTTTCCGCGACACTGACCCACAGGGGCATGACTACAATACAGGGACCTTGTCACGCTATGCCATACACTTGAACAACACTGCCATCCTGAGAGAAAGAGAAACCGTACATATAGCTTTAAGTTAGAAAAGTAGATGTTTGAACTGAGGTTGAGAGAGACACAACAGACACAGTGGGCATGAGCAGTTGAGTACTAATCCCAGTATGCCTACAGTGAGGGAAAAAAGTATTTGATCCCATGCTGATTTTGTACGTTTGCCCACTGACAAAGAAATGATCAGTCTATAATTTTAATGGTAGGTTTATTTGAACAGTGAGAGACAGAATAACAACAAAACAATCCAGAAAAACGCATGTAAAAAATGTTATAAATCGATTTGCATTTTAATGAGGGAAATAAGTATTTGACCCCCTCTCAATCAGAAAGATTTCTGGCTCCCAGGTGTCTTTTACACAGGTAACGAGCTGAGATTAGGAGCACACTCTTAAAGGGAGTGCTCCTAATCGCAGCTTGTTACTTGTATAAAAGACACTGTCCACAGAAGCAATCAATCAATCAGATTCCAAACTCTCCACCATGGCCAAGACCAAAGAGCTCTCCAAGGATGTCAGGGACAAGATTGTAGACCTACACAAGGCTGGAATGGGCTACAAGACCATCGCCAAGCAGCTTGGTGAGAAGGTGACAACAGTTGGTGCGATTATTCGCAAATGGAGGAAACACAAAAGAACTGTCAATCTCCCTCGGCCTGTGGCTCCATGCAAGATCTCACCTCGTGGAGTTGCAATGATCATGAGAACGGTGAGGAATCAGCCCAGAACTACACGGGAGGATCTTGTCAATGATTTCAAGGCAGCTGGGACCATAGTCACCAAGAAAACAATTGGTAACACACTACGCCATGAAGGACTGAAATCCTGCAGCGCCCGCCAGGTCCCCCTGCTCAAGAAAGAACATATACATGCCCGTCTGAAGTTTGCCAATGAACATCTGAACGATTCAGAGGACAACTGGGTGAAAGTGTTGTGGTCAGATGAGACCAAAATGGAGCTCTTTGGCATCAACTCGACATGTTTGGAGGAGGAGGAATGCTGCCTATGACCCCAAGAACACCATCCCCACCATCAAACATGGAGGTGGAAACATGCTTTGGGGGTGTTTTTCTGCTAAGGGGACAGGACAACTTCACCGCATCAAAGGGACAATGGACGGGGCCATGTACTGTCAAATCTTGGGTGAGAACCTCCTTCCTTCAGCCAGGGCATTGAAAATGGGTCGTGGATGGGTATTCCAGCATGACAACGACCCAAAACACACGGCCAAGGCAACAAAGGAGTGGCTCAAGAAGAAGCACATTAAGGTCCTGAAGTGGTCTAGACAGTCGCCAGACCTTAATCCCATAGAAAATCTGTGGAGGGAGCTGAAGGTTCGAGTTGCCAAACGTCAGCCTCGAAACCTTAATGACTTGGAGAAGCTCTGCAAAGAGGAGTGGGACAAAATCCCTCCTGAGATGTGTGCAAACCTGGTGGCCAACTACAAGAAATGTCTGACCTCTGTGATTGCCAACAAGGGTTTTGCCACCAAGTACTAAGTCATGTTTTGCAGAGGGGTCAAATACTTATTTCCCTCATTAAAATGCAAATCAATTTTTAACATTTTTGATATGCGTTTTTCAGGATTTTTTTGTTGTTATTCTGTCTCTCACTGTTCAAATAAACCTACCATTAAAATTATAGACTGATCATTTCTTTGTCAGTGGGCAAACGTACAAAATCAGCAGGGGATCAAATACTTTTTTCCCTCACTGTATGTATGCTAGGCTAATCCCAGTCATCCCAGAGGAGAGCAGCCTTCCACAGCCTTACAGCACCATGAATTAGCAGCACTGTGATGAGCGCACCAGGAGGCACGCTGCCCATGATCATTCCCCAGCAGGGGGCCAGCAGGGAGCCAGTTGCAGTCTGGGGCTCATCCATAAACATGAAGCGTAGTCCCACTGAGCATCCATGGTGGTGCCCCACCACCACTACTCACTCAGCACCCAAAAGTGTCTACCCTGTCCTTCACCACTTAACATTGCTTTAATGGTTATTTTGATGTAAGTCTCCCCTTCATTTAGATCATGTTTCCCCTTCATTTCAATTCCAGAGTTTGGCTGAATAGTAACACCACTGGGTTAAATTCCCGAGTCTGGATTCCTGAGAGGGTTTGCTTCTTAAGTGAGGGAAAGAAATGAAGGAAAGAGGTTTTCAAGTCAAATTCAGAGTCATGTTCTTCACTCAACCTCTTGGTGAAGTCAGACTGAATTAGAAACAAGCTGTGAACTTCAATCCGTCTGACTGTGCTCTAGTCATCTGAGCATTATGTAATTGTGTTCTGCAGTCCTGATCCTATCTTCAAAGTTTACTGTTGAAACAGCATGTAAGACACCACATTAAACCCAGCAGCACGGCTGAAATCACTCAGATCTCCTAGCTGAGTAACCAAAGACAGAAGCTAGACTGTACTGTATGTACACTGATGTTGTTTTAGGTAGGGTACAACCAGTATCACAATAAAGGAATAATATCAATGTGAACCCCTTAGGGGAAAAGGGAAAAGCACACTGATGTGGTACCTACCATACCATAACATTATTCTATCTCCCTATTCACACAAACAACCCAGAAGAAGCTCATATTCAGCTGACATGCTAATTGTATGGTTTGGGGCTTATCTACAGTAACCCCTGGTACACAAAGTCATGAACTCGATGGGGTCACTTTAATGAATTAATAGATTTATTCATTAATACTAATTTCCGTGTCTTGTCATACAGAATTATTAGACACCATTTTCTTGTGAAAGTGCTCTCAGTGCATTCCTCATTCTCAGTCCCCTGGGACAGACCTGTCCTACAGAGCAGCAGAGAAGAGAGGGACCTGGCAACAAAACAACAGCCCACAGACAGGAAGCACAGTCTAGGTCAGCCTGTCTGACTGACTGGGAGACAATGTGCTGCTGAAGAGACACAGAGAGACACAGAGAGAGACAGAGAGAACAAGGTGACCTGCCAACACCCAAAAAGGCTATCTATCAGTCTTCCTCTGAGAGTGTGGAATTTAGTGCACATGGGCAGAATACATTTAACCCTAACCATGCCTCTATGAAATCAAAACAACACTCCACAAACATCATGATATTGGAAATGATTTATTGTACTTATTTTACTGCCCATCACATTATGATTTGGCACAGTCTCAGAAAGAAAATTGCTCAAAGGGCAATTGTTGTATATTATAAATGTCAGCTTTCTATATATATATATATATATATATATATATATATATATATATATACATATATTATTTATATTTATTTTACCTTTATTTAACTAGGCAAGTCAGTTAAGAACAAATTCTTATATGCAATGTCGTCCTAGGAACAGTGGGTTAACTGCCTTGTTTAGGGCCAAAACGACAGATTTGTACCTTGTTAGCTCGATCAATCAATGTGGTAGCCTAACAAGTGATTAGCAATGATTTCGTTGAGAGGATTTAGGTAGGTTAGGTTGTAGTGCCACCCTCTGGTTAGAAGTGCATAGTTTCATTCTCTTTGGTCAAAATTATGCGAAGAAAACAACATTTAATAGGTTATTTTTCCATTTAGGGCACCTTACGATACCAAGATGTCATTAATTGAAATGTATTAATCCTGTATCTGCATTCCATCAGTTAGTGTTGATTGAAGTAAGAGGGTTCAACTTTGTTGTTACACAACATTGACATTGGGAGGTGGAGTCAATTTACAGTAGGCTATGCACTCCAAATGTACTTTCTCCTCTGACTATCGTATCGATTTCAAATCAGTCATTATCAACGGGTTTAATAACGGGACTGTTTGTTGTATATCAACCACTAGGTGAAAGGTTCTACAAAACGGCAAGGAAAGCAGCTGAATTTGCTTTCGTCAAGGAGGCGTTTGAGTAGTCGCAGAAACCGTTAACACTGGACTTTAATGCGCAAATGAGAAGAAAATGAGCGAGAATAAAGAAACCGACTGCTTGTGTTTCTATGTCAACGGTAAAAAGGTAAATCATTTACTGTGTTATTGTATTGTGCATTAGCTGTATGTTGGTTTAAGGTGAAGCACTTTGCGATTATTTTGCACGTTGCCTAACTTTATCCAACTACGTACTGTTCCTGTACAAAACTGCATGGCTGCTAATGTTGTTGATCAATGATTACTTCCCGTCGTCTGTGTTTGTACCAAAGATACTGGATGTAGGCTTCAGGCCTACTGTCTCAGAATGACCGAAAAACTACTGCATGTGTTTTACACGATTTCTCTCCTGCTTTCAAACAGGTGACCGAAAACAATGCAGACCCAGAGACTATGTTACTGTCTTACCTCCGAGAGAGGTGTATCCTTTCCTTGCTGAAAATGTATAGATGAGAAGTGAAGCACCCACATTGAATTAAGTATTTACATTGAAATGAATAATATAGTGTACTATTTTTGTAGTGTACTCTTATTAATATTTATCCTGAAGAAAAACGGACAGATGTTGCGTAAACTATAGCCAACTGATTGCACAATCAGTAACTTAAAAGTTCATACTTTATGGGTAGCCTAGGGTGGTGCACTGATTTTTCTAAGTGTGTTTTGTTTACCACACAAGCCAGTCCAGAGTGAGGTGTGACAATAATGTTATAAGGCCTATCAGAGAGAGTTCCATGGTGCGTGTCACTGTGAGTGTGCACTTTCCTTTGATTAGGATTGACTGTATAATATATCCGTTGAAATCGTTTAATGTTATGGTATGTGGAAATATGGATACTGATAGATTGTCTAGCCCAAGCAGAGTGTCTCCTCAGCTGGTAACGTTGTGTGGGTTGAATTTCTGCATTGATCACATACTGAAAATGTATCCATCGATCACTCACTGTACTGTAAATCACTTTGGATAAAAATGTCTGCTGAGTGGCATGTACTATTATATTCCTTGACGGTGCCTGACTCCAGTGAGGTTGACTGGTACCAAGTACGGATGTGGAGGAGGAGGATGTGGAGCCTGTACTGTCATGGTGTCTCGCTACCAGCCTGGCACCAAGACCATCCTGTATCCTTTCATCCCTCAATAAATGATTGACTGATTTTTATGAACTTTACACTGTTGATGAATACTATAATTGGCATATTGAGACAGTAACTTTTAAGTAGGCCTTTTCTGTGGGGTGGCAGGTAGCCTAGTGGTTAGAGCGTTGGGCCAGTAACTGAAAGGTTGCTGGATTGAATCCCCGAGCTGACAAGGTAAAAATCTGTCGTTCTGCCCCTGAACAAGTTAACCAACCCACTGTTCCCTGGTAGGCCGTCATTGTAAATAAGAATTTGTATGAAGTGCATAGCGTGTCTGTATAGTTGTGGCAGAAGGTGCTTTTTGGACACAATTTGCATGAAGAAAAACTGATGCATGGACAAATCCAACATTTATCTTCCAGTGTCTTCAAAGCCCTACTTATGATGTTCTCTATAAAACTTGGATGATATATTACGTTCATATTGAAAATGTAAATGCCACTTAGGCCAGTTTACCTTCACCTACTAGCCATTACTCTGCCAACGCCTGCCTGCTGCCAGTCTGCCAGCTTCAGGGGGCAGCAGTCACCACTGTGGAGGGCATTGGCAACACCGAGACCAGGGTGCACCCAGTACAGGTAGGCCCTACGATGGATGGCTGAAGCTCTCATTCAGTGTGGCTGACTGGATTATATGCTTGTGTGTGTGCTTGCAGGAGCGTATAGCCAAGGCCCACGGGTCTCAGTGTGGGTTCTGTACTCCAGGCATGGTGATGTCCATGTACACTTTACTGAGGAACAAACCACAGCCCAACATGGAGGACATCACAGTGGCACTTGGAGGCAATTTGTGCCGGTGCACAGGATATCGTCCCATTGTTGATGGCTGCAAGACTTTTAGTCCGGTATAAATTATATTGCACATAACAGACACACGCATTGCATTTGTATTTACTGTCTGTAAAGTGAATGTATAACCCATCCTGTTATCCATCTTTAGGAATCAAACTGTTGTCAAGCCAATGGTAATGGTGCCGGATGTTGTCTGAATGGAGAGTCGTCTCCGGAGAGATCAGAGAATGTGAGTGACTCTTTCTATTCAGGCCATACGCATTTTATGAAATGTTTAACAGATTTTCCTTTTTTGAGAAGTGAGGCAACTGAGCGAATAAACATAAATAAAGTACAACCTCTTGTTAAAGTACTATATTAATCTTAGTTCAACACCTAGTGACCTAATCAAGAGATTCTTGCCTGACTTTAAGGCTTAAAGAGGCATGGTTCAGCCATAGCCCGATAGGAAGTATTTTGATCTCTTTACTGGAAGCTTGAGGACATTTTATTTTTGCTCTAAATCGTGCGACTTTAAAAAAATATATATATATATATTTGTGTGAAGAGGGGCAGCCATTAAAGGGTAATATGCAGTTGCTACATCAATTTTTGGACTTGAATCATGTGTACCCATTCATTCTTGAAAATATAACTTAGAAATGATTCATGGGCTTGGTTCAACTGTCGTACCGCATCAGTGCCCAAAATATAAGCTCCACTCCAATGTTTGTAAACAAAGTAATGTAAAGAAACACTATATACCCTCAACATGGTTAAAAACTATAATTTGGATGGATGGTCAGTCCTTGCATCCATTGCTCTGTCTATGCATTTGAGTGTTTCTCTAGCCCTATCCCTCAGCTTTTTACAGAAATGGGGGAAGCTGCTTTTTACTGTTTCAACTGCTGATTGCTCCTTTAAACACTACATTTAATTTGCATGGCTTAGCTGTATAATATAATTTAGTCATTGTATTGTCGAGTGGCGCAGCGGTCTTAGGCAGTGCATCTCAGTGCTAGAGGCCTCACTACAGACCCTGGTTCGATTCCAGGCTGTATCACAACCGGCCGTGATTGGGAGGCGCCCAATTGGCCCAGCATCGTTAGGGTTTGGCCGGGGTAGGCTGTCATTGTAAATAAGAATTTGTTCTTAACTGACTTGCCTAGTTAAAGGTTCAATTTAAACAAATGTTACCACCTCACTAATGACATTGTAAAGTTATAGTTCACAATTCCATGACATTGCTGCATTTAATCCGATTTAACACACTTGTTTTATAAAAAGCGAGACGTGTTTGTTGGCATACATGACATTGACTGTGTCTTCCAGGAGCTTCCACCACAGCTGTTTGACCAGGAGGACCTCCTCCCTCTGGACCCCACCCAAGATCTCATCTTCCCACCAGAACTCATAGTAAGGCAGCGGGACTAGTGGCCACTCAATGTACTAGTGGTCAAATAGTGAATTACACAGTTTGATATGCTCTCATCATATACTGTATGTCACTGTGTAACAGTCAAAAAGTACCATTCTTCAGTCTAAAATAGTTGAATTAACAACCTTTACACAAGACAGAATTATTAATTGACACCAAATTGGCAAAATACTGTTATTTTGCTATAAGAGTTGTCCGTCGAATGCCTCATAGGTCTTAGACTGTTTTAACGACATTAGACTATATCCTCGTTAGTCTATAACCTAGCGATATTTATATCCTGACAATCCTCCGCTATCCTCCACTCAGCTGATGGCAGAGACAGAGCCCCAGGTTAGTCAGCTGTTCCGTGGGGAAAGGATGGTGTGGGTCTCCCCTGTGTCTCTGGAGGAACTGATCCAGCTGAAGACCAGCCACCCTCAGGCACCGCTGGTCATGGGCAACACCAACATCGGCCCAGACATCAAGTTCAAAGGTGCCTGGCATCCCATAATAATATCACCCACCAGAGTCCAAGAGCTGTTCGAGGTTACCAAGACTCCGCAAGGTAAGCTCTCTTGTTCTTATTCTCTCTCTCTCGGTTTCGGTCTCAGTCTCTCTCGGTCTCTCAGAACTGTTCATGTTTGTCTGTTGTGTCTGTAGGTGTGTGTATCGGGGCTGGCTGCAGTCTGTCTGTGGTTAAGGCCCTGTTGGAGGGGCTGGTCCAGGAGATTCCTGAGGAGAAGACAGAGATATACAGATCCCTCCTACAGCAGCTGGGGAACCTGGGAGGACAGCAGATACGCAACGTTGCCGTGCGTATGAGTCATCTGTTTCTGTCATTCACTAACAGCTTTGTAGCCTGGTCCCAGATGGTGGCCTGGTTTGTCCGGTCTTGCCAGCACCTTTGGTCATTGTTGGCTATATAGCACAAACAGGTCTGGAACCAGGCTAACAGCTGTGCTGCACATTACTGTCCAAATCGCTACGTCTTAACTACCCTCAGGGGATCACTGGTAAACATGTATTTTTGCATTTGTTTGACTGTTAAACATATTTATGGTGTGTTTCTGTGTGTGTTAGTCCATAGGAGGCAATATTGTCAGTGCATATCCCAATTCAGACCTGAACCCTGTGTTCGCTGCTGGGAACTGCACACTTAATGTGGTGTCAAAGAGTGAGTTGTCAGTAGTGACCATTTTCATTCATTTCATTTATTCTGTGTCTAATTTAACCATGTTTTGTATTGAATTATTACAAATCATTGTGTTAATTGGTTCTATACCAGGGGGAAGACAAGAAATCCTGCTTAATAAAGATTTCTTTGTGGGGTTTGGAAAAACATCTCTAAAACCGGATGAGATTGTCCTGTCTGTGTTCATACCAGTATCTAGACAGGTATAGTAAGAAGCCACTTGGGAATGGAGAACCTCTTGAGAATCTCATGCATTTGACCTCACCAGGAAGAACTCCTGGCCTTAAGGTGAGTTGAATCCTGTGTTTGCAGGGAGAGTTCATGCGAGCGTTCCGCCAGGCCCCTCGTAAGGAGAATGCCCTGGCCACAGTGACCACTGGGATGAGGGTCATGTTCACAGAGGGTTCCAGCGTGGTCAAGGAGCTTAGTATCTACTACGGCGGTGTAGGGCCATGCACTGTCAGCGCCACCAAAACATGTGCTGCAGTCATCGGAAGGTACAGAGGGAATTTTTAACACAATTAGCAGGGTTTGGTTAATGGGCTATTTTTCTTTTGAGGAGAGCTAGCTAAACTTGTTTGTAATTCATATGTTTCCTTGTTACCCTCCTCAGTAATGTTCTTGTGTTACATTATCTGTGTTTTACATCCTTGCTTGTTTTGTACCCCCCACGTCCAAACACACACCCCTCCAGGAAGTGGGATGAGCAGACGCTGAGTGAAGCCTACACCCAACTCTTAGATGAGATATCCCTGTCTCCCTCCCACCCCGGTGGGCAGGTGGAGTTCCGCAGGTCCCTAACTCTCAGCCTCCTCTTCAAGTTCAATCTGCAGATGCTGCACAAGCTCTGGGAGATGGTATGGACTGGGTCACTCTTCGCCCAATTGGCAGCCTACTTGGCAAACTTGAAATTTCTAACGTGGATTTGCTAATGTTTCTCGAAATATAGATATGTTTTTGGTATTGTACAGAATGTGATCCAGGAGGACCTATCAGAAGAGATGAGCAGTGGAATACGTCCACTACCTAAACAGCTACAGCCCAGCCTACAAGAGTTCCAGGTCTGTTTGATTTTATTTTAGTCGGTTGAAGACGAATTTTGCGATTTCACCTACCCCAACCAGTGACTATTCCTCATTGTGCAGTACGTGTGATCTGACAACATGAACAAATGCTCCACAAACGCCCAAATCATCCTTTTAGAAACGTGATGCAGGTCTTTACGTGTTGTACACGTGCCATTGTCATTCTGAACGTTATATTCCATTTTGTTTTGCGACTCGAGCAATACCTCGCCGTCCCTTCTAGCAGCAGGCTTCACGGAGAATGGAACAGCTGGATAGGGGAAACGGCTCGAATCGTACCATTTCATGTGTGCAACACCTAAAGAACCTGCATCATTATACTGGGACATTTCTAAAAGGAAGTTTTTGGTTGTTTTTGGAGCATTTGTTCGTTTTTTTCAGAGCCCCCATACTGCATAACGAGGGTGAGGAAGTGAAGCGCTGGTTGGAGTAAATTGTAAAAAAAAGTGTCTGGACCCTAATCTAGCATGCAATTTACATTGAAAATGTTCATTTGTTTGTAAAAATGCAAACTTATTTTTTTAAGAACAAATTCTTATTAACAATCATGGTTTGATCATGTTAACCCAGGACTAAAATCTCACGTCATTTAGTCAGTTCACGAAAGATTACCCCTGCCTACAAACCAACATTTCCTCTGAGGACAATAAAGTTGGGTTGATTGGTGTGGAAACAAACATGGTTACATTTCAGGCTGTCATAAAAACATGTGTTTTGGTTTCAGGCTGTGGTGAAAGGCCAGAGTGGCGACGACCCAGTAGGTCGGCCGATCATGCACCGTTCAGCCATCAGCCAGGCTACTGGAGAAGCTGTTTACTGTGATGACATCCCCAAGATGGACGGAGAGCTCCACATAGTCCTGGTCACTAGCACCAGACCACACGCTAAGATCCTGTAAGTCCTGGAGAACATTGCAAAGTATTCATGGATAAGTTTCCTCACAAACCACTTTCTTAGTTCATAACATACTGAGCTCTATTTTAACAAACCTAAAGCAATGGTAAATCTAAGCACTGGCGGTAGCACTATAGGTCGAGGGGGGGGGGGGGGGGGGGTCAGAAATATTTGTGCTATTTTCACAGCCGGAATTGTGAGCGCATTAGCTAGTGGTGGCACGATGAATAAACAAGTTGTAGGTGTGACGAGGGCTTGGCCACTCACTGGCCAATCAAGGGCGTTCCATGGCTTAATACTGCATGCTTTTGTCAAGTTCTGTTGGTTATTGGCGGTCTGTGTGTTGTCATCAACTCTAATTCGGCTGGGGGAACGGAATATTCTCATCCTAGTCCCCCTTTTATTAAAAAATACATACATTTGGAACTCATTCGGGGTCTCAACTTATTGTTGAGAGTTAGAACAATAGAATGAACAAGGTGCAATTAAGAAATTTGGTTGTGCATAAGCAGTTACACAATTAGTCCATGTCAGCAATTTTTTTTTTCTTCCAGCAGCCAGCTATCTAAACTTGTAAGCGTGGTCAAATTACCGACCTGTGTGGTCCATTGGTCATCAGTTATCATATTAAAAAAAGTAGGACTTTCCTGTGGGGTGGCAGGTAGCCTAGTGGTTAGAGCGTTGGGCCAGTAACAGAAAGGTTGCTGGATCGAATCCCCGATCCGACAAGGTAAAAATCTGTCGTTCTGCCCCTGAGCAAGGCAGTTAACCCACTGTTCCCCGGGTGCCACCTCTCTGATTCAGAGGTTGGGTTAAATGCGGAAGATGCCTTATCTTACCTCATTTGCACTCACTGTACTTTTTGTTTTCTTTTGTTCTACTGTATTATTGACTGTATGTTTTGTTTATTCCATATGTAACTCTGTGTCGAATTGCTATGCTTTATCTTGGCCAGGTCGCAGTTGCAAATGAGAACTTGTTCTCAACTACCCTACCTGGTTAAATAAACATTAAATAAAATAAAAATTCAGTTGTACTTTCCCCTTTAACAGGCCGAAATTGCCAAAGAGCATGTGCTTGACAATTTGCGCTGGCTTAATGCTATCTGAAAATGGAGCCCACTGTGTAGCCCAGGGGTAGCCAAATAGATTCAGCTGCGGGGCAGTTTTTTGGGGGTCGGAGTTGGAGGTCAGTGGGGCCGGGATGTAATTATAATAATTTGTACTATGCAAATTGACCACAAGCCAATAAGAGATTGCATTAACTTCATACCTTGATTACATTGAGACACGATCACGTCTCTTTTTATTTGAGGGATTACTAAATCATTTTTCTAAATTAAAATCATTGTTTGTTTTCCTAAACTTTGGAGGGCCAAAAAGAATCTCTTGCAGGACGGTTTTGGCCCACGGGCCACCTGTTGTACACCCCTGGTGTAGATCATACAGTGAGCAGTCCCAATCATTCATATAATCACCAATACTGCCTCTCATTTAATGAGGAATCTTAAGATGTTCATTTGGCTGCACTGTGCTGAATCAATATCCCTAATAAATATTGAATGATAAAAATCTAATAGAACCATCTATCCACAGCCAACAGTAATAATGGGTTTTATCCAGGTTGTATAGAATACAAAGTATAGACCTTACTCACACATTCACAATTCATTGGACAGGAAGTGGGCTTCATAGACACACCAGTGTAGAGCGACTAGCTATTGTTAACCAGCATGGTGCGTCATGTGGTCCTCAATAGGTTGTTATCCTCATTGTTAAATGGGTATACACCACCATAGATCCTTACCTGAATGTCATTCACTGTAAATGAGTAATGGCCATATAAACACAATGCCATGTATAATCCTAACCTGTATGAAATGAGAGGTAGTATTGGTTAGTATGTGAATGACTGTCTCTCTACACACTGTATTTTTTTCCTCCCCCTCCTAACAGAGACATAGATATCAGTGAAGCTCTCCAGGTTCCAGGTGTGGTGGATGTCATCACTTCTAAAGACATCCCAGGGAAGAAGTTCAGGACATTTACAGGCATAGACGAGGACATTCTGGCTCAGAATGAGGTATTGTAGTGCTTTATCGAAGAGACACAACCAGAATCACACGTGTCGTGTCATGTCATATCATATGTGTTGTTGTTTTCATACAGTGTATGATATCATCAAAGGCTTGTCCAGTGTGTTGTCACACCGGAACTGAGTAGCCATGCTGTTTATTCACCTCACAATGCAGACTATACTGTGTATATACAAAAGTATGTGGACACCCCTTCAAATTAGTGTATTCTGCTATTTCAGCCACACCCGTTGCTGACAGGTGTGTAAAATCGAGCACACAGCCATGTAATCTCCATAGATTAACATTAGGCAGTAGAATGACCTTACTGAAGAGCTCCGTGACTTTCAAAGTGGCCCTGTCATAGGATGTCACCTTTCCAACAAGTCAGTTCTTGAAATGTATGCCCTGCAAGACCTGCCCCGGTCAACTGTTGGTGCTGTTATTGTGAAGTGGAACGTCTAGGAGCAACAATGGCTCAGCCGCGAAGTGTTAGGCCACACAAGCTCACAGAACGGGACCGCCGAGTGCTAAAGCGCATATCGTGTAAAAAATCATCTGTCCTTGGCTGCAACACTCACTACCGAGTTCCAACTGCCTCTGGAAGCATCGTCGCCGGGAGCTTCATGAAGTGGGTTTCCATGGCCGAGTAGCTGCACACAAGCTTAAGATCTCCATGCGCAATGCCAAGCGTCGGCTGGAGTGGTGTAAAGCTCGCCGCCATTGGACTCTGGAGCAGTGGAAACACATTCTCTGGAGTGATGAATCACGCTTCACAATCTGGCAGTCCGACGGACGAATTTGGGTATGGTGGATGTCAGGAGAATACTACCTGCCCGAAGGCAAAGTGCTAACTGTAACGTTTGGTGGAGGAGGAATAATGGCCTTGGGATGTTTTTCATGGTTTGGGCTAGGCCTCTTAGTTTCAGTGAAGAGAAATCTTAACGCTACAGCATACAATGACATTCTAGATGATTCTGTGCTTCCAACTTTGTGGCAACCGTTTGGGGAAGGCCTTTTCCTGTTTCAGCATGACAATGCCCCTGTGCACAAAGCAAGGTCTACAGGGAAATGGTTTGACTGGCCTGCACAGATCCCTGACCTCATCGAAAACCTTTGGGATAAATTGGAACGCCGACTGCGAGCCAGGCCTAATCGCCCAACATCAGTGCCTGACCTCACTAATGCTCTTTTGGCTGAATGGAAGCAAGTCCCCCAACTCCATATTAATGCCCATGATTTTGGAATGAGATGTTCGACGAGCAGGTCTCCACATACGTTTGGTCATGTATGAAGGCCATTCTCACACAGATGCATGACTGTTAGTTAATACGATGTTCACAAATGTTATTGCCAGGTTTATGTACGTCTCTCTTCCTCAGGTGTCATGCGTGGGTCACATGGTGTGTGCAGTGGTGGCTGACACCAGGAAGCAGGCTAAGAGAGGGGCGGCTCTAGTGAAGATCGGCTATGAGGATCTGCCAGGCCCAGTGTTCACTGTTGAGGAGGCTATTGAGAAACAGTCCTTCTTTCTGCCCCAGAGGATGATCGAGCGAGGCAACGTGGACGTGGCTTTTGATAAGGTTGACCATGTTTATGAAGGTACAGTATGTCTTAGTTTCGTATGCGTACCAGGTGTGTCAACCTGGTTCCTATCTTGAGTGTTTGTACCGGTTAAGTTTATGCACTGAGCCGTGCTGTGCTCTTTAATCTCAGGGGAGATCCGGCTTGGTGGTCAGGAGCATTTCTACATGGAAACACAGAGCATGGTTGTTGTGCCTTCTGGTGAAGACAGGGAGCTCAAAGTTTATCTCTCCTGTCAACACCCAACCTATACCCAGGTACAGTCAACTCTACTTCCTCAATCTCCATCCCTGAGGATAGGAAAATATCAAATAGTCACTGTTCAAGTGTAAGTCATTACTCCTAATTGCCAAATGAAATGTTTCTTGTCTGTGTCTTTTCTGTAGGAATCCATCGCAGAGACTCTTGGGATTCCCTCCAACCGAGTGTCCTGCCATGTGAAGAGGGTTGGCGGAGCGTTTGGAGGGAAAGTGACCAAAACGTCTATCATAGCCTGCATCACTTCTGTGGCTGCATGGAAGTAAGTAGAATACTTCTAAAATAACCTACTAGATCCAATGATACATTACATATTTAACCCAAATACAATGGTAATCTATAAATCCAAAACATAATTGATGTGTTTGTTTGAATCCCGGCCTGTTCTGATCTGTCTACCCAGGACTGGTCGGGCTGTGCGTTGTGTTCTGGAGAGAGGAGAGGACATGCTGATCACTGGGGCCCGCCACCCTGTCCTGGGCAAACACAAGGTGCTTCCCCTCTTAAGGCTTTGTGATGTGACTGACTCACAAAGGGAGGCATTTGAGGGATCTCTAAGTGGTACTATAGATTTGACTGATGGTGTGTTAATGTTTCCAGGTGGGCTTTATGAACGATGGGAGGATAATGGCTGCTGATCTACATTATTACGCCAACTCTGGAAACACTGCAGATGAGTCTTTGTTGGTGAGTCACTCTTCCTCTGCCTTTCACCGTTCAAGCCTTAACCCCAAGTCGTCCTTGACACCTAATACCAGACGCTGTCTCTATGCTTGTCATAGACAGTGTCTGAGCTCTTTGCCCCCTCCCTTTCTCCAGGTAATAGAGAAGATTCTCCTTCACCTGGACAATGCGTACAACGTGCCCAACCTTCGCGGTCGCTCGGTGGCGTGTAAAACCAACCTGCCCTCCAACACGGCGTTCCGAGGATTCGGTGTGCCCCAGAGCATGTTGGTCACTGAGAATATGATCAATGACGTGGCCATGAAGTTGGGCTGCAACGCTGAAGAGGTCAGGGGTGAAGTGTTAGGGGTCCGGGAGGGTAATGGGGACAGGGAGGAAAGCCATATAAATAGAACCTGGCTAATTGTCTATAATAATAGTGGGTGGTACCAGAGCCTTATAGAGGAAAATCGAATTGATATAAACAAAAATCTCTCAGTGGGTAGTCTCGTGACAGACATGCATAAATTAAGTCTGTTCAAAAACTGATGACGTCGGAGATTTTTAAGATAGCTGAATATGCTATAAAGTCAATATGCTATAAATGCCTTAGATTTCATAAAGTACTGTATACACTTCATAACACAGTTCTCTTAATAATTTCTCTTTCTTGAGCAGATCCGTGAGATAAACATGTACAAGGAGGTGTCCCTGACACATTACAAGTTTGAGTTTGATCCTAAGAACCTCCTGCGTTGCTGGGACGAATGCAAGGAGAAGTCTGACTACGGCAGCAGGCGCAAATCCATCGCCCAGTTTAACCAGCAGAACCGCTGGAAGAAGAGAGGCATGGCCACGATACCCATTAAGTATGGCATCGCATTCTCAGACGGCTTCCTGAACCAGGTTAGCTTTGCCTTTGCACTGTCAAATTAGCCAATCAAATTATACATAATGAATCGATAAAATAAAGGTATAAAGATATTTTCTGTGTGTGTGTGTGTCTGAGACAGGCTGCATCTCTGGTACACATCTACAAGGACGGTTCTGTTCTAGTCAGTCATGGTGGAACCGAGATGGGCCAGGGAATACACACTAAAATGCAACAGGTACTTACAGTATAGGTACTTACACTTAGCTTGACTAGTTGGAGTGAGACAATGATGTACTGCTTCTACTTGGCTGTATGTACTTTTGACATTCAATCAATTAATCTATCTCCAGGTGGCGAGTAGAGAGCTGCACATCCCCGCCTCTCTCATCCACATCACAGAGACCAACACCAGCGCTGTGCCCAACACCTGCCCCTCCGCCGCCTCCTTTGGCACGGATGCCAATGGCATGGCCGTGAAGGTACAGTATTACCTGGGATCTCCCCGGCTAGCCTGATCCCAGATCAGTTGGTGCTCCAACACCTGATGTGGATATTTTCCTGTTGGCGTGTTTAGTATGGATATTCAACCAATCGATCAGTCATATTCAACCGGTCTGTCGCGCGTTTTGTCTTGTCCCTTAGGATGCCTGTGAGACCCTGTACCAAAGACTAGAACCTGTCAGGAAACAGAACCCAGA
This sequence comes from Salmo salar, assembly GCF_965601325.2. Taxonomy (NCBI): domain Eukaryota; kingdom Metazoa; phylum Chordata; class Actinopteri; order Salmoniformes; family Salmonidae; genus Salmo; species Salmo salar. The sequence continues at coordinate 6,844,815 of NC_138307.1, read as the reverse complement.
AGGCACATGGCAGACCTGGGTATTTCATAACCACTTCCCATGACAAAATGATTTAAGTAGAACAGAGGGATATAAATCAGTTCATGAATAGCGACATGGTTCTAAATGACCTGTTTGTGTTCTGGAAAATAGGTGAACTCAGCATTCATCCAAAAGATCAGTCTGTCAGCTACTGGATACTACAGGTAATGAGATTCAGCATGCAGACCTAACACGTAGGAGTGTATAGAAGCCTTTCATATTATCTTTTATTTCACTATTGCAGATACAAACCATTGACCTTTAGAACTGTAGGGCCTATGTGTAAAATATTGCTACTCTTATCTAATGTGGAAAGATACAAACATGTATATATTTACAGTAGATAGCAATGTGGGTATAAATAATGTTTAACATAAACTGCTGACGTTTGCATAGGGGTCATGACCTCCACATGGACTGGGAGAAGCAGGAGGGCCGGCCGTATGCCTACTACACCTACGGTGCCTGCTGCAGTGAGGTGGAGGTCGACTGTCTCACTGGAGACTACAGGGTAACCTCACTTACACAACCAGTATCTCCTACATGCTTTTACTGTTGTTACACACTTTATCTTAGGTACTAGTCAGATGTTCAAATGAAGACATTCACTATTTCATACTATTAAATATGCACAATTTGACATTTGTTTTCTGCCCATGTCTAGACGGTGAGGACAGACATTGTTATGGATATTGGAAGGAGCATCAACCCCTCCGTAGACATTGGCCAGATTGAGGGCGCTTTCATCCAGGGTTTGGGTCTGTACACCATGGAGGAGCTGAAGTTCTCTCCCTCGGGAGTGTTGTACACACGTGGCCCGTCCCAGTACAAGATCCCTGCTGTCTGTGACATACCACTTCAGTTCAACGTCTACCTGCTTTCAGGCTCTGACAACCCACATGCCATCTACTCATCTAAGGTGAGAGAAGTGTGTGTGTGTGTGTGTGTGTGTGTGTGTGTGTGTGAGTGACCAGGAAAAACTATAGTTAAACTAGTTATAGCCTTTAAACAAGACCTTTGGTGTCTACAGTAGTCCGTAAAGAATGTTCTGTCGAGTTAATTTGACGATAAAGTAAATATTCTTCTCCACAGGGAATCGGAGAGCCAGTGCTGTTCCTGGGTAGCTCTGTGTTCTTCGCCATTAAAGACGCGGTGGCAGCAGCCCGGGTAGAGGCTGGTATGGTGGGACCCTTTACCCTGAACAGCCCTGCTACCCCAGAGAGGACCTGTCTGGCCTGTAACACCACCTTTACTCAGAAGGTAAGGCGACGCCACCAGCCAGTCTCAATTCACTCCCTACCCCAACCCATAATGCTTGACCCTAACCCATCAATGTTTGCCAATTTGAATATGGAGTTTTCATACTGCTTCCATCTTACAGATCTGCAAACATAAAGGAGTTAGGAACAGGAAGGGGTAGGGAGTGAAATGGAACCGGCAAGTCGCCAGTTCAATGTACTGTACCTTATTCACATGGCAGCCATGACTGTTTGAAATCCAACTTACTGCTCAGGAGTAATGGCAGCCATTGTTATTTTCCAGATTCCAGCCAGCAAACAAGGATCATTCCAACCATGGGCTTTGAATATTCCCTGAGTTAAAATAACATTCTGATTTGTCAGAGGTATTGATCACTGCCATAAGGAATACCACCTAATCATAGAATGTTACTAACATAGAAATTCTATATTTAGCTGAATAAGGATCAATAACACTGTATGATTGCAATACTTTAAATATCAAATTACAGAATAAGCCTATGCTTTTGCTGCCAACCTATACTTTGCTTAAAAAAACAAAAGTTTGTCTCAAATTAAATTTGATGTGAAAGGTAGGGTTGTCCAATTGTGAATCCATCCAATGCCATGTATGCCTTTCACTTTCAATAAATTGCATGTTTCTCAACTTGAATACATGCTTCAAAAATGTATACTTTATTAGTCAGACATCAGAATGCTTTACAGCACAGAATTAAACTAATGCTCAAAATTCAGTTCTATTTTTAGGTGAATCTGGGTTCTGTATGGTGAATGCTCTTGGCCGTAGGTCACAGATGCAGGATGTTAAAGTTAACAAACAGCCCAAAACATACACGACCAAACAACACCAGATGGTGTATTTATCTTAACCTTGGTTCCTAGGACAAAAGTGAAATTTCAAGCAACAGTCAAGCACATATTCTAGATAAATTTCCAAGTCATCCAGAAAGCACACAATCTGCAAAAAACCCACCAATACCGAACAATACATTAAGATGAGGTGAAGGATTAATAGTTGGAGCCAAGCCCAGGTCTGACGAGGCTACCAAGTCATATTCAGTTGACTCGTATGTTGATACTCCATGGTTTGAATGTTCCTTTCTTTGGAGATGGAGCCTTGAGGGGAAAAAAAGATGCTGTTAAACGAATGTTGTTGGCGAAAGGGTATTGGAGAGACCAAAACAGTAGACATGGGCCAGTTAGTGGACTCAGAATAAGCCTAGTCCTGAACTAAAAAGCACTTTTTCAATGGAGAATTTCCATCAAACTGCTTTTTAGTCTAGAACTAGACTTGATCTGTGTCCTCCGAAATGAAGTAAAGTTACCGTCTTAGTGAACTGGTCCTCACAGGCCATGCGTATCCTCTCAGCAGTAGCAGGGGAGCTTAGAGGGAAGCTGTCCCCTAACCCCCTCTCTCTACGGGCTGCAGCAACTGCCTCCTTTATGGCAAGAAGATGGTGCTGGCCAAGAACACTGGAGGCTCGCCTATACCCTGTAACAACTTGGTCTACCATCAATTACCACTTAGGAAGTGAATCCGCAGGAACCTTGAGTGAAAGCATTTTGTGTTTTACACAACGAACTTCACAATTTGGCATGGTGCAAATCATTGTCCAAAATATGATCTGTATTTAGGCCTAACTGATGCCTTTATTGATGTGTCAAGTGATATGTTTGTCTTGCCTTGGACATGTAGATGGCATGTGGGTTCTGTGCGTTGGCTAGCAGGTGGACATCAGAGGGCAGGAATCTTGTACTAGAACAGACCCCTGGTCATCAGAACCCCCTCAGGAGAGAACTGCAGCTCCTCTGGTGTACTGACCTATGCCCTGAACATATATACATATTGTACGAATTGCAATCTGTAATATATTGTACGAATTGCAATTTGTTACATATCATACAAATTGTCAATTGAAAAAAATCATACCATATGGCCTTCCCTGTGGCTCAGTTGGTAGAGCATGGTGTTTGCAACGCCAGCATGGTGTGTGCAATGCCAGGGTTGTGGGTTCGATTCCCACGGGGGGCCAGTACAAAAAAAAAATGCATGAAATAATGTATGCATTCACTACTGTAAGTCGCTCTGGATAAGAGCATCTGCTAAATGACAACAAAAAAAAATAAAAATAAAAAATGGATTATGGACATCCACAAATTAATAAATACGAAACGTAACATATCTGTAATGTGTGTATATGGGAGGCGAAGTCAAGTGCAGGAGAGCGGAGTATAATAAACAGGTGCACTTTAATACCGGTACCAAATGACAGCACATAACACATACAAGTGCCAAAACACGGTCTAAAACAAAAGTGCAACGCCTGACAAAAATCCACGTAACAAATAACAATCACTCACAAATACAACATGGGGAACAGAGGGTTAAATAATAAACAAGTGATTGGTGTGATAAGACAAAGACAGAACAAATGGAAAATGAAAAGTGGATCGGCGGTGGCTAGAAAGCCGGTGACGTCGAACGCGGCCCGAACAAGGAGAGGGACCGACTTTGGCGGAAGTCGTGACAATATCATACTAATTTGAGTGTCCCAGATTTACATTTACTATGTTACGTCTACCCTGGAGTCCAGGTTGAAATTCCAGATGATTCGGGCCACATTATTTGAAAATACTGAAATACACTGAAAATAACTATTTAAATAATCAAATACACATGTATTTGAACCCAGGTCTGTAAAGTGTGTTGTTGTCAGTCTACACACTGTCCAACAAGCTTCTGGCATGTGCGTCCAACCTTGACCAGTGTGGGTCCCACTCCTCCGTAGTAGATGTTGAGAGACTCCACTTTGTTGCTGCCCTCCCTGAAGACCACCTTCATCCCAGCGTTGACTATGGAGAAGGCAAACTCCCTCCTCTGGACCTGACAAAAGGCAGACACAAACTCTCAAAGTAAAAAAGAAATACTGTACTACAGTCAACAAACATAATACAGTCAAAAGACATAATACAGTCAATAATCAACAGTCATCCTCAATACGGTCAACAGATCAGTCAACAGATCATTTCTCCAACCTGAAAACCTCTCAACAGATTATTCATGTTCACTTACCAATTAACCAAATCCTCAGTACCCAAATGCTTTTGTGCTGACATCACATTCACAACAGAAAGAGGTTGGAGTTATGAGTTAAACCAAGGTCCTCATCAATATCCAGAGTGGTATGAGAGAGTAAAGCAGTTATTCCTCACTGGTTTGGAGTAGGGGATGTCAATGGACAGGAGGACTTCATCTGGTCTAAGCGCTGTCTTGCCAAAGCCAGTGAAGAGTTCTTCATTCAGAGTGATCTCCCTTGTCCCATTTTCTACAACAAAAAGACAGTTTCATACTATGAATCTAGGCATCACTCAATCAACCATGTCCTTCCCATTTAGGTCATGTGATATTGAATGATCACGAACTTAAAGAAAAGGATCAAATCAAGGAGAATCAATGCTTTGGCCGACAGTACCTTTAGACTGGACCTGTAGCGTGCAGTCCAAGGCAGCTACACGGGACATCATAAAACCGATCAAATAAAACACATCAATAAGGCTTTCAGGCAAGAGTAATGCAGTGGTCTAATGTCATACGACTGGCCTATTGCACGACAGTGACCCAGCGACACCCTTTTCACACTACATAGCCAAGCCAAGCTGTACTTTCTGTGCTTGCCTGGTTACGCATTGACCATCGTTGCTGGAACCATGCTAAAAGGGTGAGAAGAAATATCTGAGACACCACAGTTAAGTTTGTTGGGTACATACAGGTGTGCTATCTTAATTTGATCATCATGTTGTCACAGAGAATTTTCCTGTGCAGAAGGAAATACAAATTTGAGTGTATTCAAGGTTTAAAAAGGCTTCTAAAGTTGGTAATTTCAAATGTCAGACTTGATTTACCCTAACTAAAAATGTCTCAGCCAATACAAACATGTCCATTAATTATAATCCACATTATAATTAAAGTGTCCTGTTGCTGCAGGATTACTTTCCTGCTGTGAGAAACTGGTCAAATTATGATAGAACATCTGTATCCGTAGGTAACAGTTATAGGGCTTACAGCCATGTTGCGGATCTGTTTCCCTGCTAGACACTGTAGGGTCTGAAGCAGAGCCTGGTACCCCCTGGTTCTCTCTGCCTCCATCTCCCTCACAGCCCTTTCCATCTCCTCCTTCAGACTGGACAGGGTGCAGACAGCCCCCACACTCACACCTGCATGGACACGAACACAAGTAGATGACGAAAAGCTGAACAGTTATTTAAATGAACAGACAATAAATACACATCTAAACCTACCATCCTTCCCCCACGTCACAGTATGTAAATCTGAAACTAGATGATGAGAGAATGATGGACTCCTTTCACTTGCATTTTTGGTCCTGCTCAAAATAAATACATGCATAAAAGATACAATGTGGCTTAGTAGTCATCAGGATGAATATTTTTTGTTCCGTATACAACGTATGGGTCTAAACTCAGCAGAAAAAGAGACGTCCTCTCACTGTCAACTGCGTTTATTTTCAGCAAACTTAACATGTGTAAATATTTGTATGAACATAACAAGACCCTGGGCATGAGCAGGGACCCTGGGGATCTTTCTTTTGGTGTTTTTCAGAGTCAGTAGAAAGGCCTCTTTAGTGTCCTAAGTTTTCATAACTGTGACCTTTATTGAAAAAGCTACTTTGCCCCTTAGGGCCATGTAGTTACATGCTGTGATTACCTTTACATGAAGTAGTGTTAAGGTATTCTTTTGGTTAACCCTATCAGTCCCGAAACCCCAGCAAAAATCTGCTTTTCATTTATCGGACTTTCATTTATCTGCATGTCCAACCCTTATATTTAGCCTGACAATTAAATGTTTTACCATTTTATTTTCACAACAACCAGGGCTACAAGTAGAGTAGTACACAAAACAATGACATAAACAGTTGCATTCATGATTTTTATTGACATAAAATAAGGTCTGTGCAAAGCAAAAACCTGAAAAAGTGAATTTATATGAATGCAGAAATTGTTTGCTCACTGGGAAATTAATATCCAACTAATTATTAACAACTGTGTGGAGTTTGTGACAGCAACTATGTGAGCTTATTACAGTATTTTAGACACTATGTCACAATAGACACAAAACGTGCATATTTGTGAGTCTCAGCTTTTAATAGTTTGTAGCTGAAACCATTCGAACTCCAGACATTTATGTAAAAGACCCAGTCCCGCGCCCCTTCGGGATCCATCGTTGTCTCACAAACACCACTCTAGCTCAGCCCCCATTAATCACAAAGACTAACGGATGCACAACAAATATAAAAAGCCAAAGGTTCACCCCAGAAGTCTGTAGCTCAAACACACAATGTTTAAAAGGTGTTAAAAGTCCAAAACACGCCAGCGTTACGGTGGGACTCGTTGGGTTAAGGGGACTATACCATTCCCTAATGCATCTTGCGCAAGTATAAGGTTGGAATTCATTAGGTTAAAATGTAAAGTATTTAACTCACATCACTATCCATATGTTGCTTAGTTCCATTCTCTATACAGCACTTTCCCCCTTATTCTCCATTCTGGCCATTCTGGCAACATCCCTCTCCATTCTCTGTTACCTAGTGATATGTAACATGCATTTTACAGAACATGTGTCAAAGTAATAAAAAGACAAAACATGTGCATTTTGGTTAAGAGACATGTGCTTTGAATCAAACAACTAGCTTGTGGAAATGGGTTAAAGGCATTACTCACATCACAGAAAGTTTTGAATCCATCAATGATCAGCCTGTAGCCAGTACAGCGGCAGAGGTTTCCTTTGAGAATGTGGTCAAAAAACTGTCAATAGTGTTTGAAAATAGCTAGCTCCTACAACTAATGTTTTTGTAGAAACCTTTGGACTACTCAATATTATAAAAATAACAATAATAGTAAATAGCCTATGTTTTATATTTTATCTATAAAATATAGAGAAATTACCTCCTAGAAGCCTCTCTGATGTCCTCCATGTTGGGCTGTGGTTTGTTCCTCAGTAAAGTGTACATGGACATCACCATGCCTGGAGTACAGAACCCACACTGAGACCCATGGGCCTTGACTATACGCTCCTTGAAGAACATAGACATATCAGCTTTCCTTACAATGAATGGAGAGCTCCACTTGTAGGATTTAGGATCACAAAACCCTATATAACCCTATAGTTGCACCTATCTGAACCGGATGCAGTTTGGTTTTGGTGCTGCCGATACCCTCCACTGTTACCACAGCAGCCCCGTGCAGTGTGCAGATGGGCTGCAGATGGGCTGAAGACAGGCGTTAACAGTGTAGTGGCTAGGATCAGAGGTCAAGGATATTACAAGCAGTGCCGTCTCGAATGGAATAGAATAGTGTGACGCAAACTGAAGAAGATTCCAGTCACTTTACCCCAAAACTGGGTTTCTCAGTCATGATATTTTGTGGCGGTGTTATTTAGTAAAATATTAAATTAAATGGTTTGCTTCCCACATATAGTTGTGAGGGCAGTATTAGAACGAAAGGATACAGAACTCTGTTGGGGAGTTGGTCATATCTGGACACCATGACCGTGCAGGCCCCACAGCCACTCCCTCCACAACCATACTTAGTCCCAGTTAAAAGCACTATATAGAGAAGAGATACATGTAGATGATTTTGGCTAAGCATTTTGAAATGACTCACTGCGACTCAACCCTGCACCTTAGAGGCTGCTGCCCTATATACATATATACATGGTCCCGTGTGGCTCAGTTGGTAGAGCATGGTGTTTGCGATTCCAGGGTTGTGGGTTCGATTCCCACGGGGGACCAGTACGGAAAAATAAATAAATAAATGAAATGTATGCATTCACTACTGTAAGTCGCTCTGGATAAAAGCGTCTGCTAAGTGACTAAAATGTAAAAAAAAGACAGAATAACTGGCCACTTTAATAATGGAACACTAGTCACTTTAATAATGTTTACATACTGCTTTACTCACCTCATATGTATATACTGTATTTAGTCAATGTCACTCCATCATTGCTCGTCCTAATATTTATAGATTTCTTAATTCCATTCTTTTACTTTTAGATTTGTGTATTGTTGTGAATTGTTAGATACTACTGCACTGTTGGAGCTAGGAACACACGCATTTTGCTACACCCGCAATAACATCTGCTAAAAATGTGTATGTGACCAATAAAATTACATTTGATGAACATAGACATTATGTGCTGTTATTTACATAAAAAAGGTGTTGTTATTTTGTTGAGGAGAAGTACCTTTCCTTCTGAGGAATTTGAGGAGCACCTCCTCTGGATTGGCATTCCTCTCTAAGATCTGAAATATGTACATCCGTCAAAGCACACACACACACACACACACACACAAACACAATCTATTCTAAGACAACCAAGCCTCTGTCTGTGAGAAAACAGTAACAAGGCATATCTACATCAGGAGACAGGAAAGTCCCTGGAGACAGGAAAGGACCCTGGAGAGTCAAAATGATATCACGGGTGGCTTGAGAATGTCATACTCTCTGCATCTAATCTATAGTATTATCTGTGACTATAATCAGGGTATTGGTGTATCAGTCTGCTGACAATCATGTGCTTTACATAAAAGTGAACATTTTGAGGTGAGAGGACTGGAGGAATATGCATCAATATTTTGAATACTGCATAATAAATATGTCAATGCAGAAAAACTATAGATTATACAAAATTATACATTTTACAATGCAGCCTTTTGTTTAATATTTTCTTACAGTGTTGAAGTGATATGATTTCCTCATACTAACCATAGAAATAATAGAAAATATCACAAACACAATATATATTTACCAGACAACTGCATTGCGTAAATGACAATTACTATTCAATTTCAAATCAAATTTTATTTTATTTGTCACATACATATGGTTAGCAGATGTTAATGCGAGTGTAGCGAAATGCTTGTGCTTCTAGTTCCGACCATGCAGTAATATCTAACAAGTAATCTAACAATTCCACAACAACTACCTTATACACACAAGTGTAAAGGAATGAATAAGAATATGTACATAAAAATAGATGAATGAGCGATGGCCGAACGGCATAGGCAAGATGCAGTAGATGGTATAGAGTACAGTATATACATATGAGATGAGTAATGTAGGGTATGTAAACATTATATAAAGTGGCATTGTTTAAAGTGGCTAGTGATACATTTATTACATACATTTTTCATTAGTGGCTCGAGATGAGTCAGTATGTTGGCAGCAGCCACTCAAAGTTAGTGATGGCTGTTTAACAGTCTGATGGCCTTGAGATAGAAGCTGTTTTTCAGTCTCTCGGTCCCCGCTTTGATGCACCTGTACTGACCTCACCTTCTGGATGATAGCGGGGTGAACAGGCAGTGGCACGGGTGGTTGTTGTCCTTGATGATCTTTTTGGCCTTCCTGTGACATCGGGTGGTGTAGGTGTCCTGGAGGGCAGGTAGTTTGCCCTCAGTGATGCGTTGTGCAGACCTCACCACCCTCTGGAGAGCCTTACGGTTGTGGGCGGAGCAGTTTCCGTACCAGGCGGCGATACAGCCCGACAGGATGCTCTCGATTGTGCATCTGTAAAAGTTTGAGAGTGTTTTTGGTGACAAGCCGAATTTCTTCAGCCTCCTGAGGTTGAAGAGGCGCTGCTGCTCCTTCTTCACCACGCTGTCTGTGTGGGTGGACCATTTCAGTTTGTCCGTGATGTGTATGCCGTGGAACTTAAAACTTTCCACCTTCTCCACTACTGTCCCGTCGATGTGGATAGGGGGCTGCTCCCTCTGCTGTTTCCTGAAGTCCACGATCATCTCTTTTGTTTTGTTGACATTGATTGTGAGGTTATTTTCCTGACACCACACTCCGAGGGCCCTCACCTCCTCCCTGTAGGCCGTCTCGTTGTTGTTGTTAATCAAGCCTACCACTGTAGTGTCATCTGCAAACTTGATGATTGAGTTGGAGGCGTGCATGGACACGCAGTCATGGGTGAACAGGGAGTACAGGAGAGGGCTGAGAACGCACCCTTGCAGGGCCCCAGTGTTGAGGATCAGCGGGGTGGAGATGTTGTTTCCTACCCTCACCACCTGGGGGCGGCCCGTCAGGATGTCCAGAACCCAGTTGCACAGGGCGGGGTTGAGACCCAGGGTCTCAAGCTTAATGACGAGTTTGGAGGGTAGTATGTTGTTAAATGCTGAGCTGTAGTCGATGAGCAGCTTTCTTACATATGTATTCCTCTTGTCCAGATGGGTTAGGGCAGTGTGCAGTGTGATTGCGTCGTCTGTGGACCTATTGGGGCGGTAAGCAAATTGGAGTGGGTCTAGGGTGTCAGGTAGGGTGGAGGTGATATGGTCCTTGACTAGTTTCTCAAAGCACTTCATGATGACGGAAGTGAGTGCTACGGGGCGATAGTCATTTAGCTCAGTTACCTTAGCTTTCTTGGGAACAGGAACAATGGTGGCCCTCTTGAAGCATGTGGGAACAGCAGACTGGGATAAGGATTGATTGAATATGTCCGTAAACACACCAGCCAGCTGGTCTGCGCATGCTCTGAGGACGCGGCTGGGGATGCTGTCTGGGCCAGCAGCCTTGCGAGGGTTAACACGTTTAAATGTTTTACTCATGTTAGCTTCGGTGAAGGAGAGCCCACAGGTTTTGATAGCGGGCCGTGTCAGTGGCACTGTATTGTCCTGTCAATTGAGCTGCTCAGCAAAAGGAAAATATACTGTCCTCTGCAGTTTGAAAATGTAGCCTAATGTTATTCCAAAAGACCAGTACAGTATAAATGGTCAAACCAACATATAATGGAGAGTAAATACAGTGTTGATCCAATATGATTAAGCAGTCTGGCTTTTTTTTACACAGGCAGCCCCATTCGGATCTTTTGCTCCATTATTGGCAAAAGATCTGATTTTAAAAATATATATATTTAACCTTTATTTAACTAGACAAGTCAGTTAAGAAAAAAATATTATTTACAATGACGGCTGATCAAACCCGGACGACGCTGGGCCAATTGGGACTCAGTTGTGATACAGCCTGTATTCGAACCAGGGTATCTGTAGTGACGCCTCAAGCACTGAGACAGAGTACCATATTACCATACTAAGGTTTATATAATAGCCTCAGCTATGGGACTTGCATCTAAATGGTTGTATACAATGATTTAATAAGATTAAAGCTATTTGGAATATGTTGAGAGGCTTTGTACTGATGTTAATGTGATAGAATTGTATTTCTGTTCAAAGCTTAACTTAGTCATCGGCACGCCCCCAGGGACACAGACAAGACCTGGCGTCATGAGACAGCCTTTTTCTGTCATTCCGAATAAAACCCCCACCCAGGGTTACTTTCTTCAGACCAGGCCTCCACTCCATTACGAGTTGGCCAATAGGTTTGACCATGTATTCCTCTACTGAACTTTAACCATACCACATGGTTAAACTATCGATACAGAATAAGAACAAGTCTTTGATATTAAGTACTAGTCTGCAGCGAGAATTCGGTATCATCGAATGCGAAGACCGACGAAACATCCATTCTATAACGACGCTAATGAATGTCGCTTTGAAAGATCCATTGTAACCGAGAGAGAGAACGTGGACAAAAACTCTCCAACAGGACAAAAACTCTCCAACAAGGATCCCGACACACACTGAGCGTAAATATATATTGATTGCAATTGTTCCCGAATGAGTGAGCGTTCATGTGCGAAGAATTAGCATATCAATTGTTAATATTAATGAACTCTGTGTGCCTCATCAGCTGCCCTTTATGACCCTTTGTTTAACCAGACACCAGCCATGCCGGTTTAGCACACTAGGGCACATTTCTCTACCAATTCTTTGTGACGATAATTACTGTTTCTTTGCTTTCTGTGAATTACTTAGTTTAGTAAATAAATGATTTTAAGACAATTGATGTATGGATGACTTTTAGTAAAGACTGGGTTCGTGCACATACAACAATTTACGACGTTTGGAATGAGGCGCGCGCGAGGTAAAATACACCATTTAAACCAGAAGATAATCGACCTATACTATAATATAATATTTAATGTTATAATATAGGAAAGTTATATTAGGAAAATTATAACTTTGTAATCTGAATATTTTCCTTGGTGCCCCGATCTCCTAATTAATTACAGTTAAATGATTAATCAGTTTAATCGCGTGATAATAATTACAGGGAGTTATTTTGATAAACATGTATTCAGTTAATGGTGCCCAAAGACACGACACTGCTATGCTTATGACCGAAAATAACTTCTGGACATCAGAACAGAGATTACTCACCGTGGACTGGAAGAAACTTTTTCCTTTAACAAATCCGACAAGAAGGATATCCTGCTTTCACTGGAACAGGCCCAGATCCACGCCTTTTGTGTGAAGAAAAGACGCAGGAAAAGGGACCGCAGATCGGGCAGTCTTCTGAGAATCCGTAGGCGAGCGAGTAAACTCCCACTGCCATCCGTTCTTCGTGATAACGTGCAATCATTGGAAAATAAAATTGATGATCTATGAATAAGATTATCTTACCAACGGGACATCAAAAACTGTAACATCTTATGATTCACCGAGACGTGGCTGAACGACGATACAGACAATATAGAGCTAGCGGGATTTTCCATGCACAGGCAGAACAGAGGGGTGAGGGTGTAAGACGAGGGGGGGTGTGTGTGTCTATTTGTCAGCTGGTGCGCGATGTCTAATATTAAAGAAGTCTCGAGGTATTGCTCGCCTGAGGTAGAGTACCTTATGATAAACTGTAGACCACACTATCTACCAAGAGAGTTCTCATCGATATTATTCGTAGCAGTCTATTTACCACCACAGAACGAAGCTGGAACTAAGACTGCTCTCAACTAACTCTATAAGGCCATAAGCAAAGAAAACAATGCACCCAGAAGCGGCGCTCCTAGTGGCCGGGGACTTTAATGCAGGCAAACTTAAATCAGTTTTACCACATTTTTACCAGCATGTCACATGTGCAACCAGAGAAAAAAAATCCTAGACCACCTTTAATCCACACACAGAGATGCATACAAAGCTCTCCCCCACCCTCCATTTGGCACATCTGACCATAATTCTAGCCTCCTGATTCCTGCTTACAAGCAAAAACTAAAGCAGGAAATACCAGTGACTCGCTCAATATGGAAGTGGTCAGATGATGCGGATGCTACACTACAGGACTGTTTGGCTAGCACAGACTGGAATATGTTCCGGGATTCATCCAATGGCATTGAGGAGTACACCACCTCAGTCATCGGCTTCATCAATAAGTGCATTGACGATGTCGTCCCCACAGTGACTGTACGTACATATCCCAACCAGAAGCCATGGATTACAGGCAACATCCGCATCGAGCTAAAGGCTAGAGCTGCCGCTTTCAAGGAGCGGGAGACTAATCCAGACTCTTATAAGATATCCTGCTATGCTCTCAGACGAACCATCAAACAAGCAAAGCGGCAATACAGGATTAAGGATTAAGATTGAATCCTACTACACCGGCTCTAATGCTTGTCGGATGTGGCAGGGCTTGAAAACTATTACGGACTACAAACAAAACCCAGACGCGAGCTGCCCAGTGACGCGAGCCTACCAGATGAGCTAAATGCCTTTTATGCTTGCTTCGAGGCAAGCAACACTGAAGCATGCACGAGAGCACCAGCTGTTCTCGATGACTGTGTGATAACGCTCTCGGTAACCGATGTGAACAAAACCTTTAGACAGGTCAACATTCACAAATCTGCTGGGCCAGACGGATTACCAGGACGTGTACTCAAAGCATGCGTGGACCAACTGTCAAGTGTCTTCACAAACATTTTCAACCTCTCCCTGACCGAGTCTGTAATACCTACATGTTCCAAGCAGACCACCATAATCCCTCCCTTTTGTACACTGCTGCTACTCGCTGTTTATTATCTATGCATAGTCACTTCACCCCCACCTACATGTACAAATTACCTCAATGTAGCTGTACCCCCGCACACTGTGCCCTGTGTATATAGCCTCTTTATTCTTATTGTGTTACTTTTTTATTTTAGTATACTTGGTAAATATTTTCTTAACTCTTCTTGAACTGCGCTGTTGGTTAAGGGCTTGTAAGTAAGCATTTCACGGTAAAGTCTACACTTATATCCGCGCATGTGACAAATAAAGTTTAATTTGATATGACATAGAAAATCAATTCATAGCAACTGTTGGGGGAGGACATGATTGACGTTTACTCAAAAGCAGCAATCTGAAACTCGGAACTATCATTTGTGGCAGTTTAAATACCTTTGGAATTGACCAATGTCACATGGCTTGAGCTTGACAATCATTTACACACATTATCAAGAAAGTTATATCATGACAAAGAAACATTACATATACACTATAGAGCCGTATTTAAACACGCATGCGTACTTGCGAAAACCGGTCACTGGTTGGTTCCGGAAAGAGTATTTTTGTTAGGTCGATAGAACTGAAATCGGGTGTTTGAATTTGTTCTTTCTCTAACCGTTTTTTTATCTGCATAAATTTCGGTAGGTGACCTGCATACTTTGCACATTCGGTTGACAATTTAATCTACACGTGTCTGTTTAAACTAACATTGGCTAGCTAGAGTTCTTTTTCAGGCATTGTTCGCTAGCAAGCACAACTTGGCTAACGTTACCTAGCAAACTAAATAGCTAACAACGTTAGCTATCATGTCGGGAGAACTGACTTTGTTAGATATGGCACGTTGAAACACATGTTTTAAGGAACTACCCACTGTAGAGACACCTAGTTGCCATATAGACGTCCTTTGGTTCAAGTTTTGTTTGCATTACAGGAAAGGGTGACTTGTTAGCTGCTATGGGAGTTTAGCAGGTGCCACACGAACAAGCAAGGCCTGGCTGAACAGGCGCATGGGGGAAGGTCCCCGTGCTCACAATAAAGCCTACCATCTTGGATGGCAACTAAGCAGGCTAGCAAGCTAACTTCACCTAACTACATTTTGATTGTAATCTAGCTTTGTCATGATGAATATAAAACAATGTTAACTTTGCCAGTTATCCAAATTACCAGGTGTGGCTTGCTAAAAGATATCCAGAACAAGGCATAGCATAGCTCTGACTGGCTCGCATGGGCCTAACGTTACATAAATCCTGTTGGGCAGAGCACGTTTCCAACTAGCTATACATGGCCTGCTAATGTTTACTAGTTATCTTGACCGTGCTCACTCAGACGTTAATGTTAAACTTTTCTCATCCAGAGTGTCTTTTATGAATAATCAAAAGCAGCAAAAGCCAACGCTAACCGGCCAGCGTTTCAAAACGAGGAAAAGAGGTAAGTTGGGCATCTTCATTGTCGACCAATTGACCACTACTTTTTTTGGGTTCAACTAGTTATGTCAAAATGCTACCAGTGGTGAAATCCTGGCATGTTTTTCAACAGATGAAAAGGAGAGATTTGACCCTACTCAGTTTCAAGAAAGTATCGTACAAGGCTTGAATCAAACTGGCTCTGATTTGGAAGCTGTTGCAAAATTCCTTGATGCCTCTGGCGCCAAGCTTGACTACCGCCGGTATGCAGAGACACTCTTTGACATCCTGGTGGCTGGCGGAATGCTTGGTGAGTACAGATCTTTAAGTAGTGTTGAAAGTCAGTAACTTTCAGGGATCCCGTGCCTCCTTGCAAAGTCCCACCCATCTGACCTTCTTCTACAATGTGTTTTGAGAAGGAAAGAGGATTCAAGGAAAGTTTGAGGAAGTGGAGTGTTGGAAGTCAGTTTCCATACTGTTTGGAAAGCTGCTGTTGTCCAGATCAGCACGCTGACACTTTCCTTTCTCCCCCTTCACCTGTCTGCAGCCCCAGGAGGTAGTATATCTGATGACCTGACCCGCACAGAGTTCTGCCTCTTCACGGCACAAGAGGACCTTGAGACAATGCAAGCATATGCTCAGGTAAAAGGATGTGGAAATCATTTTATTAGGGGAAAGTATCTATATCCAACTATACATATACACATCTGTCTAGAAGCTCTACCCAGCTAATCAATGCTGTATAATGAATTTACCACAATTTCACATCTTCCTTTGTTTTGGACTTGTAGGTTTTTAACAAGCTGATCCGGCGTTACAAGTACCTGGAGAAAGGGTTTGAGGAGGAGATCAAGAAGGTGAGACAGTTGGTTTGAACTCTTGCTTGGCAGTTGGCACTGATGGAATGGGATATTTTATTTCCACAACAAAGAACTAAAACATTTACCCTGCAGGCTCATTATTATATCTACTCCACAGTTGCTGCTGTTTTTAAAAGGGTTCACCGAATCAGAACGCAACAAGCTGGCCATGCTCACTGGCATTCTGTTGGCCAATGGAAACATATCAGCCGCTGTCATTGGAAGTCTCTTCAACGAGAACGTGGTCAAAGAGGGTGAGTATCTGCCAGCCCACCACTGTCTTTACCTGGACCTGTCCAATAAGAGCTGCTTGTTTTTCATTTTGACAAATGTTTGGTTACGGTGGGACCTGATGAACATGACCCTATTCACTGGATAGCCACCTTTTTGTTAAATGGTCTCTGAAATGGACACAGTATTCAAACAACTTAAAACATTTTATGAACCCAATGTCTCTGAAATGAACGTTTTTAGTTCATACAAAATAGTGATTTGAGTGCTGTTCATTGCAGGGTACCTGCTACTTTGACTGTTGCTTTATGACTGTTTGCAGGGGTATCTGCAGCCTTTGCTGTGAAACTGTTCAAGTCCTGGATCTATGAAAGGGACATCAACGCTGTTGCTGTCGCTCTCCGCAAAGTTGGCATGGACAACAGGCTGATGGTAAAGCTACAATTCCTTACTTGATTTTTATTTGATTTTTTTCCCCCTCCAAGGATACCAATACATATAGAAGAGTATGTGGCGCTTTCCTCAACACAGATTAAAGGGATGGTTCTCCAAAGTGACATACGTTTCCTTACAACATTTAATGGAGCCGGAGAGGATGGCTGCTGTTTAATTGGCTCTTAACCAACTGTGCTATTGTTTTTTATTTTTGCGTTTGTAACTAATTTTGTAGATAATGTTGCAGCTACCATCTCTTATGACCGAATTGAGATTCTGGACATCAGAACAGCGATTACTCACCTGGAATTGGACAAATAATGTTTCTTTAATGAGTTGGACGAGAGGGATTTACTCCAGACACCCGAACAGGCCCTCATCCCTGTCGTTCACAACAAGAGAAAGATTTTGCGGAAGGAGATCGGGGGTGCCTTGTGAGGATTAGGCGACGAGTGGCTAATCTGCCTTTGCCATCCGTACTGTTAGCCAACGTACAATCACTGGAAAATAAATGGGACGAACTAAAAGCATGTATATCCTACCAACGGGACATTAACTGTCATCTTATGTTTCACCGAGTCCTGTGGCTGAACAACGACATGAATAACATACAGCTGGCGAGTTATACACTCTATCGGCAGGATAGAACAGCATCCTCTGGTAAGACAAGGGGTAGCGGCCTATGTATATTTGTAGGAAGGAAGTCTCAAGGTTTTGCTCGCCTGAGGTAGAGTATTTCATGATAAGCTGTAGACCACACGATCTACCTAGTTTTCATGTGTATTTTTTCATTGCTGTCTACATACCACCACAGACCGATGCTGCACTAAGACCGCACTCAATGAGCTGTATACCACCATAAGCAAACAGGAAACCGCTCATCCAGGGGCGGCGCTCCTAGTGGCCGGGAACCTTAAATGCATGGGAAACTTAAATCAGTTTTACCTAATTTCTATCAGCATATTAAATGTGCAACCAGAGGGGGGGGACGGACTCTAGACCACCGTTATTCCACAAAGCTCTCCCTCGCCTTCCTTCCTGATTCCTGCTTACAAGAGAAAATTATAGCAGGAAGTACCAGTGACTCGGTCAATATTTTTTTTTTTTTTAAGTGGTCAGATGACGAAGATGCTGAACTACAGGACTGTTTTTTTGTTAGCACCGACTGGAATGTGTTCCGAGATTCTTTCGATGGCATTGAGGAGTACACCACATCAGTCACTGGCTTTATCAATAAGTGCATCAATGACATCATCCCCACAGTGACTGTACGTACATACCCCAACTAGAAGCCATGGATTACAGGCAACATCCACACCTGGTTAAAGGGTAGAGCTACCGCTTTCAAGGAGCGGGACTCTAACCCGGAAGCTTATAAGATATCCCGCTATGCCCTCCGAACCATCAAACAGGCAAAGCGTCAATACAGGATTAAGATCGAATCGTACTACACCGGCTCTGACGCTAGTTGGATGTGGCAGGGCTTGCAAACTATTAGACTACAAAGGGAAGCACAGCTGAGAGGCTCGTGTCACTGGGCAGGTATCGGGCTAAATAACTTCGAGGCAAGTAACACTGAAACATGGATGAGGGCATCAGCTGTTGCGGACGACTGTGTGATCACGCTCTCCGCAGCCGTTGTAAGACTTTTAAACAGGTCAACATTCACAAGGCCGCAGGGCCAGACGGATTACCAGGACGTGTACTCTGAGCATGCGCTCACCAACTCAAGTCTTCACTGACACTTTCAACCTCTCCCTGTCAGTCTGTAGTACCAACATGTTTCAAGCAGGCCACCATTGTCCCTGTGCCCAAGAACACTAAGGTAACTTGCCTAAATGACTAGAGACCCGTAGCACTCACATCTGTAGCCATGAAGTGCTTTGAAAGGCTGGTCATGGCTCACATCAACATCATTATCCCAGAAACCCTAGACCCACTCAAATTTGCATACTGCCACAACAGATCCACAGATGATGCAATCTCCATTGCACTCCACACTGCCCTTTCACACCTGGACAAAAGGAACACCTATGCGAGAATGCAAATCATTGACTACAGCTCAGCGTTCAACACCGTAGTGCCCTCAAAGCTCATCACTAAGCTAAGGACCCTGGGACTAAACACCTCCCTCTGCAACTGGATCCTGGACTTCCTGACGCGTTTCCCCAGGTGGTAAGGGTAGGTAACAACACGTCCTCCACAATGATCCTCAACACAGGGACCCCTCAGGGATGTGTGCTCAGTCCCCTCCTGTACTCCCTGTTCACTCATGATTGCACGACTCCAACACCATTAAGTTTGCCATTGACACAACAGTGATAGGCCTGAACAGCGACGAGACAGCCTATAGGGAGGTCAGAGACTTGCCCGTGTGGTGCAAGGACAACCTCTCCCTCAGTGTGATCAAGACTAAGGAGATGATTGTGGACTACAGGAAAAGGAGGACTGAGCACACCCCCATTCTCATTGACCGGGCTGTAGTGGAGCAGGTTGAGAGCTTCAAGTTCCTTGGTGTCCATATCACCAACAAACTAACATGGTCCAAGCACACCAAGACTGTCGTGAAGAGGGCACGACAAAACCTATTCCCCCTCAGGAGACTGAAAAGATTTGGCATGGGTCTTCATATCCTCAAAAGTTTCTACAGCTGCACCATCGAGAGCATCCTGACAGTTGCATCACTGCCTGGTATGGCAACTGCCCGGCCTCCGACTGCAAGTCACTACAGAGGCTAGTGCGTACGACCCAGGCTTTTAAACAGCTTCTACCCCCAAGCCATAAGACATCTAATCAAATGACTACCCAGACTATTTGCATTTTGTGTCCCCTTCTACGCTGCTGCGACTCTGTTATCTATGCATAGTCACTTTAACTCTACCTACATATTACCTCAACTAACAGGTGCCCCTGCACATTGACTCATAGCCTCGCTATTGTTATTTTGCTGCTGCTCTTTAGTTATTTCAAACTTAAAAAAAGTGTTTTACTTATTTTCTTAACTATTGTTGGTTAAGGGCTTGTAAGTAAGCATTTCACTATAAGGTCTACACCTGTTGTATTCGGCGCATGTGACAAATAAAGTTTGATTTGATTACCATGTAAGCCCTGTGTCATACTAATTCCACGGAAGGCCGAGTGTCTGCGGGTTTTCGCTCGTCCCTTGTACTTGATTGACTCAAGGTCACTAATTAGTAAGGCACTCCCCTCACCTGTTTGTCTAGGTCTTAATTGAAAGGAAAAACCAGCAGGCGCTAGGCCCTCCATGGAAATAGTTTGATACACCTGCTATAAGCAGTCTATGGACAAGGCATGACAGCAATCCATGCTTTGGTTGTATCCCTGGCACTGTTTCCATATGTTAACATTTTAGCATTTGTGGCACAAATCCCATTAGTCAATGGGACCGATATTAACATTTCACACCACTTTCAAATCCTCTGAGTGACTTTGTTGAGCTTCACAGTCAATTTTAGATACTTTTGGATGATTTGGACATGACGTGTGAAAAATGCCCTTCGCTCCCATGACTTTAATGGGATTTGTGCCACAAATGCTGAAATGTTAGCATGTTGAAATTGTGAGAGGGATACTAAACCAAAGCATGGATATTTGTTGTACCTTATCCATAGACTGCTTACAGGGTAAGGAAGCAAGTATAATTTTGTAATTTGGGTGAACTATCCCTTGAAGACTAGTTATAGTCTAAAAAGCATGTTCAATGGAGATTGTCTGTTGAACCAGCCCTAAGAGTTTTTATATAGGCCTTTTAGATTTAAAACAAAATCTTGAATTGGAACTAATTACTTGTATTAATATCTGTCACAGGAGCTCTTTCCTGCCAACAAGCGGAGCTGTGAGCATTTTTCTAAGTACTTCACCGATGCGGGACTGAAGGAGCTGTCAGACTTTGCCAGGAACCAGGAGGCCATCGGGTCCCGTAAGGAGCTGCAGAAAGAGCTCCAGGAGATGATGGCCCGCGGGGACAACTTCAAAGATGTGAGGGCCGGCTTCTCTATTATTCTTATACAGTGGGCTCAAAGTATTGGGACAGTGACACATTTGTGTTTTTTGTCTCTACTGCATGCAGAACTTGGTATTTGAAATGATACAATGACCGGTTAAAGTGCACACTGTCAACTGAGACTGAGGACCAAAAGTATTGGGACAAATTCACTTGTGTATTAAAGTAGTCAACAATTTAGTATTTGGTCCCATATTCCTAGCATGCAACGATTCTAGCGTATTACTCAAGAAGCCTAGAGGCTGTAATCGCTACCAAAGGTGCTTCAACAAAGTACTGAGTAAAGGGTTTAAAGTTTTTGCTTTGTCATTATGGGATGTTGTGTGTAGATTGAGGAAAAACGTTTTAAATCCATTTTAGAGTAAGGCTGTAATGTAACAAAGTGGAAAAGTCAAGGGGTCCGAATGCACTGTACAGTTCATATAAGGAAATAAGTCAATTGAAATACATTTTAGGCTTTTTTTTATGGATTTCACATGACCATGGGTGGCCCTGGGAAGGCATCAGCCCACCCACTTGGGAGCCAGACCCAGCCAATCAGGAGTTTTCTTCCACAAAAGGACTTTATTATAGACAGAAACACTCGTCAGTTTCATCAGCGTTCCGGGTGGCTGGTCTCTACCGATCCTGCAGGCAAAGAACATGGTTGTGGAGGTGGATCTGGGCTCGCGTGGTTACACATGGTCTGCATTTCTGAGGCTGGAAGTACCTGCAAAACTCTCTAAAATGGCTTATGGTAGAGAAATAAACGTTAAATCCTCTGGCAACAGCTCTGGTGGCCATTCCTCTAGTCAGCAGAGGAATTGCACGCTCCCTCAACTTGAGACATCTGTGACATTGTGTTGTGTGACAACTGCACATTTTAGTGGCCTTTTGTCCTCAGCACAAGGTGCACCTGTGTAATAAGCATGCTGTTTAATCAGCTTCTTGATATAGTCCACACCTGTCGGGTAGATGGATTATTTTGGCAAAGGAGAAATGCTCACCTACAGGGAAGTAAACAAATTAAAATAAACTTTTTGTGCATACAGTATGGAGATTTTTTGTTAAAAAATGTCCACTCATGAAACATTGGGCCAACACTTTACATGCGTTTTTATATTTTGTGTGTGTATATACACACACACACACACACGATAGCTGGGCATTGTTCAGTGACATGTTCCCTGCTTTGTTTAGATAATTGCCTACGTCAGGGAGGAGATGAAGAAGACCAGCATCTCTGAACAACTGATGATCGGCATCGTGTGGTCCAGTGTCATGAGCTGTGTGGAATGGAACAAGAAGGAAGAGCTGGTCTGCGAACAATCTATCAAACACTTGAAGGTAAATGCTTTGTAACTGTAGACTTCTGCGTTCTTGAACAGGTCTCTTGCCAAAGATTTCTCAATGAGACAAACCTAGATGAAGGTTAAATGAGTTGCTGCTAAGTTAACTTCAGATTAGTGTTTGTGGAACTGTATTGGAAGAGGGTGGGGCGGTACTAATATGGGCCAGATTGGAGTGGGATTAGGTTTTAGTTCAGTCAACCACTTTTTGCCCCCCCCCCCCCCCCCCCCCGTATAGCGGTTAAGAGTGTTGGGCAAGTAACCGAAATGTCGCCGGTTCAAATCCACACGCTGACTAGGTGAAAGTACTGTCAATGTGCCCTTAAGCAAGGCACTTAACCCTAATTGCTGTGGATAAGAGCATCGGTTAAATGACTCAAATGTAAATGTAGGTGCTTATATTGCTGCTGTGCTTGCCCCTAACATCTTGTCATTGCAAACAAGAATCTGTTCTTAATTGACTTGCCTATTTAGTAAATTTAAGATTGGATACATGGAAACTAATTGGTCCTCTCTCCACCACAGCATTAGTCCTCTCCTGAAGGTGTTCACCTCCCAAGGAGGCGCTGAGATCATCTAGTCTCTAACCCTCCTGTACCCTAACCCTGTGTCTTTCTCTCTTCCCCACAGCAATACAGTCCTCTCCTGAAGGCATTCACCTCCCAGGGAGCCTCTGAGATCATCCTGCTGGTGAAGATCCAGGAGTACTGCTATGACAACATCCACTTCATGAAGGCCTTCCAGAAGATTGTGGTGCTCCTCTACAAAGGTGTGGGCCCTGGTTGAAAGTTGTGCACTCTAAAGGGAATAGGGTGCCATTTGGGATGGACTGTGTGTGGGGGCAGGGCACAATAGCTCTCATGTGACATGTCATTTTTGTACGTTCATTAGGTACCAAACGGAATAAAATAGACTGAAACGGGGACAGACTTCCCCAGACTTGTCTAATAAGAAACATTCAATTTTGTTTTCCATTGGGGCTTTATGGTGTGCCCTAATGAACCCTGGTCCCCTGGCTTTTATGACCTTTGACCTAACATTCTTATGTTCCTTGTTCTCGCCCCCTCTCCCAACACAGCTGATGTTTTGAGTGAAGAGGCCATTCTTAAGTGGTACACAGAGGCCCACGTTGCTAAAGGAAAGAGTGTTTTCCTCGAGCAGATGAAGAAATTTGTTGAGTGGCTGAAGCATGCAGAGGAAGGTAAAGAGAACACGTTTTCATAGTAAATAGTCACCTTTTTGAAAAACACAAGTTCTCTTTAATATTGATGTTGATGTGAATTGTAATGTTCTGATTTGAGTCGACTCTTTTCTGTCTTCCAGAGTCTGAGTCCGAGGAGGAGGAAGAGAACTGAGAACTCAAGCCTCCGTATGTGCATTTTAAACAGCACAGTAGGAGCAGTAGAATGTTACTGAAGTGCTAGACTCTCCCAGTCCTGTTTTTCTATTTTACCTTCTGGTTTCTTTCACCCCTCTTCAACATTTACATTTAATTCAAGAGCTGTGATATCAACAGTACACTCCTTATTAGATTTTATTTGAAACTTACCCTTAATAGTTCACATATATTGTGAATTAAAACCTCAATCATAAAATGAACAAATTAAGTGTTGATTTGTTTGGAAAGATGCAGAAATGAACCCCCTTTTTTTAATTAGTATTTCATTCTACTTGATGATTAAGATACTCTATTGATGTTGCTGCATCCAGTCTAAAGTCTGATAAACCATGATATCCCTGATACAGCAGTATCTGTTAATATTGCAGAAGTGCGCCTTCTTGCCGTGTGACTTAAAGGCACCCTAAAATGACAAGTCATTGCCTTCTCGCCAAAGGATTTACCGGTAGTCCTATCCTCATGTTAGCTCCTTTCCTTACCTTGGCCTTTTGGACAAACCTGTAATGAACAGTTGAATTGGTGATCAGATGAACGTTGTGCAGTGACTGTCATCTTGGTAGAACCACCTTTTGACCTGACTGACATCCTCTCTGGAAGATGAATTGCCAGCTAAGTAATTAATATTGGTTACTACTTTCTTGAATCTGATTAAACCAATTTACTTTTTTTTTAAGAAATAAAGATGACTTATTCATATTGTTTTGATTATTTATGGTATACATTGTATGTTTGGTGTGTAGCAATGCAATCAATTACTATACTTTAACATGGCTGCCTGCTGTGCTAATACATCTCTACCTGAGGTCCCAAATTCAAACACAGCTTAATGTTATTACTGGGTAAACCTGATGAGTGTACTACACAATCCACAGTAAATGGTCTTGTCTTGAGTGATTAAATATATATATATATATATATATATATCTATCACACACACACAAGGCTGTGTTTACACAGGCAGCACAATTCTGATCTTTTGCCCAATTATTGACAGAAGAGCTGATCTGATTGGTCAAGTTAGTGGAAAAAGATCAGAGTTGGACTGCCTCTGTAAACTTGGCCTAAAGGTCTTTTACATGCACATTCAAGCCGTCAGTCCAATATTATTTTGAAAGTAGTTTAATGATTGTTTACAAGTCAAATAATATATATTTTTAACTTATTGTACAAAAATACATTTTTTTTTTCTTCTCAAACAGCTTGTCATTGTTTATGTGCAGAGGACAATTGTCTTCCATAAGTTAGGAGAAATTCAAGTATGTTTACAACAATGCTACACATTACAATAGACTTGGAGGTAGGCCTATAATTCTATTAGGTTATATACATTCAGAGGTCTTCATTGAGGTAAAAGTGTATTGCAATCAGTGTGCAACAAGTTATTTGTTTTGGATAATTCATAAATAAGATTGTAATTTTTATCTTGCGTGATTTTAAAGTAATTTAATTTATACCCAAATCAATGCGTAAAATAAAAATATTGTGTTAAGCTTCAAGGTGTAGAAGGTCCAGTGCAGTCAATTCTGTTCCGGTCTTTTAAATTCTATTGTGCTGATGAAACTAACACTGTAAAAGTATGAAAACATTTGATCAGTGTTTTCCTGATAGTTGCTGGTTGAAAATACAATCTACACAGGACCTTCTGATCAGCAGGTTTGCATGGGTGGGAGTTTTGACTTTCCATGGTGATGTCACCATGCGGTTAATTGGCTAATACACCATGACCTATAAGAGTTCCAAACTTCTCTGCCAATAACGGCTAGTTTTCAGTTTACCCTTCCGACTCAGACCACTCCCAGACAGTCCTAGCAAAATTCTTGCTTGAGAAAGTTTTGTGCTAAAAAGCAGTTTTTTTTCCCATTTTAATGGAAATCTATTACATTAAGGTACTTTGTTAAGTAGAAATGATTTGATGGTGATATAAAAACAGCTGCATTGGGCCTTCAAAGGTGCAACCAGTACACATGCAGAACTATTGTGTTTGTGAATTGTGAAAAGGCTTGTGCAATACATGCAAGTAAACATTTCTCAACATACGGTATAACATTGAGCTCCCAAAAGCAGTGTTTACATATATGTATGTTACGTTTTCTTCTGTTCCACACCATGTTACATTTGACATGGAATATGATTTGATGTTGTGGTAAAGTTTGTAAACGCCAAGTGGGGTTGCTTCTGCTGTACTAGTGGGTTGAGGCCTACATATAACACTTTCATTCATCATATTTGAATTCAAGCACATTTATATTTGTTTTGCCTCCCCCATTTAGATTTCAAGACTCCCATGAAAGCAGTGGCTTATACTCATTTGCTAAGTGAACTATCCTGGTTAAAATGAAATACAATTTTACAGCTACCAAAGCATATTTGGGGCTATTGAATTGAGTTTGAATATATAATAATCAAGCAAGGCACCCTCTACTCAGTTGGCAAAAGATGAGTCAGTCAGGAGACAAGCCAACCAGTCCACTACTCTACTGACAGCAACCGCTGCATGGCCTAGGCTTGGGTTACAACCATGTGACTGGCTGCATGGGGGAGGCGAGACTGTGTTTTTAGGAGCGCGACACTAGGGCTTACTATTTCTGATACCGAAATAGCCCACAGTCAGGTGGAACCTTACACATTGTGCTCGAGTTACAATTTGACCAAAACACAGTGGATAAGACGCACGTGTAAGGAACGGAAAGTGCATTTCAGTGGGGGGGGGGGGTTTGTCCTAAGATTTAGCAAAAATATGTACAAAGTTATATCTTTTTTTTTTTTTTTACACTCGTAGGTACATGTAAACATCTGTGTGACTTGGTATGCTTCCTTGTTGCATCCTTGTCTTGACAGTAGTGCGTGCCCATGTCAAATGGCTGTGGGCTTTTCTCCATCTCTGAGCTGTGAGGGTAGAGAAATTGTAGTAGTTTACATTGAAATAAAACCGTTGAAATACTATTGATTGGGATGGCTGTTATGGAATTGCTCCAGTGTTAAATAAAGTACTGACCCATTATCTAAATGTAGCCAAATCCCATCCATTTTATTTTGTGGAGATTACGTGCAGCCTTCCATGATAGCCCACAGCCTGTCAACCAATATATACTGATTTATTTTGAGGACTCACCGTTTTCCTCTGGTTACTGAGACAGAAAGTGCATATGGGCCTTAGCGGGGGGCTGCTGCTACTGCTGTTGGTGCTGCTCTGCAGGATGCTGTGGTACCTGAGACAGGGCTGTCCGTCCAAACACTCGTCCCCCAGCAGCAGCACGTTGGCAAGGTGGGAGATGTAGCTGGACGCCAGGCGCAGCGTCTCGATCTTGGACAGTTTCCTGTCTGCCGGTTCTGTGGGGATGAGGGTGCGCAGCGCGGTGAACGCCGTGTTCACGCTGTGGGTCCTGTCCCGTTCCCGCGCGTTGGCTGCCTGTCTCTGTTTGCTAACGCCGGGCAGACGCCTGCTGCACCCCCTCTCCCTCTGCCTGGCTCCCTCCCGGCACCCTCCCTGAGGGCTACAGCCACCGCCCGTCGACTTGTTGTCGGAGCTCTCCTCGCTTCCGCTATCCAGCTCGTCCAGGTCGGAGGGGAAACCGTCCGGCGCGGCACCCTGTTCGCTCCCTGTGGACTTCATGGTGGACCTGACTGGGTGTCTAAGGCGGGGGACTGAGCTGGGGTTTGGGACTGGCTCTGCAACTGTGTCTGTTTCATGGCGCAGCCGACTGCTGCCAACCACTTTATAAAAGCAGAGTGAAAATAGCACCTGGGACCAGCTGCCGCCGTGTGATCCGGTGACTGGGGGTGGGGGATCCTGCGCTAACTGGGCTCACGCCATTCCCTTGGCAGAGCAGCATGCCATTTCTTGAATAACGGATCTGTTCTGGGCCCGGTCACCATGCATGCTGCCTCTGGAAAAGGAAAGACAGGTGGAGGCTAGAGAGGAGAGGCCACCTGTCGTGGTTCTTTGGGTGCTAGAGGTTTATATATATAACCCCCCCCCCCCCCCCCACAGAGCCAGCACACTTCCACTTTGCTCCTAACCCCTGCCCCTTGACCCCTAACCCTTCCATGTTTGCAGATCTGTAAGGTGGACGCAATATGGTGGAAGCTTGACCATTACACTGCTTATACTTATCCAGCACCTTCAGGGAGGGGTCAGGGTGTGACAGTGCGGATGCACTACATTAACCTTCTCCCACTCTCAGCCCAGGTAAAGACATGGTCATGCTGTGACTCTCTACTCCCACCTTCATCACGAAACCTTCATTTTCTCATCTCCTGTTTCCTGGAAGTCTTTCGTCTTCTCCCGCTGACTCAAACGCCGGTCTAACTACCGGAAGCCTCAACAACGTACACACATTCGCACAAACTTCTATTGCACGCAAAGGTGCAAAGGTCCCGAAATGATGATAATGCAAATCTGGACATAGTGAAAACATTCATCCGGTTTACGCTAGACCACTGTGTCAGTGAAATGACTGGTATTTAAAACACGTTGCACAGTTTCACGTTCGGATGTGTGTTCCTAGAAATCCTGTCAGTATGATTTGGTGAAGCGTTTCGGGGGAAGTGCTACTTCGTTACAGCATGTCAACAACTCTCAGAACTCAAATTCAAACTCCGTTTAAACCCCAGTGAAGGAATTACTTAGAGTCTTAAGAGTCATGACACCAGCTTTAGCGCCCGCCGACCAGGACCGTGAGTGAATAGTCCAGGTGTACCGGTCACCCTCCAGCTGTTCCTCCACCCCATGGCAGTCTCCCCATAACCTGTGCCGTCTTTAGCCTTGATATAAATATCTGTAAATGCACAAGTCACTTATATAGTGTTACTTCAGTAAACTTTAAGATCATCATACCAAGATTTTCGTCATGATACCAACAATAGTTTGTGTTCCCGAGAGCAATTGTGTGAAAATAGAATTCTAATCACAGCAATTTCATATCAATACGTTTGAATGATTTCAAAGGGCCAACTGAGCTAATCAATGCAGCCATAAATTGTGCAAATGAAAATATAAAAAATTGGGGGAGTTGATTTGTATGTGCATTGTCAAGTTGTTGTTTTGGTATTTCAGGTCTACACTATGGGTTATATAGCAATAGACTGCATGTCATCACTAGATGGCAATATAGCACTGGTGTGGAACTACAGTACTATGAGACATTTTGACAGAAGTACTTTTGACAGCCTTTCTTTGTGTAGGTGGGCACGGGCATACATGCACAGGAATGGTGCTGTGTCAGCCGTGTGTGGGCTGTGTGTGTGTGACAGCACATTGGTTGACTTACTAGTGACAAGTGCGTGACATGTTTGACGCAGCAGCTCTGTCACTAACACTGTTGACAGAGGGAGAGCTCAGAGGCAAACTGCTCCTGAGAGAGAGAGAGGGGGAACAGAGAGAGGAGAGGGATAGGGGAGAGAACCACAGGAGGTGGGAGAGACGAGGACGAAAGAGG
This sequence comes from Salmo salar, assembly GCF_965601325.2. Lineage (NCBI taxonomy): Eukaryota > Metazoa > Chordata > Actinopteri > Salmoniformes > Salmonidae > Salmo > Salmo salar. The sequence continues at coordinate 6,815,533 of NC_138307.1, read as the reverse complement.
AGAAAGATAGGGAGAGGAGAGGAGGGGGCTGAGAGATTCAAGGAACAAGGTGCAGGCCTACATGCTTGTCTGTCGGTGCTAAAAGAGAAGTGTGGTTAGGTGTAGTTTAGCTTTTTCTTTCATTTAGTAGGGTCATTCACAGCAGCTGCTTCTCCCCTTTGCTTCTGGACCATTATGCAACACTAGGAAACGTTGCACCTCCCAAATCACTTTGATTACCACCCATAGATATGTACAGGCACACTTTATTGGTAACTAAGAAGGGTTTAGAGAGATCAGACAGTGAGAGGGGGGACTGACAGAGTGAAAAGACAGAGAGAGAGAGAGAGAGAGAGAGAGAGAGAGAATAAAATAAAATACATTTGTATTTTGTCACATGCGTCGTAAACAACATGTGCGGACTAACAGTGAAATTGTAATTTACGGATCGTTTTCCAACAATGCAGAGTTAAACATAAAAAAATAGAAGTAGTGACACAAGGAATAAATACACATCGAATAACAATAACGAGTAAAAATAACATGGCTATTTACAGGCAGTGCCAGTACTGAGTCGATGTGCAGGGGTAAGAGGTAATTGAGGTAGCTATGTATATATAGGTAGGGGTAAAGTGACTAGGCAACAGGATAGATAACAGACAGTAGCAGCAGCGCATGTGTTTAGTGTGAAAGTGTGTGTGTGTGTGTGTGTGTTTGTGTGTGAGTGAGTGTGGTGTCACTATGCATGTGTGCGCATGTTAAGTGTGTGTGTGTGTGTGTGTGTGTGTGTGTGTGTGTGTGTGTGTGTGTGTGTGTGTGTGTGTGTGTGTGTGTGTGTGTGTGTGGTGTGTGTGTGTGTGTGTGTGTGTGGGGGGGGGGGGGGCGACGGATGTACATATTTCAGATCTTAGAGAGGAATGCCGATCCAGAGGAGGTGCTCCTCAAATTCCTCAGAAGGAAAGGTACTTCTCCTCAACAAAATAACAACACCTTTTTTATGTAAATAACAGCACATAATGTCTATGTTCATCAAATGTAATTTTATTGGTCACATACACATATTTAGCATATGTTATTGCGGGTGTAGCAAAATGCTTGTGTGTGTGTTGGGGTTTCAGTGTAAGTATGTGTGAATGTGTGGGTAGTCCAGTTTGTGTGCATAGAGTCAGTGCAACAGAGTTAGTGCGAAAAAGGGTCAATGCAGATAGTCCAGGTAGCGATTTGATTAGCTATTTAGCAGTCTTGTTTAGCAGTCTTATGGCTTGGGGTAGAAGCTGTTCACGGTGCTGTTGGTTCCAGACTTGGTGCACTGGTATTGCTTGCCGTGCAGTTGCAGAGAGAACACACTATGGCTGGACTGGCTGGAGTCTTTGACAATTTTTTGGGGCCTTCCTCTGACACCACCTGGTGTAGAGGTCCTGGATGGCAGGAAGCTTGGCCCCAGTGATGTACTGGGCCGTACGCACCACCCTCTGTAGCGCCTTTGCAGTCGGGTGGCTTGCAGTTGCCGTACCAAGTGGTGATACAGCCAGTCAAGATGCTCTCAGTGGTGCAGCTGTAGAACTGTTGAGGATCTGACAGAGACAGTCAGACAGAGACAGTCAGATAGACACAATCAGACAGAGACAGTCAGACAGACACAGTCAGACAGAGACAGTCAGACAGAGACAATCAGACACAATCAGACAGAGACAGTCAGACAGAGACAGTCAGACAGAGACAGTCAGACAGAGACAGTCAGACAGAGATCAGTCAGAGAGAGACAGTCAGACCGACGAGAGCAGTCAGAGAGAGACAGTCAGAGAGAGACAGTCAGACAGACACAGTCAGACAGAGACAGTCAGACAGAGACAGTCAGACAGAGACAGTCAGAGAGAGACAGTCAGACAGAGACAGTCAGACAGAGACAATCAGACAGACACAGTCAGACAGACACAGTCAGACAGACACAGTCAGACAGAGACAGAAAGGGAAGTTCTGACTAAATTTGTTGGAGAGGAAGATACGTTGTCATTTCTGTGACAAAATGAACAGTGTTTTTATTTAATGCAAGCAATTCTGTTATTCCAAAAGAAATACATTTCCATAAACTAATATCTTTCAGGATCTTGTGAGGGATAAACAGCAGAGAATACAACAGTAATTTCCATCACAAAGTTTGTTTCGCTTCTCAAAGTTTTAACTGTGAGAGACAATCGCTGAGGGTGGATCTCAGGCTTTCCCGTGATATTTATCATCCAGGAGTTAGTGAGGTTGCTACAGAATTATTCGGAACACTATTTCAAAAGCAGAGGCTGCTTGTTTGGGTTCAACTAGAATTAGCTGCCAGTATGCAGAGTACGGGGGATTAGAACAAAGATACGCAAACATCAACTGACTTGCAAAAAGACTAATCCTACTGAGCTCAAACAGGGCAACTAAGACTCATTTTAATGAGATTTGAAAACCAACGACAAAAGGCTGCTGGAGCAGAATAGCCTGTCGTAATTGGCTCAGAGTTGATGCAGTTGGGTGATGGTTTTATCTGTTTAATCCCCATTTCCTCCTCATCCTCCACCTCCAGTGACTCACATAGTGAATGTCTGTGGCCCCTGGGCTAGGTGAGGCATCCCTCTAACCCCTGTCCCCCTAACTCCCTCACTGCATCATTACCAGGGGCCTCATTTATAAATGGTTTGGTATGCCCAGATTTGATCATATATTGTTCATGGATATTACAAAAGGTGTACCACAGGGGTCAGTACTGGGAGCTGCTCTCTTTACTATTTATGTAAATAATAATGGTATATCTGTTAAAACTTGTATTATTCATCTGTATGCAAACAAGACTGTCATGTACGTCATTGCCCCAACTGTTGACCAGGCTTTGTTAGAGCTGCACAAAGCAAAAGGGGACCATCGCGCTCTTCCAGAAGCGTGGCTGGTGTGTGAAACCCATGAATTCAGACAAACAAAAGGTGTGATGGGACCGCACTCAAAAAGATGTTGCATGAAGCTTACTTAATGTGTAAAAGTAAGCTTTATGGGACATATTTTTGAGTGCGGACCCATCACACCTTTTGTGTGTTAGAGCTGCAATCTGACCTTGTTACCTTACAGAAAGCCTTGGTTGGCTTAAAACTTGTACTTATTGCAGGAAGGACTACATATATGTTGTTCTCTAGTTCTCACAAGAATGTTTCAGATGGACTACATATTTATTCATTGGACGGTTTGACAAAGACTTAATGCTTAAAAAACATACGGATGACCTAGTTAAAAAGCTAAGATTTAAAGTGGGCTCCTTTTTTATAAATACAATTGAAGACAGAAGTTTACATACACTTAGGTTGGAGTCATTAAAACTCGTTTTTCAACCACTCGACAAATTTCTTGTTAACAAACTATAGTTTTGGCAAGTCGGTTAGGACATCTACTTTGTGCATGACACAAGTAATTTTTCCAACAATTATTTACAGACAGATTATTTCACTTATTTCATTATTTCACTATATCACAATTCCATTGGGTCAGAAGTTTACATACAGTAAGTTGACTGTGCCTTTAAAAAGCTTGGAAAATTCCAAAAAATTATGTCATGGCTTTAGAAGCTTCTGATAGGCTAATTGACATCATTTGAGTCATTTGGAGGTGTACCTGTGGATGTATTTCAAGGCCTACCTTCAAACTCAGTGCCTCTTTGCTTGACATTATGGGAAAATCAAAAGAAATCAACCAAGACCTCAGAAAACAATTGTAGACCTCCACAAGTCTGGTTCATCCTTGGGAGCAATTTCCAAATGCCTGAAGGTACCACGTTCATCTGTACAAACAATAGGACGCAAGTATAAACACCATGGGACCACGCTGCCATCATACCGCTCAGGAAGGAGACGCGTTCTGTCTCCTAGAGATGAACGTACTTTGGTGCGAAAAGTGCAAATCAATCCCAGAACAACGGCAAAGGACCTTGTGAAGATGCTGGAGGAAACAGGTACAAAAGTATCTATATCCACAGTAAAACGAGTCCTATATCGACATAACCTGAAAGGCCGCTGAGCAAGGAAGAAGCCACTGCTCCAAAACTGCCATAAAAAGCTAGACTATGGTTTGCAACTGCACAAAGATTGTGCTTTTTGGAGAAATGTCCTCTGGTCTGATGAAACAAAAATAGAACTGTCTGGCCATAATGACCATCGTTATATTTGGAGGAAAAAGGGGGAGGCTTGCAAGTCGAAGAACACCATCCAAACTGTGAAGCACGGGGGTGGCAGCATCATGTTGTGGGGGTGCTTTGCTGCAGGAGGGACAGGTGCTCTTCACAAAATAGATGGCATCATGAGGAGGGAAATTATGTGGATATATTGAAGCAACATCTCAAGGCATCAGTCAGGAAGTTAAAGCTTGGTCGCAAATGGGTCTTCCAAATGGACAATGACCCCAAGCATACTTCCAAAGTTGTGGCAAAATGGCTTAAGGACAACAAAGGCAAGGTATTGGAGTGGCCATTACAAAGCCCTGACCTCAATCCTATAGAAAATTTGTGGGCAGAACTGAAAAAGTGTGTGCGAGCAAGGAGGCCTACAAACCCTGACTCAGTTACAACAGCTCTGTCAGGAGGTATGGGCCAAAATTTTGGGAAGCTTGTGGAAGGCTACACGAAACGTTTGACCCAAGCTAAACAATTTAAAGGCAATGCTAAATACTAATTGAGTGTATGTAAACTTCTGACCCACTGGGAATGTGATGAAAGAAATAAAAGCTGAAATAAATCATTCCCTCTACTATTATTCTGACATTTCACATTCTTAAAATAAAGTGGTGATCCTAACTGACCTAAGACAGGGAATGTTTACTAGGATATAAATGTCAGGAATTGTGAAAACTGAGTTTAAATGTATTTGGCTAAGGTGTATGTAAACTTCCGCCTTCAACTGTAGATCTTGCCTCTCCCTAAATAGCAGGAAGCAGGATGTATAGTCAACCTTCTTGCTTGTTCTTGATTATGGGGACACCCTTTACCAGATTGCAGCAGTCACTACTCTACTCTCTTTTGGATGCCGTCTACCATAGGGACATTTGTTTTATCACTGGTGACAGTTTTAATACTCATCACTGCATCCTTTATCAAAAGGTTGGCTGGTCCTCATTAAAGTCCCATAGATCAATTCATTACTCCCTATTTGTTCACAAAGCCCTACTACACAAGCTTTCAACTTACCTAACTTTGTTGTTAAAGTATAAAAATAAAAAAAACACGAGAGACCAAACCATGGTTGGTTAACTCTTGAGATTTCTCAGGGCTCCACCGAATTAGGTAAATCAGCTTTTAGTTTTAATGCACCTCATTACTGGAACCAACTGCAAAATACACTGGAATTGGATGCTCTGATGCCGCATAGGGAAAATGTAAATATTGATTGGGGAACGATTTGCTGTGGAATATGGCTGTTTTCTTGATTGTTTGTTGTGCTGTATTTTAGTTTGTTTTTCTGATTTCCATTTGATTTGGTCTATGAATTGTATGTGCAGATTGTTTGTGCAGGGCTCCTTTGCGAAAGAGACCCTGATCTCAATGGTGACCTGTTTAAATAAAGCTCAAATAAAAAATATAGACATTACACAAACCACATTTCTTCTCACATTTTAAGAAAGGAATTGTATGCAGAATGAGAATCAAGACTATGTATTGTACATAACAAATGGACTTTAATAGCATACATTGCCTGGGTTTGATTTGTGAGTAATACAAAACCTATTTGATGATATGTACAACAGCTTAAAATTATAAAACATCAGACAACCAAATAAATAACGATTCCAAGTGAGTTTTTAGTTTGATCGTAAACTGCCAACTTGGTGAGTTTGTTCCACAGTATACAGGACTGTTTTGTGCTTTGTTTTAATCTTGTAAAAAAGCCAGACTTTAATAGATAAAATACAGTATTATTGGTTCTAAGAAAAAAAAAATACAAATATTATACATATATTGGTCATGTACAGATCATAATCTTTGGAATTGTGACTATTATTTTGAAGAAACAAAAGCCATGGGCATTGAGAATCCAAATATTCAGTGTGGTGGTTCCATTAGGAGTATCATTGTCTTGTTTCAGCCCAGCATCTTCAGTACATAGTTCACAGTCCTGCATCAGCCACGTGGAATTGGGAGCTGAAAAAACACCATACATATTTTGTCCACACTTATTCCACCGTGCATTCATACAGTCTTGAAATGGACCAGCCAATGCAAAAAAGTGGAAAAGCCCCCATCAACAAGATATTCCTGACTTTCAAGCCTAAACTTGGTGCTCAGCTTTCAAATTATATTCCCAATTCCTCTCTTGATTCCAGTCACAGTAAGTGTTGGGGTGATGTATCTACTTACCTTATGGGAACACAGGACCCCTGAATATCCTTTCCTGCAGGCACAGACATTAGGGCGGATACAACGGCTCCCGTAAAGACACGTCTGTTCACAGTTTGCTGTAGAAATGACAGAGAAATCACAACGTAGCATTGAGAGAGCGAAAGAGAGAGAGAGAGAGAGAGAGAGAGAGAGAGAGAGAGAGAGAGAGAGAGAGAGAGAGAGAGAGGGAGAGAGAGAGAGAGAGAGAGAGGCAGCAGGTGAGGGACAAGTCCTATATCAGCCTAGCATCCTAATAATGACATCGTCATAATGACAGAACTGACACTAATCTCTCTCCACTCATATTACCACCCTGAGGATTCTGGGTAAGTCCCAGAGAGGGGCCAAAATGGAGCCATGAGAACACAGTTACCATAATCATCCCATCAAACCTCTGAATCATTACCATGCATAACTAAATGCGAACACTGGGACTGAGTCTGCCTTTGAATTTAAGGCAGGAATGACTTTATTATACACTTGAATACCCCTGTGTGGACTGAATTTTATAGATTTTATTACGCCGTATACTTGGGAGATTTACTTACAGCTATTAGTGGTTTGATAGAAAGAAAGAAATAAATAGGGCTGAGGCAGTGTAAACAGATAAACAGAAATGATGAATCATCTTTACGGACGGTGACTTCACTATAAAGGGAGTTAAGTACTTCCGTTCCTCTCATGACTCCCGAGTCATTCTTCAAAGTCATGTATTGGCTGCTTAATGCTGGGATGCTGAACAAGCTCATGCAGGAACTACTAGTGAACCTCTGATGAGATGTAGCTGTTAGTGTTTGTGTGTGTAACAAACACACATCGGATTGTTAACGTGGTTGTGGTTCTTGTTGCTGCTGCTGCTATGACCAGATGATACAAGTTGTTAACGGAGAGCTTCTTAAGTAAGCATGGTGGGGGTGAGAGTGAGCTGACGAGGGACGTTTAAGAGATATATGAAACTGGCAATAAACGTCAATAAAAGAGAACTATTGTAAAATATACTGTGTCCATAAAAATGTATATAGTGTGTATAACCTGGAAGTAGAAGCCTAAGGGTTGTTGTCCACTAGTTTACTCCAATTAGGGGAGGGGTGGTAGGGTCAGGGGAACATAATAAAGGAAATAAAATACAATTAAAATAAATATATGGGGGATTGGAAATGATGCAGACAATTACATTGATGGAAGCCACAATCTATCTGCAATATTAAAGCTGATCTACCCCCTTAGAAAATAAAGAAATAAATAAAGATGTTAATCAGCGGTAACTCTGGGGGAATAACCACCGTCTAAATCGGTATCTCATTGGTATCATAAACCAGCCCAGTACTGTCTAGAGCTGGTCTCAGGAGTCACCAGAGGAGGCTGGTGGGAGGAGCTATAGGAGGACGGGCTCATTGTAATGGCTGGAATGGATTGAATGGAACAGTGTCAAACACATCAAACATAAGGAAACCTCAGGTTTGACTTCTAGCCATTACAATGAGCCTGTCCTCCTATAGCTCCCCCCCACCAGCCTCCTCTGGTCTACACCTAACAATGTAATTGTAGTAGAGACTTGGCCTACGCCAGACACACATAACAGGGGAAGGAGACAGAACATTGATCACAGAGAGAGTTCCACTCTCCACAGAAGAACTAGGGTGGTGGGATGCAATTAACAGCTGATTTCAGATAGTTAACCTAAACACACCATTCTCTTCAGAGAGGAAGTAAGTGTGTGTGTGTGTGTGTGTGTGTGTGTGTGTGTGTGTGTGTGTGTGTGTGTGTGTGTGTGTGTGTGTGTGTGTGTGTGTGTGTGTGTGTGTGTGTGTGTGTGTGTGTGTGTGTGTGTGTGTGTGTGTGTGTGTGTTTGTGCGTGCGTGCGTGCGTGCGTGCACAAGCAGGCTCGCGTATGTAGGCATACTTACAGACTTGGCATAGCATGCCCTGCCAGCCTGGAGGACAGTGGCAAGTGTTATGGCCAACACACTCTCCTCCATTCAGACACTTCTGTAGACAAGTGGCTGGGGAACGACAACACAACATCAATCAATTCACTGCTGATGAATGAGTTAGCTATGGCTTATGAATGAGTTACGTATAGCTTATGAATGAGATGTATGGCTTATGAATGTTCTAAATGTATTGTTATGAATGTGTTATGAAGTCCTTATGTAGGAACCATTGAAATAAATAGTGTTACCAGAAAATCTTTTGGTATGTTATAATTGTGTCCATATTGTGCTATAAACAGCCTTGTACAAAGCGCTTTACAAGCTGGTAACATTCTATGTGACTACCTGCTGCTATTAAATGCTTGTTTGTGAGGGCATGACACAGCATGCCATCGGTGAACCACTACACATCCCAAACGCCATGATTAATTGTTTCCGTACGCACATGCCTCCACAGCTAGCATCTGTTTACAGGTAGCAGTGCAACAGAGGAACTCCTACGTGAGCCCACTTACGTTTATCGCACCGCTTCCCTCTTCATCCAGATGGACAGGCACACACATCTGGACCCACGCACCGCCCGCCGTTCATACACATGGGCTCACATACACCTGCGTAAGGGAGGGAGGGAGGGTGGGAAGGAGCGGGAGAGACTAGAACTTACCATCTCAGTCATACATATTGACCAGGAATAACTATCCACAGTATCTCACACGGCAGAGAGAGATTTTCAACTGACCCATTTACTGTACCTGATAGGCGTCATCAATGCAGTGGAGAGGAGAGCCAGTTCTACCATGAGCACATTGCCGAAGCTATCACGGCACTAATAACCCATTAGTAGCAGGTTGGTAATGTATAGCTAAATTAAAACCTTAACGTAAAAACCCCTGCATGCATCACTACTCTTAGTCAATAGCACTCCATAGCATCAATTTGACTATACCCAGTCTCCACATGAAGCTCTGAAATGTTGGTTCCTGCTCCCTCGGGTGGAGCCTCTTACTGGGTGCATCCATCAAATGCTCCCATCATCCATATGGCTCAATTTACCCGCCAATATGCTGTACATTAACAAGGCTCTGGAATTAACTGGCTCCACTGTGTTGAGGGCACTTTGTCAGACTGACACGCATATGGCGGTGGGTAATAGATGACGAGGAGGAGGAGGAGGGGGAGGAGGGGTAGAGGACGAAGAGAGGAGAGGGAGGCCGTGGAGGAGGAGGAGGTGGCGTGGCTTTGCTCACTTTTTTTCACCGCGCCACCCGGTGTATCCCTCGGCGCAGGAGCAGACGCTGTTCCTCATGCATACGCCCCCGTTCTTACAGGGAGGGCTGCAGACAGCTGGGAAACAGCAAGAGATAGAAAGAGAGGGGAGAGATGGAGAAAGAGAGCGATAAAGAGAGGCGGGGAGCGATGGAGGTGAGAGAGAGTGGGGGGGAGAGAGAGAGAGAGAGAGAGAGCGAGAGGCAGGGGGCGATGGAGGGGAGAGAGAGTGGGGGAGAGAGAGAGAGAGAGAGAGCGAGAGGCAGGGGGCGATGGAGGGGAGAGAGAGAGAGAGTGGGGGGAGAGAGAGAGTGGGGGGGGGAAGAAAAAGAGAGAGAGAGAGAGGTGGGAGAGAAAGAGATGTACCTGTCAATCTATTGTCTATTGGATTAGTTTTCCTTTCATCCAACAAGTAAATACACAAGTCAAAACTCCCACAGCAGGCCCATGACTCTGTGCGTCGTCAGGACAGTATGTGGACAAGGACATGGGCAGACTGAATGGTGTGTGTGTGGCTCATCTGGTAAGAGTGTGATGCTAGCAATGCCAAGGTTGTGGAGACCACACACTAAAAATGTATGCAACCACTTTACTGTAAGTCACGTTGGATAAAAGTGTCTCCTAAGTGCAACAATTAAATGAAGAGTGTAATTTACCGTTTTGACACTGGGCGCCGTAGAAGCCCTGGGGACAGCCACAGGTGTTCAGACGAAGACACGTCCCTCCGTTCAGACACATAGGGGAGCACACAGCTGGAGGACAGACACTCAGAACGGTCAACCAATCAACTGACCAATCAATCAATCAATCAATCAAATGTGTTTATAAAGGCCTTCATACATCGACATTTGTCACACAGTGCTTTACAGTAGCCCAACCTAGACCCCAAAGAGCAAGCAGAAGGACAGAAGAACACACCAGGAAGGGTAGCTGCTGCATGCACAACAGCTAATGGGGAGACTAATAAACTAAAAGAAAGTGCCCAGGACCAGAGCTGTACCTGTCTCACAGGAGGGTCCGGTCCAGCCAGGCAGACAGGAACACTCGTCAGGAGACACACACTCTCCTCCGTTGTGACAGTGGCGGTTACACACCACTGCGGAACAGATAGATGGGATAGAGTGAGCAACACAGAGATACCATATAATTGTAAGGTTCTACCTGGATTTTTGTGAAAACTGACTTGTTGACGTAGCATTGTTCTGGACAATGTTCTCAACCTATATAGTATGCCCCAATTCATGTTGTTAAGTTAAAAAGAATACAAGATTAAAACAAATGTTCACACCATTCAAAACAATGAGGGTTTGGAACTTTACAGCTAATTATCTCAGAATCATATTTTGGCAGATAAAACCATATAATTCCAAGGTCTCGATATCACTAGAGTGGTTCATGTCATAAACTTTTCTAACTCTAGCGATACAGTCCCATTTCATTCTGTGGTGAGGAGGGACACAGCCTTGGCAGTAACGCCATTGGTTTGCCAAGTCCAATCCAATTTCAATGTGAGTAACCTGACAAAGATCCATCTGGGAATAAAATACTAATTAAGGGTTGCAAATCAAATCAAATGTTATTTGTCACGTGCGCCAAATACAACAGGTGTAGACCTTACCGTGAAATGCTTACTTACAAGCCCTTAACCAACAATGCAGTTCAAGAAAGAGTTAAGAAAATATTTACTAAATAAACTAAAGTAAAACATTTTATAGAAAAGTAACACAATAAAATAAGAATAACGAGGCTATATACAGGGGGTACCGGTACTGAGTCAATGTGCGGGGGTACAGGTTAGTTGAGGTAATTTGTAGGTAGGGATAAAGTGACTATGCATAGATAATAAACAGTGAGTAGCAGCAGTGTAAAAACAAAGGGCGGGGGCTGTCAATGTAAATAGTCCGAGTGGCCACTTCATTAACCTCTTATAGTTGTTCAGCAGTCTTATGGCTTGGGGGTAGAAGCTGTTAAGGAGCCTTTTGGACCTCGACAGTACCACTTTCCGTGTAGTAGCAGAGGGAACAGTCTATGACTTGGGTGACTGGAGTCTTTTACAATTTTTTGGGGGCCTTCTTCTGACACCGCCTAGTATATAGGTCATGGATGGCAGGAAGCTTGGCCCCAGTGGTGTACTGGGCTGTACGCACTACCCTCTGTATGTGGTGAAGCAGTCCTACTGCGTGGGTCCTACTTCATTTGAACAATGTGTGAGTGATGGCATATTCAATTTGCATGATGAATGATTTGTGATGATGTGTGTTGAACTCACTGGTCTCACATCTGGGGCCCACAAATCCGTAGGGACAGGAGCAGGTGCCGGGTCCCACGCACGTTCCTCCGTGCTCACAGGGCAGACTGCACAGAGCTGTGGGTGGGGATGTTATGAATGTGTTATGCATGGGTTATGAACGTGTTATGCATAGGTTATGAATGTGCTATGAAGTTCTTATGTAGGTACCCTTCAAATAAAGTATTTAATGGGAAAATAATCATGAAAATAAGCAGCCGGGCTTTGCCCTCACATTTTCTACATCCGTCAGCTTGGACTAGGAACCAGTGTCTCACTACAGCTTGGTTTAACCTCATCTCCATTGCATTGGTGGGGTGGACTGTGATTCTGAGCTGTAGGTGGCAGTAGTGTTTCAAGCCTCTGTCAGTAATGTCCCAAACCAGATCAAGGAGAGAGGCCTTATCAAATGCCCACAACTGCTTCATTAGATCTGCACGCGCTCGCACGCAACACACCCAAATGTACAGTACCGGACATGGACCGGACTTCCCTCAGCAGTGCCTTCCCGTATTTGAGTGATGAGCTTGCGTTCTCTGTGTGACGACAAGCTCCTGTCTGTGGTCTGACACAGAGACAGTTCTGATTGGCCCCTAACGAGAACAGATAAGCCGCGGCCCACGTCACCCTATTCCCTACGTTACGCACTACGTTTGACCAGATCCCTGTGGGCAAATGTGCCATTTGGGATGCAGACGTATAATTACCTGTCTCACACGTCACCCCGTGGTAGCATTTCAGGCACTCACACGCCCCCGGGGCGACGCACTGGCCTCCGTTCCTACACTCAGGTTTACAGATCGCTGAAGAGAAGATTGGAAAGACGTCAAACGATATGGAAGGCCTGTCAGGTTAAGCAATGCATGGGAATCAAAAACAACAATATCAGGATGATGATGTGGTATTTTGAGAGACTAAGAGAGCGAGAGAGAGAGAGAGAGAGAGAGAGAGAGAGAGAGAGAGGAGAAGAGGGAGGGAGAAAGAGAGAGAGAGCGAGAGAGAGAGAGAGAGAGAGAAAGAGAGAGAGAGAGAGTGAGGGGAGAAGAGGGAGGGAGAAGGAAGAGAGAAAGCAAGAGAGAGAGAGAAAAAGTGATAGGGGAGAAGAGGGAGGGAGAAAGAGAGAGAGAGTGAGAGAGAGAGAGAGAGAAAGAGAAGAGAAGAGAGAGTTTTACCTGTTTGACAGTTGGTCCCGGCGAAGCCTGGTTTACAGCGGCATGTGTTGGGAGCAGCACACTCAATGTTCCTGCCATACGCATGCCTGCACACAGCTATAGATAACAGGCAGGCAGGCGACACACACACACACACACACACACACACACACACACACACACACACACACACACACACACACACACACACACACACACACACACACACACACACACACACACACACACACACACACACACACACACACACACACAGAGGCAGCACCATAGGCCAATTACAAGCTGCTTCCATCTATTCCAACTCCAACCTCCCTTACTGCATCTGCACAGAAACATCTATCGACTCAACCCAACCCACGCTGCTCTGGTACAGAGAGCACTCAGCTAGTCAGCTTGAAAAACGACCATCATTAGGAGGCCTTTTGGAGAGGCTAGAGAAAGGCATCACTTTCATTCATAGAAAAGGATTGATGCACAGGTGGTACTCAATACAGCCGGTTAATAGCAATGGTAATGGACCAGTGATAATAGATAATAGATAATAGATAATAGAGTTTCTCAAAGCAGTAGCTCTTTCTCAAGCAGTGATACAGTGATAACATATAGTGTTTCTCAAAGCAGTAGCTCTTTCTCAAGCAGTGATACAGTGGTACAGTAGCTCTTTCTCCAGAAGAGGAATCAACCTTGGGCCTACTTAACAAGCCTCTTAAATTTTTGCACCTCTCATGTTCCTTTTTGTCTTTTTGTCACATTGTTCCATAATCTTTTGTTTTTATATGAATAAATACAATAGAAATACCTCTGCATGTTTGTCTGTCTCCGGTGTATCCCAGGGGACACCTTCCACAGTGGAAGCCCCCGTCCCTGGTGGGTTCACAGGGGACCCCTGGGAAACAGGGCATGTCAGCGCAGGTCAGAGGCCGCTCCCGCTCCACTGCCACAGTATCACTGATCCTGGTCCCACGGTGGAAGTGGGGAGACGTGGCCATGTGGAGGGGGGGAGTAAAGGGGGTGGGTGTGGTGGTACTTTTGGGCAGAGGTGGTGAGGGTGAGGGAGAGCAGGGGTTCCTGTGGGTGGTCAGGTAGGTCAGAGGGGTTCGAGCCAGGCCCCGTCAGTGCTCCGTCGGCGAAGAACTCGGACTCGGAAAGGGAGTAGGTAAGGGAGGATAGGGCTGCGGTCAGCGGGGCCACAGCTTTAGGGAGGGTCCAGGGCTTGGTCAGGGTGGGCACCACTACCACATCTATGAGCTTCCCCTGGCTTGTCTGCCTGGACTCTGTGTTGGCTGAGGAATGGGGTGGAGTCACCTTGGATTGTGGTGGTGTAACCGTGGGGTAGGTGGAGTATGGAGGAGTAACCTTGGAAGAGGTGGCACTCCGCACGACAGCTACAAACTCTCTGGTTGTCACCTTGAGTGTGGTAGTGCTGGCATTGGTACCTGTTTTGGCACGAGTCCTAGTGAGGGCACTGATGGAATGATGACTGCCTGTGGTAAGGCTGTGGGAACCTTCAGGTGACATAGGGGTGTGTCTAGGAAATTGGGGCGTGGCCGCCTCTCTCCACCCAGTGATTGCCCCTCGGGCGGGCGAGAGGGGAGGGTGCGGGGGGCTCTGATAGGCTCCCCTGGAGACTGGCGAGGAGAGACGTTTGACTGTGTGCCTGGGGGGCAAGGTGGGAAGGTGGAGTTGGGACACTTTACTGTTGCTGTGGTGGTAGGGTTTGCTGCTCTTGGCTAGTGTCAGCTGCTGCTGGGTCAGGTGAGGGTTACCCGAGGAGAGATAATGATGTGACACAAAAAAAAAACTCTATACCTAATGTATAAGGTTACACTCTTAGCAAAAAGGATTCCAAAGGGTCCTTTGCCTGTCCCCATCCAGGTAGAAACCTTTTTGGTTCCAGGTAGAACTAGTTTGGGTTCCATGTAGAACCCTCTGCAGAAAGGGTTCTACATGGAACCAAATGGGTTCTACCTGGTCCTTCAATGGGTTCTCCTTTGGGGAAAGCTGAAGAACCCTTTTAGGTTCTAGATAGCACCTTTTTTAACAGTGTAGGGTTAGGGTTGTGGTTGAGGGTTAGGATTGAAGTGGAATGTAGACAAGCTGGACTCTCCAAATAAAAGTATTACAGCAGTATAAAATGTCATTACATCATCAGACACAGTGCAAAACAAAACAAAGATGATGATCTGTTCTAATTAACTTCTCTAAGGTAGGGGGCAGTATTCAGAAATTCAGATGAATAACGTGACCAAACTAAACTGCGTGCTTCTCGGGCCCAGAAGGTAGGATATGCATATTATTAGGAGATTTGGATAGAAAACACTCTGAAGTTTCTAAAACTGTTTCAATGATGTCTGTGAGTATAACAGAACTCATATGGCAGGCAAAAACCTGAGAAAAAATCCAACCAGGAAGTGACATGTAGTTTTTCCTATCTAATCCATATCGAAACTACAGTGTCTGTGGGGTCATTTTGCACTTCCTAAGGCTTCCATTGGCTGTCAACAGTCTTTAGAAACTTGTTTCATGGGTCTCCTGTTTCTGGGCAGAGAATAGGAGCTCAGTCAATCAGTGGACTGCCTGGGACCAGTGAGTTGTTTACTGTGCGGGCACACTGGCGCGCCGCTCCTTCTTTTTCCTCTGTAATGAATATGCTATTGTCTGGTTGGAATATTATCTAAGTTTTATGTTAAAAAGACCCTAAGGATTGATTGTAAACATCGTTTGACATGTTTCTACGAACGGTAATGGAACTATTTGACTTTTCGTCTCTGGTTTCACGCTCACGCGTTATGCCTTTGGATTAATGATCTGAACGCGCAAACAAAAGGAGGTATTTGGATATAAATATGGAGTTTTTCGAACAAAAATAACATTTCTTGTGGAAGTGGGAGTCCTGGGAGTGCATTCCGATGAAGATCAGCAAAGGTAAGGGAAGATTTATAATACTAATTCTGAGTTTAGTTGACTCCAGAACTTGGCGGGTAACTGTATAGCTTGCTTTGATGGCTGAGCTCTGTACTCAGCCATCAGCCATAGTTATTGAAAGAATATTGAAAAATGTGCTTTCGCCGTAAAGCTATTTTAAAATCTGACACAGCGGTTGCATTAAGGAGAAGTGTATCTATAATTCTTTCAATAACTGTTGTAAAGTTTATCAACGTTTATGATGAGTATTTTTGTAAATTGATGTGCTCATTCATCGGAGGTTTTGGTGGGAATACATTTTCTGAACATCACGCGCCAATGTAAAATGGGGTTTATGGATATAAATATGAACTTTATCGAACAAAACATACATGTATTTTGTAACATTGAGTCCTTTGAGTGTCATCTGATGAAGATCATCAAAGGTTAGTGATTCATTTTAGCTGTATTTCTGTTTTTTGTGACGCCTCTCCTTGCTTGGAAAATGACTGTGTGGTTTTTCTTGTTTAGGCGCTGTCCTAACATAATCTAATGTTATGCTTTCGCCGTAAAGCCTTTTTGAAATCGGATACTGTGGTTGGATTAAGGAGGATCTTATCTTTAAAATGGTGTATAATACTTGTGTGTTTGAGAAATTTGAATTATGAGATTTTTGTTGTTTTGAATTTGCCGCCCTGCTATTTCACTGGCTGTTGATAGTGTGTACCGCGGGTGGGACGGTCACGTCCCACATACCCAAGAGAGGTTAACAGCTGCTATAAACACTGATGTTGACACAGAACATGGTTGGAACAGAATCAAGACCACCATTGGACACCTCATGGGAACAATAAAGTTATTCAAATTCAAATTGAAATTAAATAAAAGTGTTATGGGTGTGGGGTCTCGACAAATATTACCCGACACCAGTTTTAATGACATCTTGAGAGACGCCACCCAACACTTCATTGATTTATTGTCCCCTACTGAGACTAACTGGAAACATCGCCTGTTTTGAAACCTCACAAAAGATGCCGAAATCACTTCATAGAGGAATCTGATACACAGTGAGGGAATTATAAACCACACACAAACGCATGCACACACACGCACATACTGAAGCAGCTGGACTGAAAGGGAACTGACTGTGTAGAAAGTCATGACAACAGGGGTTGGGTATTAAACACTAATGTGATTTAGAAAGGTGGCGGCACAAATTATGAGATGCACTAAAAGGATTTATTTAGTACAATTAAGAGAAATGTCATCACACTGGCTGGGTGAAGAAACAAAAGACATAAACACTGCCCAAAAATATTGAAACACTCTAAACTAGTCTGTGCTCTTCAAAACAGCCCGGCATGGGTCCCATCCACTCAATAGTAGGACTGACTATACTTTAACTCTCACTCAGAATAAATATGTTTTATTTTTTCACATCCTCATGAAAGATGAACACATGAGAAAAGCATATTCCACTGACATGAATTGATCATCTGGAAGTGCCTGCTGTTGACTTGGACAGTAGACACACAGGGACAGAGAGTCCAAAGAAGAAGGGACAAATACGGAGGATATAAAACAGAACTAAACTGAGAGGAAAAGATGGAGTGCAAAGCTCTCCACATTTCACTGATCTACAAAAAAACGTGATGATTAGCATATTAAGCTTATTAATAGGGCAGCCTGGCCTCGGAGCCATACGAAGCATACTATTTGTAATTTTATGGACCTCCAATACGTATGATATGTTCTAATGGTCTAGTTCAGGGTTCCCCAACTGGCGGCCCGCGGGCCGAATCCAGCTGAATTTGGCCAGCGGGTGGTTTTATTTGGCCCCCCAAGTTTTCAGAGAAAAAAATTATGAAGTTACATTTTATTTATATTTGTATTGCTGGACATACAGTTGAAGTCGGAAGTTTACATACACTTAGGTTGGAGTCATTAAAACTAGTTTTTCAACCACTCCACACATTTCTGTAGTTTTGGCAAGTCGGTTAGGGGTTGAGGTTGAATCTGTTTACAGACAGATTATTTCACTTATAATTCACTGTATCACAATTCCAGTGGGTCAGAAGTGTACATACACTAAATTGACAGTGCCTTTAAACAGCTTGGAAAATTGCAGAAAATGATGTCACAGCTTTAGAAGCTTCTGATAGGCTAATTGTGGATGTATTTCAAGGCCTACCTTCAAACTCAGTGCCTCTTTGCTTGACATCATGGGAAAATCAAAAGAAATCAGCCAAGACCTCAGAAAAAGAATTGTAGACCTCCACAAGTCTGGTTCATCCTTGGGAGCAATTTCCAAACTCCTGAAGGTACCATGTTCATCTGTACAAACAATAGTGTGCAAGTATAAACACCATGGGACCACGCAGCCGTCATACCACTCAGGAAGGAGATGCGTTCTGTCTCCTAGAGATGAACGTACTTTGGTGCAAATCAATCCCAGAACAACAGCAAAGGACCTTGTGAAGATGCTGGAGGAAACAGGTACAAAAGTATCTATATCCACAGTAAAACAAGTCCTATATCGACATAACCTGAAAGGCCGCTCAGCAAGGAAGAAGCCACTGCTCCAAAACCACCATAAAAAAGCCAGACAGCGGTTTGGAACTGCACATGGAGACAAACATCATACTTTTTGGAGAAATGTCCTCTGGTCTGATGAAACAGAAATAGAACTGTTTGGCCATAATGACCATTGTTATGTTTGGAGGAAAAAGGGGGAGGCTTGCAAGCCGAAGAACACCATCCCGGGGGTGTCAGCATCATGTTGTGGGGGTGATTTGCTGCAGGAGGGACTGGTGCACTTCACAAAATAGATGGCATCATGAGGAAGAAGAATTATTTGGATATATTGAAGCAACATCTCAAGACATCAGTCAGGAAGTTAAAGCTTGGTCGCAAATGGGTCTTCCAAATGGACAATGACCCCAAGCATACTTCCAAAGTTGTGGCAAAATGGCTTAAGGACAACAAAGTCAAGGTATTGGAGTGGCCATCACAAAGCCCTGACCTCAATCCCATAAAACATTTGTGGGCGGAACTGAAAAAGTGTGTGTGAGGAAGGAGGCCTAAAAACCTGACTCAGTTACACCAGCTCTGTCAGGAGGAATGGGCCAAAATTCACCCAACCCACTTATTGTGGGAAGCCTGTGGAAGGCTACCCAAAACGTTAGACCCAAGTTAAACAATTTAAAGGCAGTGCTACAAAATACTAATTGAGTGTATGTAAACTTCTGACCCACTGGGAATGTGATGAAAGAAACAAAAGCTGAAATAAATCATTCTCTCTACTATTACTCTGACATTTCACATTCTTAAAATAAAGTGGTGATCCTAACTGACCTAAGACAGGGGATTGTTTACTAGGATTAAATGTCAGGAATTGTGAAAAACTGAGTTTAAATGTTTTTGGCTAAGGTGTATGAAAACTACCGACTTCAACTGTAATAGACTGTAAAAACACCAGGAAATCAGCTCCAAGTGATTTTAATTTAAGAAATCTGTTCCCAAGTATTCCCACGCATAATAGAGAGAGACGTAATCGTATACAAATATAAGCAAGGCTTGAAATTAAATATTTGTTTGGAACTCTTGTGGTCAATTTACAGTCTCAGTTCCGGCCCTCAACCAGCCTCTCAAGGAAAAACCGTCCTGCGGCCTAATCTAGTTGATGATCCCTGTTCTAGTTACTTTAGACAGAAACTAAATTAGGGAGGTTGGTCAGGGAAGACGGGTGGGCATATACCGCGACCGTCTAGCAATCCAAAGGTTGCATGTTTGAGTCGTGTCGGGGACAACTGTAGCATTTTAGCTAACAGCAAAAAAGCTGTAAAAACTAAAATATATATTTGTGTCCTCTGAAGGTGGGGTTAATACAAATTTCATAATTCTCCTTGGTTGCTAGGATGCAACAAGCAACCTGGTCTCAGAAAAATACGTGTAATACTATACGTCCATCAAGAAGTATGATAACTCATCCAATTCGTACGCTATTGTACGACTGGGTAAGACGTTTGATGCTATACGTCCCCTAATTCGTCCGCTATTGTATAACCGCTATTCCATTCACAATGTAACCTAATATAATTAAATATACCACACTAAAAGCATGGATCATGTTTGCATACCAAATCTTACGAATTGCCCTGAGACCAGGTTGAATAGGGAGGTAACAGCACAGAGGCACTTCAGGACCATTCACACCACGTCAGATTGTTTTCAAATAGTTTTCCAACAGTGACAGTAGAATAACTACTAAAAAGCCAATGTGTGGTGCATGTACTAACATATTTAGATAGCCTGGTGCCAGATCTGTTTTTTGTCTTTCTGATTCCTATGGTCCTTGGCATAGGTAACAACAGGTGTTGGCTGTACAGCACATACAGATCTGGGACCAGGCTAGTAACTACGGCCAGGGAGATGGTGTAACACTTCAAGCCGACGTCTTACCTCGAGCGGTTTTGGTGCAGGTGCGTCCGTTGCCATTGAGGGGCGGTGGGCAGCGCCCGCAGACATAGCCCGTGTAGGGTGGACGTCGGTCGATGCACTGGACCCCCAGGAAGCACGGTCGGCTGGCACACGTACCTGTCACGTTGTTGTTGTTCCCTGCATGGGATGATAGCTCTGGGCCTGGAACACATAATCACTGTTATCAGCCCCAGGACATGTACATATTTATCAATTCATTCTCTTCCCCCTAGCCTTCACATGAAAAGCGATGATCACCCTTTGTTTATGCTCAGTGGGATGCTGTAATCAGTTGTCACTGCCTCTGCATCAACCACACCATGCTGTCTTAATCTGCATATTTCATGATTAGTCATAATTCAAATAAACACAGCCCCGTAGATGAAAACAGCTCACAAAAACCACTGACGTACAGTTGCCTACCGGGGTGATATATTCAACACTGCCTGACAAATTTTATGTGGCAGGACCCGCAGTTAAATCCAAAGCTGCTACAGTTGCTAATTGCTCAAATGTCTTTGATTAAAATACAAAGTCTTGGAAGACCAATTATATAAAGGCACTTTATAACTAAATTAGGGCTGTGGGGAAACTCTTAGTTGGCACTTTGTGTTTTGATGACAGGCGGCTCATTACGGTGCTTCAGGATGAAAGTCTCCTGAGCAATTGATTGATACGCTACCAAGGTCAGAAACCCCTTGGAGCGAGAGGTGTGTGTGAGACCCCGACTATGTCCCGTCTTCACCTCCAGACCCGCCCTCACCCCCAATCCAGCTGCATCAGCTTCTCTTTACCCATAGGCCTTCACTCCACTCCTGGGCTCCCCTCTAACCCCCACCCACAAAGAAGTGGGATGAAAATGCCAATTGCCCTATTAGTCTTAAACAAAGATATGTCCTTTAGAACTGAAACTGCTGGTATCATTGGCACTTTCTAGATGGATTCTTTTAAGTTTGTCCCATAACTTTGTCCTTTGTTTCTCACCTTGCACAGGCACCACATCAAACCACCACATCATCAAAAGTGTATTATGGCTAGACTATGCTGCATTATATTGGTATTGTACATTTATCAGCATATCTCTATTCTATGACGGATCTATGGAAGAGAGCAGACTGAGACCGAATGACTGTCATTGTAGTGCAGTTAGAAGCTTTGAAACGTGACACTGGCAACCCTTCTCTTTTTCCTATTTGCGTGCCACACAGCGATTCTTCTCCTCTCTCTCGCTATTAAAGCGTTTCGTCTTTGCGGTGACAAAAGATGAAAAAGAATGGACCATCTGTCTTTTATTAAGAAGTGATTTATCAGCGTTATGACTCCACATATTAAGGCTTATCGCCTGTGAATTTTGTCTCATTTTCGACTAGGGCAGCAGAATCCACTCAGACAATGGGTGGTTTTATCGGAACTGCAGGGCCGATGGGAGATGACATATGTTGCTGTGTGCCTTTCAATCCCATCTCCAGCCCTTTAGTGTGATGATGATGACAGGCAATTTTGCAAGGCCGCTAACTGGGCTGGCTATAGCTGCCAATGCCAATGAGGTACTCAGTCGTGGAGTAATGTGACACCCCTGATGGTCTATTATAGGAGCCCTGGTGTTAAGCAGCCTTTTGTAGGCGATCTGAAGAGGATTAGACAGAGGCTATGGGAAATACGGGGTATGGTAGTATGTGCCAGGTGCACCGGTTTGTGTCAAGAACTGCAATGCTGCTGGATTTTTAACGCTCAACAGTTTTCCATGTGCATCAAGGATGGTCCACCACCCAAAAAAACTTCCATCCAACTTGGCAAACGTGGGAAGGCATTGGAGTCCCTGTGGAACGCTTTCGACACCTTGTAGAGTCCATGTCCTGACGAATTGACACTGTTCGGTGGGAAAAAGGGGAGGGGGGTGCAATTCAATATTAGGAAGGTGTTCCTAATATTTGGTATACTCAGAGTACTTGCCAGTTTTTTGTCCATTCTTAGATGGTGTATGTACAACTGGGGCCTTGGCAGCTGCCCTGTTGGTCTCT
Source organism: Salmo salar (assembly GCF_965601325.2). Lineage (NCBI taxonomy): Eukaryota > Metazoa > Chordata > Actinopteri > Salmoniformes > Salmonidae > Salmo > Salmo salar. The sequence goes on along the minus strand of NC_138307.1, from coordinate 6,793,103 downwards.
GGAAGTCCAGGCATGTTGGTTTGTGGGAGTCCAGGCTTATTGGTCGGTGGGATTCCAGGTCTGCCAGAGTCCATCCTGGGTTGATTGTGTTGGTCTGGTCTGTTGTTGGGTGAGGTCTTAGAGGTGGTAGTGGCGGTGGTAGGGACAGTGGTGGGTCCAATGCTGGGGACATTTGGGATCGATCGTACAGGTGCTGCTGTGTAGAGACAGATGAGGACACATGGTGAGAGTAAGAGGTGGGCTTCATAGCACCTCAGTGCTTGTATGATGCTGGGAGAGAGATAGATAGACACTTCAGGTTCAGAGCCAGAAGTTTGTCTTATGGTGTCACATAACCAATACTGTTTTTATGATACATTTCATAGAATCTTGAGTTCTCAAACTCTATTCAAGAATGTTGGTCCACAGTTTATCAGCTCTTTTTTTTTTTTTACAACACTTTTCATCCCACACCTACACAGCTAGAAATCACAGCTCCTCAGTAGATCTGTGAGCAGAAGAATCGTAAAAAAAAAAAACGTAGAAAGGAAAGCAGAGCAGGAGGAGAGAGAAAGAGACGGTGTGATTGATGACGGCAGAGCGGAGCAATGGCAAGTGAAATAAACCTGGCAGTGTAACTCCTGCCGAGGCAGCATGGCACTATAATAAACAAAGCAGAGGACCACTCAGCCGAAACTCATTGCTCAGAGGGAGAAAAAGATTAGAGAGAGGGAAAGGCTAAGATGCTTGGAAAAGAAAAGCGGGGAGGTTGGTGGAAACATGGCATGGCTTTTTGGGAGCAAAATGGTGACTAAGTGTGTGTGTGTGTGTGTGTACAGTGGTTCTTCCTTTAAAAGTTGTGGCGTACTGCAGCACAGCTTGCGGGGTCATTTAAGTGTCAGCCATAGTTGCCAGAATGACGCAATTTATCACAATCTACCTCAAACGGTTGCAGCACAAAACTCAACACTTTTAAAGGAAGAAACACTGTATATGTGCAGGTTTGCCTGCACTCCTGCAGAATTCAAGTGGTTTACCCTGGACTACAGAAACAAACGTCTGCTGAATGAAAATTGCATTTCCCCCTAGGTTCAGTTATATGTGTGTTTTATGGATGGTGCTCCAGCTTAGCCTCTGCTCCCCCTAGTTCTGTTCCCCTCGCCCTGTGGCCCAGGCGGTAGATCACTCTGTATTCAACTAGGCCGTGCTCCTTCCATGCTCTCCCCCCTCACCGCTCCTCACTTCTCCTCACCTCAGCTTTAGGATCGGGCAGTACTGTTGATCACTCTGTATTTGACCAGGCCATGCTCTGTGCTCCCTGCTCACCCAGGCCCAACACCTCACCTCACCTTACATTACCTTGCCTCACCTCAGCTCTGTGGCCCAGGCGATAGATCACTTTGTATTCCACCAGGTCATGCTCCTCTTCCATCTCCCTGCTGCTAGCCCGGCCCCTTAGCTCATCACTGTGTTCAGCCATGCTCCTTCCTCCTTCCTGCCAGCCCTACTCCCTCCTCTGCACCCTTCCAGGTTCTCACACTTCACCTCTAATGGCCTTTGTCAGTTAGCTGTCAACAGAGAGAGGCACACCTGAGGTGCTGCGGAAGCACTCTGAGCCTGGGGCCGGGTGGCAGGATACACTCTGCTCTGCTCTCCCTCAGAGGGGAAGTGCTTCACCAATTAACTCAGCTCAACACCCCCCTGTAAAACCTCAAAAAATGAAGAAAAGAAAACACACACAAAAATAATTTATGGGGGAGAGAAGGGTCGAGCCATCACATGCCCTCTGGTTTCCATTGGACATGCATCCCTGTTGGTTATCATGTGAGCGGTTCAAAGTGCAGTGGTCAATTATTCCCATTATTGTCTGTGCAATGATATCCAGATATGGGAATTGTGGAATGCTGAGCTGGAATGTCATTGTTTCGGTTTGTCTTGTCAAAGATAATAGTGACTGACTGGTCTTCCCACAGTTACAGGTGTATGCAGCTTTACGTTTCCATCCACTTCCATATTACAGGTGGGAGAAAGTTGCCTCTGGAACATCTTTGTAACATTTCTTATTTTCATATCAAATCAATCCCTTTTCTATACTGATAAACAGGGCCCACAGTCTGTTTCTATGGAAGTGAATTGGCTAATTGATACAGTAGTGTAGTAGCACTAGTGATTTGATTGACCATGCCTACCTGTTGATGTAAAAAGTGTTGATAAATACATTTGATTGATTGACCATGCCTACCTGTTGATGTAAAAAGTGTTGATAAATACATTTGATTGATGTGCAGGTGGTCCCATCTCTCAGCATACCGTGGGGGCAGCCTCCACACCTGTAGGAGCCGAAGCTGTTGAAGCACTGGACTCCGGGCATGCAGGGCGTCCTCTCACACTCATTCACATCTTCCTGACAGGTAGCGCCTACACAGAGTCCCAGAGACGGACAGACATTATTATAACAGACAACACAAAGACAGACAGCCGAAGTCCATTACTACAACAGGTAGCCCTTACACCCACAAAGACAGAAAGACAAGGTATGAGCCAAGCTCACAGACACACAGACAGAAAGACAAGGTATGATGAGCCAAGCTCACAGACACACAGACAGAAAGCCAAGGTATGAGCCAAGCTCACAGACACACAGACAGAAAGCCAAGGTATGAGCCAAGCTCACAGACACACAGACAGAAAGCCAAGGTCTGAGCCAAGCTCACAGACACAAAGCCAAGGTCTGAGCCAAGCTCACAGACACACAGACAGAAAGCCAAGGTCTGAGCCAAGCTCACAGACACACAGACTGAAAGACAAGGTCTGAGCCAAGCTCACAGACACACAGACAGAAAGACAAGGTCTGAGCCAAGCTCACAGACAAAGATGCAAAAAGCCAAGGTTTGAGCCAAGCTCACAGACACAGAGGCATAGAGCCAAGGAAGCCCATTACAACAACAAACAGAGAGTTCATGTATTTTCAGCCAGTGACGTGCGGGTAGGCACAATGAAGGAAAGAAGAACTGCAATGAAAAAGAAATATACATTTGATCAATAATCATTTTGTCATCCTCATGTATTTTCTGCACGATAAAAATCCATTTCTGAACTAGCACTTTCCAAATTTGCAGTGATCTGGTAGAAAACGCACAAGGAGGCCAGGGGAAAGGCAGTCTCGCCCTGCGCCTTTCTCCTGCCTCTCAAACTCCAAACAGGCATTGACATGACTTGTGCATGCATGTTTCTACCTTATACTGCCAGCTAATGGACGCCAAAAGGCAGGCAGAGAGCTTCACTGCCTTTCAAGTGTCAATATGTCCCACTCATTTTCCATGCACTCAATTAATACATGCCCATGCATAACGGTGTGAAAAAATGTATGGGATAGGCAGGAGGACAGCCAGCTCCCGCCTATGGACGTCACACGTCATCTGCCAGTTACGTTTGTTTTACAGCTAGATAAAGTAAGCTGATCAGGATGGCTAACATATTGCATCTGAAACAGTATTCAAAGTTGGATTTTCTAGCGAAACAGCAGGTGATAAGGGATGGAAGACCAACACCTAAGCTTAGGGACATACATCAAAGGAAGGGACAGAAAAGAACACAATCATTTCAATATGAGTGGTATCAACAGAAAGACTGGCTCTGTGGCTGCGTTGCTAACAGCCAACTCTACTACTTCCCCTGCCTGCTTCTTCACCAGTGACAGCGTGTAGACAAGAGCCGGTTACTGCGAAAAACTTGCATACAGCACTCAACAAGCATGAGAAATCATGATTGTCTCATATCCAAAGCCAGAAAGTTCTTAAAACATTTGGCAATGAACGAACAACGGAGAGATTTTGAAACACCTAGCTAAATAATGCTACGTCATGCTACCTAGTTAGGAGTTGGCATTCCGTGGCAACGATGAGAGTGCCAGGTCATCAAACAGGCCCAGGGCCAACTATGTGGAACGATTAAACAGTTAGCAACCCATTTAGAGACCGCCAAACTGTTCGCTTTTTGCTCATAGCCTATGATGGAATTCTCTATGTGAAATTGTTTTTTCCGTGTTCTGCAGAACAAAGTGACGGATATGGGTTTCTGCTTCACCAGTATCAGAATCACAATGAAAGCACTGGAAAGGCAACGACAAACCTATGATAGTTTCTAGGAGCGATTCAAGCAGAGATGCAATGAACTGGGCCTGGCAGAAAGCGAAAACTCATAGTAAACAGTCGATCAGAGTAGAGAGGGGGCTAATCTACTATAACATAATGGACAATATCAATGTTCAGATGAGAGCTAGTGTAACACACGGGATACAAACCCAGGTCTCCCATGGGAGTAACCTATGTCTTAGACCATTAGACCAATAGGAAATTCCCTACTGGCCTGAGGGTCGACACTGGTTTTGAAGTTCGCAGGCAGGGTTCCCTCATCACATCACAATGATCGACTCATGTCTGCTACACCAGGTTTGACCCCTTTGCTGAACTTCATTTCCTTGGCTTAGTGGTCTGCAAAAAAATTGGAAACAATGTCACGAGACAAATCACCTGGACAGCTCCTCAGCTTTTTGTTCCAGCATGACCTGAAACAGACCGTCCCCGAGGCGGACAAAGTTACTGCAGCTGGTCCTCACTATACCAGCCACAACAGCAGCCGTTGAGAGGCCATTTTCTACGCTGAAACGGATAAAGACATACAGTCGAAACCGAACCGTCAAGGACGACTCTCATCCCTTGCCATCACCTCCACTGCACCGAGAACGACTTGTAAAACTGACGGCCAACAGGGACGAGTGTTACAGCTCAGTCACTGATGTCTTTACCCAGAAGGATAGACGGATGGACTTTGTATACAAGTGCAAGTGTTTATTTACAGTAGTGCCATCTACTATGATTACATTGCATGTCTACTGTGTAAGTACAGTATATCTCTCAATCAGTAGCACTGACTACTAGGCCTGTTGTGTTTGTAGCGTTGTCACAAGTAGGCCTTTTCGCTGGCATTTCGGTTGCTGTCCGTGGTGCTGAAAGTCGCCTGTTCATGCAGGGCAGTGGCTGAGAGGGGCACAACCTATTAGGGCCTGTGAATGTACGAGTGTCTAATGGTTAAGCCGCCAACCTGACGCTGTTTGATGGTGGTTGTTTGATGGTTGTCTTTGTGATCGTGCCACACCGATAAACACTGTAGCAGAAATCCGCTTCATGAGTGCGCGTGCATGTGTGAGTGAGTGACGGGGACCTCAATAGAAAGTGCCTGCATGCCGTCAGACCTCAACGCACGTCATTGTTTTCAGCTCTTAGCTACTCCCGACCCCCACCTCACCTCACCTCACCCCTGACCTTTCAACACTTACTAGCTACACACACAGCCTAGAGGGAGTGATCAGGATGTTTGGATCTAGCCCGCCACTGTTCGTTAACCCACGAGAGCACAGATCTGTGTTTTCAGCAGGGGTTATGAATACAGTGCAAACACCACTAAGACTCTGGGCTCTTTGTTTCTGCTAGTGGTGAACGGGGAGGGGAAAATGTATCAGATCTCTGGCAGTGTCAATACACACTTCTGGGTTTCTCTGTCTTGGTGTGTGTGCATGCGCACGCGTGTTCCTGCAGCCTACCTCTCAGGCCCGCAGGGCATTCACAGAGGAAGCCATGGACGGTACCAGCAAACACCCCGGCACCACACGGACCCGACGGACACGCGTCAATGTCCTCCTGACACAGGCCCCCTCCTATCCCCAGGGGACACACACACACAGGTACTCGCTGCTGCCCGCCGGGAAAGCCATGTTGGTCACACACGTCCCGCCGTTCAAACAACCGCAAGGCTTCACAGCCACCTGAAGAGAAGAGACAGACGGACGGACAGACAAACAGCTGTTACATTCATAGCTTCCCACATAGCCAATTAAATGTCATCATACTCAGCCTGTTATAGGAACAGAATAGCTTCATATGGTCTGCTTAATCACAGCGTATGGCTGTTTTCACTTTCCCTAGATCTTCAACTCCTCTCAACGCTAATAAAGAGATAAATACTCACTCTGACTCAACAATACCCTCAGATAGAAAACCACCATCTGCTTCCAGAGATCTTTGTATTACTGTTTTATACCATGGGAGTTGAGGGTGATTATCAGCATCATATCGATGTCTTCTTTATTACTGTCCGTACCAAGCCAGACGTGGGCTCACAGGGTAAGGTGCAGCTACTCACACAGCTTTTGGGGGTAAACTGTTTTATTACCACATAACCAACTATGGGCATGAGCCTGGGAATGTGAAAACCTTGGGTTGTCAACTTGTCACACACATCCCCATAGTAACCAGTGTCCTCTCCAGCTCTAAGCAGACAGACATCTCGTCAACAGAGGATAAGCATGTGTGGAGCTATGGTGTGGAGAGAAACACATCCGTAATGAATGCATATGTTGACTGAGGTCTGTTCGAGGTCTGTTTTCAGGATTTGGGGGCTAAACTGTGGTGCGCCACCCACCAAGGGAGGGAGAGAATGAGGGAGGTAGGAATAAACTGTCATCCCCCCCCCCTCTTCTCTCAACTCGACGGTGTAGCTGCTCTGGGCATTGCACTCGTCCGACAGCGTGAACTCGAAGCTCTGCCGAGTCTTCCCCTTCATCTCCACCGGATGGACTTTCCAGATGAGGAGGAGCGTGGAGTCGGGAGGGCCATGCTCCAGGAGGAAGAGGAGCGCCGAGACTTCGGGGTCCGCCGCTGTGAACTGGAACACAAAGTTCTCCCCCGCGAAGGTGCTGAGGCCCCCCTGAGGCTGGTGCAGGTTGGGGGGCTGGTTGACTGGGGGTAGGGGGGAGAGGGAAAGAGAGTGAGAGAGAGACAGAGAGAAAGATGGAGAGATAGAGATAGAGACAAAAGATAAAACAGTATAAAGTGTTCTCTTTTTATCAACTGTGGTTGATAGACGGTATTCATTATTGTGCTCCAGCTGTTTGAGAGGGTAGTTCCTGGAAAACAGGGGAATTGAGGGGGAGCTGGTGTACTGTAGTCTACTGCAGACAGCATCACTGACACTGTGAAGCCCCAAAAGGCTGTCACAACACGTTAGTGTCAGGGGTGGGACGCAGGGAGGGAAGGAGAAAGGGAGAGAGAGGGTTGGAATGGCGGGAGGGAGGGGAGAGGAAGATGAAGGGTGGGAGGAAGAAGGAGGTTTACAGTCTCTCTACAGGGACACAGAGACATGTGAAGACAGGCTCCTCTGTTGCAGAGTGCTGTTAGACAGGTCCTGACAGGTATAGAAACAGAGCCCCTGCAGATGGCCTGCTCTCCTTTGATCTAACACTGGGATAGAGACTGCTGACACAGCTAATGAGACCAGGCATCTTCCTCAAAGCTGAGACCGAATGACATAGACAGTAACACAGGGACAGGCTGCTTCAGAAACACAGAGCCCTTGAGAAGTGAGAAAGACAGGGCCTGTTCAAGGCCTACTAAGAGACTATTTTCTCATTTGTGTGTGTGTGTGTGTGTGTGTGTGTGTGTGTGTGTGTGTGTGTGTGTGTGTGTGTGTGTGTGTGTGTGTGTGTGTGCCTGGGTGTGTGTGCCTGGGTGTGTGTGCCTGGGTGTGTGTGCCTGGGTGTGTTTGCCTGGGTGTGTTTGCAAGTATAATCCAACAATATAACCTTCAAAGGGAAAGCTGTTCAAAGCCCAGAAAGGAAACTTCCTGACCTATAACTCAACGAAAAGAGATTCACTTCGTCTGTCATAAAACTCATAAAACTCCAAAGTTCTTCACTCCATCAAAAGTGCCCTGTGCCAATCATGATCAATCTTGTCTGACTGTCCATTATTAATACCTATTAAATGGTGTTAAGGAAGTGAACCATGCAGCGTAAAGATATGGGAAGCATCTGTAGCCCTCAGTGGGTGGGTGTGCTGCAGGCCGGGAGTCAGACTGTAAATATACCTGAGGAGGGGTAGAAAGGTGGGGGGGAGGGAGAGAGGGAGAGAGGGAGAGAGGGAGAGAGACACTGTATATACACATAATATGACATTTGTAATGTCTTTATTCTTTTAGAACTTCTGTGAGTGTAATGTTTACAGTTCATTTTTATTGTTTATTTCACTTTTGTATATTATCTACTTTACTTGCTTAGGCAATGTTAACATATGTTTCCCATGCCAATAAAGCCCCTGAATTGAATTGAATTGAGAGATATAGAGAGAGAGAGGGAGGGAGAAAGAGTGAGTGAGAGTGAGAGTGAGAGAGAGAGAGAGAGAGAGAGAGGGAGAAAGAGTGAGAGTGAGTGAGTGAGAGTGAGAGTGAGAGAGAGAGAGAGAGAAAGAGAGAGAGAGGGGGAGGGAGGGAGAGAGAGAAGGAAGGAGAGAAAAGGGAGAGAGGGAGAGATTGTCTCCCCTCTCTATACCAGTGTGTCAGCCCCCCTCCAAGTGAAAATGAATGACCGTGGCAAGAGCACCGCTATCTATCGTTTCCTTCTCTCATTCCTCAAGACGATCACCTTCCCACTTTAGTCTTGCGGAGAATCTGAATTGCATTTCTTTGATCCTTCGCGTCCTCCCTCCTCGCCTCCTTCTCGAAACCCATTGGATGAGAAGGTCAGAGGGGAGGGATATCTGACCTTCTCATCGAATGGTTTTTGAAAAAGAGGAGAGAGGACGAAAGGAATCAAGGATATGCAATTGATATTCTCCGATTGTCAAGATGTTGATCCTTTTTCAAACCTTACATGCCGATCACGATTACCATAGCTGTTTGCAGTCTGTTGTATCAGTGTGGAGTTTGAGACTTTTCAAGCATATTTTGTTCCACAATATTCAGCAGTCATTTCCAATTGAGTATGCATTAGACTGATTTTATTTACCTTCATTTATGGACCATGTGAATTTGGATGTGTTTACAGAGGAGGCAGGGGCTGGCAGGATTGGAGTCTCCTTTAGCAAAACACATTCCATCTATATTACATGTCCTCTCCTGACAGAGACAGAGACAGAGACAGAGACAGAGAGAGAGAGAGAGAGAGAGACAGAGAGAGAGAGAGAGACAGAGAGAGAGACAAACAGAGAGAGAGAGAGAGACAGACAGAGAGAGAGAAAGACGTTCACTATTACTACATTTACTGAGATAATAAATAGGAATGAAAAGGTTCAAGGAAGAGTGTGTGACAGACATGAACTAGTACACATTTATGAAGCAACTCTTTTTTTTATAGAGTGTCATGCAATGTGATCTTCTCAAAAAAATTTGCACTAGGACATCTGAGCCTCTCTCTGGAGACCCTAGAATAAAATCACAGCAGGAAATGAACAGAAAACAAACGCTAACAAATCCATCTCTTCCCAATGTAACTCAATTTGATTAAAACATAATTGGCAGGAGTAGCTACAGTAGTCCTCTGTGTGTGTGTGTGTGTGTGTGTGTGTGTGTGTGTGTGTGTGTGTGTGTGTGTGTGTGTGTGTGTGTGTGTGTGTGTGTGTGTGTGTGTGTGTGTGTGTACTGTATGCTGTGTGTGGTGAGGACATTCATAACGTCTGTGGTTTTGAACAAACATCCATGGACGTAGGGAGCTCTGAAAGTGATGTTGTGTGTCTGTTTAGTCATCCCATAGACAACTGGTATTCCAGAGCTCGGTTCCCACTGTACACTAAACCCAAGAGTAAAGATGTACAACAATACTTCACGAAACATGTTGGACAACAAGTTCAACAACAACTACCCTGCAGACATTACGAGACGGCCTGGTTTTCACTTCTCGTTATATGAATATCGTAAGTCTTTCTCAGTGGTGAGGTTTTCCTAATACTGCATGGTTTTTGAGGAGATGCACTGTGTCTTTTAGGGGAAATATGAATGTGTGTGTGTGTCAGCGTATGTGTGTGTGTAGTCGTGCGTGCATGTGTGCCTGTGTTTGTGTGGTGTATAGTAGTTACCTTTAACTTACAGAGTCCGGAGTGGGTTGGTTCACACAGCTGGCACACGCCATCGAAGATTGTTAGCACCTTAGGCTCACTGTACTGAGAGCCGTCATTGGTCACCTGATACAGGAAGGAACAACACTGTAACCAACCAATACTCAACCCACACTAGTGCTAACCAGTTCAAGACACTGCACCTGTACATAGCCCATCTATAATTTAGCCCAAACTACTACCTCTTCCCCTACTTTATTTATTTATTTAATTTATTTAGCTCCTTTGCACCATATTATTTATATTTTAACTTTGAACTTTCTTCAAATAACAACTCTACCATTCCAGTGTTTTACTTGCTATATTGTATTTACTCTGCCACCATGGCCTTTTTTGCCTTTACCTCCCTTATCTCACATCATTTGCTCACATTGTATATAGTCTTATTTTTTTCTACTGTATCATTGATTGTATGTTGTTTTACTCCATGTGTAACTCTGTGTTTTTGTATGTTGTCGAACTGCTTTGCTTTGTCTTGGCCAGGTCGCAATTGTAAATGAGTACTTGTTCTCAACTTGTCTACCTGGTTAAATAAAGGTGAAATAAAAAATAAAAATAAATAAAAATTCCTATCATACTGGAGGGCTTCCTTGTCTTGAGCTTGGTTTGGATGGTCAAATTGTTAGGTGGTTTAACTAAGTAAATCATTTAATATGATTTCAGAAGTTTTTAGCTCACATACTGTAAAAAAAAACGATAACAATTTGAAACTCACGCTTATGTACACTTGGACATTTTCACAGCATCCAATACAAATATACCTCACATTCCTAAGGGACGGGTGACTCAAACTCCCCTAAACCTTGTAAATTAATGGCAGAGCCTGGGCTAAGGTAGGTAATATTGGGCTCATCCTCTAACCCCACTTACCCAGGCTCACATAATCCAGACAGACCTGACTTTGGGCTAACCTTGGGGGTGAGGAGAGAAGCCCCACGGCTCTGTCTCCTACATTGAGATTTATGCTAATGTCTTCTAATACAGCAGTAAACAAACAGCGATCCCAAACCACTCAGGGACATGCTGGAACATGATATATAGGCTGTATACGAGGAGGAGGAGAAGATCAGGAACAGGGCAACGTGGAAAGACTTCAAGTTGACTTTGAAAAAGTGAGCCATAATCCCGGGTTCTTGCAAGGAAATGAGGTGACTTTCCATGTGCTTTAGTAAAACGAATTAGTTCACTTTATTGACGGAGCTTCCCCAGATGGGAAATACTGTACATAACTTTACCTTGACTTCCCAGCGAGCGTAGGGTTGGTCATCCACCATAAAGTCTACAGCATTGACAGTCATGCTGTTCAGCGAAGGGACGGAACAGTCTAAAGCCTTGGAGCTCAGGAAGGTAGCTCTGGTCCTCTGCTTCTCTCCTGGAACCCGCTCACCATTCAGGTTCTAGAGGAGATAGATTAGATTAGATTAGATTAGATTAGATAGATAGATAGATAGATAGATAGATAGATAGATAGATAGATAGATAGATAGATAGATGATAGATAGATAGATATAGATAGATAGATCACCATCAGAGCATGTGAATAATGTGTGTCTAACGTGTAATTACACGTTGATAACGACTGAACCCCAGTCCTGTAGAGCGGTAGTTTGTTAGACCAACACACAGCTTACTGTGAAATAGACACAAATTACTAATTCGAAATACGTGACAGGCACACGGAAACGTTTTTCAAGTGTATTATACAATTTTTATCACAACGCATTTCGTGTGTATTACACAATTTTCTTTCTTGATAACGCATTGGTGTACATTAAACAAATTCCATTTTTTGTGTGGCTAATGTTAGGTAGTCTAGCTAGGTGGCTAATGTTAGCTAGGCTAGGGGTTAAAGGTTAGGGGTTAAGGTTAGGGTTAGGTTTAGGGGTTAAGGTTAGTTAACATGTTAAGTAGTTAACAGGTTAGGTTTAGGAGTCAGGATAAAGGGTTAAGGTTAGGGGAAGGGTTAGCATTTTCAAAAATGCTAAAGTTATCCGCGATCAGATTTGAACATACAATCTTTGGGTTGCGAGACATTCACGTTATATGCCAACCCATCCTCCCTGACCAACCTCCCTCCTATCGTTTCTGTCTTAAGTAACCTACTGTCTTTATCTGTGATTGAAATGCACTGAAATGAAAATCGTACACTGCACACGAAAAAAATATACTTTGGGATATTGAAGTCCTGTTGTGAACTAGCAGTTTACCAGTCTGTCTGAGGGATGATTATAAGGCATACAGCAATGAGCCCTCCTCCTATGATCGGAAAAGGGAATCTAGAGCATCATAGTTTTGCTGAACTCTTTCAATTAAAAAATACTGGTTTGGATCCTCAGAGAGATTTCAGCACCCTGTCTGTTTTTTTCTGTGTTCCCCACTCTGTTTAACACGGCAACACTTTGGGGTATGTCCTTGTATGACCGTGACCATTGTCTGAGTTATTTCTCTCACCATCAGTCGTGTGAGGTGGCAGCCCAGGTTGGGAGAGTCGATGAAGCAGAGGCCGAAGACCCGGACGCTGCGACAGTCGAACGCTCTGATGTCACACAGACCACTGTTCTCCAGGTCTGTCAACTCCACATGCTGACCTGAGGATGGACGAGAGAGGGATGAGAGGGGAGAGGAGAGATAGATCATCAGACAGGAGGAAACAAGGAGTGGAATATGGTTTAGGAGAGGAAGCTCCAAACAGAAAGAGTCAATATGCAAGTCTAGTGCAATACAAGCCCACTCGCTGACAAACCAAAATGGAAGATTCATGAATTCGAGGGTACTCATGTATACATAACGTATGACGTGACAAAATGGCACGTTGTCCTTGACTACAACACAGTTAGTAAATTCACAGAGACGGTCGCAATAAATACATCACCAGCCAGACACAAAGTCATAGCATTGGGAGGTCATGTTCAAGTACATTGTCATGACGCAGCGAACTGTTTTATAACTGCCAGAATGAGTTTAACACTTGGAAAAAGTCACTTTGACTCTGTCTGCATAAAGTACAGTACTAGTATGTCTGCCTTCTTTGATTCTAGTTTGATTCTACGTTCTACATATTAAACTTGGTGGCATTTGCTTGAATAACATACATAACAACAAACAATCAACACAAAAGAGGAGACAATGCCCCTTCAATGTCCCCTCCCTGATCTGTGCTGTGGCCCAGGGGGAGACTTGATGCTCGCCTGTGATCAGCTATTAGCTGGATTTATTGGCGTGCCCTGATGTGTTCCCCAAGGACCCTGATCCCAGATCAACTACTATAAATCACACAACACACAGGGAGATGTCACGGATGGATGCCCGGACCTCTTCCTGGTAATAAACTGCATCCTACTATCTCCCATCTCTCAATCAGGGTCTGTGTTCACAAAGCATACCAGAGTAGGAGTACTGATCTAGGGACAGTTTTGTCTTTTAGATTAGAATTATATGGACCATAGGGACCTGATCCTAAATCAGCACTCCTTTGTGGATGTGGATTAGGATTACTCACTGTATCCACTATCAACAATAACTTGAGAGTGCAGTAGTCTAATGTTGTAGACTTAACAACAAAATGACCAATAAGCTGATTAAATCCAATTTCAAGATAAGCTGTTTTGACGCCAAATGATGCCCAACCTCTGAGCAGCTTGCAAGTGAACACTCACTGAGTACCGTCCCAGCGATCCCCTCAAACCCCTCCATCTCGGCCCTGGCCATGGACTCCCCCAGCTCCAGGGCCCTCTGGGTCGTGTCCTCCAATAGCTTCCTCTCACACTCGTTCTCCAGGTAGGGCACCAGAGCATCCTCCCAGGCCAGGTCATCCTACATCAAGTTCAAGAAGTTCAAGTTTAACTGCACTCACATTGCAGTCAATGGAAACTGAAATCCATGCGCACACTGTACAACTGGCTTGACAAAAGGGCAGACAAAACATATACTTACAAGTTACAAAATCAACAACGGTAGTGTCCGAAATGGCACCATATTTCCCTGCCCTATGGGCTCTGGTCAAAAGTAGTGAACTATATAGGGAATAGGGCGTCATTCAGATGCAGACATAAACAGAAATACCTTGAGCTGCAGGTCCAGCATGCACAGGTCCACTGCCTTTTCCAGCCTCCAGCCCAGCAGCCCTCTACACACTGCTCCCACCGTGGAGTTCCCCAGGGCTAGCTGGCACACCTCCAGGGCCTTGACCGAGGTAAGCCCGCTCGGGGTGGGCCACACAGGCTTGGCCGCTGGTCGCTCTGCAGACAGGTGGTGGTCCTCAGGGAAGAAATAGGCTAAGCTCTCCAGGTCCGCTTGGCTCAGGGACTGAGAGGTGAAGATGGGCTGGAACTCGTACAGTGCCTAATAATGACAATAATAACAATAGAAAAATGCTTAAATAATATCAAGGGTCATTCAAATAAACTCAAGGACACTATACAACAAGAAAAACAAAAATAGAAGATAAAATCCAAAGGAAGAACACCTGTCTCTTTGGCTTGGGCATGTTGTCGTCTACGGCAACCAGGAAGTCTCTTCTCTGCTCCCTGTCAATCTCTCTCTCACTCTTATCCCCGTGGTCCCCAAAACCACCATAGTCCACCATCTGGGAACTAGGCTGTTTGTGTATCTCCATAGGTAGAGCTGGGACGTTCAGGATGGACACTCCCTGGTGGCCACTTTGTTCTGGCTCAGCGCTCCTAATGTACTCAGAGGTAGTGTCCACCCAGGGGAAGACGGAGGTGTCATCCACGTTGTCGTGAGACTGGCACTGGGCCTGGTGCTGGGGCGACAAGGGGTTAAAGTTATAGTGGCTATCTCTGGTGTGGCCCGTGGCGAAATGCAGAGACATGCTGTAGCCCTCCTGACACGACAGAAAGGCCGTAGTTCCTCCACCTCCATTAACAGGGGGCATGGTGTCAAATATGCTCTCCCCCGCGGCTAGCCTGACACAAAGAAGAAACAGAGGGATATGGATCAGACAATGAGCTATCTCATCAGACTCTGACTTAGAGTAAGCCTTGGGGATAACACAGAATTTGATAAAGGCTTTCTTTTCTCATGCCAGCTAAAATAGAAAAGGTAACCCAAGGTTGTTACGGAACAACAATTCACTTACAAACTAAATGACCAAAAGGAAAGGGGTGTGGGAATGTACACTGAACAGCTACAAGCTCAGGGGAACTCTCTCAGATCTATATAGAATCATTAATAGTTACCTCCATTCCTGCACAAAGCATTCTTGTTCAGTGCTCCCATTGGTGGTCCCATCAGGTCCATGGAAGTCGTTGTGACCGTTCCGGTCAAACGTCCCACAGAGTCCTGTAGTACTGCTGTAGTCCACACTGGGAGCTCTGATTGACAGGCTCATCCCCCAATCACTGACGTCCGCCCTCACAAAGGCCCCAGATGGTAAGATCAACTACATAAGGAATAAAAAGGGATAAAAGCATCTGCTAAATGGAATATATTATTATATATTATAAAAGTAAGAGTTAACCTTTATTTCACCCAGATGCCAATTCTAACAGATCTTAATGCAAACTGCATATTACAGAAAGAGTTCACTCATAGTTTTCTTGTGTGGATCAGTGTAGTAGATAAAGGAACCCATCAAAACAACAACATCAATCTCCAGATCTTTCTATCTGGAGAACTAGTGTTGGACATTACATTACATCAATCGTACAGTGTTGTAGATTGCCCCTAGCAGAAAGGTGTTTTTCCATGACTGGTAAAAGTTGTTTCATGCAATATTGGGCTCAGTGGGCTCACAAAGTCACACATCCCCAAACCTGTCTAGACAGTGAGGGAGGTAACAGCCCATAAAAGTGGTGGTAATGACTTTAGTAAAAAGCATGAGCTGACGCATACCCAAAAATGCTTGTAGAGGTGCTGACTACCCGAGAAAAAACTGTACAAAAAGAAAGTCACACAAGCTATGTATGCTCCCAACAATTGAATGGGTAAACCTACTTGGTAAAAGTAATCACTTTAAATGAACCAATGCCTACTGTGATTTTCTTCCCCTGATGAGATTCATGGATCTTGATCCGATACTGACTGGAGCCGCTGGTCCCTCTGGACCCACTGTTATATCCTCCCAGGTTCTTCAGAGAGAGCTGGGGCCTGGTCTCCTGAAGCTGACCGTTACACATGTCCAGCATGACCACCTTAAGGACCACAAAATAAAAATAGGTAATTGACTGTATTGTGTTATCCTTATAGTTTTCTACTGTTTTTACAAGCTGTATATATATGCATTTCTTTAACCCTAAAAGCGGCAACTTATTTTTAGTATGTTTTTACCGCAAATTGGTAATGATTGCAAAGAGACACTGTCTGTCAAGCAGTACCACTTTCTATTTTATTAACCTTTCGTAACACAAGTAAATTGTAAGGGGTGCGTAACCAGTGGCAGGGAAGTCAGATGCAGGAAAGCAGAACTAGGTAATAGCCGGAGCAGTTTAATTGCAAAACCAACGGCATAAAGAATAACAAGACATGGGTACAAAACCCGTCGCGCACCAGTCAACATGTGCACAAGCACTTACAATAAACAATTCCACACAAAGACATGGGGGGAACAGAGGGTTAAATACACAATACGTAATGAAGGAAATGAGAACCAGGTGTGTAGGAAAACAAGACAAAACAAATGGAAAATGAAAAGTGGATCAACGATGGCTAGAAGACCGGTGACGCCGACCGCCGAACGCCGCCCGAACAAGGAGAGGAACCGACTTCGGTGGAAGTCGTGACATAAATGGTTTAAATTCTCCACAATAAGCGTATATCAAAAAATGGTCATACATTTACAGTCAAATATAATATTTCAAAATATAAGTCTTTGTATATTTTAAGAGATATTTTGATCAATTTCATCCATTGCCACTTGTTATGAACATTTGTTTGTTATTCATTCAAAGTGTTATGTTTCTGTGGTACTCAAAGGCTGACAAATTGGCGATTGAGCCACCAATATGGGTGATATAGGCGATATGGGCGCCGGTGCCATCAGACTTTTAGCTCTATGGGCTATCAACTCAGTTTAATTTGCATATCAAAGATGAGACTCTCAAATTGGTATAGAGATATTGAATGAAAGGTAATTTATGTTTTATTTATACTGGCTGCCACGCCCTCCCAGGATCCAGATCTGGGGTGGCTCCATATCTATATCTTTTAGGGGTACATACATCTACCTCTGTGCCAAATTTGGTGCTTTTATCAGAAAGTTGACTATTGAGTCGACATTTACATTTGATTTTGTAAATAGGGATCTTTTAGCCTATAGTTTGTTAAAGACAGAGGTTGATGGGAAATTTTATCAAGCAATCCAGTCTCTTTACAAAGTGCCAATTGCTTGTGTGCATGTTAATGAATATCGTACAGATTGGTTTCCCACACCCTCGGGTATAAAACAAGGAGACGCCTTATCACCGACTTTGTTTGCTTTGTTTATAAATGATTTGGCAAAAGAAATTGAACAGTTAAATATTGGAGTAAGATATGATGAGGAAATGCTTAGTATCCTTTTATATGCTGATGATACTATTTTGATGGCAGAAACTGGAAAAGTCCTTCAGAACATGTTATTATGTGCAGTCTGTTGGTGTAAAAGATGGAGACTTATGATCAACCAGACAAAAACACAGATAATGACTTTTAGAAAAGAGACGTGTTTTTCAGTTTTGTTTTGGTGAAGACATTCTGGAGTTTACTAGCATTTATAAATATCTGGGTCTTTTTATTGATGAACATATTACCTTTCTATATGCAACATCTGCCCTGCTCGACTCAGCAAGTAGAGCTCTTGGGGGAGTTATAGGAAAAACTAAAACAATCAAAGATATTGGTTATGCCACGTATTCCAAACTGTATCAGATGTGCGTGTGTCCTGTTCTGGACTATTCAGCAGGTGTGTGGGGCGCTAAGAGGTATTTTAAAGAAAGAACATGTTCATAACAGAGCAGTACCTTGCTTTTTAGATGTCCACAAGTTTGCACCTCTGCTTGCAATAACTAATGACATGGGCTGGGACCCCTGTGATGTGAGATGGAAGGCGCGTATGGTGATACTTCGGAATAGACTGTTGGATACGCCAACTGCCAGAAACGTTTTTCAATGGGATCTATCCATAGGGGGAGCCTGGGCAACTGAAATGTCTGACCTTCTTCAACAGTCTGACTGTGAACGTCAGTATGAAAACCAAATTAAGGGAGACATTAAAAAAAACAACTGTTGATGCAATATGAAAACAATTGGGTGGAGGAGATTAATCATAAACCCAAACTGAGAAACTTTTGTTTGAGTAAAGGTTAATTAGTGTGTGAGAGATATATTATGTATAACCTACCTAAAAACAAGAGATCGCTATGTGCACAGGTAAGATCAGGGATATTGCCTCTGCGTATTGAAACAGGTCAGATCAGGGATATTGCCTCTGCGTATTGAAACAGGTCAGATCAGGGATATTTCCTCTGCGTATTGAAACAGGTCAGATCAGGGATATTGCCTCTGCGTATTGAAACAGGTCAGATCAGGGATATTGCCTCTGCGTATTGAAACAGGTCAGATCAGGGATATTGCCTCTGTGTATTGAAACAGGTCAGATCAGGGATATTGCCTCTGCGTATTGAAACAGGTCAGATCAGGGATATTGCCTCTGCGTATTGAAACAGGTAAGATCAAGGATATTGCCTCTGTGTATTGAAACAGGTCAGATCAGGGATATTGCCTCTGCGCATTGAAACAGGTAAGATCAGGGATATTACCTCTGCGCATTGAAACAGGTAAGATCAGGGATATTGCCTCTGCGCATTGAAACAGGTAAGATCAGGGATATTGCCTCTGCGTATTGAAACAGGTCAGATCAGGGATATTGCCTCTGCGTATTGAAACAGGTAAGATCAGGGATATTGCCTCTGCGTATTGAAACAGGTCAGATCAGGGATATTGCCTCTGCGTATTGAAACAGGTAAGATCAGGGATATTGCCTCTGCGTATTGAAACAGGTCAGATCAGGGATATTGCCTCTGCATATTGAAACAGGTAAGATCAGGGATATTGTCTCTGCGTATTGAAACAGGTAAGATCAGGGATATTGTTTCTGCGTATTGAAACAGGTAAGATCAGGGATATTGCCTCTGCGTATTGAAACAGGTCAGTATTATGGTGAAATGGAAGAGGAAAGACTATGTAATTATTGTGACCTCAATGAAATAGAGAATGAAACTCATTTTATCCTCTATTGCCCTTTCTACCTCGATATAGGCTTGCTCTTACTCCAGAAAGCACATCAGGTATACCCTGCCATTATGTGGCTGAGTGATGAGGAGAAATTGAAATGTTTTTTGTCTATTGTGTATTTCCGTTTGCAGAATATTTACATATAGCATGGAATAAAAGAAAACGGCTACCGATAATTAAATAGTAAAAATATTTAGCTTCTATGTGGTTAATGATGCGTGTATATATATTGTGTATAGGCTTGTCTACCATATGAATCTTCTCTTTGTGTCAGACTGGGTTCAAGTGACTTCTGTTTCTTTTCTGTATTTATTTGTCTGTATGTACAGTTGAAGTCGGAAGTTTACATACACCTTAGCCAAATACATTTAAACTCAGTTTTTCACAATTCCTGACATTTAATCCTAGTAAAAATTCCCTGTCTTAGGCCAGTTAGGATCACCACTTTATTTTAAGAATGTGAAATGACAGAATAATAGTAGAGAGAAATATTAATTTCTGCTTTTATTTCTTTCATCACATTCCCAGTGGGTCAGAAGTTTACATACACTCAATTAGTATTTGGTAGCTTTGCATTTAAATTGTTTAACTTGGGTCAAACCTTACGGGTAGCCTTCGACAAGCTTCCCACAATGAGTTGGGTGAGTTTTGGCCCATTCCTCCTGACAGAGCTGGTGTAACTGAATCAGGTTTGTAGGCGTCCTTGCTCGCACATGCTTTTTCAGTTCTGCCCACACATTTTCTATAGGCTTGAGGTTAGGGCTTTGTGATGGCCACTCCAATACCTTGACTTTGTTGTCTTTAAGCCATTTTGCCACAACTTTGGAAGTATGCTTGGGGCCATTGTCCATTTGGAAGACCCATTTGCGACCAAGCTTTAACTTCCTGACTGATGTCTTGAGATTTTGCTTCAATATATCCACATAATATATCCTCATGATGCCATCTATTTTGTGAAGTGCACCAGTCCCTCCTGCAGCACAGCACCCCCACAACATGATGCTGCCACCCCCGTGCTTCATGGTTGGGATGGTGTTCTTCGGCTTGCAAACCTCCCCCTTTTTCCTCCAAACATAACGATGGTCATTATGGCCAAACAGTTCTATTTTTGTTTCATCAGACCAGAGGACATTTCTCCAAAAAGTACGATCTTTGTCCCCATGTGCAGTGGCAAACCGTAGTCTGGCTTTTTTATGGCAGTTTTGGAGCAGTGGCTTTATCCTTGCTGAGGGCCTTTCAGGTTAGGTCGATATAGGACTCGTTTTTCTGTGGATATAGATACTATTGTACCTATATCCTCCAGCATCTTCACAAGGTCCTTTGCTGTTGTTCTGGGATTGATTTGCACTTTTCGCACCTAAGTACGTTCATCTCTAGGAGACAGAACACGTCTCCTTCCTGAGCGGTATGACGGCAGCGTGGTGTTTATACTTGAGTACTATTGTTTGTACAGATGAACGTGGTACCTTCAGGTGTTTGGAAATTGCTCCCAAGGATGAACCAGACTTGTGGAGGGCTACAATTATTTTTTCTGAGGTCTTGGCTGATTTCTTTTGATTTTCCCATGCTGTCAAGCAAAGAGGCACTGAGTTTGAAGGTAGGTATTGAAATACATCCACAGATATACCTCCAATTGACTCAAATTATGTCAATTAGCCTATCAGAAGCTTCTAAAGCCATGACAACCTTTCCTGGAATTGTCCAAGCTGTTTAAAGACACAGTCAACTTAGTGTATGTAAACTTCTGACCCACTAGAATTGTGATACAGTGAATTATAAGTGAAATAATCTGTCTGTAAATAATTGTTGGAAAAATTAATTGTGTCATGCACAAAGTAGATGTCCTAACTGACTTGCCAAAACTATAGTTTGTCAACAATACATTTGTGGAGTGGTTGAAAAACGAGTTTTAATGACTCCAACCTAAGTGTATGTAAACTTCTGACTTCAACTGTATGTTTTTATGTGTATATATGCAGTGTGTATGTATGTATGTATGTATATTATTGTACTGCTCTAGGGATGTAATTATTGTTTGGATAACCTTATTGACTATTATGTATTGATGTATTGTATTTTTTTCACTCTGTGATGCACAATGCAGAGAACGCCGGAAGAAGAATTATCATTGAATTACCATAGTGAATTATTGTAATGTTTGTTAATGTGTCAATTAATCCCATAAGGGATGGGTTGCCAAATGACGATTTGACACGAAAATAAAAATGTCATTCATTCATACAGCTTAGCCATGCACCCCTAGTATACAAAAGAGTGATTACGTTTCATTCCTCCTTTTGACCTCTGTTAGCACTTTTAGGGTTAATTTTCAAATAAATTAAATCAATCTATCATTCATTCAATCAATTAGTGATTTCCCCAAAGCATCTTGCCTGCTCAATGTGTAAATTGATGTGTTAAACTGTAGCGCTTTGTGTTTTATGTTGTAATTGTGTCTTTGTATTAAACTTTTTGTGCTGCTGTTTTGGCCAGGTCTCTCTTGTAAAATCGATGTTTAATCTCAATGAGACGAACTTGGTAAAATAAAGGTAAAAAAAAAAAATGTCATCAATCAATCTCGTTTCCCTCCCTGGCCGCCATTCCACAGTTACAGGACACAGCATAATGGCGGCTGCCACAGTCCCACTGACGAGCCTGGACCTTGAACGCTCGGTGAAGGCTCTTGTAGAGGATGAAGGTACCCGTCTGCTGGTTCTCATAGTGTCTGGTGGGGAGAAACAGGTCTTAAAACAATGATGATAAATTGGACTGATATCATAGCTGTGATGTTCTTACTTAAAATACCAAAACAACATTTATGTATTGTGCATCTTGCTCGTGAAACATTTGCGACAATTTCTTAGAATTGAACATGTGCATCAAATAAGTTATTTTAAAGTTATTTTACTGGTAAGTTCAAATAAATGGTAAGACCTAGTTTCCAATAATTGTCACGTTGGTATGAATGATTCGGGAGACAGGTGCAGGAATACGTCATAGTTTTTTTTATTTCACCCAAATTACAGCGTGCCATGTAATCGGGGACGAAGACCAAACAAACACATATACCACACACAGGGTTGAAACCCAAACAAAAGAGCGATGAGTACCTTGAATAAATAACACAAGCGCACAATGATTAACACACAGGATTAGACCCGTAAGCATATGCGCAATCCACAATGGTACGAAAGCCAAAACACACAGCACAGGTACTCACACGACCAACGGACATAGTAACAATAATCAACAGCCCAATGGAAACCAAAGGGCACATATATACAAATGCAATCAGTGGGAATAGGGGACAGGTGTGCGTAATGAAAGTTCCGGAGGGATCGGTGACAATAATTATCATATAAAAAACACTTTTCCATCTAATCAAGCAAAAAATGTATTTTGATTATGGGATCTAGAGATTGCATAAGCACAATGAAGGTGAAGCAATTATTTAAAAATAAATAGGCTTTAAAATGTTCTATCCATTTAGAAAGTTATGGACTGGTCCCCTTCGGACCTGTTCGGTCTGAAAAACATTTTTAACATATTTATCTCTGAGTATTGGGTGTTGCAATGTTTTCAAGTACCAGCATTGACCAAACTCTCACGTAGTGAGCTGTGAGAGGATAGTTAATAATAATAATTACAGTAAAGAACTTAATCAGTTAGCAGGAGGTGGAGTGGTGATTTAAATAGCTCTTCTTGATCATTAACATTTTTTGAAACACACTGTATTTCAATGTACATGAAGGCCTATTGGAGGAAAGAATGGGGATGTGAAATGTGAAGTGGGTACTCGTCTCCAAGTCTGTGTGTAACACTAATATATAATAATAACATAGGCCATTTAGCAGATGCTTTTATCCAAAGTTACATAAATCGTAAATCCAAAGTGTATTTCAGTGTACATGAAGGCCTATTGGGGGAAAGAATGGGGATGTGAAATGTGAAGTGGGTACTCGTCTCCAAGTCTGTGTGTAACACTAATATATACTGCTCAAAAAAATAAAGGGAACACTTGAACAACACAATGTAACTCCAAGTCAATCACACTTCTGTGAAATCAAACTGTCCACTTAGGAAGCAACACTGATTGACAATAAATTTCACATGCTGTTGTGCAAATGGAATAGACAACAGGTGGAAATTATAGGCAATAAGCAAGACACCCCCAATAAAGGAGTGGTTGTGCAGGTGGAGACCACAGACCACTTCTCAGTTCCTATGCTTCCTGGCTGATGTTTTGGTCACTTTTGAATGCTGGCGGTGCTTTCACTCTAGTGGTAGCATGAGACGGAGTCTACAACCCACACAAGTGGCTCAGGTAGTGCAGCTCATCCAGGATGGCACATCAATGCGAGCTGTGGCAAGAAGGTTTGCTGTGTCAGTCAGCGTAGTGTCCAGAGCATGGAGGCGCTACCAGGAGACAGGCCAGTACATCAGGAGACGTGGAGGAGGCCGTAGGAGGGCAACAACCCAGCAGCAGGACCGCTACCTCCGCCTTTGTGCAAGGAGGAGCAGGAGGAGCACTGCCAGAGCCCTGCAAAATGACCTCCAGCAGGCCACAAATGTGCATGTGTCTGCTCAAACGGTCAGAAACAGACTCCATGAGGGTGGTATGAGGGCCCGACGTCCACAGGTGGGGGTTGTGCTTACAGCCCAACACCATGCAGGACGTTTGTCATTTGCCAGAGAACACCAAGATTGGCAAATTCGCCACTGGCGCCCTGTGCCTTCACAGATGAAAGCAGGTTCACACTGAGCACGTGAAAGACGTGACAGAGTCTGGAGACGCCGTGGAGAATGTTCTGCCTGCAACATCCTCCAGCATAACCGGTTTGGCGGTGGGTCAGTCATGGTGTGGGGTGGCATTTCTTTGGGGGGCCGCACAGCCCTCCATGTGCTCGCCAGAGGTAGCCTGACTGCCATTAGGTCCCGAGATGAGATCCTCAGACCCCTTGTGAGACCATATGCTGGTGCGGTTGGCCCTGGGTTCCTCCTAATGCAAGACAATGCTAGACCTCATGTGGCTGGAGTGTGTCAGCAGTTCCTGCAAGAGGAAGGCATTGATGCTATGGACTGGCCCGCCCATTCCCCAGACCTGAATCCAATTGAGCACATCTGGGACATCATGTCTCGCTCCATCCACCAACGCCACGTTGCACCACAGACTGTCCAGGAGTTGGCGGATGCTTTAGTCCAAGTCTGGAAGGAGATCCCTCAGGAGACCATCCGCCACCTCATCAGGAGCATGCCCAGGCGTTGTAGGGAGGTCATACAGGCACGTGGAGGCCACACACACTACTGAGCCTCATTTTGACTTGTTTTAAGGACATTACATCAAAGTTGGATCAGCCTGTAGTGTGGTTTTCCACTTTAATTTTGAGTGTGACTCCAAATCCAGACCTCCATGGGTTGATAAATTGGATTTCCATTGATTATTTTTGTGTGACTTTGTTGTCAGCACATTCAACTATGTAAAGAAAAAAGTATTTAATAAGATTATTTCTTTCATTCAGATCTAGGATGTGTTGTTTAAGTGTTCCCTTTATTTTTTTGAGCAGTGTATAATAATAATATAGGCCATTTAACAGATGCTTTTATCCAAAGTTACATAAATCATAAATCCAAAGTGATTTACATATGCGTGGTCCTGGGAATCTAACAAGCGACAAGCTCTACCAACTGAGCAACAGAGTACACAGCATGCTAACCACAATGCCCCAGTTACCTACCTGCCATCCAATGTAATGATGTGCGGATCAGTCAGAGAGTAGCAGCTTGCAGTGGGAACATCTTGAACTGTGACCTGTAGAGGTATGAGGAACAAAGCTTAGCGTGACCCACTCTGGTCGTGCTGATTAAAGTGTCGGCAACAGCACAGGGCTTTCATGTGTGTGTGTGTGTGTGTGTGTGTGTGTGTGTGTGTGTGTGTGTGTGTGGCGTGCGTGCGTGCGTGCGTGTGTGTGTGTGTGTGTGTGTCTGTGCGTCTGAAAAACAGGCGAAATGCTTTCATGTCTAAAACACTAAACACAGATGTGGCTAGCCTGATTGCATGACTGAGTGATGACACAACAAAGGGGAAGTCAGAAGTTTAGGAGGACACAACGGTTTTGCTACATGAGTAATGTTCAGACTTAGTTTAAAGGAAAGAGTGGAAGCTCACGTAGAAAAGCAGTGTGAGGGATTTGTCGTTGGTTCATTACAGTCTTCTCTTGAACCATTTAAACACTGTGATGCTATGTCATGCAGACAGTTACTGCAGTTCTGTTAGTGTCAAAAGCAGCTGTTCTGAGGCTGACAGCTACATTATCTCTCTCTCGGATCTTGAGTGGGGTGGGGCTATAGTCCATCCAGAGGCGTGGTTTCGTAGAAAAGATCATTAGAATATTCTAAAGTTCTAATTCCATTCTGGTGTTCTAATGTGTTGTAATTATATTTCTATGGGTCTCCAGGTCAGACCTTGAGGGGTGTAGGGGTGTATCCCCTCCAGAGGCACGGTACGTCAGAGTGTGGCGTGGCGCTGAGGAGGCTGGGGCGGTTGCCGTCGCGGGTGAAGTCTGTGACGGCGGTGAGGGTGATACTGGCCCAGGCACACCCCTGACTGCGGCTGCAGGCTGCAATAGGCTGCAGCTCCACCTGGCAGGTAGACAGGGCCATGTTGGGGGCCTCCACGCTTGGATCCAGGCTGTCTGGGAGGGTAACAGGACACATAACAGTGTCTGCTTAGTAAATACCCCCACAGAGCTGCAAGACAAGACAAGCCTGCATATGAAATCAACCCCTAGCCCCTAGATCTGAGAAAGGATTGGATGGTTGTAAACAAACAGGGTAATTGCATGTTGAGTCTCTTGGTTTTAAACCTCTCTGACACTAGTACAGTAAGCACTGGCTCACACAGTGGGGCTCCCGAGTGGTCTAAGGCACTGCATCTCAGTGCTAGAGGCGTCACTACAGGTGCACAATTGGCCCAGCGTCGACCGGGTTAGGGTTTGGCCAGGGTAGGCGGTCATTGTGAATAAGAATTTGTTCTTAACTGACTTGCCTAGTTAAATAAAGGTTCAATAATACAAATACATACAAATTATGATGGCATGGTCATGGAAATTAGGCAATTCTAATTCTCACCTTAGTCACGGACACACAGAGTGAGAATGACTCCACATGGTCGGCCGTGCTCTGTCCCGAAACAGGGGATAGGCACTGTACTGTGGATGGTTACAGCATGCTCCTTACCGTCCTCCGCAATGTGCAGCACATCTGGAACAAACTGCAGGCAGAGAGCGAGGAGAGGGAGAGAGAGAGAGAGAGAGAGAGAGAGAGAGAGAGAGAGAGAGAGAGAGAGGGGGGTACAGACACAGGTTCCTGGACAGTCTGGGCTCAATCTTCATTTAATTTACAGCACCAGATGCAGTTCAGGAGGCGTTTAATGCTCAACAATTGATTATACACAATTTAGAGGTCAACCAACAACCATACCAGCTTCAAACACATTCAGAATGACGAGGGTTTTGGTCATGATGGTTTACTTTAATTCCAGCGTAGAAGCTCTCACTCTCTTTAGCCGGAGATGTGTCCGGCTGGAGTTACCCAGGAACGTGGAGACAATGCAGGAGAACTGTGAAATAATCGTATGTTAATAATGACATAAGTAGCCACAAATGAAATAGCATTTTGAATATTTTCCCTTCAAAAAAGCATAAGGCTTAGGGTCGTAAAAATGGTCTTTCTAATTTGTGTTGGCTTGTACAGTGAGCGAAAAAAGTATTTGATCCCCTGCTGATTTTGAACGTTTTCCCACTGAGGTATTGCTTGCCTGAGGTAGAATACCCCATGTTAAGCTGTATACCACACTATCTACCAATAAAGTTAGCATCTACTGTATATTATTCATATCCATCTATTTACCACCACAAACCGATGATGGCACTAAGACCGCACTCAACGAGATGTATAAGGCCATAAGGAAACAAGAAAATGCTCCTCCAGAAGCGGCAATCCTAGTGTCCGGGGACTTTCATGCAGGCAAATTTAAATCCTTTATACCTCATTTCTACCAGCATGTCACATGTGCAACCAGAGGAAAAACACCTCTAGACCACCTTTACTCCACACACAGAGATGCATACAAAGCTCTCCCTCGCCCTCCATTTGGCAAATCTGACCATAATTATATCCTCTTGATTCCTGCTTACAAGCAAAAACTAAAGCAGGAAGTACCAGTGACTCGCTCTATAAGGAAGTGGTCAGATGACGTGGATACTACGCTACAGGATTGTTTTGCTAGCATAGACTGCAATATGTTCCGGGATTCATCCAATGGCATTAAGGAGTATACCACCTCAGTTGCTGGCTTCATCAATAAGTGCATCAACTACGTCATCCCCACAGTGAACATACGTACATATCCAAACCAAAAGCCATGGCTTACAGGCAACATCCGCACAAAGCTAAAGCTGCCGCTTTCAAGGTGCGGGACACTAATCCAGACACTTTTTAGAAATTCCACTATGCCCTCAGATGAACCATAAAACAGGAAAAACGTCAATACAGGACTAAGATTGAATCCTACAACACCGAAACTGACGCTCGTGGGATGTGGCAGGGCTTGAAATCTATTATGGACTACAAAGGGAAACCCAGCCGCAAGCTGCCCAGTGACGGGAGCCTACCAGACGAACTAAATGCCTTTCATGCCCGATTCGAGGCAGGCAACAATGAAGCATGCATGAGAGCACCAGCTGTTCCGGACGACTGCGTGATCATGCATTCCGTTGCCGATGTGAGCAAGACCTTTAAACAGGTCAACATTCACAAAGCCGCAGGGCCAGACGGATTACCAGGACGTGTACTCAAAGCATGAGCGGACCAACTGGCAAGTGTCTTCACAGACATTTTCAACCTCTCCCTGACCGAGTCTGTGATGCCTAGATGTTTCAAACAGACCACCATAGTCCCTATGCCCAATAAAGCGAAGGTAACCTGCCTAAATTATTACCGCCCCGTAGCGCTTAAGTTGGTAGCCTTGAAGTTCTTTGAAAGGCTGGTCATGGCTCACCTCAACACCATCATGCCGGAAACCCTAAACCCACTCCAATTCACATACCACCCCAACAGATCCCCAGATGACGCAATCTCAATCGCACTCCGCACTGCCCTTACCCATCTGGACAAAAGGAACACCTACAGTGAGGGAAAAAAGTATTTGATCCCCTGCTGATTTTGTACGTTTGCCCACTGACAAAGAAATGATCAGTCTATAATTTGAATGGTAGGTTTATTTGAACAGTGAGAGACAGAATAACAACAAAATAATCCTGAAAAACGCATGTCAAAAATGTTATAAATTGATTTGCATTTTAATGAGGGAAATAAGTATTTGACCCCCTCTCAATCAGAAAGATTTCTGGCTACCAGGTGTCTTTTATACAGGTAACGAGCTGAGATTAGGAGCACACTCTTAAAGGGAGTGCTCCTAATCTCAGTTTGTTACCTGTATAAAAGACACCTGTCCACAGAAGCAATCAATCAATCAGATTCCAAACTCTCCACCATGGCCAAGACCAAAGAGCTCTCCAATGATGTGAGGGACAAGATTGTAGACCTACACAAGGCTGGAATGGGCTACAAGACCATTGCCAAGCAGCTTGGTGAGAAGGTGACAACAGTTGGTGCGATTATTCGCAAATGGAAGAAACACAAAATAACTGTCAATCTCCCTCGGCCTGGGGCTCCATGCAAGATCTAACCTCGTGGGGTTTCAATGATCATGAGAACGGTGAGGAATCAGCCCAGAACTACACAGGAGGATCTTGTCAATGATCTCAAGGCAGCTGGGACCATAGTCACCAAGAAAACAATTGGTAACACACAACGCCGTGAAGGACTGAAATCCTGCAGCACCCGCAAGGTCCCCCTGCTCAAGAAAGCACATATACATGCCCGTCTGAAGTTTGCCAAAGAACATCTGAATGATTCAGAGGACAACTGGGTGAAAGTGTTGTGGTCAGATGGGACCAAAATGGAGCTCTTTGGCATCAACTCAACTCGCCGTGTTTGGAGGAGGAAGGTTGCCTATGACCCCAAGAACACCATCCCCACCGTCAAACATGGAGGTGGAAACATTATGCTTTGGGGGTGTTTTTCTGCTAAGGGGACAGGACAACTTCACAGCATCAAATGGACGGGGCCATGTACCGTCAAATCTTGGGTGAGAACCTCCTTCCCTCAGCCAGGGCATTGAAAATGGGTCGTGGATGGGTATTCCAGCATGACAAGGACCCAAAACACACGGCCAAGGCAACAAAGGAGTGGCTCGAGAAGAAGCACATTAAGGTCCTGGAGTGGCCTAGCCAGTCTCCAGACCTTAATCCCATAGAAAATCGGTAGAGGGAGCTGAAGGTTCGAGTTGCCAAACGTCAGCCTCGAAACCTTAATGACTTGGAGAAGATCTGTAAAAGAGGAGTGGGACAAAATCCCTCCTGAGATGTGTGCAAACCTGGTGGCCAACTACAAGAAACGTCTGACCTCTGTGATTGCCAACAAGGTTTTTGCCACCAAGTACTAAGTCATGTTTTGCAGAGGGGTCAAATACTTATTTCCCTCATTAAAATGCAAATCATTTTCTAACATTTTTGGCATGCGTTTTTCAGGATTTTTTTGTTGTTATTCTGTCTCTCACTGTTCAAATAAACCTACCATTAAAATTATAGACTGATCATTTCTTTGTCAGTGGGCAAACGTACAAAATCAGCAGGGGATCAAATACTTTTTTCCCTCACTGTATGTGTAATTCATCCAAACATTTCACTGAGTCATATGGCGTGTAGGCTACATGAGCAATGTGCTAGGGCTGGAGCTGTGATGTGTTTAACTCAACCCTCAGTAAAGTAGTGACCCCGATCTAGCCCAGCTGTGACATCAGCATGTGTGGAACAGATCCTGATGAGTGAGTCCAAGCCTGCCTTGTACTGCACAGGTTGTCATGGATACACACTAGTACCAATAGTATCCGTCCACACATGGCTTCACATGGCAGGGATGTACGGTAATTTAGCAGACAAACCACAAATACAGTAATTGCTCTCTCAAGTTTCAAGTTTTCTTAGTAGTATACAGGATACACATGGTATACACCGTCCAACCAAATGCTTACTTGCAGGTTCCTTCTAGACAATGCAACAGCAACAGCAATAAGAAATGAGAAAATATAAGAATACGAACATCAAGTAAATGGCTCAGTAGAAAATAACAAACATTTTAACATAAGTATAATTCAGGAAGGCACAATTTATAGTCCAATATTTACACGTGTATTGGGGAGGGGTGGATTGGGGGGCGACTGTTTACATTGTGCAGTATTAACAACAGTCTGGTAGCAGCAGTTGTGATGTGTGTGTAGCAAAACAGTTGGAGGCCAGGAGTCTGAACCCTTTGGAGTTGGCACTGATGTGAGGCAATGGTGTGTGCTTGAAGTGGTCCTATTCAATGTCTTCCTCCTGTGTGTCCACATTTCTGACTCATCGTTGTTGGTTACAGAATACAACCGTGGTGTCATCAGCAAACGTAATGATGGAATTGGGATCATGCAAAGCCATGCAGTCATGGGTGAACAGGGAGTGCAGCAGAGGGCTGAGGACACACCCTTGGGGGGCCCCTATGTTAACCTCTATGGGCTAGGTGGGACGCTAGCGTGCCACCCGTGGTGCACTCCATCAACAGCAGGTGCATTTCAAGAGCGGCAAATTTGAATCCAAATAAATGTCAAAATTCAAATTTTTCAAACATACAACTATTTTACACCCTTTGAAAGATAAACATCTCCTTAATCTAACCACGTTTTACGATTTCAAAAAGGTTTTACGGCGAAAGCATAAATTTAGAGTATGTTAGGACAGTACATTTACAAGAGTTGTGTGTAATGTTTTGTCAATTCAAAGACCGGGTCACCAAAACCATAAAACCAGCTAAAATGATGCACTAACCTTTTACAATCTCCATCAGATGACACTCCTAGGACATTATGTTAGACAATGCATGCATTTTTAGTTCTATCAAGTTCATATTTATATCCAAAAACAGCGTTTTACTATGGCATTGATGTTGAGGAAATCGTTTCCCTCCAATAACCGGCAGTCAAGTCAGCGTCACAAATTAAATAATTAAAATTAGAAAACATTGGTAAAATATTATATTGTCATTTAAAGAATTATAGATTTACATCTCTTGAACGCAATCAACTTGCCAGATTTAAAAATAACCTTACTGGGAAATCACACTTTGCAATAATCTGAGCACTGCGCCCAGAAAAATACGCGTTGCGATACAGACTAGACGTCATGTTGGGGAGATCTAAAATCGAAAATACTATGTAAATAATCCATTACCTTTGATTCTCTTCATCAGATGTCACTTCCAGGTATCACAGGTCCATAACGAATGTAGTTTTGTTCAAAAAAGCTCATCATTTATGTCCAAAAATCTCCGTCTTGTTAGCACATGATCTAAGCCAGCCGGACTTCTCGTCATGAACGAGGGGAAAAAATATATTTCCGTTCGTTCAAACATGTCAAACGTTGTATAGCATAAATCATTAGGGCCTTTTTTAACCAGAACATGAATAATATTCAAGGTGGACGAATGCATACTCTTTTATAACGTATTGGAACGAGGGTACCCAACATGAACTGTAAAGGCTGGTGACATCTAGTGGAAGCAATAGGAAGTGCCAAAATATTCCTCAGCCCCTGTGTTTTTCAATGGGATAGGTTTAAAGGTAATACAACACATCAGGTATCCACTTCCTGTCAGAAAATGTCTCAGGGTTTTGCCTGCCAAATGAGTTCTGTTATACTCACAGACACCATTCAAACAGTTTTAGAAACTTTAGTGTGTTTTCTATCCATATATAATAAGTATATGCATATTCTAGTTACTGGGTAGGATTAGTAACCAGATTAAATCGGGTACATTTTTTTTATCCAGACGTGCAAATGCTGCCCCCTAGCCCTAACAGGTTAAGAGTCAGTGTGGAGGAAGTGTTGTTGCAAATCCTTACAGCCTGTGGTCAGCCCTTCAGGAAGTCCAGGATCCAGTTGCAGAGGGTAGTTTCCAGACCAAGTGCTCTGAGCTTGGTGACAAACTTGGAGGGAACAACAGTGTTGAATGCTGAGCTGTAGTCAATGAACAGCATTCTCACATACTGTAGGTGATCCTCTAGTCCAGATGTCTTAGGGCCGTGTGAATAGCGATGGAATTAGCATCTTCCATGGATCTGTTGGAGCGGTAGGCAAATTGGAGTGGGTCCAGTGTGCCTGGCATGCTGGCCTTTACGTGGGCCAAGACCTGTCTTTCGAAGCACTTCACGATTACAGGGGTGGGTGTGACAGGGCGATCGTCATTTGGGCATGTCACCTTGGTTTTCTTGGGCACTGGGACTATGGTGGTCTCCTTGAAGCAAGTGGGGACTACAGCCTGGGACAGGGACAGGTTGAAGAAGACTAATATCTAATATCTGTGTTAGAAGAAGAGCCTCAATGCCACGTACCAATTGCAAAGAAAGCATTTGATGGGAATCATGTGAAAGAGTCCTCCCAGCAATTAAAAGTAAGAAAGACCAACCCTAAACTGAGTCTGATGTATTCCTCTACCCATCCTGCCCTCCTTTCTCTTCCCTGTCAATCTGACACACTTTCTTCTATTCTTTAATTGAACCCAGTCATAAAGGTCAAGAAGTCAACAGGATCCATCCATTGGTTAAGCCGCCACAAACACACGCACGCAAGCTCACACACAAGCGCACAAACACACACGTACACACACACACATCCACATCCACACGTCTGGTAGGCATTATTACCGTCTCCCCCAGTCTGAAGTGGACTCCGTCCATTTCCACCAATGAGACGGTCTCCATGATAGAATCTTTCCTGATCTCCACCTTCATATTGGATGCCAGGTGTCGGCCCAGACCACCAGGTAGCCCAAATGGAGTCCCGAGGTCTTCACCCCACTGAAGGTGCATCGCAGGTGGACACTGCTGCCCACCAGCTCTGGGGTGATCACAGGCTTGTAGGATAATGCAGGGAGACTTGCTGAGCAAGGGAAAGATGAGGGATGAACAAGAAGTTGATATCAAGGACCAACCAGACATTATTAAATAATAATATTTATTTGAGCTTGTTGTAGTTGTTTACCTTTGCATCGCCCATTGACTTCCACCTCACCCGTGGGGCATAATTTAGGTCCAAATTCTGATGTGGCTAAAAACAAGAAAAATACAGTTAGACCTTTATTTTGGGGATTTCCTTAATTCCACTGTGTACTTGAAGGCTTTAGACCAGAGCGAACGAATAGAGCAGCAGACATATCTTAAGGCTAATAACAAATTCCAAATTCCAGCAAAGCAGTCACCCATACATCCCATCACACCAAACTGACAGTGATTCTGTAATTCTAATTCACCTTTGGCACAATATCCCATACACCCCTGGGTGGGCTGCAGGTAGTACAGGAGAAACTCTCCACAGTTGCGCACTGAGATGGGGATGCGGAAGAAGGAGCAGTCCTTGGTGCTCCAGTGGAATAACTGCCAGATGGCACAGGCCGAGAGCTGGCGGACCTCCCCTGGGTGGGGCAACGAGCTATCAGTCAGAGACCGCCACACAGGCGCCTGGGTGCCACATCTGTTCATCTGGAGAGAAGACAATGACCCGTATTCACAAAGCATCTCAGAGTAAGTGCTGATCCAGGATCAGTTTTGCCTTTTAAATTGTAATGGATATGAGGGGGGACTTGATCCTAGATCAGCACACCTACTCTGAGACACTTTGGGAAAAAGCTTCCACCTGTCTTGTTGCTACTCATTATACAGTTTACACTCAACTTTTCACGATCAACAAAAAGCAAACTCAAAAAGCAAAAACTAAACACAGCTGTATTGAATGAGGTCAGTTGTATTGTCTCATTTACATGGAAATTAATCATGTAATTCATGCCTTGCAGTTTGGATGTTTATAAAGAATAATCCTTATAATTCTCATAATACACCACACTTTAAATATTGGATGCACAACATGTTTCCTCATGAAAACCACTTGATTAAATACAGTATCTTCAAGTAAATTCAAGAAAATCCCCCCCACTGTGAAGAGTTAATCATAGCTTTGCCTGTATCGATGGTTGTAAATGGTAAATAAAACAGGCCCTAAAATGGAGCCTTGTGGAACCCCTTTACACACTAGGTGCAAGATGGCTAAGGTTTAACAGCTTTAGCTTACTTCCACACAGCTGGTGGGCATCTCTGCAGGCTTGTTCTTAATGCTGAAGCGCTACCATCCTGGAGAGAGGGAGTGATCACAGATCAGGTCCTGTATGGCAGTGTTCTGCAGATCACTGGAGTCAAAGTCCACGCTGCGATACGGGTTCCTCAACATGCGGTAACCTCCCAGGTAGCACTCTGGGGCTGGGGAAGACAGAATGACAAGGTTAGAAAGAAAACACGTTACATTCACAGGATACATTTTATTTTTAAGATGAACATATTTGGAACATAAAAGTCTTTCTGGGTAGTTACTGAGATGACAACCTGGACTGTGGAGGAAGGGAGGGTTGGAGGGAGTGAGGGAGTGAGTGGGGCATGGTAGCAAAAAAAGTAGCAAAATATGTCATTCCAGTGGCTCAGTCAGTTCATTAAAGGGTGGAACTAGAGTTAATTTACTGTAACCTTCAGAGGGAGAGATGAGGAGGGTATATTCAAACAGGTAAAAATAACACTCATTCATTTACCTAACTCCCCTCCTTTCTAAACTCAACCCTGGAGGGTTAGACAATAAAGCCAGCAATCCATGACAAGGTCTGAACATAGCTCGCAGCTGAAGGCTAAAAATGGAGAGAAAAGGACTTTAAAGTCAGATTTCTCACATCCCATGTCTATTCAAGTGTCAAAGAACCTGCACCAATATCACACTCTGTCTACAATAAAGCAATGCTCTGCCTTCTTAACAACATTATACATTTTACATTACATTTGAGTCATTTAGCAGATGCTCTTATCCAGAGTGACTTACAGTAATGAATGCATTCATTTCATTTTTTTTTCTTCTTTTTGTACTGGCCCCTCATGGGAATCAAACCCACAACCCTGGCGTTGCACACACCATGCTTTACCAACTGAGCCACAGGGAAGACAAGGCAGGTCCTACAGATTATCAACAAGGCAGGTCCTATAGGCCCTAGTTTTGTTGCACCTTGACTGCTGTTCAGTCGTGTGGTCAGGTGAATTTGCAATTGAAAAATTGCAATTGGCTCAGAACAGGGCAGCACGGCTGGCCCTTGGATGTACACAGAGAGCTAATATTAATAATATGCATGTCAATCTCTCCTGGCTGAAAGTGGAGGAGAGACTGACTTCTTCCCTACTTTTATTTATGAGAGGTATAGACATGTTGAATGCACCAAGCTGTCTGTCTAAACTACTGGCACACAGCTCGGACACCCATGCATACCCCACAAGACATGCCACAAGAGGTCTCTTCACAGTCCCCAAGTCCAGAACAGACTATGAGAGGCACACAGTACTAGATAGAGCCATGACTACATAGAACTCTATTCCACATCGAGTAACTGACGCAAGCAGTAAAATTAGATTAAAAAACAGATAAAAAAACACCTTATGGAACAGCGGGGACTGTGAAGCAATACAAACATTGCATGCACACACACACACACACACACACACACACACACACACACACACACACCGGATTTAGTACTGTAGATATGTGGTAGTGGTGGAGTAGGGGCCTGAGGGCACACAGTGTGTTGTGAAATCTGTGAATGTATTGTAATGTTTTAAAATGGTATAAACTGCCTTCATTTTGCTGGACCCCAGGAAGAGTAGCTTTGGCAACAGCTAATAGGGATCCATAATAAATACAAATACAAATACACTTGTAGCGTCGTGTGTGTGTAGGTGGCAGGGAAGTCAGGCGCAGGAGAATCGAACTTGGTATAAAATGGAGTAGTTTAATAGCGTTTAACAAAACTCCAAAATCAAGGTACACAATAAATACCGTTTTTTCCAACTGCTGACACACAAAAACTTTTCATGTCACACGATTTTTGAAACCTCTCACTCAAAGTGCAAAACTACACACCAAATATCCAAAACCATAAGCTATTTCTCAGCCTTTGACTCAGTTGCCAATTGCATAAACACCTTTTTCAAAACACTACACACAATTCTCTACCTAAAACACAAAACTCTAACAGGAAGTGACTTGCTTTCCTTTTCCAAACACAACCAATCAAAATCCTACACTTATTCACCAGGTCACACACACACTCCTCACATGTGCAAACACTAATTGCTTAACTGATCACTAACCAATCACTGCTTTACTGTAGTATAGGCCTATAAATAGGTCAAAGGTCAGATTACCTGTTTTGAACAATGGATGCCAACAATGGACAGAGAGCCAGAGGAGTAGGAGGGAGAGGCAGGGGACAACAACGAGGACAAATTCAAAGACGAAGAGTTGGAAGAGGAAGAAGCGGGCGAGGGCAAATAAGAGAAGGAAGGAGAGCCATCTCTGATGAGATTAGGGCAACACTTGTTGATCATGTGATCAACCACGGTTTGACCATGAGAGGCTGGACTGAGAGTCCAGCCCAACTTGAGTCGATTTACAGTGGCGTCCATATTAGGAACCTTCAGAAATGAGAACAGGTATGCAACTGACTATTTTAGCATTACAGTAATGTGCTGTAAAATACGTATGACTGCATAGTATTGCATAAACATTTGTAACTCTAAGCCATCCATTTACTGCACTGCATTGAATGAATGAGGTTGGTTATCATGCTGTACTACCTTTTTTTTGTACATTGTTTACAGTTCCTATGCTGAACACATACTGTGTTTGAATTCTGTACAGAGTGGAAAGGCAAAGACATCATGGAGGACGAGGACGCTTGTTTACAGATGTACAAGAGACTGCAATTATAAATATGGTTTTGGCCAACAATGCAATTAGGATTCGAGAGATAAGAGAGCATATCTTGAATAATCACACCATATTTAACAACATCAATGCTGTAAGCCTGTCGACCATACAACACATCCTCCAACGGCACCGAGTGACGATGAAACAAAGGTGCCATTTGAGAGAAACTCTGACAGGTCAAGAATATGCGACATCACTTTGTAGCGGTATGTATGCAACACTATTTCCAGTACTTCAGACATACCATATTTACTAATCTGTTTATCCTTTTGTCTGTTACAGAGAGTATTGGAGCTGGATGCCCATGTAATTCGCCATGAATTTATTTATGTGGATGAGGTTGGCTTCAACCTCACCAAAACCACGCACCGCGGAAGAACTGTAATAGGACAGAGGGCAATTACCAATGTCCCTAGACAGCGTGGGGGTAATATAACTATGTGTGCTGCCATCACTCAAAACGGGGTCCTCCATCACAATGCCACACTGGATGCAATTTACACAATGCTTGTCCCTGATCCAGATCAGCAGCCTGCTAGATTTGTGGTTTTATGGGACAACGTTAGTTTTCACCGGGCTGTTCTAGTCCAAAACTGGTTTGCCACCCATCCACAATTTGTAGTTTTGTACCTACCCCCATATTCACCTTTTCTAAATCCCATAGAGGAATTCTTCTCAGCCTGGCGCTGGAAAGTGTATGATCGCCAACCCTATGCCCGCATGCCGCTTCTCCAGTCAATGGAGGACGCATGTGGGGGCATATAGGTTGCCTCTGTCCAAGGTTGGATACGCCATGCTAGGAGATACTTCCCTCGATGTTTGGCAAGAGAGAACTTATCTTGTGATGTGGACGAAGTATTGTGGCCAGACCCAGCCCGGAGAAGAGATGAAGCGTAGCTTAGCACTGGTGACTGCCCCCCCCCGGGACCCCACACACAATTGTGTTCTTTACTGTATTCTAAAGAATATACTTTTGGTTTACATATGTTTGTGGTTTTGTTGTATGCTACTGTATACAACAGTAATGTTTGGCCTAATAAATATTTTCTGTTTCTACATTGCATTGGTGTTTACAGTGTACTAGTTACCCCTCGCAGCAGATTACTTTCACTGTAGAACATTGTATTGAAATGTAGATATAAGCCTATGCAGAGCATCCTTTGGAAATCCTACCTTGGTGAATATATTCTATATACCTTAAAGGCGTCTTGCTCTACGTGTTCACTATGGTGTTGAATGATCAATTACAAAACATAGCATGTTACACATTTTGTTACAGTACCCCCAAATGCTGTTACATATTTCGTATCATTTGGATGCAGCAACAGTCTGCCCCCCTTGGCTAATGAAGGTTTGTCCTGGGCTGAGTTCCCTAGAGACTATGACATTACCTCCCTACAGTGCTGTAAACTCTGTTAAAGGCCAATTTGACTAGGTTAACCAAACAGCAACAGCCCAGTCTCCCCTCTGTCATCCTCTCCTATGGAAAACATGGCTGTTTGGAAAACCTTTGACCTTCGTGCTTGGAGAGAATTAGTTCCCAGACAGACAAGGTGTATGTATGCAGAGAGGATTTGTAAATACAACACATGCTCTCAAATTTGGACGGCAAGGAAATATAAATAATTTTCAGTGTTGCCCTCCAGACCTTGAAGACTGAATGTGGCCGCTGGGGCAAAATGAGTTAGATACTCCTGCTGTATGGAGTAACTTGATTGGATGGAATTTGGTATTTTATTAGGATCAACATTCTGTTTCAAAAGCAGCAGCTACTCCTCCTGGGGTCCACACAAAACATGAAACATAAAGAACATCAATAGACAAGAACAGCTCAAGGACAGAACTACATTAAAAAAAATGTAAAGGCACACAGCCTACATATCAATGCATACACAAACTATCTAGGTCAAATAGGGGAGAGGCGTTGCTTTATCTGTTTGAAACCAGGTCTGCTGTTTATTTGAGCAATATGAGATGGAAGGAAGTTCCATGCAATAAGGGCTCTATATAATACTGTACGCTTTCTTGAATTTGTTCTGGATTTGGGGACTGTGAAAAGACCCCTGGTGGCATGTCTGGTGGGGTAAGTGTGTGTGTCAGAGCTGTGTGTAAGTTGACTATGCAAATAATTTGGGATTTTCAACACAATGTTTTTATAAAAAGAAGTGATGCAGTCAGTCACTCAACTCTTAGCCAAGACAAACTGGCATGCATATTATTAATATCAGCCCTCTGATTACAATGAAGAGCAAAACGTGCTGCTCTGTTCTGGGCCATCTGAAGCTTAACTAGGTCTTTCCTTGCAGTACTGGACCACACGACTGGACAATAATCAAGATTAGACTAAACTAGAGCCTGCAGAACTTGCTTTTTGGAGTGTTGTATCAAAAAAGCAGAGCATCTCTTTATTACGGACAGACCTCTCCCCATCTTTACAACCATTGAATCTATGTTTTGACCATGACAGTTTACAATCTAAGGTACCGGCAACTAATTTAGTCTCAACTTGTTCAACAGCCACACCATTCATTACCAGATTCAGCTGAGGTCTAGAACTTAAGGAATGATTTCTACCAAATACAATGCTCTTAGTTTTAGGGATGTTCAGGACCAGTTTATTACTGGCCACCCATTCCAAAACAGACTGCAACTCTTTGTTAAGGGTTTCATGACTTTATTAGCTGTGGTTGCTGATGCGTACATGGTTGAATCATCAGCATACATGGACACACATGCTTTGTTTAATGCAAGTGGCAGGTCATTGGTAAAAATAGAAAAGAGTAGAGGGCCTAGAGAGCTGCCCTGCGGTACACCACACTTTACATATTTGACATTAGAGGATCTTCCATTAAAGAAAACCCTTTGAGTTCTATTACATAGGTAGCTCTGAATCCACGATATGGCAGAGGTTGAAAAGGCATAACACATAAGCTAAGACTTCATCCAAAATGTTACCCTTCTCCCTACATAGTGCAATACTTTTGACCAGAGCCCTACAGACACGAGCATTATATAGGGAATAGGGGTGCCATTTGAGACACAGAATAGGTGACACACAACAACAGGCTCCCCAGCAGGAGTGTGGCATCATGATCTGACCTATGACCCCAACCATGGTGCTGCTAGTGTAAGAATGCTTTGTTGTCTCATGAGGAGATGGTCATCAGAGTCCATTCTCAGGGCAGTTGTTTAGTGGTTTAATTGAGACTCTGACTACACACACACACATGCACAAACGCACACACGCACGCACGCACACACACACACACACACACACACACACACACACACACACACACACACACACACACACACACACATGCGCACTCACCCACACACACAACATGCTGTGCTGAACTAAAGGGTCAGGGCCCATTCTTTGATTTATTTGTTGTGACAACTCTGCTGAAGTAGCAAATGACCCGCTGATTGGATGTGGGAGAGGAGAGAAGAAACACCAAGGAACTAGTGCTTACTCTCCCTAATGGTATAACTACTAGTCCCCTGCACTGTAAACCCCAATGTGCTGTTATTACTCAAAACCTTTGAGGAAACCCATTGCACTTAAAGGGATAATTCGGGATTTTGGAAATTAGGCCCTTTATCTACTTCCCCAGAGTCAGATGAACTCGTGGATACCATTTTTATGGCAGTTTGAAGGAAGTTGTTAACTAGCGGTAGCACAATTGCTAACTAGCGTTAGCATAATTACTGGAAATCTATGGTATCTGCTAGCATTCTAGCAGATACACATAGACTTCCAGTCATTGCGCTCACTCTAGTTAACTTTGGCTTGCGAAACTACATCTAACTTCCTTCATACTTGACACAGAGACAATAAAATGGTATTCACAAGTTCATCTAACTCTGGGGAAGTATATAAAGGGCCTCATTGCCAAAATCCTGAAGTATTCCTTTAATATATATGAAAACGGTCACCAAAAGGGATTTTGTAGTCATTACTCAAACTGACAGTAGTGGTGTGTGGGTAAAACCACACACCAAGCCAGTAAAAAAGCCATATCACAACCTATGTTATGATATTTGCGTAGTTTGCTCTATAACCTATTTGTTCATACGCCACTGTGGTATACAATAAAGACGTGACAAAAAAAAGACAACAGTCAGTCAGTGGCGGAATTAGTTTTACTAAACATATATTTGTTTCTTCACAAAACCGGAGAGCAACATCTGTCCGGTCAAGTCCACACCCTACTTGTAGACTACCGTAATTTCCGGACTATAAGCCGCAACTTTTTTCCCACGCTTTGAACCTCGCGGCTTAAACAATGACGCGGCTAATATATGGATTTTTCCCGCTTTCAATTTTTTTTGAAAGGAGATGACTTCAGTGGTTTCAGTGCACAGGAGGGGGAAGATAGTGACCAATGACTTTCTTGGTAGGCTACTGTTTACTGCAAATTTTTTATTTTATGTTACAAGCCGTGTTTCGTTAAAGCCTATTTATTTTTGTTACAAGCCGTGTTTCGTTAAATCCTATTTATTTTTGTTACAAGCCGTGTTTCGTTAAAGCCTATTTATTTTTGTTACAAGCCGTGTTTCGTTAAAGCCTGTGTAAAGTTAATTTGTTTCAATGTACCGGTAGGCACCTGCGGCTTATAGACATGTGCGGCTTATTTATGTTCAAAATAAAAAAACAATTTAAATTCAGTGGGTACGGCTTATATTCAGGTGCGCTCAATAGTCCGGAAATTACGGTAGTTGAAAGCTAATGCCATCCTCCTCTCTTTCATGTTGGCAAAACGGTCTAAGGCTCTGTATGCTTTTAGTTTTAGTTTTCATAGGCTACCTAGCTAAAATACTAACTACCTCGCATGGACAACAATGAACCAGCTAAGTTAGCTAGCTTGTTAACGTGAGACTACTAGGCTACATCTAGGCTACATATTGAACCTCAGTTGTCTCAGGCCAGTGGCACAATATATTAATTTATGGTTAGATCAGAATCGCCGTCATAATCATTGGCCTGTACAGAGAATTAAGTCAAAATCACAAGTCCAAATTGGTGTGAAGCCAAATCCAAACGGGCCTCCCTTGGGGGCATTTTGCTGCACCGGGACAACCCATAGTTGAGCTCAGCTCAACGCTGATTGGCCAATTATTTTTTTACATTTTTTTTTATCAAGGGAGGATTCTCAAATGGGATCAATCAATCAAATGCTACGGTGGTAGCATTTGTTCCACAAAGCATCAGATACATGGGCTACACATACTGAGACAGAGGGCCTCACTCGGATGATTTCTCTGGTGAGACTCAGCCACTTGCGAATTGATGGAAAATTCTGAAAACACAGAGACTAAATATAAATCATTTTTATTTGTCAAACATTTGGGGAAGCCTGGCTTCCCTTGGTATCCATGAATACATGCCATTGCAAACGGATAGAGTCCCTGTGACCCTGGAGGGGGCCCAGATTTGAGTTGTATCAGCTTGAACATTTTGAGTAATGTCCCCACTAAGCCACTCCTCGAATATAATTTCCCAGTGTGCCTTGCCTTTTTGAGTGAATTGTAAAGTTACCACCCATGACTGTATTTGTTAGTGACAGAGACATGGTTGTTGAATTCATTCATTTTCAGTCCTGTGGCCTTCACTAGGTGAGTTCCTAGGTGAATGTTATCATTATAATTAAACTCGTTATGACTATTCAGTACATATCTCATAAGGCCTTATTTTTTACACTAATACAGTGGCCTGAAACTCATGGTTTATAGGCCACATCAGGCCTGCAAATAGGGTTGCAAAATTCCAGTAACTTTCCAAAAAATTCCCAGATTTTCTACAAATCCTGGAAGGATTTCCAGGAATCTCCCAACTGAAAGTTCTGGAAAACCTCGGAAATGTACCAGAATTTTGCAACCATACCTGCAAGTCACATTATGCTGGCTTGCAAAGTGATGTGTAATTCCTACTGGAATCCAGCCAGAGTTAAGATTTCCAACAGTTTAAATAT
Organism: Salmo salar; assembly: GCF_965601325.2. NCBI lineage: Eukaryota > Metazoa > Chordata > Actinopteri > Salmoniformes > Salmonidae > Salmo > Salmo salar. The sequence goes on along the minus strand of NC_138307.1, from coordinate 6,749,969 downwards.
TTATTCACCCACAAACTGCATTCATAATGACTGCCAGTGATAGGACACAGTGTGAGGAGACTACCTAAGCCATTTAAACTGGAACAACCATTTCAGTAATGGGTGCAAAAAATCTAACTAAATAGCATGTGTAGCATAAGATTAATTAATCAATCACTTAATGTACATGCAAAAACACAGATATTAAATACAATTTTAAAAAATCTACCTGCAATAGCACATGCTAGGAAAAAAAGTTAATTTGTTATCATAACTTAAAATATAGTTGATGTGACTTCTCATTTAGTTTTGAGTCAGTACCACAGAAACAATTTAAGCGATAATGACTTTTAATTTACTTTGGGTTCAATTTACTAGAAGTATTTGAGTTAAAAATGCCTTGGGGCTTACATTGTGGGGGAGAAAAGGTTCAACTCCGAGTCTACAATGGTCAAAGTTTAAGATGCCATTCATTACTTGATTCATAATCTAACAGTGGCATACATGTACTGTACTGTCTCACATAGGCTATATTTATAATGCTGTATTGAAATTGTTTTAATGTTGTATTACTGGTAACATAGTTACAATCCTGTAAAGCCGCCCCCAACAAAACTCCTTAAAGCATATCTACTTATCTACTTGTTGGCTGGTGCTGAGCGACAGGTATGCAAGGCTTTAGAACTAGACACCAAATGACACAGCAGCACAGCCTCTTATTGTGTCCTCCTCAGCAACTGGCTACAGTGCCAAGTTCTCCAGCAGCTTGCATGTCTAAAACACTTAGGCCTACAATATTACGCATTATATACAACTTATATTATAGCCCTACTGTAAGGTGTTGAGAAAGAGACCTTAGCTACACAGCGCCAATTTCTCCAGCTGGTTGGATTTCTAGAACAGTTAGAATAATAGAGAGTCCGGTGCATTATTACATAAGGTGTCAAAGCGTAACAATAGCCACAGACCTATACAGAGCTATACCATCCTATACTATGATTGTTTAACAGTATTTCATTTAGAAGTAGAACAACAAAAGGCTGGTTTAGATCAGGGGCGAAAATCTGATATCCACTTTGGAGGGGACAATTACATGAAATTTTCTCAAGAGCAATTCCTGAGGGGGACACCAAAAGTAGTGCTGTAACACATAGCCTACATTGTAATATGGTAAATGTATATTGAGGAACCAAAGAAATAAGGTGTTTGCCGTACTCCTAACTACCAGTACCCAAAACTACACAACTAATCACAACAGCAATACCATTGCCTTTAACAAATCTTAGTTCAGTCACCAGTTTAAGTTGAGAGTGGGGGTATCCATGGCATTTTCCAATTATGTTCCTATTTTACAAGTCAAAAAAATTGAGAACCTTTCATAATGTTGCCAAACAAAGACTCAACAAACTTACCTGAGACTCCCTGTCTCTGCCAGTCTGTCCCTGCATATCTGTCCCCAACTCTGCTGTCTGTGTGCCATCTGTTGCCTGCTCTGCCTAATGACATCATTGTGAAACATTTCCATTAGAATTTCATTTCTTTCTTATGAACATTTTATCAACTAGTCTTTGAGATATTAGGCTACTAGGGTTCTTACTATGCGTTTTGGTGTACTGAAAAATACTCTGATGTCCGTCTTTTATTTTTCTGCCATTCTTCTACCTGGCTGGCTACACACATACACAGTGTGTAGGTTATTTACAGTAGGCTTCTATCATCTTATCTTCTATCATTCTATTTGGGCTTCGATCTAAAAGGTAGCTAGCAAATGTGAAACGGATTAAAATGACAAGAGTTGAGAGCTGTATGAGTTCACCATTTACACAACATATGCTGCAACCTTTTGTAATTTTAATAGTTTGTTTCATATTGGCTGGCTTCCAACAATAGCTGAATTTGCAAAGCTAGCGAGCACCAATTCGGTTTCAGTGGTGTTTGCTATAATCTTTGCTACCCAGGTTAAATAAAGGTGAAATAAAATAAATAAATAAAAGTTCCCTTGCGACAATTTAGCTTTTGCAACGAGACCATTAAATATATTTAAGACAATGGTAGAAGAGAGTGTAGTTCTGTTCAGTTTGGATTTCAGTTTATCGCTAACCTTATCACAGGGACTTTGAAGCACTAACTTACATCATCTGCATGCTGATTCCATCTTTGACGACGCCACATAAATGGAATAGGTACTAGCTATCTTAATAGTTAATATTTGCGCGCTAGCTCTGCATATTCAGCTAGTGTGTGTGCGCGATTGACTGGATGAACCTCACGGCAGTTACATGCAAACTAAGGAACTGGCAGTGGATCAAACCATTGTGAGGCAAAGGGCGGGGGGGTCGCAATCTTTTGAAACTTAAAAACGCGCTATTAACCTGTTAGGGCTAGGGGGCAGCATTGACACGGCTGGATAAAAAACATACCCGATTTAATCTGGTTACCACTCCTACTCAGTAACTAGAATATGCATATACTTATTACATATGGATAGAAAACACCCTAAATTTTCTAAAACTGTTTGAATGGTGTCTGTGAGTATAACAGAACTCAAATGGCAGGTCAAAACCTGAGAGATTCCTTTACAGGAAGTGGCCTGTCTGACCATTTCTGGAACTTCTTTGCCATCTCTATCATTTACTAAGGATCTCTGCTCTAACGTGACACTTCCCACGTCGTCCATAGGCTCTCATAGCCCGGGAAAAAAGAGAATGTCGTCATTCCAGCCCCAGGCTGAAACACATTATCGCCTTTCTCAAGTGGCCCATCAAGAGACACTAGCTTATGCGCGTGACCCCGACCGCCCCCGCCTTTGGGATTTTTTCCTCTGTTTGCCGAAAAGGAGATTCCCTGTCGGGTGTCTATAATCAGCACAATTGCTTTCATTGCGTATTATTAATATTATTTAAATTACATAGTTATGTTTCAGTGATATATTGGGGGGGACAAATCATATTTTTCCCAGGATGGGGGGGTCGTGTCCCCCCCGTCCCCCCCGGGATTTCCGCCCCTGGTTTAGATACAAAGGGAGACATGTGTTCCACCTCCCCCAAAAGCAACCCAGACTGTAACTGTATGTAAGGCTATAATGATTTTCAGCACTGCTATATTGTCTGCGGGTGTGTCCAATAAACTGCTGCTTTCTTACCATATGGTCCATACCGCCATATCACACTGTCTTAAATCTGATGCAGCTGTCTGACAATGGAAAAGTTTGAGAAAATGTTCTGATCCTCTCAAGTCTTATCTATGAATTTTTATGAAAAAGTATCTGGAGGAGTGAAAGAACACTGAAAATACACGTTATATTATTCCCTGGACCATAATAAGTAATCAAACTGCAAAGCTCTCATCAGTCAACAATTGTACGCTAAACTACATTTTGTTATCTTCCTTTTTTATCAAGGGCAATAGTCGAGGCATTCACGTCTTACTGTACCTTTTTAAAACATGATTTATTCGACTTACCTAACTGGGCGAGCGCTCTCCACTGCATCAAATAGAGAAACACAATGCGCAGATATCCCGGGAATGACGCATGTGAGAGGCTGCAAACCGCGCAATCCATAGTAGGGGTTCACAATTTCACCGAAGGAAAAGATGCCACAAATTTTCACAGATGTTAAATCCCATTTGAGAATCCTCGAAAGTTTTCAAAATGTTCTTGAGTGACAGAATAGTACTCGTTTAGTTGTTTCAGAGCCATGGTTCCTCAGATTGTGTTAACGGTTGAATCCGTGGGAAGTTTTAGAGCGTTCTTTTCTTTTCAATCAACTTTTCTAATCAAGACACAAGTTGCTCAGTCTTACAAGGAGGAGGGAGGACAGCACATCCCGCTTTCAAGTCCCCATACTAACCCTTGGGGTGTCGGTGGACCCTCTTGAAGAATCCATACTGTGACAATAGTCTTTGGCAAATTCAACTGGGACAAAGCCTCAAATATTTTTGTGGGAAATCGAAACTTTTTTTGTGAATAGAAATGTTATTACAATATACAAAAAATATAATTGACCAATTTATGATATTAGCTTAATTATAATTTAGATAATGTTGATTGAATCCAGGTTGTTGGTGTAATCTCAAAACTGATTTAGCCCACTGAGCTAAAGCCTAGGCATTCATTCTGGGAACTAACATGAGTCTTGGGAACTATTCCCCACATGCTCCTTTTTTCATCTGATTTAGAAATGCTGCAGCTATGTTGTTTCTTCTCACACTGACTGACCAGCCAATAACACCGTAATCCCCTAAATGTATGTGAGCAGAATAGAGAGAGATAGTCATCCCACTGTCGATGCTGTGCCATAGAATGTGGATCTGTTCTAATTTATAGTCATTGCTTTGTCCAGATGCCATCTATTAGACTTGGCTTGCCTTCATTCTAGCCTGGTCTGGAAGTAGAGCTGTGGCTCTGCTGAATGGCATGGCCCTGTTTACGGCCCTGCAGTGGCTCTAGATTCTCCCAGCCTCCCCCAGACAGATGCCCTGGATTAATGGTTGGAGACGGTGGCCTGGGCTGGTCTCGCATGTCACAGCTCAGCCAACGAAGCACACATGTATGCCGGTGCCAGGATGGGTTCAGCTGTCCAACATGGTCTCTGTCCAATAAACGTAGAATAAATACAGTATGGAGGGAAAAGGGTTGGAGACATACTGCAGGGCAGGTGCCTCCCTCATCTTTCGTCTGCCTCTAACCCGATTCCACAAACAGACTACATTGAGTCAGAAGTTGTGTCCAGTCAGTCTCTCTTAACCAGATACTACATGCCCTGTCTTAAGGGTTGGTGACAAGCTGTAGGGCAGGTGCCAACTTCCACTCCTGTCTGCCTTTGGATGACCCAGGCCTGGATGGAAACAGGACGAAAACATGGTTGGACTACTTAAATCAGAATTTAGTTTTTTGTTGAAAATTGGTTTGTGGCGCAGCGGTCTAAGGAATCGTATTGCCGTGCTGGAGGCGTCACTACAGACCCGGTTCGATCCCAGGCTGTGTCGCATCCGGCCGTGACCGGGAGACCCATGAGGCGGTGCACAATTGGCCCAGCATCGTCCGGGTTAAGGGAGGATTTGGCTGGCCGGGATGTCCTTGTCCCATCACACTCTAGTGACTCCTTGTGGTGGGCCAGGCGCATGTACGCTGACTTTGGTCTCCAGCTGTTTCCTCCGACATATTTGTGTGGCTGGCTTCCCGGGTTAAGCGAGCAGTCTGTCAAGAAGCAGTGCGGCTTGGCGGGGTCGTGTTTCGGAGGACGCATGGCTCTCGAGCTTCGCCTCTCTCGAGTCCATACGGGAGTTGCAGCGATTGGAAAAAACTCTAACTACCAATTGGATACCATGAAATTGGGGAGAAAAATGTCTGTTTGTTAAGAAATGCGACCCAGGAGTCACCCTCCCGTCTGCCTCACCCAGGCATGGAACTGACATCTCTAACCATGAGTCAAACTATATAGCTAACAGCCCATCAACCGTGGGTCGTCCCAAATGGCACCCTATTCCCTACATAGTGCACTACTTTTGACCAGGGCACATAGGGCTCTGGTCAAAAGTAGTGCACGATATAGGAAATATGAGGCTGTTTGGGACAAAAGCCTTGAGTCAGACGTTGTGTATGTGATGTTGATGTGAGCAGGTCATTGGGTCAAAGATGAGATGAAGCCTAATAGAAAGTTTACTGTCCTGGAACAGGTTTTACTGGGATTGCTGCTAATCTTTACTGTTTTTCCTGTATGTGGACTTCGCAAGTCTGGCAATACATACTGCTGCTGTTGTGGACCTGAGTCAGCCTGCTGCAGAGGAAAAGTTCAATAGAGTAACCAGCCTCAGAAATTGCAGCCCAAATAAACGCTTCACGGAGTTCAAGTAAGAGACACATCTCAACATAAACTGTTCAGAGGAGACGTGAATCAGGCCTTTATGGTTGAATTGCTGCAAAGAAACCACTACTAAAGGACACCAATAAGAAGAAGAGACTTGCTTGAGGCAAGAAATACAAGCAATGGATATTAGACTGGTGGAAATCTGTCCTTGGTCTGATGAGTCCAAATTAGAGATGTTTGGTTCCAACCGCCATGTCTTTGTGAGACGCAGAGTAGGTGAACGGAATATCTTTGCATGTGTGGTTCCCACCGTGAAGCATGGAGTAGGAGGTGTGATGGTGTGGGGGTGCTTTGCTGGTGACACTGTCTGTGATTTATTTAGAATTCAAGGCACACTTAACCAGCATGGCTACCACAGCATTCTGCAGCGATACGCCATCCCATCATTTGTTTTTCAACAGGACAATGACCCAACACACCTCCAGGCTGTGTAAGGGCTATTTGACCAAGAAGGAGAGTGATGGAGTGCTGCATCAGATGACCTGGCCTCCGCAATCACCTGACCTCAACCCAATTGAGATGGTTTGGGATGAGTTGGACTGCAGAGTGAAGGAAAAGCAGCCAACAAGTGCTCAGCATGTGGGAACTCCTTCAAGACTGTTGGAAAAGCATTTCAGGTGAAGCTGGTTGAGAGAATGCCAAGAGTGTGCAAAGCTGTCATCAAGCCAAAGGGTGGCTACTTTGAAGAATCTTAAATATAAAAAATCTATTTTGATTTGTTTAACACTTCTTTGGTTACTACATGATTCCATATGTGTTATTTCATAGTTATGATGTCTTCACTATTATTCTACAATGTAGAAAATAGTAAAAATTATGAAAAATCCTTGAATGAATAGGTGTGTCCAAACTTATGACTGGTACTGTAAAAAACAATAATATAGGAACAAGGTGGACACTGTATATAAAAAAAAAATATATATATACAGTATATATTTTGCTTAGAAAACATCTGGGGCCAAATAATATCACCAGTAGACTGCCTATTGGGGAATCCTGCTATAGTGCCTAACCACTGATTTTACTGATGTCTAGCTAAAGTGAAAGTAGACCCTTGTCTGTTGGAAATCCACACATCTCCGAAGATATTGCTTTGGATTTCCATGAGAACAAACTTCATAAAATGTTGATAGCAAAGAAGGTGTCTGATATCCATCAGATTTCCTCCTGTAGCCTACTGTGTGGATCTTCCTACCTTATGCCAAAGCTACTTCTCACTAGAACGAGCAAACGAACAAGGTTGTGACAGGTTTCATACAGTGCCCACCCTGTGCCTACTTCCTTTCAAAGTGTCGGCTCCCGCAGTGTTCAAAGAAATGAACGTACCCTCCTCATTAGTTCACTTGTGAGGTCCGTTCTTGAGTGTTTGTTAAAGACAGTTACCTTTCCTGTTACATAGCCTAAGCAGGGGAGACTGGGGAAGTTGTAACACTTTTGGGCTTTCTATGACTTGGTACTCTCTAATGGCGTATCTTCAGTAACTGTAACCTATACAATATTTACAAGCCTTGTCAATTTACACTCCAATTATTAAATTATAACAGGGAACTAAAATATTATTACAAAGAACATGACGTACTGTAACTATTTTATTCACCGTCTGCAGAATCTCCTGTGGACAGATTCTGCGCAGCTGACCAAATTACACAAGATTTTACTTCTGGGTTAAGAAGTTACAGTCTGCACACCAGCAGCCAATTAACACAGCAAGGGCTGATGTTTCCATAATACACTGGAGCACATTCCTGGAGACGGTCTTCTGAAACAGGATCGGAAAGCAGAGCAGCATAGCCACCCCATATGATCTGAGGTGAATAGGAAGTTCGACTGAGGCGGATATTGGAGAGAAATGTTTCTTGTATTCCTAAGGTTATATTCAAGATAATCTTTGAAAGACTGCTACTTTAACTTTAGCTGGCCAGGTTCTGAATTCCTGAGAATATATTCCAGAGGAGGTTCTGGCTCTGTCTTTTTAATCCACATTTGTGATCAAAATGGAGTTGTAGATTGGGGAGACGTATTCTCAAAGGAAGTATTATTACTTAACGGTAAATAGTGATTGTAGGCTTCCTGCTTGGCTGAGGAGAATAGCACTAAGTGTAAGGTATTTTGTGGGTGGTTTAGAAAATAAATGCCTTTAGTCTAAATATAGGGCCCATGACAAAACCCGGGTGTTTCTAGCCTTTTAATTCAAACGTTTGGGTCCATGTTTGTGATAATAGCTTATTAATTTCAGACTTACTAAAAGTAGGTAGGTAAGGTTTTTGCATTAAAGAGATACTTTATAAGAAACCTTGAACTATAATTGACTATTTCATGGAAATAATATTATTGTCTTCTAACAATAGCTCTAATTGGGGGATAGACCCGGTCAATGATGAGTCCTGTATGATCATACTTAAGTTCCCTCTCCTCAGTTCCTTGAAAATGTTGTTCCTCTCGACTGTGCTACCTAAAATAGTAGCCTACTCATGGTAGGTAAAGCTAACTTTACTGGGGAGAAGGCATTCTCTAGAAGCCAATTGATGTCCTCTCGCTCCCTGAGAACGACAAACGAGATCCCACGGCTAACGTTAGACCTTGAACAATACCAGATGTCACATAGCTTTTTACTGTGAGAAAACACAGAATGAAAACACAGCACTGAAGAATGGAATGTCAATAACAGCATTTTGTAACATATTGGATGTTAATTGTGCATGTGTAGTTGTTTTGGGTGATTTACAAAGTGGCATGGGTGGATTGAGAGATGAATCCATGTTGATGGATTTCTTGTTAGTTAGAAAGGAAGGGACGAGCCTATCTATCTACGATTGAAAGTTTTCAAGTAGTGTTGACTCCCATGAGAGTCACCAACCAATGAAAAGACAGCATTCAAGAGTAGCATTCCATACAGCAATACAGGGTTCCCATCAAATAAGTACAAAGTAAATATCACAACCCAGGCTACTTTCAATGTACATTATATAATAAGATGTCTGCTAGCCATGAGTTTCTCTCACCTTTTCAAATGGTAAATTCCTTGACAGATCCTCAAAACTGTTTCTGACACAATCTGGATACTCTGCGTGGCCCTTGGTTAGAGAGGGTGGGAAGATCACAGGGAGGCTGACAACACAACCAGCCCTCTGCAGTGTGTGCAGGCAGGTGTGCTTTCAGATAAGGAGCAGCTAGTGGAATATAAACTGTGCATAGTAGAATACAGAGGAGCTGTGAGGCTCATTCCCCGAAGGAAAACCCAACCATTGTGCATGCAGAGCTGAGAAAATCATTCTGATCACCAGGATACAGTACATTGAATATAGTAGTGCCCCACACAATCTCATGAGCGCTCATGTTGCTGAAGTAATTTACTGTTCTCCATTGCTTTTGAAAATATCTGTTCATGGAAACAAAATGTGATAATGTACAACAGTTGCCTGGTTTTGGTGCTGTGACTTAACTGAGAAAGAAAGGACATTTGCAAGAATGCAGTGACGCAAAACAACTTAAGGGACATATAGTGCCCCCTACTGACCCAACAATTACCACCCCCAAAGACAATCAACAGGTAAAGGAACAGTCCTGGGCCCGGATGCTATCGTTCTAACGATGAACTTAGCCTTAAGATGCTTTTGGGAAACTGGGCCCAGACATGTTCACTCAGTTGCAATGTTTTTAAGTCTGAGCAAAAGGTCCTGTTTGCAATCAAATTGGGGAACCAGATGTATACAACAATACATTTTTATATAAAAAACAGCAACACTATATATATATATATATATATATAGATATAGATAGATAGATAGATAGATAGATATAGATAGATAGATAGATAGATAGATAGATAGATAGATAGATAGATAGATAGATAGATAGATAGATAGATAGATAGATAGATAGATAGATAGATAGATAGATAGATAGATAGATAGATAGATAGATATGAGCAGTAGTGTATTTGAAAGGTCAAGAAACCCCCCATTTATTACATATCGATATACTGTACAGTTTTGTATAAAAGTACTACACGTAATATCTTGTCAGAAAATACAAGCCAAACTGGACATATATAAATCATATATAAAATTATAAAACTTCTGTTACACCTTTTATCGTCATTTGAGAAGGTAAATACTGTATACATGAATGTAGGCTGTGACACCATAGTACACTTTTTTTTTGTCCTATCCTTGAAACACATTGATTATAGCGATCAGCTGGTAACAGTTGCGAGCTCAAAGCATCATAGCAGGGACTACTTCAGTTGAAGGAAAGCATTGGAGGGAAGGTCATTTTCAGGTGATGTTTTTCAGTGCAATGCAAAAGATACACATCGCAGTGTTGCCTGATGATGCCTCAGACATAACATGAAAACAGAAAATTCTAGTGTGATATGGACATATAAAAATCCTTCTTTTCATTTTGTACATGTATACAGCTCATATAAAAAATTATACCAATAGCGTACAGTAAAAGGCTATGCAACTGTCTCTCGTATAGTTGCCTCCAGTTTCTTTGGGAGTAGCTCGCTTCTCTCCTCGATATTGATGACGGGCTTCCGACAGTGCTGTCCCTGATCAAGGTATAACTTAGCGTATACTGGGTTGGAGTTTATGGCCTGGGGAAAAAGCACAATAACCAAAGGAGAGTATTACTTTTACACTAAACACGGCCAGGAGGAGCTAATAACCATTTCACTGGCCTACATGATTTACATTAACTAGATGAATTAGTTATTAAAGTATTTCGTATCTTTCAGATGCCCAGCCTATTTGGATATATACAACAATTGACAGTGTTAATGTGATAAAGTATTTTGCAGTACGCCCAGGGCCTATTGTTGCTTAACAACCAAGACAAGGACACGGTCACCGACATCCCACCAGGTGACTCGAGACAAGCTCTAGCCATGTGGAACACCAGCAGATGGTTCCTTTCAATTATAAACTGGGTGGGTCGAGCCCTGAGCGTTGATTGGCTGACAGACCGTATACCACGGGTATGACACAATATTTATTTGTACTTCTCTAATTACGTTGGTAATCAGTTTATAATAGCAACAAGGCACCTCGGGGGTTTGTGGTATATGGTCTACATACAGTATCACACCCCACTGGACCTTATTGCTTAATTAAAACACATATTACACACATTCTGGAGGAAGCCTTTACCGGTGCTTTCATGAATACAACATGAGATCCTGAATTGTCTCATAAACCCCACTATGACCCCAATGGCCATGGCTTTGTATCAATATACAGTAGGCTTTAATACAGCATTTGTCCCAGAGAGGACAGGAAGTTCACAGGGAGTTCACCTGTCCAGGAAGGATCTCCTTAGGGAGATGATGTACTCCATCAGGGTGAACTGACAGAGTGTGCAGGTGACTGGACCTCACACCAACACACCAACCCTACAACACACAATGAAAATATTAACATCACACACCAACCCTACAACACAACCATTACAGTTTAACCTTCCAGAATAGAATAGAATACATCTTTGTCTATTGGCTACACGCCAATATCCACACGGGCATACCCCTGAATCAATGTATTGGGCATGTGTTCAATGTAGTACGCTAGTGTGGGTATTGCGTAGCCCTTGTTAGTAACTCAGGGAAAAGGGAGGAAAAAGGAGTTAAGCGTTTCCAAACCTTGTGTGGGTCTAGGGTGAAGCTTGGCTGAAGGTGATTCCCAGCATCAGAGTGATTGTCGTGGTCCATCTCATACATGTTGTACGAGGGGTTACCGATCTCTACGTTTAGCCCACCATTCGCCATGGGCTGCCGCTGGACTATTTTCCCCCTGTAAATCATAACATTGATAAGGTTAGAAAAGCATTATAAACCTTCATGACCGCTTACTACGATTAGCATGGCCATTAATTACACAACAGAACATGTACAGTGCCTTGTACAAGTATTCAGACCCCTTGACCTTTTTGATACGTTACAGCCTTATTCTAAAATGGATAAAAAAAATAAAAAAATACAGGGCCTCCCAGGTGGCGCAGTGGTGTAAGGCACTGCATTGCAGTGCTAGCTGTGCCACCAGAGATGCTGGGTTCGCGACCGGGAGGCCCATGGGGCGGCGCACAATTGGCCCAGTGTCGTCCAGGTTAGGGAGGGTTTGGCCGGCAGCGATATCCTTGTCTCATCGCACACTAGTGACTCCTATGGCGGGCCGGGCGCAGTGCACGCTGACCAGGTTGCCAAGTGTACAGTGTTTCCTCTGACACATTGCTGCGGCTGGCTTCCGGGTTGGATGTGCATTGTGTCAAGAAGCTTGGGTTGTGTTTCGGAGGACGCATGGCTCTCGACCTTCGCCTCTCCCGAGTCCGTTGCAGCGATGAGACAAGACTGTAACTACTACCAATTGGATACCATGAAATTGGGGAGAAAAAAGGGTTAAAATAAATTATTAAAAAATCCTAAGAAATCTACACACTGTAGAGAAGACCAAGACAGCCAAGACAACACAGGAGAGACTTCGGAACAATTCTCTGAACATCCTTGAGTAGCCCAGCCAGAGCCCGGACTTGAACCTGATCGAACAACTCTGGAAAGACCTGAAAATAGCTGTGCAACAACACTCCCCATCCAACCTGACAGACCTTGAAAGGATCTGCAGAGAAGAATTGGAGAAACTCCCAAAATACAGGTGTGCCAAGCTTGTAGCGTCATACTCAAGAAGACTCAAGGCTGTAATTGCTGCCAAAGGTGCTTCAAAAAGTACTGAGTAAAGGGACTGAATACTTGAGTAACTTTGATATTTCAGTTTTACATTTTTTTATGAATTAGCAAACATTTCTAAAAACCTGTTTTTACTTCATCATTCTTGTCTGTAGATTGAAAAAAACTATTGAATCAATTTAAGGCTGTAACCTAACAAAACGTGGAAAAAGTCAAGAGGTCTGAATACCTTCCGAAGGCACTGTATGTAGTTTGAAGTGACTGGTTATCTTTCGTAATCTGTCACCTTAGAAGTAAAGACATACCTTTGCCTCCTCTTGCATATGAAAACCCCCAAGGCCATGGTAGTGATGAGAATCACCAGCAGAACCAGTGGGACAATGATGGCCATGCTTCCTGATACACACAGAACAAACTATTAGAGTTAAACATGTTCAATACGTAACATACTTCCCTCCTCTCTGTAGTGAAACAAGACAATATGTTAACATTCAAAAAAGCTTCAGGGGGTGGAAAAATTACTTTCTTCAAAGTTCAACAAGGTTCTTCATATGGGGACTGCATTTCTATGTTAAAGTCAGTCTATGGGGGTAAAAGATTCTGCACAGTTAAGCCTTGAGAGCAAGTCGACAGTGAAATGTCAGACTGCAGACCAAGATCAAATACCAATCTCTGGGAGGGTAGGGCGGTTCAAATAGTCTGAAAAAGGTCTCCAAATCCAGACAGCAGCACTTTAATAACTGAAAATATACTTTTTTTCTTGTAGGATTTTGTGTCTATGTTTGTGTGTGTGAATGCGTGTGTGTGTACAGATGTAGGATCTTAATTTGAGCCAGTTTGCTACAGCAGGAAAATAATCCTGCAGAAACAGAAAATCTGAATTATTATCTGGATTATAATTAAATTGACATTTTTTTAGGGGTTGATACATTTTCCGTAAGGGCAAATCAAAAATGAATTTTCAAAATGGACATTACAAACTTTAGAAGCTTTTTAAAACTCAAATACACCACACGTTTGCAAATTATAGGCAACAAAATAGTGATCAAATTAAGATTTTACATCAATCTGTAGGTTTCTGTGTGTTTGAGAGAGAGAGAGCAAGCAAGAGAGAGAGATAAAGAGAGAGAGTCTCTTTACCACTCTTTCCAATAACTACTCACCCCCGCTGATGTTGCCAGGCAGACTGTTCTTGGGGGCAAGTTTCTCACACTGTGTACCTGACCAATCAGCTGGACACCTAGAAAAGTCACAATGAGTATGAATAGCTGTCTGTTGTTCAAACCAAGTAGCTTTAAAAGAAGGCTATAGTGTACACACATACTTTAGCCTTATCAATTAGGGAGGACGGGCTCCTGGTAATGACTGGAGCGGAATCAGTGGAATGGTATCAAATACACCAAACATGGTTTCCAGGTGTTTGGGGAAAGGTGGATTAGAGGTCGACCGATTAATCGGCATGGCCGATTAATTAGGGCCGATTTCACATTTTCATGATCGGTAATTGGCCCTTTTTGGGCGCCGATTATATTGCAATCCATGAGGAGATTGCGTGGTAGGCTGACCACCTGTTACGCGAGTGCCGCATCAAAAGGACCTTGTGGCTGCAAGGAGCCAAGGTAAGTTGCTAGCTAGCATTAAACTTATCTTATAAAAAACAATCAATCTTCACATAATCACTAGTTAACTACACATGGTTGACGATATTACTAGGTTAACTAGCTTGTCCTGCGTTGAATATAAGTAATGCTGTGCCTGTTAATTTATCATCGAATCACAGCCTACTTCAACTTTGCCAAACGGGTTTAACAAAAACGCATTCGCGAAAAAAGCACAATCGTTGCACAAATGCACCTAACCATAAACATCAATGCCTTTGTTAAAATCAATACACAGAAATATATATATTTTTTTACCTGCATATTTAGTTAAAAGAAATTCATGTTAGCAGGCAATATTAACTAGGGAAATTGTGTCACTTCTCTTGCGTTCAGTGCAAGCAGAGTTGGGGTATATGCAGCAGTTAAGGCCGCCTGGCTCGTTGCAAACTGTGTGAAGACCATTTCTTCCTAACAAAGAACATAATTCATTGATTTTTACATAGTTATGACATAACATTAAAGGTTGTGCAATGTAACATCAATATTTAGACTTAGGGTTGCCACCTGTTCGCTAGCATTTCACTGAAAGAATTAACGTTTTGTTTTTGAAATGATAGTTTCCGGATTTGACCATATAAATGACCAAAGGCTCGTATTTCTGTGTGTTTATTATATTATAATTAAGTCTATGATTTGATATTTGATAGAGCAGTCTGACTGAGCGGTGGTAGGCAGCAGCAGGCTCGTAAGCATTCATTCAAACAGCACAGCACTTGACTGCGTTTGCCAGCAGCTCTTAGCAATGCTTGAAGCACAGTGCTGTTTATGACTTCAAGCCTATCAACTCCCGAGATTAGGCTGGCAATACTAAAGTGCCTATAAGAACATCCGATAGTCAAAGGTATATGAAATACAAATGGTATAGAGAGAAATAGTCCTATAATAACTACAACCTAAAACTTCTTAACTGTGAATATTGAAGACTCATGTTAAAAGGAACCACCAGCTTTCAAATGTTCTCATGTTCTGAGCAAGGAACTTAAACGTTAGCTTTTTTACATGGCACATATTGCACTTTAAATTTCTTCTCCAACACTATGTTTTTGCATGATTTAAACCAAACATGTTTCATTATTTATTTATATATTATATTAAGTTAAAATAACTGTTCATTGTTCATTCAGTATTGTTGTAATTGTCATTATTACAAATATATATAAAATCGGCAGATTAATCGTATCGGCTTTTCAGATTAAAACGGTATCGGCGATGCAAAATCATAGTCGGTCGACCTCTAAGGGGGATACCTTCAACTGAAATGTGTCCTTTGCATTTAACCCAACCCCTCTGAATCAGAGAGGTGCGGGGGGGCTGCCTTAAACCGACATCCACGTCTTCGGAGCCTGGGGAACAGTGGGTTAACTGCCTTGCTCAGGGGCAGAACGGCAGATTTTTACCTTGTCAGCTCGGGGATTTGATCCAGCAACCTTTCGGTTACTGGCCCAACGCTAGGCTACCTGCCATTCCATTTGCGCAGTTCCGGCCATTATTATGAGCCATCCTCCCCTCAGCAGCCCCCTGTGACACGCTCACATCTCTTAATTTCATCTCCTCGTTTGTTAAAGTCTCAGGGAACATGCATGCATAATTCATTCCCACATCGAATTAAAGAAAATAAGCATAATCTCACACGAAGTCTGCAACCCAAATGGCACCCTATTTCCTGTATATTGCACTACTTTTGACTAGAGCACATAGCGGCCCATAGGAATCTGGTCAAAAGTGGTGCCCTACGTAGGGAATAGGGTGCTATATGGAACTCAGGAAGGTTTGGATGTAATCCAGAGACAGTGTCCCATTAGTAGTCCTCTCTTTCCCCTCCCTTGCCCAGAGGATAGGAAGACATGCAATTACACTATATGGAATCTGACAAGGGTGATCGCATGATGATGAAATGATATTAGCTAATATTAAATGGACTGTAAGCGGTATTTAATCAAACTTTCATTAGAGGGACTGTGGCTGGCTGCAGGTACCACATGAATCATAGTCCTGAAGGGAATGACAGCGTGTAGCTGACCTATATAATCACACCGTTTGTTGCTTGGGAATATGCTAAGCTGCAGAAAGTTGTTCTCGATCACTTAGAGCCCGGGTTATTATCCTGTTTTCACTACATGTATTGAGATGCTAGTGCAAAGAGAGAAACGTCAGGTGCGTTTGTGCTGTGAATGACGGGGACGAGGAACATGTGTTGTAAGGAGTTATATTATACAATATGTTAGACAACAGAGAGAGGTACTGGTGAGAGTCTGAGTTGGGGAGTGATGTGCAGAGTGGATGCTGCTGGAAAGTGAGACAGTGAGGGCTGGTCTCTGAAATGGCAGGAGAGGAGGAGGGAAGGAGATGAGGAAGAGAGGAGGAGGGAGGAGGAGAAGGGAGGAGGGGAAGAGAGGAGGGGTAAAAGTCAGACCTACTTGCACTGGGGTTTGTTTAAGGCAGTTAACGTGCAAATCCCTTTATTCTGACAGTAGTTATCACACGGATTGGCCCGCTGGTCACAGCGCTGGTTCAAGAACCCAGGCGTGCAGCTGCAGCACAGAGAAATGATCGCCACATGAACGAATCATATATTGAGGAATACAGAGACAAAGTCTGGGTCTGAAATGGCACCCTATTCCCTAAATAGTGCACTCCTTTTGACCAGGGCCCACATATGGAATAGAGTGCCATTTTGGACACACAGATAAAAGAAGATAGAGCACAATACATTCTCACAGTCCACCAGCCTCGGGCCATTGGAGGATACGGAGTATGAAATCGAACAGATGGAGCTAGGCCCTATTCCATCCTAGTGTTTACATAGGATGTGTGTGTGTTCAGGTGAGAAAGCAAAGCGTTATGGCAAGCAATCCATCCAATGTCACGCCAAGTGGGAGCAAAATACGTTAAACCACAGGAACAGCCTACTGATTGTTGTTTGAGATCTATAGCATGACACATATAGCCCTCTAGGTGCGTGCCATCTTTCTCCACCACCAACCCAATACAACAAGCAATTGGATGACATGAAGGTAAAAGCAAAAAAACGAACTAAACACGGGAAAAATACGAACAAAAACAATGAGCGGGAAACCGCTCATTCAAAGCTGTAGTGTAGGAGGCAGTGGTATCTACAGTATCTAGGCATACAGTTTAAAGCTAGAATCCTTAATTGAAACAATAACAAAGCACTCACCCCACCTCTGTTTTGGTAATAGGCTGAGGAATGGGCCTGGAGAAATGTAACCACTCTCAAATTGATAGACAGAACTATGGATGCAAGGACTGACCGTCCATGACATCACAATTATAGTTGAAAAATGTTTTAAGGATATACCGTTTGTTTACATTGACATTGTTTACAAACATCAGAGTAAAATAAGATGATATTTTAGGTTCTGATGGGGTATGACAGGTAAACTAAGCTCATGAGGCATTTATAAGTTATATTATTCAAGAATCAACGGGTATATATTATTAATTTGGCTATACTGACTGTAACACATGTATAATACTGAATATGAATAATTCCAAAAGTCCAAAAATGGATGATGCAACTAAGGATGATCAACTTTGAAAAGCCTCTTGAGAGTGATGCAAGCCCTAGAAACAAACACAACCAAAAGCCTCTGTATACTTTAATATAGGAGATCATATCATTTGCAAGAGAAAAAGGAAAACAAACCCTTTAATCTTGGGAAAACGTGGAAATAAGCCACCTCAGTGTGAGACCTCATTGTTTTCTACTACGTTCCCATTTTAGTAGCCTGGGGTCTAATCCAGTCTCTACTACAGTACCTGCTCTGTCTCTCACAGCAAAACCACACAACCACTTTCAATACCACTAACTGTATCAGTGATGTGTGTGTGTGTGTGTGATACAACTGAAAGCAGAACGAAGACAAACACAATGGCTGCGTTCACACAGGCAGCCCAATTCTGATCTGTTGCCACTAATTAGTCTTTTGACCAATCAGATCAGATCTTTTTCCAAAAATATCAGAATTGGGCTGCCAGTGTAAACACAGCCAAAGAGATGTACGGTACGTTCTTGAGAAAACCGATGACGACAACCTACTCAATTGAAAGCAATAGAATCAATAGAAATGAAAACAATTGCGCTGACTTACTGGCAGGACGGCAGACTGGTCTCAGGGTCCTGTAGACAGGTTCCTCCGTTGTAACAGTACCCATCGCACAGCTGACAGGTGGCTGCCACTCTACCGTTACTGCAGCTGTAAGGAAAGGTTAGGGAATATGGCAATGAGACTTCACAAAGCATTACAAGCATATTTCGAATGCGTTTACGACGCCTTATGCATTTTTCTAATGACGCAAGCCCTGAACCATGGAGACAGGAGAATGCTGACATGTGGTAGCATCCACAGAAATAGAATTACTAGAATGGATATTCCTTTCAAGTCAATGTTCTATGATGGGTGGACCGGCCTTATTGAGTGTACCAATAAGTAGTATCAGTCAAATGTTCCATTCTAGATATTCTAGTCGGTAACATTGGATATCTACAGACTATCAGTAACATGTCAACTAACTATCAAACCCTAATCCTAACCCTAAACTAATCCTTACCCTAACCCCTGTTCTAACCTTAACCTTAGCAAGCAGTTGCTTATCAACAGATAGTTTGTTGATAGTCCATCTTTACAGATGGTCATACTATCTGGACTATCCAAATCAAATGTGACCTATTCTACTCAGATGACACTTACTTGCAGGACACGTTGTCTGTCTCCGGGTTGACAAGACATGGTGCCCCTCGACACTGGAGACATCTGTCCACGTCACATTTCACTCCCTCATATCTGGTTGAACACACACACTCCACTTTGCTCTTGCTTGACAGAGTACAAGCCTTCGAATTGGTACAGAAGTGATGGCAGATATCTGGAACCAAGGTGGAGAAAAACAAGCTCCTTTATTGAATGTGTTACATTCCTGGTAATCCACTGTATCAATCAGTGTAACATCAATTTGTTCAGCCCTTGAAACTGAGCTGTTGCAAGAAAGCTTCTTTCGGAGACTAACAAAATATTCCAACTCATCTTTAGTGCTGTGGTAATTGTGGAAACCACAAACCCCTTCTCTTCTCATGGCGGAGACTGAATGCAACATGAAATATTGATTGACTGCTTGTCATAAAACAGGCAAATCTTTGTGTGTGTGTGTCTGACTCACGGTAGAGACAGCGCTCCCCAGTGTACTCGGCCATACAGCGACACACTGGCTGGTTCCCCTTGCTGACGTCACAGGTGCCGCCATTCAGACAGTAGTTATCACACACCTTCCTCTCACAGACCGGCCCTGTGAACCCCACAGCACAACGACATGTAGGCCTCCCTAAGAGGGAGAGAGAGAGAAGAGAGAGAGAGAGAGAGAGAGAGAGAGAGAGAGAGAGATGGATGGATGGATGGAGTGAGAGAAAGAGAGATGGCGAGAGAGAAAGAGAGATCGAGGGAGGGAGGGAGGGAGGGAGAGGGAAAAAAGAGGGGGAAGAGAGAAGGGGGAAGAGGGAGGAAAAGAGAGAGAGCGAGAGAGTGGGGGTGTAGTTTGATTTATTTGACATTCTATAGAAATTGGCTCAAAATTGTGTTGCTGATATCAATAATCACAAGCATGTCCACTGTCTAACGTCATAATGGAAAAGCGAGCAAATACAAGGCAGATGTGATTTCTCTCACATTACATACAAAGGTGATGCCCACAAAGAGACTCCCAAGGTCCAATGTTTTCTAAACAGCCATGTCTTTTTGCACTGGAAGGATTTCAACTAGTTTCACACGGGTCCTATGACCGCTTGGAGAGCTTACATCTGAAATACAACATCTGCTGCCCGCTCCTGACTGAGATGAATAGAAACGTACTGTGTGTGTGTGTGTGTGTGTGTGTGTGTGTGTGTGTGTGTCTGAAGTTCTTTCTCCCACTGTTCCATCTGTCAGCTAAGAGGCAAGTTGTTATTGATATCGCCATGCCAACACTAACATTTAACTGTTATTTCACGCATTAATATTTGACCACCTCATTTCCTCGCTTCAAACTCCTCCCGAAAAAGGCCTCAGAAGAGAAAGAAAAGAGAGAAGCTTGATCCGTGCCATTTATTTATATCTCCACTCTCAATTGTTTATTCTGAAGAGAGCGAGAGAGAAAAACAACCTCGCTATGCATTTACTGTAACGGACTTTGGGGACTTTAATGTGCTTTAACAACTGTTCAAAAATGGATAGCAATGCCACACATAAAGCATGTCTTGCATATTCATGGTGCTACCGTAGACGGCCTCGCTAATGCAATACCAAAGTGGGGCCATACATACTGTATTTTCAGATACATCTATAGCTTACATCTCTCAGGGTTAGTCAAACGAAGAGATTTTCACTGCACTTTCCTATGGCTTCCTGACACAGGAGGCACTGGCAACAAACAAAAAAAATCACTAATTTCCAATCAATAACTACATAAAGCAGGGGATTCAAACTCATTCCATGGATTGTCTGCTGATTTGAGTTATTTCCATTACATTGGTGTCCAATTAAGATCTAGACAACCAGGTGTGGGGAGTTCCTAACTAATCAGTGACCTTCATTGATCCATCTAGTACAGAGGAGGAGTGGAAACCTGCAGACACACTGCCCTCCGTGGAATAAGTTTGACACGTGACGTCGACCGATAGTTATTTAGAAGCAGATTATCAATCATGCAGCAGAACTGGCATCTGTGGGCAGGATCTCATTGGCTGTCAGGACAGGGGCCTTGTTCCCAACCAGGTCCCAACGCTCATTTCCCATAGTCACGGATGGATGAGCGCCCTCTCCTGTCCTGGAGGTCCCAGTGGAAGAGCAGGGAGCATGCCCCCCCCCCCCCCCCCCCCCCCACACACACACGTAGCAGAAGGGGCTTACCTATGGAAGAGCCTGAGCATGTGCCCCCATTCTGACAGTAGTCTTTACAGTGGTTCACTTCACAGCGCTCCCCGGAGAAATTTGGCCAGCAGTAGCACCGCAGCTCCCCCTTCTCGTTGGTGATGCATCGTCCTCCGTTCTCGCAGGCGGGGCGACACAGCTCTCCTGAAAGCAAATGATGTAGGCCCACATGTTAAGATTGAAACCATGGCAACCTTGACCTGCTCCCATTAATATCTAATAAGTGGATTAAGTCAAGTTTCTAAAAGGCTGGAACTCAAATGGGCTTTACTGACTATTCTATGCACGACTGCTTTCATGGTACCTTCACTTTCACTCCAATTTACTCAGCATATGAAAGATCCAGTCTCAGTTGGATGAAAGTATGAAAGTATTGCAGGTTGACCAGGCCTACTGCACTGAGATGTTAGTGTCCCTGCAACCTATTGTACTGAGAGGTTAGTGTCCCTGTAGTCTACTGTCCTGGTATGTTAGTGTCCCTGCAGCCTACTGTACTGACTGTCCCTGCTCATTGAATAGCTAGCTGGTTGACAGGTAGGCGTACTGTACCCAACACATTGGTGTCCTACTGTACCTGATGAATTGGTGTCCCTACAGGTCCTGTTTATTAGCGTGGTCCCCTCAGGACAGAAACAGCTGGCTCCGGCAGGGTTGAGCAGACACAGGAAATCACAGCCCATCCTTAGGCACGGATTGGACACTGACATGGCCAATGGGACAAAGGTTAGAAAGCAGGGTCTGTGAGTTTGTAGAGTGTAGAAACGTAAACGACCGTGCACTGTACCACTGTGTTGTTCGAGTGGACCTGGCTGGTTGCAGTGAGCGTATTCTGTGCCGTCTGTTCATTTGACACTATGTAACGCAGACAAAATAATGAATATCAAGATGACACACACTAAGAGAAAATCCTGTTCTGTCATAATGAAAGTCTCAAACTTTTCAAAGTCAAACATGAGATCCTTTTGATTGTGTTAAATTGAGAGAGAACAACAGTGTGATCCTCTGGGCTGGAGCTAGGGCTAATGATGCATCGGGAAGGGCTTCAACTGGCCCTTAGAAGTGGCATACAGAGGCATGAAGTACAGTTCCCACCAAACAGATGACTACATTGCCATTCAACCAACTCTCACAGAACATCCACAGAACCAGACGACAGTAAACAAACAACTGCCAGAAGTCACTGGCGAGGGAATAGGAGAGGAAATGGAGAGGGAGCCAGAGAGAGAGGGGAGAGAAAGAGAGACAAACACAGACAGACAGAGACAGACAGACAGAGTGAGAGAGACAGAAAGAGAGAGAATGGGGAAAGAGAAAGTGATTGTTAAGGTAATTGTTAGCCTACCGTCTTGCTGTTTGAATCGATGGAGGACCAAGACAACGGAGGGTCTCTCTACTCCCAGATGGAGCCGTTCCATTGGCTGTTTTCCGTACTTATGGACCCGGAAGACATCATTCCTCATCCCGATCCCATAGATATAGTCCTCAAAGATATCAATTCTTACAGGCTGGGAAAGACCTTGGGACAGAACAAGTGGTAACAACTGTAACACGACTAGTAAGGGATGAAATGGGCCCCTCAATAATTCATCTGAATTCCAAATAATATAAAATAACATTTGGCAAAATTTGCTACAGCTCTACCCTCCACCCTTGAAGGGATGAGCCGAGCGCATTTGATAAGAATGACAACAACTTGAGGGAATGGACAATGAATGGACAATTAAAGAAAATGCAACCTGCAGAGTAGAACTTGGAATTTTGGCTGGCAGGTTGAAAATGGCAGATTTGGACACTGATAAGCGTCTACATTGGAAAGAAGTGGCTGTACAGTAACATTAACATGCTATACAGGCTGTACAGTAACATGCTATACAGTACATGATGTCAGAGCTCTGCATTGGTGTTGACTGACAGCCACTTTGAACTTGAGCACCACACACGATAAGTTGCCCCCATCTCTCCCGCTAATTGGGCAACTTTAGCACATTTTTGGCTGTCTGAGCGAGGGAAATGCTGTGAATTAAGATGACTCAATGTGTTTCGAAAGACGAGACGTTGAGGATTCTAAAGAAAAATACCGCTTTGATGCCAAACACCTGTGAGTCCAAATGCGCACTTGACATTTCCATATCATGAAATTCATGTTATATACAGTGTCAACATTTATGATCGCTATGTTGGATGTACGGTTACAAGATGACATGGCTTAACACCCGGTTTGTCCTGAACAGAATGACCACGCTGCGGAACTACGCATGCACTCATGACTCCATTCTATGCGCACCAAAATTACGATTTGCTTCTCTGAATTGCCTCGTATTTGATCATTTAGCTAGTCATGTTGGCGATAGAACAAGCTTCCAACCAACCATGCCCACCTGACCCAGATTACGATTTATAATGGACCATTTTTGGATTGCGTAAACAAAAACAGTAACTGTGTAAAAGTCTGCTTGCTCTAATTCCTCAACGGCATAGCTAGCAGAGCTCAAAAAAGTACCTTATAGTTATTTGACTTCATTG
The DNA here is from genome assembly GCF_965601325.2 of Salmo salar. NCBI lineage: Eukaryota > Metazoa > Chordata > Actinopteri > Salmoniformes > Salmonidae > Salmo > Salmo salar. The sequence goes on along the minus strand of NC_138307.1, from coordinate 6,726,337 downwards.
AAATTACTTAGGATCTCTGCACACTTTGGAGAGGTGTGTGACCACTTGGAAACACCAGTAAGACCTCTCACTCAAACCCGTCATTTTTTGTCTTATGTTGCACCTATCCCAAATTTTCCGAGAATATTCTCATGTTACTGAATGTATCCAGAGCATTTTTAGATTTAGTTATCAATTTTTTTTTAAATGCCCATAAAATGAACAGTGTAATGTTTGGATTCAGTCTTGTGTTAGGTGAACTGTTGCCTCATCCATTTTTAGTCTAATAATTTTCCCATAATCTCCAAACTGTTCCCTTTTAATTGCTACCATGGTTATGCATATGCTTTCCATATTTCTTCTGTAGGATTTAGCCCTGTCCACATAGGCCGTTTTTAACGAGTGTAAAGAGTTAAGGACATGCATGTCTTCTGTGTTCGTCTGTGCTTTGCTCACCATGTGTACTGCTCACCACCACCACAGAGTCCGATCCATCGAATCGAACGCTCCCAATCACAGACAACTCTGTATCAGCCCAGTACAAACGCTGGTTGAAATAATCAATGGCAAGTCCTGTGAAGTTGTAAAACATATTAGTCACTCTATATGAGCTGTGGTAAAGTGCAGCAAACTTTGCTTCTGACAAGTGCTGCATTCTATCAAAATGTATCACTCGACACTAAAATAAACAGGATATGAATTAGCCTAGATTAGATATGTAGAAAATAAATATACAAATACACAGCTCCATATTTCCTGCTTATGGGTACTTCCTGAAGGTATTGTTATATGTCACATGACCAGAAGTTCGAGAGCACCTACCACTGGGTCTCCTGAGGTTCTTCTCCACTAAGATTCTCCTCATAGACCCATCCATGGCAGCCTCCTCGATGTGGGAGTGGTCTCCTACCACTGTCCAGTACATCATCCTAGAGGAAGTACAGGAAGTAAGTAAAGGAAGAATAGATCATTATAGCAGGTAATAAGGACAGGGCAGAGGATCAGGCATAATTTGTTGTGTATCTGCCCAAAGAGAAAATACAGTCACAAAATTGCCAATCTGATATGTGGTTGTTTTACCAAGCAACTTTAGTTGATTGCACTTATTGTCAATTGATAAGAGCATCTGCTAAATGACTAAAATGTAATTCATGTAAGGATTAATCTTACCCTCGAGCTGGGTTAACAGTGATAGAGTAAGGCTCCCCGGCGATGTCTGTGATGAGACGAGAGCAGTTTAGCCCTGCCAGCTGGCCCACGTTGATGGAATATCTGAGCCTCCTCCAGTGGGCGTTGTAGTAGCTGAACCAATGCATCCTGGAGTGGTCTGTCCAGTAGATGTTGCCAGTCACCCAATCTGCAGATATATCCCTGGGCCTTCTGAAGTCAGGACACTGGAGAAGAAGAATGTGTTTACACGTTTACTGACATGACTTTCATACTCTTACCTGGACATTGACTTACAAACTTAAAGCATGTAGACACACACACACATTCGCTCTCTCCCTTTCTCTCGCTCTCTCTGACAAAATACACTACATGACCAAATGTATGTGGACACCAGCTCGTCAAACATCTCCTTCCAAAAGCATGGGCATTAATATAGAGTTGCCCCCCCCCCCTTTGCAGCTATAACAGCCTCCACTCTTCTGTGAAGGCTTTCCACTAGCTGTTGGAACATTGCTAAGGGGATTTGCTTCCATTCAGCCACAAGAGCATTAGTGAGGTTGGGCACTGATGATGGGCAATTAGGGCTGGCTCGCAGTCGGCATTCCAATTCATCCCAAAGGTGTTTGATGGGGTTGAGGTCAGGGCTCTGTGGAGTCCAGTCAGGTTCTTCTACACCGATCTCGAGAAACCATTTATTTATGGACCTCGCTTTTTGCACGAGGGCATTGTCATGCTGAAACAGGAAAGGGCCTTCCCCATTCTGTTGCCACAAAGTTGGAAGCACACAATCGTCTAGAATGTCATTGTATGCTGTAGCATTAAGATTTCCCCTCACTGGAACTAAGGGTCCTAGCCCGAACCATGAAAAACATCCCCAGACCATTATTCCTCATCCACCATACTTTACAGTTGGCACTGTGCATTTGGGCAGGTGGCATTGTCCTGGCATCCGCCAAACCCAGATTCGTCTGTTGGACTGCCAGATGGTGAAGTGTGATTCATCACTCCAGAGAACGCGTTTCCACTGCTCCAGAGTCCAAAGGAGGCAATCTTTACACCACTCCAGCTGACGCTTGGCATTGCGCATGGTGATCTTAGGCTTGTGTGCGGCTGCTCGGCCATGGAAACCCATTTCATGAAGCTCCAGACGAACAGTTATTGTGCTGACGTTGGTTCCAGAGGCAGTTGGAACTCGGTAGTGAGTGTTGCAACCGAGGACAGATGATTCTTACGCACTACATGCTTCAGCACTCACCGGTCCCGTTCTGTGAGCTTAGGTGGCCTACGACTTTGCGGCTGAGCCGTTGTTGTCCCTAGATGTTTCCACTTCACAATAACAGCACTTACAATTGACTGGGGCAGCTCTCGGAGGGCAGAAATTTAACGAACTGACTTGTTAGAAAGGTGGCATCCTATGACAGTGCCACATTGAAAGTCACTGAGCTCTTCAGTAAGACCATTCTACTGACAAATGCTTGTATATGGAGATTGCATGGCTGTGTGCTCGATTTTTATACACCGGTCAGCAATGGGTGTGGCTGAAATAGCCGAATCCACTAATTTGAAGGGGTGTCCACATACTTTTGTATATATAGTGTAATTTCAGTTCAAGTGTCAAATCAGTGCTACAGTGCTCTTTGAAGTCACACAGCTCCTGTGCTCTGTCCCCTTCACTCCCTTTCCCAGGGCTCAAATCAAACCAATTAATGTCAGAGATATTGAGTGGCTGTTAGGTCCTGTCCTATTCTGGTCTCAAAGGCAGAGCAGTTAAGTAGTATTGAGACCCTCTGAGGAAATTGTTTCGCTTTGCTACACTCATGGCTGTTGTAGGAGTGTGTGGAACATGGAATTGCTACCATCAAAACGAATTTGATATATTCAAGGTTGCACTTTCAGGAGAAACAACAAAGAATTTCTGATATTTTCTGTGAGTTATTTCCAAAAGGTTTTAATATCAAATTAACATTTTATTTGTCACATGCGCCGAATACAATAGGTGTAGACCTTACCGTGAAATGCTTACTTACAAGCCCTTAACCAACAATGCAGTTAGAGAAATAGAGTTAAGAAAATATTCACTAAATAACCTAAAGTAAATAAAAAAAAAAAAAAGTAACAAGAAAATGACATAACAATAACGAGGCTATATACAGGGGGTAGCGGTACCGAATTAATGTGCTGGGTTACAGGTTAGTCGAGGTAATTTGTAAAGTGATTATGCATAGATAATAAACAGTGAGTAGCAGCAGTCTAAAAACAAAAGGGGGGGTGGGGGGCTGCTGTCAACGTAAATAGTCCGGGTGGCCATTTCACTAATTGTTCATCAGTCTTATGGCTTGGGGATAGAAGCTGTTAAGGAGCCTTCTGGTCCGAGACTTGGCGCTCCGGTACCGATTGCGGTGCGGTAGAAGAGAGAACAGTCTACAGTGAGGGAAAAAAGTATTTGATCCCCTGCTGATTTTGTACGTTTTCCCACTGACAAAGAAATGATCAGTCTATAATTTTAATGGTAGGTTTATTTGAACAGTGAGTAACAGAATAACAACAAAAAAATCCAGAAAAACGCATGTCGAAAATTTTATAAATTGATTTGCATTTTAATGAGGGAAATAAGTATTTGACCCCTGTGCAAAACATGACTTAGTACTTGGTGGCAAAAACCTTGTTGGCAATCACAGAGGTCAGACGTTTCTTGTAGTTGGCCACCAGGTTTGCACACATCTCAGGAGGGATTTTGTCCCACTCCTCTTTGCAGATCTTCTCCAAGTCATTAAGGTTTCGAGGCTGACTTTAGGCAACTCGAACCTTCAGCTCCCTCTACCGATTTTCTATGGGATTAAGGTCTGGAGACTGGCTAGGCCACTCCAGGACCTTAATGTGCTTCTTCTTGAGCCACTCCGTTGTTGCCTTGGCCGTGTGTTTTGGGTCGTTGTCATGCTGGAATACCTATCCATGACCTATTTACAATGCCCTGGCTGAGGAAAGGAGGTTCTCACCCAAGATTTGACGGTACATGGCCCCGTCCATCGTCCCTTTGATGCAGTGAAGTTGTCCTGTCCCCTTAGCAGAAGAACACCCCCAAAGCATAATGTTTCCACCTCCATGTTTGACGGCGGGGATGGTGTTCTTGGGGTCATAGGCAGCATTCCTCCTCCTCCAAACACGGCGAGTTGAGTTGATGCCAAAGAGCTCCATTTTGGTCTCATCTGACCACAACACTTTCACCCAGTTGTCCTCTGAATCATTCAGATGTTCATTGGCAAACTTGTGTATGTCTACAATCTTGTCCCTGACATCCTTGGAGAGCTCTTTGGTCTTGGCCATGGTGGAGAGTTTGGAATCTGATTGATTGATTGCTTCTGTGGACAGGTGTCTTTTATACAGGTAACAAACTGAGATTAGGAGCACTCCCTTTAAGAGTGTGCTCCTAATCTCAGCTCGTTACCTGTATAAAAGACACCTGGGAGCCAGAAATCTTTCTGATTGAGAGGGGGTCAAATACTTATTTCTCTCATTAATATGCAAATCAATTTATAACATTTTTGACATGCGTTTTCTGGATTTTTTGTTGTTGTTATTCTGTCTCTCACTGTTCAAATAAACCTACCATTAAAATTATAGACTGATCATTTCTTTGTCAGTGGGCAAACGTACAAAATCAGCAGGGGATCAAATACTTTTTTCCCTCACTGTATGACTTGGGTGACTGGAATCTTTTAAAATGTTTTGGGCTTTCCTCTGACACTGCCTAGAATTAGGTCCTGGATGGCAGGTAGCTTGGCCCCAGTGATGTACTGGGCCGTACACACTACCCTCTGTAGCGCCTTACGGTCAGATGCCAAGCAGTTGCCATTCGAGGCGGGGATGGAACCGGTCAGGATGCGCTCAATGGTGCAGCTGTAGAACCTTTTGAGGATCTGGGGACCCTTGCCAAATCTTTTCAGTCTCCTGAGGGGGAAAAGGTGTTGTCGTGCCCTCTTCACAACTGTCTTGGTGTGTTTGATAGTTCGTTGTGATGCGGACACCAAGGAACTTGAAACTCCCGACCCACTCCACTTCAGCCCCGTCGATGTTAATGGGGGCCTGTCCGCCCCTTCTTTTCCTGTAGTCCACGATCAGCCCCTTTGTCTTGCTCACATTCTCTGACCTCCTCCCTATAGGCTGTCTCATCGTTGTCGGTGATCAGGCCTACCACTGTTGTGTCGTCAGCAAACTTAATGACGGTGTTGGCGTCATGCTTGGCCGCGCAGTCGTGGGTGAAAAAGGAGTACAGGAAAACACTCTGAATTTTCTAAAACTGTTTGAATGGTGTCTGTAAGTATAACAGAACTCATATGGCAGTCAAAACCCTGAGACAAATTCTGACAGGAAGTGGATACCTGATGTGTTGAATTACTTTTAAGCCTATGCCATTGAAACACACCGGGACTTATTAATCATTGAGCACTTCCTACGCCACCCACTAGATGTCACCAGTCTTTACAAAGTGGTTTGAGTCTTCTCCTGTGAAAACTGATCGAACAAGAGACTTGGAACGTTGGTCATAAGCGGATGGCCGATACTACTCTGGCGCGCGAGTGCATGTTTGGGTACTCTCGTTCCAATACGTTTTAAAAGAGAATGCAATCGTCCGCCTTGAATATTATTGAAGTTCTGATTGAAAAAGGCCCTAATGATTTATGCTATACAACGTTTGACATGTTTGAATGAACGTAAATCATTTTTTTCCCCTCTTTGGTGAAGACAAGTCCGGCGGGCGTCGTTCATGTTTTTGAGTAGCCTACAGGACGCGCTAACAACACGGAGCTTTTTGGACATAAATTATGAGCTTTTTCTAACAAAACTACATTTGTTATGGACCTGGGATTCCTGGAAGTGCCTTCTGATGAAGATAATCAAAGGTAAGGGAATATTTCCATAGTATTTTTGATTTTAGATCTCTCCAACATGGCGCCTAGTCTGTATCGCAAAGCCTATTTTTCTGGGCGCAGTACTCAGATTATTGCAAAGTGTGATTTCCCAGTAAAGTTATTTTTAAATCTGGCAATGCGGTTGCGTTCACGAGATGTTAATCTATAATTCTTTGAATGACAATATAATATTTTACCAATGTTTTCGAATAGTAATTATTTAATTTGTTGTGCTGATTGACTGGCGGTATTGGAGGGAAAATATTTCCTCAACATCAACGCCATAGTAAAACGCTGTTTTTGGATATAAATATGAACTTGATAGAACAAAAAATGCATGTATTGTCTAACATAATCTCCTAGGAGTGTCATCTGATGAAGATTGTCAAAGGTTAGTGCATAATATTAGCTGGTTTTCTGCTTTTGGTGATGCTTGTCTTTGCATTGACAAAACATTACACACAGCTATTTTCAATGTACTGTCCTAACATAATCTAACTTTATGCTTTCGCCATAAAGCCTTTTTGAAATCGGACAACGTGGTTAGATTAACCTGTTAGGGCTAGGGGGCTGTATTGACACAGCCGGATAAAAAACGTACCCGATTTAATCTGGTTACTACTCCTGCCCAGTAACTAGAATATGCATATAATTATTGGCTTTGGATAGAACACACCCTAAAGTTTCTAAAACTGTTTGAATGGTGTCTGTGAGTATAACAGAACTCATATGGCAGGCCAAAACCTGAGAAGATTCCATGCAGGAAGTGGCCTGTCTGAGAAGTTGTGTTTCATCTTGGCACTTTTTATTGAAGACTGAGGATCTTTGCAATAACGTGACACTTCCTACGGCTCCCTTAGGCTCTCAGAGCCCGGGAAAAAGCTGAACGATATCGAGGCAAGCTCTGGCTGAAACACTTTATCGCTTTTGGCAAGTGGCCGCTCAGAGTACTATGGGCTTAGGCGCGTGCCCGAGTCGACCGAATGCTTTCTTTTCTTTTGTCTGTTTACCTAAACGCAGATTCCCGGTCGGAATATTATCGCTTTTTTATGAGAAAAATGGCATAAAAATTGATTTTAAACAGCGGTTGACATGCTTCGAAGTACGGTAATGGAATATTTAGAATTTTTTTGTCACGAATTGCGCCATGCTCGTCACCCTTATTTACCCTTTCGGATAGTGTCTTGAACGCACGAACAAAACGCCGCTGTTTGGATATAACGATGGATTATTTTGGACCAAACCAACATTTGTTATTGAAGTAGAAGTCCTGGGAGTGCATTCTGACGAAGACAGCAAAGGTAATAACATTTTTCTTATAGTAAATCTGACTTTGATGAGTGCTAAACTTGCTGGCTGTCTAAATAGCTAGCCCTGTGATGCCGTGCTATCTACTGAGAATATTGCAAAATGTGCTTTCACCGAAAAAGCTATTTTAAAATCGGACATATCGAGTGCATAGAGGAGTTCTGTATCTATAATTCTTAAAATAATTGTTATGCTTTTTGTGAACGTTTATCGTGAGTAATTTAGTAAATTCACTGGCAGTGTTCGGTGGGAATGCTAGTCACATGCTAGTCACATGCTAATGTAAAAAGCTGGTTTTTGATATAAATATGAACTTGATTGAACAAAACATGCATGTATTGTATAACATAATGTCCTAGGGTTGTCATCTGATGAAGATCATCAAAGGTTAGTGCTACATTTAGCTGTCGTTTGGGTTTATGTGACATTATATGCTAGCTTGAAAAATGGGTGTCTGATTATTTCTGGCTGGGTACTCTGCTGACATAATCTAATGTTTTGCTTTCGTTGTAAAGCCTTTTTGAAATCGGACAGTGTGGTTAGATTAACGAGAGTCTTATCTTTAAAATGGTGTAAAATAGTCATATGTTTGAAAAATTGAAGGTTTTGCATTTCTAAGGTATTTGAATAACGCGCCACGGGATTACACTGGCTGTTGAGTAGGTGGGACGCAAGCGTCCCACCTAGCCCATAGAGGTTAAGGAGATGTTTATCTTTCAAAGGGTGTAAGATAGTTGTATGTTTGAGAAATTTGAATTATGACATTTAATTGTTTTCAAATTTGGCGCCCTTGATATTTCACCTGCTGTTGATAGGGTGTACCAGGGGTGGGACGCTTGCCCACCTAGCCCATAGAAGTTAAGCACGCACCCCTGAGGGGCCCCAGTGTTGAGGATCAGTGTCGCAGATGTGTTGTTGCCCACACTCACCACCTGGGGGCGGCCAGTCAGGAAGTCCAGGATCCAGTTGCAGAGGGAGGTATTTAGTCCCGAGGGTCCTTAGCTTAGTGATGAGATTTGTGGGCACTATGGTGTTGAACACTGAGCTGTAGTCAATGAACAGCATTCTCACATAGGTGTTCCTTTTGTCCAGATGGGAAAGGGCAGTGCGGAGTGCGATTGAGATTGCGTCATCTGGGGATCTGTTGGGGTGGTATGTGAATTGGAGGAGTGGGTTTAGGGTTTCCGGCATGATGGTGTTGATGTGAGCCATGACCAGCCTTTCAAAGCACTTCAAGGCTACCAATTGAAGTGCTACGGGGCGGTAATAATTTAGGCAGGTTACCTTCGCTTTATTGGGCATAGGGACTATGGTGGTCTGTTTGAAACATCTAGGCATCACAGACTCGGTCAGGGAGAGGTTGAAAATGTCTGTGAAGACACTTGCCGGTTGGTCCGCTCATGCTTTGAGTACACGTCCTGGTAATCCGTCTGGCCCTGCGGCTTTGTGAATGTTGACCTGCTTAAAGGTCTTGCTCACATCGGCAACGGAATGCATGATCACGCAGTCATCCGGAACAGCTGGTGGACTCATGCATGCTTCATTGTTGCCTGCCTCGAAGCGAGCATAAAAGGCATTTAGCTCGTCTGGTAGGCTCCCGTCACTGGGCAGCTCGCGGCTGGGTTTCCCTTTGTAGTCCATAATAGATTTCAAGCCCTGCCACATCCCACGAGCGTCAGTTCCGGTGTCGTAGGATTCAATCTTAGTCCTGTATTGACGCTTTTCCTGTTTTATGGTTCATCTGAGGGCATAGTGGAATTTCTAAAAAGTGTCTGGATTAGTGTCCCGCACCTTGAAAGCGGCAGCTTTAGCTTTGTGCGGATGTTGCCTGTAAGCCATGGCTTCTGGTTTGGATATGTATGTTCACTGTGGGGATGATGTAGTTGATGCACTTATTGATGAAGCCAGCGACTGAGGTGGTATACTCCTTAATGCCATTGGATGAATCCCGGAACATATCGCAGTCTATGCTAGCAAAACAATCCTGTAGCGTAGTATCCGCGTCATCTGACCACTTCCTTATAGAGCGAGTCACTGGTACTTCCTGCTTTAGTTTTTGCTTGTAAGCAGGAATCAAGAGGATATAATTATGGTCAGATTTGCCAAATGGAGTGCGAGGGAGAGCTTTGTATGCGTCTCTGTGTGTGGAGTAAAGGTGGTCTAGAGTTGTTTTTCCTCTGGTTGCACATGTGACATGCTGGTAGAAATGAGGTATAAAGGATATAAGTTTGCCTGCATGAAAGTCCCCGGCCACTAGGATTGCCGCTTCTGGAGGAGCATTTTCTTGTTTGCTTATGGCCTTATACATCTCGTTGAGTGCGGTCTTAGTGCCATCATCGGTTTGTGGTGGTAAATAGATGGATACGAATAATATACAGTAGATGCTAACTTTATTGGTAGATAGTGTGGTATACAGCTTAACATGAGGTATTCTACCTCAGGCAAGCAATAACTCGAGACTTCTTAATATTTGACATCGCGCACCAGCAGTTATTGACAAATTGACACACACCCCCGCCCCTTGTCTTACCAGACGTAGCTGCTCTGTCCTGCCAATGTACGGATAAGCCAGCCAAAATGAGTTACAAACAATGCGAAAAAACTAACAAAATAGCACAGTTGGTTAGGAGCCCGTAAAACGGCAGCCATCACCGGCGCCATTATCACAGATTACTTTTATGAGTAATGAAGTAAAGTAACATTACTTTTTCCATTTTTTATTGGGTAATATTATTAGTTACTTGTCAACTAACACGTGTTACTTTCAGAATCTCTGTTTCTGATCCGATCTTGACTTCCTCATTTAGTTTTCGAGCGAGCGGAGAAAGGCTGTTTGGAGAAATGTCAGTGCCTCCATAAAAATGTATAGAGGGCACACCTCTGATCTTTGCCATTGATCACTTCTGTGATAGCAAAGCCCATAAAGGGCTTTCCTGTCTAGTGGTAAGTGTGCTCTCTATACATCTCTATGGGTCCGTGTAGCCTTTGTGCAGTCTATAACCAGAACTGGTGGCTCGAGAGAGAGATTTTTAATGAGAAGATAGGAAATCTTTACAGATGTTTGGCTTAAAGTATATATGCCTAATTAAGCAGCCCATCTGATAGGGCAGCACTTGTAGACTAGCACAGGGAAGGGTTGCATGGCTTCCACATATTGTGTCAGCATCCAAGGGACTGCCAACTCAGGTCTACTGGCCGTCGCTCTCTTGGGGGTAAACCCTTGTGTCCCCTGGCATACTGGCCTTTTCTATCAAGTTTTTTCTGTTGGTTAATTTAATTACATTTTAATACTATAGAATTTGTATGCATTCACAATTGTAGACTGCACGATCAATTTGGGGTTTTATGTCATGTTTTTCTTTTATGTGTCTGTCTAAACAGTATTTCTATCTCAGCTCTGTGCAAAGTGTTTTCAAATCTCAGGCTCTTGGATATATTTACATCTCAAGCTAACTCATGGATAGACTAACCTGTTCCCCCGCACATTGACTCTGTACCGGTACCCCCTGTATATAGCCTCGCTACTGTTATTTTACTGCTGCTCTTTAACTATTTCTTATTTTTATTTATATTGTTTACTTATCTATTTATTACATAACACTTATTTTTCTTAAAACTGCATTGTTGGTTAAGGGCTTGAAAGTAAGGAGTTCACTGTAAGGTCTACACTTGTTGTAATCGGCGCATGTGACAAATACAATTTGACATGATTTGACTAGTCTTAACTTGTTTAGAGTACTTACAATGTAAAAATATTGATTTCACCTTCCTACAGCAGAGCTATTTGAAAGCCACTGATATCAATAGATTTCAGAACACATTTTATAAGATACTAGCCTAGTCCTGTGCCCCAAACAAAACCAAGGGTGCTATGATTGTACTTAAGAGGAATATTAATCTTAATATGAAGGTGGGGGTCTCTGGGGGAGACACTGATAGACAATTGTTATACCTTTGTTACTATTAATGGCACTACATTATGTTTGTCCTCCATTTATATGCCAAATGATAAATCCTTTTTTGAATTGGTAGACTTCCCAGACTCAGTGACCATCCTTGGGGGAGATTTTAACTTGACTCTAGATCCTACTATTAATACCACCAGTGATAATATCTTGGCACTCTGGACACCTTCAAATTACATTAAGACCTTTTTAGATGACTTGAACATTGTGGATGCCTGGTGCCTAACAAATCCTAGTACTAGAGAGGATCTTAATTTCTCCACATCATCAGTTTTTCTCACAAATTGATTGTCTTCACCTCCGCTGTTTTTCTGAAATGTACATCCCATGCAGAGATTTGAACTATGCTGTTATCTGACCATTCTCCATTATTGATTGACTTTGAGATTTCTCCAGGATTCACAGGTTTTATGAAATGGCGGTAGGGAATTCTTAAACAAAATTTTGACTGGCATTAATGATTTCTTACAGGTTAATGCACAACCAGGGGTAGGCCCCCATACGTTATGGGAAGTAACATTTAAAACTGAGAATAAGACGGTGACTAGTTCTGGGGCTGAATTTATTCATTTGAAAGCGAGACAGAATGACTATGAGAATGCGGATAGACCGAGTAGGCACTTGGCAATGAAACTGACGCAAACTGAACATTTGTCATCTATTGATGTCATTAGGAACAATAACGGTGAACTTTGTACCCTTCCCTCCCAAATTAATACTTTCACTACTTTCTATTCCAATCTGTATACTTCTGAGTTTCCTAAAGACTGTAGGAAGATGTTGTCCTTTTTAATCCCTAGGAACTTCCTTCCCTTTCTCTTAAAAACCTCTTAAGGATCAGATCCTTTTTTAAATTTTCGCCTAAAATGACATACCCAAATCTAACTGCCTGTAGCTCAGGACCTGAAGCAAGGATATGCATATTCTTGAAACCATTTGAAAGGAAACACTTTGAAGTTTGGAAATGTGAAATTAATGTAGGAGAATATAACACATTAGATCTGGTAAAAGATAATACAAAGAAAGAAACATGCGTTTTCAAAAAATGTTTTGTTCCATCATTTTTGAAATGCAAGAGAAAGGCCATTATCTCACTTATGAGTCTAGGCATAATTTGGATTTTGGCCACTAGATAGCAGCAGTGTATGTGCAAAGTTTTAGACTGATCCAATGAACCATTGCATTACTGTTCAAAATGTTGTATCAAGTCTGCCCAAATGTGCCGAATTGGTCAATTGATACATTTTCAAGTACATTACTATAGAGAACATACAATGAATGATATGGTAATACAAATTTAAGTTTACACACTCCCAGGAATGTCATAAATTATGGATAATTAGTTTCCTACAGAAATGACAAACACCACACATTTAGATGGGGGGGGGGGGCAGACCCAGCAGGGGTTTAAACTGTGTAAACCAGTTCCTACATTTGAATATAACAATTTATTTATCAAACAAAACTATGCTACATGTTATCTCTGGGATCCTCAAGATGACAAATCAGAGCAAGATTACTGAATGTAAGTACATTATTTACCTTCAGATGTGAATGTATCAAACCAGTTGCGTGATACAAGTTTTTTGTTGTTGTGCACTCTCCTCAAACAATAGCATGGTATTTCTTCACTGCAATAGCTACTGTAAATTGGACAGTGCGGTTATATTAACTTTAATTTAAGCTTTCTGCCCATGTAAGACATGTCTATCCTTTGAAATGTTCTTGTTGCTTACAACGTCATTCTAATCACAAGCACGCACGTTAGCTCAACCGTCCTGTGGGGGGGGGGGGGGGGGATTCAATGTCAAAATCCAAGTCTTCAGGGTTGGATGGTATCCCTCCTGAATTATTGTTGGCTGTGTGGGATTTAGTCGGATCTGTATTTCCAGACTCAATTAACCACTCTCTGGAGATTGGGACAGTCCATAGGGACCAAAAAAACATCTATTATTTCCTTGCTATTGAAAGGTGTCAAGGACACACTTGAATGTTCAAGCTACAGGCCCTTATCAATATTGAAATGCGATTTTAAACTCCTTGTGAAGGTCTTGTCAAAAAGACTAGAGACCTGCATATTTCATTGGTTAATTATGACCAATCAGGATTCATAAAGGGTCGGTTGGCCTCAGACAATATATACTGCCTATTCCATACTACAGACTCCGCCGCTTCTCAATCACAAGCTTACGCTGTCCTCTCATTAGATGCAGATTAGGTGTTTGACCGTGTGGAATAGGCTGTTTTGGAACATGTTGGCTTCGGGTCATCATTAATTATATTGAACAAAAATATAAACAGAACATGTTAAGTATTAATACCATATTTCATGAGCTGAAATAAAAGATCCCAGAAATTTTCCAGATGCACGAAAAGCTTATTTCTCTCAAATGTTGTGCACAAATCTGTTTACATCCCTGTTAGTGAGCATTTCTCCTTTGCCAAGAAAATCAATTCACCTGACAGGTGTGGCATATCAAGAAGCTGATTAAAACAGCATGATCATTATACGGGTGCACCTTGTGATGGGCACAATAAAAGGCCATTCTAAAATGTGCAGTTTTGTCACAGAAAACAATGCCACAGATCACCCGGACAGTAATTCTGTCTGTAATAAAATTCATTCTGATTGGCTGGGCCTGGCTCCCGAGTGGGTGGGCCTATGCCCTCCCAGCCCCACCCATGGCTGTGCCCCTGCCCAGTCATGTGAAGTCCATAGATTAGGGCCTAATGGATTTATTTCACTTGATTGATTTCTTATATGAACTGTAACTCAGTAAAATCATTGAAATTGTTGCGTTTGCATTTTTGTTCAGTATAATATTGCCAGCACCTTATATACAGTCCCCACTGCCCGTGTCCAGACTGGCCATTCCACTGCCCCAGAGATTGTCCTACAAAGATGCACATGGCAGGGTTGTTCTCTGAGTCCCGGCCTATTTCCAATTTAATTAGAACTGCTAGCCCATTATGCAAAAGATTAACATTTAGCCTATTACGATCAAAGAGACTGTCCACCATATCTCCCTGCATGCTGATGAAACCTTACTCTATTTGTCCGATGTCTCTAATTCTACAGTGCATTTTCCACATTTTGCTACATTACAGCCCTTTTCTAAAATTGATTAAATGTTTTTTTTTAACATCATTCCCCATCATGAAAAAGCAAACTGTTTTTTAGAAATGTGTGCAAATTTATGAAAAATAAAAAACAGAAATACCTTATTTATATAAGTATTCAGACCGTTCGCTATGTGACTCGAAATTGAGCTCAGGTGCATCCTGTTTGCATTGATCATCCTTGAGATGTTTCTACAACTTGATTGGTGTCCACCTGTGGTCAATTCTATTGATTGTACATGATTTGGAAAGGCACACACCTGTCTATCTAAGCGTCACATGATCTGTCACATGATCTGAGTATATACAGTTGAAGTTGGAAGTTTACATAAACCTTAGCCAAATACATTTAAACTCCGTTTTTCATAATTCCTGACATTTAATCCTAGTAAACATGTCCTGTCTTAGGTCAGTTAGGATCACCACTTTATTTTAAGAATGTGAAATGTCAGAATAATAGAGAGAGAATGATTTATTTCAGCTTTTATTTCTTTAATCACATTCCCAATGGGTCAGAAGTTTACATACACTCAATTAGTACTTGGTAGCATTGCCTTTAAATTGTTTAACTTGGGTCAAACATTTCGGGCAGCCTTCCACAAGCTTCCCACAATAAGTTGGGTGAATTTTGTCCCATTCCTCCTGACAGAGCTGGTGTAACTGAGTCAGGTTTGTAGGCCTCCTTGCTCGCACACACTTTTTCAGTTCTGCCCACAAATTTTCTATAGGATTGAGGTCAGGGCTTTGTGATGGCCACTCCAATACCTTGGCTTTGTTGTCCTTAAGCCATTTTGTCACAACTTTAGAAGTATGCCAACCCAACACCTCCCATCACCACAAGAACAATATCCCCCACAGTGAAGCATGATGGTGGCAGCATCATGCTGTGGGGATGTTTTTCATCGGCAGGGAATGGGAAACGGGTCAGAATTGAAGGAATGATAGATGTCGCTAAATACAGGGACATTCTTGAGGGAAACCTGTTTTAGTCTTCCAGAGATTTGAGACTGGGATGGAGGTTCACCTTCCAGCAGGACAATGACCCTAAGCATACTGCTAAAGCAACACTTGAGTGGTTTAAGGAGAAACATTTCAATGTCTTGGAATGGCCTAGTCAAAGCCCAGACCTCAATCCAATTAAGAATCTGTGGTATGACTTAAAGATTGCTGTACACCAGTGGAACTCATCCAACTTGAACGAGCTGGAGCAGTTTTGCCTCGAAGAATGGGCAAAAATCCCAGTGGTTAGATGTGCCAAGCTTATAGAGACTTACCCCAAGAGACTTGCAGCTGTAATTGCTGCAAAAGGTGTCTCTACAAAGTATTGACTTTGGGGGGGGGGGGGGGGTGCACACTCAAGTTTTCTGTTTTTATTTGATTTCTTGTTTGTTTCACAATAAAAAATTATTTTGCATCTTCAAAGTGGGAGGCATGTTGTATAAATCAAATGATACAAACCTCCCAAAAATCTATTTTAATTCCAGGTTGTAAGGCAACAAAATAGGAAAAATACCAAGGGGGTGAATACTTTCGCAAGCCACTGTTTAAGGTCCCACAGTTGACAGTGCATGTCAGAGCAAAAACCAAGCCATGAGGTCGAAGGAATTGTCTGTAGAGCTCCAAGACAGGATTGTTTCGAGGCACATATCTGGGGAAGGGTACTAAAAAAATGTCTGCAGCATTGAAGGTCCCCATGAACACAGTGGCCTCCATCATTCTCAAATGGAAGAAGTTTGGAACCACCAAGATTATTCTTAGAGCTGGCCGTCTGGCCAAACTGAGTAATTTGGGGAGAAGGGCCTTGGTCAGGGAGGGGACCAAGAACCCGATGGTCACTCTGATAAAGCTCAAGAGTTCCTCTGCTGAGATGGGAGAAGGACAACCATCTCTGCAGCACTCCACCAATCAGGCCTTTATGATAAAGTGGCCAGATGGAAGCCAATCCTCAGTAAAAGGGACATGACAGACCGCTTGGAGTTTGCCAAAAGGCACCTTAAGACTCCCAGACCATGAGAAACAAGATTCTCTGGTCTGATGAAACCAAGATTGAACTCTTTGGCCTGAATGCCAAGTGTCACGTCTGAAGGAAACCTGGCACCATCCCTACGGTGAAGCATGGTGATGGCAGCATGATGCTGTGGGAATGTTTTTCAGCGTCAAGGACTGAGAGACTAGTCAGGATCGAGGCAAAAACGAACGGGGCAAAGTACAGAGAGATCCTTGGTGAAAACCTGCTCCAGAGCACTCAGGACCTCAGACTGGGGCAAAGGTTCACCTTTCAACAGGACAACAACCCTAAGCACACAGCCAAGAAAACGCAGGAGTGGCTTCGGGACAAGTCTCTGAATGTCCTTGAGTGGCCCTGCCAGAGCCCAGACTTGAATCCGATCGAACATCTCTGGAGAGAGATGAAAATAGCTAACAGAGCTTGAGAGGATCTGCAGAGAAGAATGGGAGAAACGTCCCAAATACTGATGTGCCAAGCTTGCAGCGTCATACCCAAGAAGACTCAAGACTGTAATTGCTGCCAAAGATGCTTCAACAAAGTACTGAGTAAAGGGCCTGAATACTCATGTGATATTTCAGTTTTCCATTTTTTTATACATTTGCAAAGCTTTCTAAAAACCTGTTTTTGCTTTGTCATTATGGGGTATTGTGTGTAGATTGATGAGGAATAAAAACTATTTAATCAATTTTAGAATAATGCTGATACGTAACAATGTGGAAAAAGTCAAGGGGTCTGAATTCTTTCCGAATGCACAGTATATCACACGTACTTGACCTCTATAAAAGAATTAGGCTCCTTCTCTGGCTGTAAAATGATCTAAATGCCTCTAAACCCCACAGCAAAACAAGTCACATTACCCTCTTTACCTATCACTTTAGAAAATAAGGTATTTACATAACTGGGCATTTCAATTCGATCCAATTTCAAAGTCATGGTTAATGAGAATTTCAGTGCAACATTGGAGAAAATAAAGATCTAAGTACAGTAGACGGTCTCCACTTCGTGTTACTCTTTAAGAAAGAGTTTTGGTTATTCAAATGAATGTACTCCCCAGTATTAATTAACTTCCTCACCCAACTTCACTCTTTAAGGACATAGGTATGCACTACTTGACCAAATGTATGTGGACACCTGCTCGTCGAACATCTAAATCCAAAATCATTGGCATTAATTTGGAGTTGGTCCCCTCCACTCTTCTGGGAAGGCTTTCCACTAGATGTTGGAACATTGCTGCGGGGACTTGCTTCCCTTCAGTCACAAGATCATTAGTGAGGTCGGGCACTGGCTCGCAGTCGGCATTCCAATTCATCCCAAAAGTGTTCGATTGGGTTGAGGAAAAAGCTTTGTGCAGGCCAGTCAAGTTCTTCCACACTGATCTCGACAAACCATTTCTCTATGGACCTGTCACGACTTCTGCTGAAGTCGGTTCCTCTCCTTGTTCGGGCGGTGTTCGGTGGTCGACGTCACCGGTCTTCTAGCCTTCGCCGATCCATTTTTAATTTTCCATTTGTTTTGTCTTGTTTTCTCACACACCTGGTTTTCATTACCTCATTACGTGTTGTGTATTTAACCCTCTGTTCCCCCCATGTCTTTGTGTGGTATTGTTTATTGTAAGTGCTTGTGCACATGTTGACTGGTGCGCGACGGATTTTGTACCCATGTCTTGTTACTCTTTATGCTGTTGGTTTTGCTATTAAACTGCTTCGGCTATTACTTAGTTCTGCTCTCCTGCGTCTGACTTCCCTGCCACTGGTTACGCACCCCTTACAGGACCTTGCTTTGAGCAACAAGGGCATTGCCATGCTGAAACAGGAAAGGGCCTTCCCCAAACTGTTGCCGCAAAGTTGGAAGCACAGAATCGTCTAGAATGTCATTGTAGGCTGTAGCGTTAAGATTTCCCCTCACTGGAACTAAGGGGCCTAGCCCAAACATTGAAAAACAGCCCCAGACCATTATTCCTCCTTCACCAAACTTTACAGTTGGCACTGTGCATTCTGGCAGGTAGCATTCTCCTGGCATCCACCAAACCCAGATTCGTCTGTCGGACTGCCAGATGGTGAAGCGCGATACATTACTCCAGAGAACGCATTTCCACTGCTCCAGAGTCCAATGGCGACGAGCTTTACTCCACTCCAGCCGAGGCTTGGCATTGTGCATGGTGATCTTACACTTGTGTGCAGCTGCTCGGCCATGCAAACCCATTTCATGAAGCTCCTGACGAACAGTTATTGCGCTGACGTTGGTTCCTGAGGCAGTTGGAACTCGGTAGTGAGTTTTGCAACCGAGGACAGACCATTTTTGCACGCTACGCACTTCAGCACTCACCGGTCCCGTTCTGTGAGCTTGTGTGGCCTACCAGTTTGTGGCTGAGCCATTGTTGTTCTTAGACATTTCCGTTTCACAATAACAGCACTTACAGTTAGTTGACTGGGACAGCTCTAACAGGGCATAAATTTGACTAACTGACTTGTTGGAAAGGTGGCATCCTATGAAAGTGCCACGTTTAAAGTCACTGAGCTCTTCTGTAAGGCTATTCTACTGCCAATGTTTGTGTACGGAGATTGCATGGCTGTGGGCTCGATTTTATACATCTGTCAATAATGGAAATAGCCGAATCCACTAATTTGAAGGGGTGTCCACATACTTCTTTTTGGAATAGGAAACGTCCTAGAATTAGTCTCTCCACCTTGCAAAGCAACAAAAATGTTGAAGGGCTCTCTCTACCCAACATTAAAAACTCTACTATTGGGCATTTCAGCTGTCACTGAGTATTTGGCTTGAAGTGCCTTGGCGGAAAATAGAGGCGGCCAAGTCTCACCCAATTAGAATTCAGGACCTTCCTTCTTTTGAGATAAAGCAAAATACTGCCTCATCTTTTATGGGATCTATTGCAAAAAATACATTGACTGTTTGGTACCAAAATAATAATTATCTGGGTACAACTTGTAATTTTCATGAGTTATCTCCTATTTGCAATAACAATTTTCTTTTATCAGGCTCTATGCCCTTTAACTTCTCTCCCTCCAAGGTAATCATGTTTTGAAGGATATCTTCAACCTGCAAGGGTTTCGTTCCAGATCGGAAAAAGTAATATTCTCTCCCTGGTTCTTCCGATTTTTTTATTTAATTTTTTTTATCTCAGACTCCATACGGTGTTGAAAACCTACAGGACTAAAAACCAGGGTACCACTCTTTATTGAACTAATTGATGTAATAAATGTACCCAATCTGAGGTGGGCAATTATATGCATCCGTTTTTGGAGCTGTGTACCAGTGAAGACTCTTTGGGTTCATGTTGTTAATATTTTAAATGTTATTCAAGGCAGGAACATACCTGCAAGGCCCATCCCTCCTCTTGCTTGGTTGTAACCCTAGCATTTCGCTATCTTATCAAGAGAGGTGGATTGTTTTAGCTGCAATAACAGCAGGCAAAAAAAACTATTCTAACATGCTGACCACACCGTTGCAAAATAAATGTACACATACATGTTATTCAATTATTGCGCCCCTACTGCTTGTGCGCGCCAAGAAACGTCTGCGTTGCCAAGTGCTAAAATAGAAGTCAGTTCTATTTGTGACGCTGAACGCGGTGCAAGTCCTGCCTCTCCCGTCTCCTCATTGGTTTATAGAAGCAGATACCCACGTGCCATCTCCTCATTGGTTATACCCACGTGGGTGATTGAAATATGAACTGAGGTCGGTCGGTCATCATGGTAATACTATGAAAGTTAGATGCCAATCGCCATATAAAGTCCAAAGAAGAAAAAGCCTGGAAGGAGGAGCGATGACTAGAAACGGTTGACTGTTTTATTTGTGGATGAATTGTTGGAGTAGAGGACTTTGTGCATTTCAGGTAAAATAACAACTCAACATTTATATCCCAGGACAAATTAGCTAGCAACAGCAAGCTAGCTAAATAGGACAAATTAGCTAGCAACTGCAATCTAGCTAGCTAAATTGCCATAAATGTTTAATGCTTTTCGACCTGTCCCCAAATTAATATAATTGGTTCAGAGTTTGTTTTGATATTTCAACCTGTGTGTCATGATCGCGTTTGGTGTGAGGCGGACTAAATCAATTTGCGCACGTCCGGTCTGGGCATGGTGTAAGGAATTGGTTTGAACTTTGCAGATTTTGGTTGCTTATGTATTTGGACATTGCACAGCTGGAAAGAGCCACTGCCAGACTGTGTGGGGCCAAGCCCAAAACTCTGGTCAATTGGTCACATGCTATGTCCCACTTGCAAGAGCTAATTGAACAACAATGTTTGGTCTTGTGGATGGGAGATAGCATTGTCCTTCTCTGTCTTTTTTAAACTATTTGTATTCCTATGTGGCTCTGGGTTGGTAGCCTTTGAGAATAACATTTGAATAGACTGATTGAATTTGGAAACACTGAAACATATTTGTCTTTAATCTGTTTTGTTCTTTTTCATTTGTATGTTTTTGTTCTGGGTTTTTTACATCTTGTTTGTTTGTTTTCCTCCTGGACATATTAGTATGTATTGTATCTTGAAACTGTAATTGTCTAGGACATGCAAGAAAAACAAAACAATTATTGTTCACAACAAAATATTAAAGCATCGCCATAGATGAAATGAGAAATTAGTGATCAAACCTGAGTTAGTAAGTAGCCTATCTTTGATAGAACGTGAACGGCTCGCCTAAGTCTCTCCCAGACTGTCAAACAAACTGCGAGATTTTGGGATTTCTTTTCATGAAAGTATCACAAAGTACTATAATGAGTAAAATGATGCATTACTTTCCACACAAAGTAATATATTACCTTGTCAAGTAACTAATCCCAGCACTGTTAATATGTAACAGATTAATATGTTAATTCAAACCCCCAAAATGTTTATACAGGTGCTGACTGAGGGTAAACTGTATAAATAATTAACAAAGCCGCACACTAAATTATGCTCCCAACAATTTAACGGTTACAGCCAAATGGTTGGGAGCATATTTAGAGTGTGATTTAACAGATAAAATACACAACATTCAGATACAGTAATAACAATTATTACATTAAGTAATAACCCACCACCTCTAGCCCACTCAAACCCTTATGATTCCGCTATTTGAATTGTTGGGAGCATGTTTAGAGTGTATACGGTCTAATATACCTCGGCTTTCAGCCAATCAGCATTCAGGACTTGAACCACCCAGTTTATAATAAGTAATAACCCTCCACCTCTAGCCCAGTCAAACCCTTTACTTACTATGATTCCGCTATTTGACTTGGTGAGACTTCTGTCTACGATGTCTTTGTAAAACATTCCACCAGGGTTAAACTGTGTGGCCCAGACAAACTTGTGTCTGTGAAAGAGAGCGTCCATCCCAATGATTTTAGCATTGTCCTCAATGCGAGCATGCAGTTTCTGTCCGTGGCTCTGCTTAAACGGATAGACAAAACTTCGGATTTCAGTGTCATTAGCAACGTAGAGCACTTGATCCTCTGGTCCTGCCCGTTGAGTTCATTAAGGCAGAAGAAAAAAACACAAAGGAAATAATATAAATGAAAAGAGTGTACATTCCAGATTACAATACAATAAGCATATTCAATGTAGCTTCTACACAATTAGCATATTATAATCAAAACAGATAGTACCAATCAGAATAATTGTGATGCATAATTGATCAACGCCTAATTAAGTCGAATTTTGATGTGATGTGTGAATATCAAATTGTCATGAGTTTGATTATGTTCTGTATATGTATTCCAAATAGTAATGGTAAGCTCTTACCTTTGGTTATACATTCACCATCGATTTCTTTAAAGTTACGGTCACATGTGCATTTGAAGGATCCTTTGGTATTGGTGCAGTAGTGAGAGCACATGCCAAACTGAAGGCATTCATTGATCTCTGAGAAATAGATAAAGAATGAAGGTTATAATTCCCATAAAGCCATGCATGATTAAAAGAGGTTCCGTCACAATTCTGTCTGAGCTCTGTCCTTGAATATACAGAGATAACCTCTTAGGAGTAGTACGAATTCTATCTTTGACAGTTCATATCTCAAAACTAGCCCAACACATTTATCAAAAAGAAAGAACAGGCAGAGTAGATATGCTACACATTGCCATTGTCCAGTGGTCAGGAGCTATCAGAGCTTTTCTGCCGTGATAACGACAGACTTGACGCGATGGTGCATGTACTGTAAAGTGGGGCCTTCTTGCTGTCTGCTCTCTATTTGAATGGCAACTTAACATTTCAAACTCTTAGCAGCAAATGAATGCAGAGTAAAACCCTGAGACAGAGAAGATAAAAGGCGACATCATCACTGTACTGTACCTTCACATTGCCTCGTCGTCTGGCTCCTCTGAAAGCCAGCCTTGCACTGACAGAGAGAATCTGTTCCTGTATTATTGCAGAATGCTTCATCTCCACATAGACCCACTCTCTCTCCACATACCCCTTCCTTGGAAACCACTGTATAAAACATGGACATCACAATAACACATCACATATGGTGTAAGTCGGATGCTGTTTGTGCACTCTTAGAAAAAAGGGTTCCAAAAGGGTTCTTCGGCTGTCCCCATAGAAGAACCCTTATTGGTTCCAGGTAAAACCGTTTTTGGTTTCTACATGGAACCCAAAAGGGTTCTACCTGGAACCAATAAGGGTTCTTCAAAGGGTTCTCCTATGGGGACAGCCGAGGAACCCTTTCATATATTTTTCTCTAAGAGTGTGCATTGATTTATAAACTGAAAGTGTAACATGGTGATTTGAATAATAAAAACATCCATTAGCACAGTCAGTACACCACTTTTCTCTCTCATTCAGCTTTTGTAAATAGAGTACACTACGTGCTGGGAATAAACATGCCCTGAGTGCAGAGATGTTGTTAGAGCTGACAGTGCCCAAAATGCATGATTTTATGTATTTCAGTTATGTTTTTAGTTCCGAATGTTCGATCCAGGAGACAGCATTTATTTGGAAGATTATGTGGGACTTATCCTGCCTTCCTTCCTTCCTTACTTATACAATCTTTCTTGGGAGTACTGAAACTAACTGAACCTGAACTGAAATGAGAGAGACAGATAGAGAGAGACAGATAGACAGAGAGGGAGAGACAGATATATACAGAGGGAGAGAGACAGATATAGACAGAGAGGGGGAGAGACAGAGACAGATACTGAAAGCGAGGGAGAAAGCGAGCGAGAGCGAGGGAGCGAGGGAGAAAGCGCGAGAGAGTGAGCGCGAGAGAGCGAGAGAGTGAGCGAGAGAGTGAGCGTGAGAGAGCGAGAGCGAGGGAGAGAGAGCGAGAGAGAGAGCGAGGGAGAAAGCGCGAGAGAGTGAGCGTGAGAGAGCGAGAGAGTGAGTGCGAGAGAGCGAGAGAGTGAGCGTGAGAGAGCGAGAGCGAGGGAGAGAGCGCGAGAGAGCGAGAGAGAGAGTGAGAGCGCGAGAGAGAGAGCTAGCAGGAGAGAGCGAGCACGAGAGAGTGAGCGTGAGAGAGCAAGAGCGAGGGAGAGCGAGCGAGAGAGAGTGAGAGAGAGCGCGAGAGTGCGAGAGAGAGAGCTAGCAGGAGAGAGTGAGCACGAGAGAGCGAGAGAGCGAGCGCAAGAGAGAGCGAGCGCAAGAGAGAGCGAGCGCGAGCGAGAGCGAGAGAGAGCGCGAGAGAGAGTGCGAGAGAGAGAGCGTGCGAGAGAGCGAGAGAGAGTGAGAGAGAGCGAGCGCGATAGAGCAAGAGAGCGAGCGTAAGAGAGAGAGCGAGAGAGAACGAGAGCGAGCGCGAGAGAACGAGAGACAAAGAGAGAGACAAAGAGAGATTGAGATCGATATTGAGGGAGGGATATTTTGAAAGAGAGATTGAGAGACAAAGGTCAACATCGAAGAGCGAGAGACTTTAGAAGCCACGTACCACCTTTACAGTCGAGTTCATCCGAGCCCCCGTCTCCACAGTCATCGAACAGGTCACACTGCAGCTGCTGCGGGATGCAGCGATGGTTACTGCAGGTGAACTCCACCTTACCACAGGGCCTTGGGGTCTGCATCATGTCTTCTGATCCAGGACACAGGACAAGCCAGGGGGAGAAGGAGAATGTAACAGCCATGGGGCCAAAGATAGAACAGGCACATTTCAACACCATAGCTAGGCTATTGCTATCTCCAGCTTTCATTTTTTACACTAACAATGATGGACGTGTGTGTGTGTGTGTGTGTGTGTGTGTGTGTGTGTGTGTGTGTGTGTGTGTGTGTGTGTGTGTGTGTGTGTGTGTGTGTGTGCGTGTGTGTGTGTGTGTGTGTGTGTACAGGACTCCCTTGTAAAATAGATATTGGTCTTAATGGGACTCCCTGCTAAAATAAAGGTGAAATAAAACATGTAGACAAAACAGAGGAGCTTTGTGATTCTGGGTTATTTGTGATCATCTGAATGATTAAGTTCAAAAGTTCACAGACATGATTGGACTCACCACAGTTCTCTTCATCGGAGTTGTCCCCACAGTCGTCGATTCCGTTGCACACCTGCTCCGAGCGCAGACACACCCTGTCGTTCCTACAGCGGTAGGGTCTGCTCGGTGGACACGGCAGTTTAGCACACATGTCAGAGTCTTCATCAGAGTTATCGCCACAGTCATCCTCTCCATCGCACACCCAGATGTAAAGCTTACACAGTGTGTTGGTACAGATAAACTCATCCGCACGGCAAGAGTGGGCTGCTGCAAGAGAAACAATATCGTAGGAAACAAAATGTTTTTTCACCTAAATACGAGTTTTCGCCAAAATAGTTTTTCACCAAAAATATGATTTTTCACCGAAATATGATTTTTCAACAAAATATGATTTTTCACCAAAATATGATTTGTCCCCTAAATATGTTTTTTTAAACAAAAATATGTTTTTTTTGGCGAAAATAAGATTTTTCCCGGGTAGCCAGGCCTACACTTGGGAGAGTAATACTCATATGGGTCAGAGATGGGATCAAGTCACTATTTTTTGAGTCACAAGCAAGTCACAAGGTTCAAGTCTCAAGTCGAGTCCCAAATATAACTGTCAATAAAAAAAATACATATACAGTACCAGTCAAAAGTTTGGACACACCTACTCATTCCAGGATTCGTCTTTATTTTTTACTATTTTCTACATGGTAGAATAATAGTGAAGACATCAAAACTATGAAATAAGACATATGGAATCATGTAGTAACCAAAAAAAGTGTTAAACAAATCAAAATATATTTTAGATTTGAGATTCTTCAAAAAAGCCACCCTTGCCTTGATGACCGTTTTGCACATTCTTGGCACTCTCTCAACCAGCTTCACCTGGAATGCTTTTCCAACAGTCTTGAAGGAGCACTTGTTGGCTGATTTTCCTTCACTCTGCAGTCCAACTCATTCCAAACCATCTCAATTGGGTTGAGGTCAGGTGATTTTGGAGGCCAGGTCATCTGATGCAGCACTGGATCTCTCCTTCTTGGTGAAATAGCCCTTACACAGCCTGGAGGTGTGTTTTGGGTCATTGTCCTGTTGAAAAACAAATGATAGTCCCACTAAGCGCAAACCAGATGGGATGGCGTATTGCTGCAGAATGCTGGTTAAGTGTGCCTTGAATTCTAAATAAATCAAGGACAGTGTCACCAGCAAAGGACACTGACACCATCACACTTCCTCCTCCAAGTGTCACAGTGGGAACCACACGTGTGGAGATCATCCTACTCGGTGTCTCACAAAGACACGGTGGTTGGAACCAAAAATCTCAAATTTGGACTCATCAGACCAAAGGACAGATTTCCACCGGTCTAACGTCCATTGCTCATGTGTCTTGGCCCAAACAAGTCTCTTCTTATTATTGGTGGCCATTAGTAGTGGTTTATTTGCAGCAATTCAACCATGAAGGCCTGATTCACGCAGTCTCCTCTGAACAGTTGATGTTGAGATGTGTCTGTTACTTGAACTCTGTAAAGCATTTATTTGGGCTGCAATCTGAGGTGCAGTTAACTCTAATGAACGTATCCTCTGCAGCAGATGTAACTCTGGGTCTTCCTTTCCTGTGGCGGTCCTCATGACAGCCAGTTTCATCATAGCGCTTCGACAAATTAACTTTTAACAATGCACACCTGTTAATTGAAACGCATTCCAGGTGACTACCTCATGAAGATGGTTGAGAGAATGCCAAGAGTGTGCAGAGCTGTCATCAAGGCAAAGGGGGGCTTACTTTGAAGAATCTCAAATATAAAATATATTTTGATTTGTTTAACACTTTTTTGTAACTACATGTTTCCATATGTGTTATTTCATAGTGTTGATGTCGTCACTATTATTCTACAATGTAGAAAATAGTAAAAATATAGAAAAACCCTTGAATGAGTAGGTGTGTCCAAACCTTTGACTGGAACTCTGTGTGTGTGTGTATATACGTGTGTGTGTGTGTGTATATATATATACAGTTGAAGTCGGAAGTTTACATACACCTTAGCCAAATACATTTAAACTCAGTTTTTCACAATTCCTGACATTTAATCCTAGTAAAAATTCCCTGTCTTAGGTCAGTTAGGATGACCACTTTATTTTAAGAATTTGAAATGTCATAATAGTAGCGAGAATTATTTATTTCAGCTTTTATTTCTTTCATCACATTCCCAGTGGGTTAGAAGTTTACATACACTCAATGAGTATTTGGTACCATTGCCTTTAATTGTTTACCTTGGGTCAAATGTTTTGGGTAGCCTTCCACATGCTTCCCACAACAAGTTGGGTAAATTTTGTCCCATTCCTCCTGACAGAGCTGGTGTAGCTGAGTCAGGTTTGTAGGCCTCCTTGCTCGCACATGCTTTTTCAGAATCTGCCCACAAATGTTCTATAGGATTGAGGTCAGGGCTTTGTGATAGCCACTCCAATACCTTGACTTTGTTGTCCTTAAGACATTTTGCCACAACTTTAGAAGTATGCTTGGGTCATTGTCCATTTGGAAGAACCATTTGCGACCAAGCTTTAACTTCCTGACTGATGTCTTGAGATGTTGCTTCAATATATCCACATAATTTTCCCTTCCTCATGATGCCATCTATTTTGTGAAGTGCACCAGTCCCTCCTGCAGCAAAGCACCCCCACACAACACGATGCTGCCACCCCCGTGCTTCACAGTTGGGATGGTGTTCTTCGGCTTGCATGCCTTCCCCTTTTTCCTCCAAACATAACAATGGTCATTATGGCCAAACAGTTCTATTTTTGTTTAATCAGACCAGAGGACATTTCTCCAAAAATTATGATCTTTGTCCCCATGTGCAGTTGCAAACCGTAGTCTGGCTTTTTTATGGCGGTTTTGGAGCAGTGGCTTCTTCCTTGCTCAGTGGCCTTTCAGGTTATGTTGATATTGGACTCATTTTACTGTAGATCTTCACAAGGTCCCTTGCTGTTGGCTGCGCCGGACAGGCGGGCGACTCTGGCAGCGCCGGACTGGCGGGCGACTCTGGCTCAGGACGCACCAGGCTGGGGAGACATGCAGGAGGCCTGGCTCTGGGAGCAGGCACAGGACTCACCAGGCTGGGGAGACTTGCAGGAGACCTGGCTCTAGGAGCAGGCACAGGACTCACCCGGATGGAGAGACATGCAGGAGGCCTGGCTCTGGGAGCAGGCACATGACTCACCAGGCTGGGGAGACTTGCAGGAGGCCTGGCTCTGGGAGCAGGCACCGGATACACTGGGCCGTGGAGGCGCACTGGCGGTCTCGAGCGCAGGACTGGCACCACCCGTACTGGCTGGGTGACCGCTTCCCCCGGCAAATGCGGGACGCTGGCACCGAGCACACCGGCCTGTGGATGCTCGGCCTCGACACCGTGCGCATCACCCCATAGCATGGGGCCTGACCAGTCAAATACTCGCCACGGTAAGCACGGGGAGTTGGCTCAGGCCGCACTGGGTTCTCCAGGCGAACTGGGGAAACCGTGCGTGGAGCGGGCGCAGGACTCACCGGGCTGTGGAGGCGCACTGGAGGTCTGGAGCGCCAAGCTGGCACAAGACGTGCAGGGCTGGGGAGGCGCACAGGAGGCCTGGTGCGTGGTGCTGGCACAGTCTTCGCCAGACGGCTAGCATGCACCTCAGGACGAGTATGGAGAGTTGACTCGGGTGACATCAATTCGAGGACACCCTCCGTAGGGCGAATGTCGTGCCTCATGCACCAACACAGCAGCTCTCTCATAGCTCTCTCCTCCAATCTCGCTTGGGGCTGCCTCTCATGGCCACGCTGCTTGGTCCTTTGGTGGTGGGTAGTTCTGTCACGACCGTCGGATGAAGTAGACCAAGGTGCAGCGTGGTGAGTGTACATTTTCCTCTTTATTGAATGTCGCCAGCAAAACCAATAAACAATACAAAACGACCGTGAAGCTTACAGGGCAAAGTGCCACAAACAAAGTTAACTACCCACAAGGACAGGTTGGAAAAAGGGCTGCCTAAGTATGGTTCCCAATCAGAGACAACGATAGACAGCCGTCCCTGATTGAGAACCATACCCGGCTAAAACAAAGAAATACAAAACATAGAAAATGGAACATAGAATGCCCACCCAAATCACACCCTGACCAAACCTAAATAGAGACATAAAAAGGCTCTCTCAGGTCAGGGTGTGACACTGACCCACTGGAATTGTGATACAGTGAATTATAAGTGAAATAATCTCTCTGTAAACAATTGTTGGAAAAATTACTTGTTTCATGCACAAAGTAGATGTCCTAACCGACTTGCTAAAACTATAGGTTGTTAACAAGAAATGTGTGGAGTGGTTGAAAAACGAGTTTTAATGACTCCACCCTAAGTGTATGTAAACTTCTGACTTCAACTATATATATATATATATATATATATATATATATATATATATATATATATATATATATATATATATATATATATATATTTACACACACAATGACTTGTTCAACTACAAATCTTTGTCTATTTATTGATGCCTCTAGGCAGCCCTTTTCATTATCAAGTCTACTACACATGTTGATTATGTAATAATTAATTTGAACAACAAATTCCAAATGCAAGCTTTATGAGTACATTATCAATTTCAAGCAATTTTGACATACCAAAAGACCAGTCGTCCTATTCTAGCAATTGTTGCTTGATGCCCTATTGATGGTGCGCTTGCAAAATAAAACGTTAATATTCTTTATTATCAAAATGTTTTGGAGCTACATATTTATTTATGGCAATCATCTCCCTACAATTTGACATTGCTCTGCTCCTGATCCTATAGCTGTACAGCAAATTAGCAATCTGTTCACTAGCTCACCCAACCTGTGTTAATTGACCGTTTGCTGGTCCAATCAGTGGGCAGTGTGTGTGTTTCACTAGCCAATCTGTTACACGTTCGTTTTGCAAGTGCAATGCTGCGACTACTGTGTCTGACTGCGTGTAAATGAATGCACTGAGACTCTGTGCCTCAAAATGACTGACAAACCTGGCCAGATAATTTAGTCATCAGTCTCTAGTCAAAGTCAAGTCCCGAGTCTTGAGACTCCAAGTCGAAGTCAAGTCTCGAGTTATTTTATTTTCTGTCGAGTCTCAAGTCATGAAATTTGTGACTCGAGTCAGACTCGAAGCCGCAATAGGTTGAACTTGAATGCTTTTCTGAGAAGATGAGGGAACAGCTGTTTCTCTTTATATTGATTAATACTGCAACCCACTTTCTACTTGCCTCTCCCATCCAGTGGTGTAAAGTACTTAAGTAGTACTTTAAATTATTTTTTGTTAAGTCGTTTTTGGGGGTATCTGTACTTTACTTTTTATATTTTAGACATCATGTACTTTTCCTTCACTACATTCTTAAAGAAAATAATGTACTTTTTACTGCATACATTTTCTCTGACACCCAAAAGTACTAATGTTGAATGATTAGCAGAACAGGAAAATGGAAAATTCATGCACTTATCAAGAAAAAAATAAACATCCCTGGTCATCCCTATTACCTCGGAACTTGCAGATTGACTAAACACAAGTGCTTTGCTGGTAAATGATGTCTGAGTGTTGGAGTGTGCCCCTGGCTATCCGTAAATAAAAAATAAAATAAAAAATAAAAAAATAAATGAGTGCTGTCTGGTTTGCTTAATATAAGGTATCTGAAATTATTTATACTTTTACTTTTGATACTTAAATATATTTTAGCAATTACATTTATTTTGATACTTTTAAAACCAAATACTTATAGACTTTTACTCAATTAACATTTTACTGGGTGACATTCACTTTTACTTGAGTCATTTTCTATTACGGTATCTTTACTTTTACTCAAGTACTGTATGACAAATGGGTACTTTTTCCACCACTGTACCCATCAACATTTCCTCACAATTACAGAGAGCACTCTGACTGAAGAGACAGCAATGGACACACAGTTTTTACATAATACTGACTGAGTGAATAATACATCACACATGTTGTAAAGAACATTGGGTGTGTGTGTGTGTGTGTGTGTGTGTGTGTGTGTGTGTGTGTGTGTGTGTGTGTGTGTGTGTGTGTGTGTGTGTGTGTGTGCGTGTGTGTGTGTGTGATGAGCGTGTGCATGCGTGCGTGTGTGTTCTAGGCTCACCCTGGACACAGTTATGCTCATCACTGTGATCCACACAGTCAGGCAGGGCATCACAGTGCCAGCGGCTGGGGATGCAGTGAGCTCTGTTCAGACACAGGAACTCATCCTCCCTGCACTCCCTCACACAGTCTACCTGTCGGCACAACACACACACACACACACACACACACACACACACACACACACACACACACACACACACACACACACACACACACACACACACACACACACACACACCTCAAAAACAACAAACACATACACCCCTGTCCGCCACCAAGCCATTCCACTGCCAGGTCTCAATATGGCTTGTCCAAGTCTTAACATTACATTATGATGTATGTGAAGAAGAAGAAGATTTAGTCCATTGTCATTTTCAGATGAAATGTGAATTATATTTTTACAAAACATGACAGAGGGATGGATGTGTTATAAACTGTGAGTTATAGGTTGAATTAATCAACATGTCCCCTGGCGCAAAATACTTGGCCTTTGGTGAGATTGCTTTAATATATAATGCATGAGTCTAGGATGACGTTGCTCTCTCCAGGGGACTCTGTTGGCTGTGGAGAAAGACCTCATTAAAGAAGAGGTAGGCTGCCACTGTATGGAGGTGACTCTGAATTAAGCATTGTTTTAATTACACTGAGATCCTACGGGACCCTGACATTTGGAGGAAACAGGCAAACATTCCCACACTACTTGTATCCAGGTATTTGAGAGATAAGGATGTTGATTGCCAAAAGCAATCTTTACACAGATGAGTCGTGCTGGCAATCATACAAAACCACGAGTCGTGCTGGCAATCATACAAAACCACGAGTCGTGCTGGGAATCATACAAAACCACGAGTCGTGCTGGCAATCATACAAAACCACGAGTCGTGCTGGCAATCATACAAAACCATGAGTCGTGCTGGCAATCATACAAAACCACGAGTCGTGCTGGCAATCATACAAAACCACGAGTCGTGCTGGCAATCATACAAAACCACGAGTCGTGCTGGCAATCATACAAAACCACGAGTCGTGCTGGCAATCATACAAAACCACGAGTCGTGCTGGCAATCATTCAAAACCACGAGTCGTGCTGGCAATCATACAAAACCACCAGTCGTGCTGGCAATCATACAACAACATTTCAGGGGGATTTCCCATGAAAATATGGGCCAAGATAATTAGGACACATTTTCACACGTCGATGACCTTATGAACAAATGCCATACATTAAAGGACAACAGACATGAAAGGTATCCTGCATTATCGCACAGACGATGAGGCTCAGCGGCTACTATCAGGGACTACAATTAGGGCTTCATCAGAGAGCACTCACCTCATCAGATCCATCTGGGCAGTCTCTCTGGCCATCACACCTCAGGCGGGCCGACACACAGCCTCCCCCGACACACTCATACTCACTCAGGGCGCAGGACGGAAGGACCGCTGAAACAGATGAGGCACTTTTATTCAAAATGACTGACAGAACAGTGAGTGCATACATTTGTATTATGTGTAGTTATTGAACCCACAACCTTAATGTTGCTAGCGCCACGCTCATACCGACTGAATCACACAGGACCACTCTAGACAAAAGACGCTGACGACATAGACAATCCCCATTAAACCGGTGCTGAAAATACTTCTCAACTGGCCACGACACCACCTGGTATACAAGTGCAACACAATGGCTGCAGATACAGAAACAGAGCTGCTTCAGAGGGTCCATTCTGAGTGCTATTCCTAGCGTGTTTTGGAGCACTTTGGACCCATCAGAGCAATTCAGTCTCACTCCCATCTGGACTCACTGGGAGAGAGGGGGGAAAAGCTTTTTCATGCATATCACGGTGTGGCCCTCCCAATTGGAGGAATTTACAGCCACAACTGTCCACAGGTACTCTCCATATGAATATATAAAGAAAGTACTCAGCTAAAATATTAAAAACAAGTTATTATGAGAGAGAGAGAGAGAGAGAGAGGAGAGAGAGAGAGAGAGAGAGAGAGAGAGAGAGAGAGAGAGAGACAGACCAACAAACCTGTATGTCTTTGTGTTGTTTATTTTCAACCCCACCAACCCCACCCTTGATTTTCCTGTTTGTGATAATATTGATGACGTTGCTAATGAATCGTTCCATTTCCAAAGTACGCTTTGGCAATATGTACATTGTTAAATCATGCCAATAAAGCAACTGAGTTGAGCGAGAGACAGACAGACACAGAGAGAGAGAGATACAGAGAGAGAGAGAGACGGAGAGAGAGAGAATAGACAGGGAGAGAAGAGTCAGAGAGAGACAGACCTATTCCTAGATCTCAGGGAATTAGACCAAATTTCTCAATTGGTACAAAATATATAGATTACTGCACACATTACAATTACTTAGATAAAAAAATAAGCTAAACTGGACACCTTAATGAGTCAGTGAATGAACCGAGAGAGAAAGCACGCAGGGCATTCCACGCCATTAAAAAAAAACAAATTAAATTGTAAATGCCTATTCAAATTTGTCTAAAACGAATTGAATGTGTCATTGAACCAATTGCACTTTATGGCAGCGAGGTGTGGGGTCCACTTGCAAAACAAGATTTCACCCAATGGGACAAAAACCAAATTGAAAACCTGCATGGAGAGTTCTGTAAGACTCTCCTCCAAAACTACAAACAGTGCATGCAGGGCAGAATTAGGCCAATATCGACTAATAATAAAACCTCAAAAAAGAGCAATTAAGTTTTGGAAACATCTAAAATACAGTGACCCCCTCTCATATCATTACCAAGCCCTGATATACCAAGAGCTGAGCAAAGAAAAGAGTCCCCTCATCCAGCTGGTCCTGGGGCTGAGTTCACAAACCTGTTCTACTGACACACTGAAGCCTCAGGACCAGAACATCCAATCAATCAGAATAAACCAAATTACAACACAGTCAAAACAAAACTACATTACTTACAGGGAAACACAAGCACAAAGCAAAATGCAGTGCTATACGGCCCTAAATAGACAGTACACCGTGGCAAACTATTTGACCATGGTTACTGATCAAAACCTTAGAACAACCTTGACAAAGTACAGGCTCAGTGAGCACAGCCTTGCCATTGAGAAGGGTAGACAGGAAAACATGGCTCCCTGTAGAGGAAAGGCTGTCCAACCACAGCACCACAGCAGAACCTGAGACGGAGCTGCATTTCCTGACAAAATGTCAAAAACATAATTTCTTTTGAGTGTCAGTTCCCCAAATTTGAAACCCTTATTCAAGGTTTCAAAGACCTCTCTGATGAGAATATGCTACCCGTCCTGTTGGGGGAGGACGCCGAGAGCTGTGGGTTGGCAGCGCACTACATTGCTGCCTGCCATAAGATGAGGGACAGTGTCTGACAGACCAATCAACCTGCACATGTCCTCTACTGTATGCTTATTGTTATTGTTCACTGTATGGTTATTTTGACCCTTGATTTTTGTTGTTACTGTTGTCCCGTTGAGACAATATTGATTATTATTATTTAAATTATGTTAATATTGTAAATCTCCAAAGTAAGCTTTGGCAATATGTACAGTACATTGTTACGTCATGCCAATAAAGCAAAATTAATTGAATTGACAGACAGACAGACAGAGAGACAGACAGAAAGACAGAGAGAGAGAGAAAGAGAGAGAGAGAGAGAGAGAGACAGAGATAGAGGGAGACATCTCGGTGGGAGAGACATACAGCTCATTTTAATTTCACACCTGTAGTTAGCAGACAGGAGAGAAGGCCAGCTTGCTGATATTGAACCATCTGCTCAAGATTTGAAGTGCCTTGAAGCTACTCTGGCCTTGCATTTACTTCTCCACAAGACTTAAAGTTTGCCATGCATTCAATTCATGCAATGAAGCACAAAGGGATTACGAATCTTAGAATAAAGGTGAGTGTCAGGATATACTACAGTGGAGTGAAATCTGTAATTGCTGTCAACTGAGAATTGGTCCACGTGCGGGAATAACTCTGTTTCTGAAGATATTAAGGGCTATTTTCTAGCTTTCAATGTAAGACAGTAAGCCAACTGTATCTATGCTTACTGGTGACGTCATAAAACGGAAACCGTTGCTGAACACGAACAAACACAAACGAACACAAGCATGTGACGCACACAAGCATGCATTCCAACAGAGGGCGGTATTAACATGGTTGTAGGCTTTGAGTAAGACAGTGAAAGCAAGTCCCCACCTTCACCCGCAGCCAGCAACACCTATCCAACAGCTATACAGTAAGTAATCAAGTGTGTGTGTGTGTGTGTGTGTGTGTGTGTGTGTGTGTGTGTGTGTGTGTGTGTGTGTGTGTGTGTGTGTGTGTGTGTGTGTGTGTGTGCGTGCGTGTGTTTCTATGAGCTCATACCAGGTCCTTGACAGTTCCTCTCGTCCTCCCCCATTTTACAGTCCTCCCGGCCGTCACAGAGCCACTTGTTGGAGATGCAGAGGTGATTGAGACACTGGAACTGGTCCGCAGGGCACGAGCGAGTCTCACAGCCTTTTTCATCAGAGCTATCAGCACAGTCACTGTCACCATCACAACGGAAACGAGCAGAGATGCACTCTCCGTTGTCACACACAAAGTCCCTGGAGGGGCAGGTGGCTGGCTCTGAGAGGTGTAAGGGAATAAGGAACGACAGTGATTTTAGGCGCATGACAGTGAGGCCTGTTTCCCCAGGGCATTCCTCATCATACCAAGCAGAAGTACTTGTTGGTGGTTATATTAGGTCGCTTTGTTTTGCGGAGTCATGTCACACGACCTGGATTTGAACCTTTGAAGCGTTTTCATCGAACGTTCCCCTTTTCTTTTTATGTCAGATGATCCAGCCTCATACTCAGACAATCACTTTCATTTTTGGTGCAGTTGTCATTTCTGGAGAAGGCTTTAAAGACAGGATAACATTTCGCTACGTCACATGATCGCCCAAAACACAGTGCTCTAGTTACAGTGTCAGGGAGTACGCAAGTTATATAGAATTATCCAAAAGTTCATTCCAAGTTCATTCCTTCCAGCCTAAACAAGAGACCGAAGACAAGGGACTTACTGCAGTTCTGTTCGTCTGAGTTGTCTCCGCAGTCGCTCTGTCCATCACACCTCCAGTGTTCCGGGACACAGTTGTTGTTCTGGCACCGGAACTCATGAGGACCGCAAGTCTTCTCATCTAGGCACAGAAACAACATGACAGTCCATAAAGACGCAAAACAAGCAAAGGGTCTGAACCGGTAGCCGTGTTGATGTTTTGCATAGCGCCAGGTGTGCGCGACCGTGATCGTCAGTCCCTTGAGTTGTCTCTAAGGAAGACAACAAGACGATGACCAATAAAGAGTAAGACATTACTTTACATACTGTATACAAACGCCTGCTACTGTCAAGAAGAAAGACTAGGAGAACAGTAACTTTCCTGTCTTCTTTCTAAAATAACAACCTAGTAATCCGTCTTTACATGTTGTCCCAACGCTGTGAAATCAGCAACGTGATTTCCTCTCATCTCCCTGTCAGACTTTTAATCCAACTATCGGGAGAATAGATAAATACATAATGCATTCTTAATTGACAACCACACAGTACCATGCTCGAGAGCTAATTCCCAGACTTAGTATGACATTAACAGAATTCAAATTTGACCTGAGCACACCGCGACAGTTGAATACTAAATGCATTCCTTCCCATGCCTGAAAGATTTATATTCACGTTCTAGAATTAAGAAAGAAAAACAAGATGCTGGGAATTCCAGAACTCGTATGTTGTTGCTTCTCGCCAGTGAAGGTAAGTCAAAGCCAGTAGGTGTATACAATATGTTCTGTAAGCGTGTACGTCTCCTCTCATGCTTAATATCTGCCAGGTTGGACGAGAAGAAACCTTCAAATATGACTCATAGAGAAAAGAAAAAAAATTGAACACTGACTGAAAACCAGAGAGAACGACTCAAATCATAGAGAGACCTTACTGTCATCCCCTCAATCCCCCTAAATGTCACCGTTAAATGCACAGGCAGCAGTGGAAATGCCAAGGTCAATCCCTAGCAGTCCATTTGATGAGAGGCAGAGCCAGTAAAAGGACTTAACCTCCTCCAGCTAATCTCTGGAGCTGGCCATATTAACAAGTGCTTTATGAGCATATCAAAGACCAGTCAGCATTAATGAGGTGGTCATCAGTAAAACATGCCATTTGATGTCTGCATAACGTTATCTATCACATTCAATTTAAGTCTACACGTTTGCGTTTAGCTGCTCAAAGCTTGCATATAGTACGAGTCACAAAGTTGAGATACAAATGTCCCTTTAGAGTAGGCCATTCCATTGAGATCAAAAATTGCTACAATAGACTAGACTAGACTACACTCTTATAAAAAAAGTTGCTATCTAGAACCTAAAAGGGTTCTTCGGCTGTCCCCATTGGAGAACCCTTTGAAGAAACCATTTTGGTTCCAGGTAGAACCCTTTTGGTGATTCTACATGGAAACCAACAGG
Organism: Salmo salar; assembly: GCF_965601325.2. Taxonomy (NCBI): domain Eukaryota; kingdom Metazoa; phylum Chordata; class Actinopteri; order Salmoniformes; family Salmonidae; genus Salmo; species Salmo salar. The sequence goes on along the minus strand of NC_138307.1, from coordinate 6,688,873 downwards.
GTTCTACCTTGAACCAAAAAAGGGTTCTCTTATGGGGACAACTGAAGAACCCTTTTGGAACCCTTTTTTCTAAGAGTGTAGACTAGAATTTAATATAACATACATCGCCTTCAGAAAGTATTCATACCCCTTGACTTACTCCACATTTTGTTCTGTTACATTTTGTTAGAATTGACATTGGCAGCGATTACAGCTGTGAGTCTTTCTGGGTAAGTCTTGCACACATGGATTGTACAATATTTGCAAGCTCTGTCAAGTTGCCATTTTTTTATGTCTTGCCATACTCTTTCAAGCCATTTTTGGTCAAAACTGTAAATAGGCCACTCAGGAACATTCAACGTCTTCTTGGTAAGCAACTCCAGTGTATATTTGGCCTTGTGTTTTAGGTTTTTGTCCTGCTGAAAGGTGAATTTGTCTCCCAGTGTCTGTTGGAAAGCAACCTGAACCAGGTTTTCCTCTAGGACTTTGCCTGTGCTTAGCTCTATTCTGTTTCTTTTTATCCTAAAAAACTCCATAGTCCTTGCAGATGAGCATACCCATAACATGATGCAGTCACCACCATGATCGACAATATAAAGAGTGGTACTCAGTGATGTGTTGTGTTGGATTTCAAATCAAATCACAATTTATTATTCACATGCGCCAAAAACAACAGGTATAGACCTTAGAGTGAAATGCTTATTTACGAGCCTCTAACCAACAATGCAGTTAAAAAAAAAATATGGATAAGAATATGAAATAAAAATAACAAATAATTAAAGAGCAGCAGTAAAATAACAATAGCAAGACTATATACAGGGGGGTACTGGTACAGAGTCAATGTGCGGGGGCACCGGTTAGTTGAGGTAATATGTACATGAAGGTAGAGTTATTAAAGTGACTATGCATAGATGATAACAACAGAGAGTAGCAGCAGTGTAAAAGAGGGGGAGAGGGGGGCAATGCAAATAGTCTGGGTAGCCATTTGATTAGGTGTTCAGGAGTCTTATGGCTTGGAAGCTGTTTAGAAGCCTATTGGACCTAGACTTGGCGCTCCGGTACCGCTTGCCGTAAGGTAGCAGAGGGAACAGTCTATAACTAGGGTGGCTGGAGTCTTTGACAATTTTTAGGGCCTTCCTCTGACACCGCCTGGTACAGAGGTCCTGGATGGCAGGAAGCTTGGCCCCAGTGATGTACTGGGCCGTTCGCACTACCCTACGTAGTGCCTTGCGGTCGGAGGCCGAGCAGTTACCATACTAGGCAGTGAGGAAACCAGTCAGGATGCTCTCGATGGTGCAGCTGTAGAACCTTTTGAGGATCTGAGGACCCATGCCAAATCTTTTCAGTCTCCTGAGGGGGAATAGGTTTTGTTGTGCCCTCTTCACGACTGTCTTGGCGTGCTTGGACCATGTTAGTTTGTTGGTGATGTGGACACCAAGGAACTTGAAGCTCTCAACCTGCTCCAGATTTGCCCCAAACATAATCCTTTGTATTCAGCACATTAAGTTAATTTCTTTGCCACATTTTATGCAGTATTACTTAACTGCCTTATTGCAAAAAGGACGCATGTTTTGGAAAATCTTCCATCTTTTCACTCCGTCATTTAGATTAATGTTGTTGATCCATCCTCAGTTTTCTCCTATCACAGCCATTAAATTCTGTAACTGTTTTAAAGTCACCATTGGCCTCATGGTAAAATCCCTGAGCGGTTTCCTTCCTCTCCGGCAACTGAGTTAGGAAGGATGCCTATATCTATGTAGTGACTGGTTGTATTGATACATCCAAAGTGTAATTAATAACTTCACCATGCTCAAAGGGATATTCAATGTCCGCTTGTTTTATTTATTTTGCCCATAGGTGACCTTCTTTGTGAGCTATTGGAAAACCTCCCTGTTCTTTGTTGTTGAATCTGTGTTTGAAATTCACTACTGGACTGTGGAACCTTACAGATAATTGTATGTGTGGGGTACAGAGATGAGGTAGTCATAAAAATATAATGTTAAACACTATTATTGCACAGAGTGAGTCCATACAACTTATGTGACACGTTAAGCAAATCTTTACTCCTGAACTTATTTAGGCTTGCCATAACAAAGGGGTTGAATACATAATGACTCAAGTTTTTAATTTTGTATTAATTTGTAAACATTTCAAAAAACATAATTCCACTTTGACATTATGGGGTATTGTGTGTAGGCCAGTTGCACAAAATCTAAATTTAAACCAGTTTAAATTCAGGCTGTAACACAACAAAATGTGGAAAAAGTCAAGGGGTGTGTGAATGCTTTCTGAAGGCACTGTAGTACAATAGAAATAGAACAGTAGATCTCACCACAGTTGGCCTCGTCCGATCCATCAGCACAGTCCGGGTCGTCGTCACACACCCATAGGGCTGAGATACAGTGCATGGAGCTCTTACACTGGAACTGGTTGGCAGAACAGGTACTCTCAGCTGGGGATGGAGACCGATGGCACAGGAGATAGAAAAGAGACAGGGAGTTAAAACTCTGAAGGATAAAGACGAAAAGAGACGTCATCACGTATACCACAAAAAGGACCAGCTAACCAGTCTATATAAAAATGGCAAAACTTGTAGGCTAATGCAACTGAAGGTACCAAAACAATAGCAATACACATGTATTGTAGTTCAATCAAATTCACACAAATCATGTTATATGTGGCATACAAAACTAGGGTGTGGAGCAATAGAGAAAGTACATTTTTCCTCCACACCCTCTTTATGCCACAGTACCCTGACACCCAGAGCACAGCTTCCTCTTTCCCAGCAGGAGGGGGGATGGAGGTGGTTAGAGCTCCAGCTGCATCTCTAAACCCTCAGCCCGCCCAGCGTGATTAGCCCTGGTTAAACCTCCCTTTGTGTCAGAAAGACATCCCCCTCAGCCCTCAGACGCAGGCTAAACCTCCTTCTGTCTGCCCTAATCTGCACCCTGGGTGAGACTCAGCTCCTGAAATATCCTCTCTGTCTCGCTCTGTCGCTCACGCGCGCGCATCATTTTGCCATGTTAAAACTGACGCGCTGGCATTTTCCAGCCCCAGCGCCAGGGTCGGCGATTTACCTGTGTAATGTCAGCTGGCTTGCGCCGAAGTGGGAGGGGTGGAAATATTTGAGGTGTGTCCTTAAGAACGTGCGCCAATATGCCAATTTCAGTGACTGCAACTAGGGATATTTAAGGCCGACCAAAAGCTGGTTTTAGCGGTAAAGCAGTTGGTAATGACATTGATTTTGCCAGAGCACACTGTAGCCTTAAGTACATCACCAATGTTTTATTGAAATGTCATGAATATCAGAACACTCAGACATTCCCCTTTTTATTTCTGTGAGACGTTTGGACTCATTATGTGCTATGCCCATTGCATGAAAGGCGTCAGTGAACGTAGGAAGCCTGTTTAAGAAAAAAAGTTATTCATTTTGTCCAAAAAATGTATCTTCCACTTTCCTCTGTTGGAACTTTCAAACCGCGGGAAATCGCGGGAATTGGTGCTGAATCAGCTTTTAGGCTATATTTGCCTGTTTTGTTACCTTTCACTTGGCTAAGTCACTATGGCCAAATCAACGGCAATGGTATGCTACAGCTATATATAGTATATTTGGGAGCAGTAACGGTGAGTGGACATTCCCCCCTTTCTCTTTATATTGGATCTTTATCTTTGTCAAAAGTTTAGATGTGCATCAAACCCTCCATAGTCTTGTGTGGTCTCGTGTGGCTCAGTTGGTAGAGCATGGTGTTTGCAACGCCAAGGTTGTGGGTTCGATTCCCACAGGGGACCAGTACTTAGAATTTTTTTTAATGAAATGTACGCTTTCACTACTATATGTCGCTCTGGATAAGAGTGTCTGCTAAATGACGTAACTGTAGTCTACGTTGTTGCCTAATATCACACTATATTTATTTTTTTATTTCGCCTTTATTTAACCAGGTAGGCTAGTTGAGAACAAGTTCTCATTTGCAACTGCGACCTGGCCAAGATAAAGCAAAGCAGTTCGACACATACAACACAGAGTTACACATGGAATAAACAAACATACAATCAATAATACAGTAGGAAAATCTATATACAGCATGTGCAAACGAGGTAGGATAAGAGAGGTAAGGCAATAAATAGGCCATGGTGGCAAAGTAATTACAATAAAGCAATTAAACACTGGAATGGTTGGATGTGCAGAGGATGAATGTGCAAGTTGAGATACTGGGGTGCAAAGGAGCAAGATAAATAAATAAATACAGTATGGGGATGAGGTAGATTGGATGGGCTGGATTTGGGTGAAGGAGAAGTGGGGGAGGTTTTGGCGAGTCGCTGTGGGGAGCGCAGGGCTGTTGACCGGGGTAGGGATGGCAAGGTGGAAAGCATGGCCAGCCGTAGAAAAATGCTTATTGAAATTCTCAATTATTGTAGATTTATCGGTAGTGACAGTGTTTCCTAGGCTCAGTGCAGTGGGCAGCTGGGAGGAGGTGGTCTTATTCTCCATGGACTTTACACTGTCCCATAACTTTTTTGAGTTTGTACTACAGGATGCAAATTTCTGTTTGAAATTATGCCCAATTATATGCCCACGGGGAGCAATGGTGGTGCCTGTAATTGTATTTAGACATATAGCCTGTTTAAAACCAGTTGTTTCGTTTTAGGAGAATTTGATTAAAATTACTCGCTCTCTTTGTAGGTCTTATCAATTAGTGAATTTAATATTGCTTATTGACAATGTAATGCATTTTACAGTAGGCCTATATTAGTGCAAATGCTACGTTAACAATATATTTCCATATCGATGCCATGCAATTACTGTTCAAAACATGTTCAACATATTTATCAAATATGGGATAGGCCTACTTTTTGTTATTTTGTTTCTGTAGGCTATTTAACAAACTAGGCTCTAATGGACAAACATTCAACTAGGAGTTGATGACCACGCAATACATAAAATACCATAAATACACAATGTGAGCTTGGGACTACACCGTTCTATCTGCATTTTTGCCAACATTTTGTTATTCATGTGGCCTTGTTCTGTTCAATGTTCTCTACCTATATAGTACTATACATATCCTAATTCATGTTGTTAAGTTAAAAAGAATACAAGATACAAATTGCTGACACCATTCAAACCAATTCTAATGCCAATCATCTCAGAAGCATATTTTTGCAGAAAGAACTTAATAGTCCTGTCACATTCTTCTTCGTCAGATGATAAAGAAAAATCATTGTCGGACCAAAACGCAACGGGGAAATGTGCACTCATCTTCTTTTATTAACTTGGCAAAGAAGGAAAAACCAAAATAAACACGTACACAAAACACAATGACGAATAACAGGCCGGTAAGGCATTAAGGCTATACCTAGCACAATCTCCCACAAACTACAAACACAAACACATACCTATATATAGGACTCTCAATCAGAGGCAACTAGGAAACACCTGCCTCTAATTGAGAGTCCAACACCCAATACCTAAACAAAGAAATACTAATACTAGAATGAACATAGAAATACAAAACATAACATAGCCCAAAACCTGGAAATAATAAATCAAACACCCTTCTAAACAACCAACCACCCCGAACCACATAAAACAAATACCCCCTGCCACGTCCTGACCAAACTACAATACAAATAACCCCTATTACTGGTCAGGACGTGACAAGTCCCAAGCTCTCAACAACTTGAAGCTACCACATATTTAGCCATGGAGCATGTTCTGATTGGCCGGTGAGAGGTCAAGTCTCGATACATCTTCAACTTGTTTATTTTGCAAAACCCAGCCCTTCCGCGCCACTGCCAGCTACTGCGCCCATAAATCTGGTTGTGAAAATAGCAACAAATATTTCTGACACCCCCCATACCTATAGCGCTACCGCCAGCGCTTAGATTTACACTTGTGTTAGGTTTGTAAAAATAGAGCCCACAGAGAAACACTTTACTTGGTGCTGTACATTCCTCCAGCCCTCCCCCCATCCTTCCCCTCACACCTTCCCCCACCCAGCTCCACCTTCCCCCAGCCTACCAGCGTGGCTCAACCCCCTGCTGGTGCAATTACCAGTGTCTTCCTCTCTGTTCCCAGTGGCCTCAGGGCAAGACTTCGGGCAAGGGCAACACGGCTCTACCACTGAGCCAGGCTGGGGCTGAATGTGACTGCAGCCAGAGACTCAGGAGGTGCAGGGAGGGGAAGGGAAGGAGATTAGACTGCTTCTAGGGCTGGAGCTCAGAGACGTGTCGTTAACCCACCACTGTGATCTAATAAGGCATTCATGGATGGTGTGTGTGTGTGTGTGTGTGTGTGTGTGTGTGTGTGTGTGTGTGTGTGTGTGTGTGTGTGTGTGTGTGTGTGTGTGTGTGTGTGTGTGTGTGTGTCTTGAGACCTTGCTCCAGTGTGTCTTAGAGCTGTCACTTTGATTCATGATGACAACCAGACAGGTGTGATTACAGGTACTTACTAAGACCCTCTCTCTGTCTCTCTCACAGACATGAGGAATTGTCTCATAACCTTTACCTGGTGCTGTAAATTTCAGACAAGTGAAAGAAGCACCCAGAAGTTCAGAACTTTAAAATGTCAAGACAGAGGGATAACAAGCAGGGGATGAAACTCCAATCAAAATCCACAGTGAGGTCAAACTAGGTCAACTAAAAGGAAACACACATCCTTTTCTTATTATAACAAGGACATGTGGCTTTTATTAATAATGCACCTTCCTTGTGTCTATGAACAGAATTAACCAGGTATGGCAGTATGAACATAGAAGGCTGGGGGCTTCCTATAATCCAAAGAGAATTGTTAACAGGGTGAATCATTGACCAAGACTTGAAGATCAGAGGGGAAGTCACAGAGACTGTCTGTTCAGAGTCTGAGTTTCTCTCTACTGTTCCTTTCTTTTCTTTTGTCATTCATCAAAGGGTTGTCTCTCACGCTAAAGAAATGTCCAGAGTGCCAACAACTAAAAGCCTTTTCAATACTTTATTATCTAAATTCTTGCAGAGGCTCATTTTTCATGGCCAAGTGAAATTGAAATTCCCCCGACAAAAAGTACAGAGCTGTCAAACTTTCATCACATAGTCAGCATCTTCTTTAAGACCGTATCTATGGAGATCCATCTATCTACAGATTATTTGACTCTTACGGCAGTCTGTCTCGTCCTCTCCGTCTCCACAGTCGTCCTGTCCGTTACAGCGCAGGTTCAGTGGGATGCACTTCTGACGCTTCCTGCATTTGAACTGTCCAGATAGACAGATGTACGATTCTGTAGATAGTATGAACAAAGGTGTTAGCCTTAACCGAGGTAGTCTACAATGTCGTTTTTGACAGTTGTGGAAACTTTTGGGTCGGATTCAGAATAGGACGGATAATGTCAGAATTTATTTATTGACTTTATTTAAAACGGTAAGTAATGAGTATGCATTCTCTTTTAAGATAATGACCAGAAATGTGAAGAAAGGTCAATAATATGACAAAAGGACTTCACCACAGTTGGCTTCATCAGAGTTGTCCCCACAGTCGTTCTCCCCATCACAGATAAATGGAGGCAGAGCACAGAGACCAGTTCCACACTGGAACCTCCCTGGCTGGCATTTAAACTCAGCTGTGAGGAAAGAACAAAAACACACACACACACACACACACACACACACACACATTGCACCGACTTTATAGAAGCACAGCTAGTGAACAAGACCAGGGAGAAGGGTTGTAACGGTTTCTGTACTGTACTGTGCAGTTAGTGTCCTGCTCCACTAGAGGGCTGTGAATTGATTGTGTAATTGTGAATTGGTGTGTACAGAAAATGTGACAACCCTTACTGGGACTTTGTCAAGTGTATGCGTGTGTGCGTGTGTTGATGGTGACTCACGGCAGTCTGGAGGCTCGTCTGACCCGTCCCCACAGTCATCCACCGTGTCACACTTCCACCAGAAGGGGATGCACTCATCTGTCCCACAGCGGAACTATAGGACACAACAACAGTAGAAAGCTTCAGATTTCAACATCATCATCATTCATTAAGATTTTGAAGTCAGAGCCTCTGCTAGTCCCTCCCCATCTTCCAAAAACATCTGAAAACATTCCTCTTCAAAATGTATCTTAATCTATCCCACAGCACCCCCCCCCCCCCCCTCTCACTCCCCCTCCTAGCACGGACTTAGCTGGTAGCTGCTTTATTGGGTGGCAGGTACAGTCGCCTTTGTGATTAGAGTGTTGGGCCAGTAACCGAAAGGTTGCTGGTTTGAATTCCGAAGCCGACAAAATCTGACACTGTGCCCTTGAGCAAGGCACTTAACCCAATTGATCCAGGGGTGCTGGACAATGGTGACACTGGCCGTGACCCCACTCCCTATGGGTGTCTCAGGGGGAGTTGGGATATGCAAGAAACACATTCCCATGACAAACATATATTTGACATGTTACAAGTGTGTAACATGTCAAATATAAGCACTCCTCTAATTATTACTAAGGAAATATTCACTTACTATGACTGTGAAATGTAGTTGTCCCACCTAACAACCTTAAGATGAATTCACTAACTGTAAGTCGCTCTGGATAACATTGTCAAATATGTCAAATATTTCTGTAAGCAGTAGGAGAAAAGGGCCACTGACCTGGCTGGCTGTGCAGTTGGAAAGGCAGGTCTTGTTTTCTGCAGCCAGGTAGAAGTGGGTGGGGCAGGCACACCTGTAACCTCCCCCGGGGGAGAGCAGACACAGGTGGCTGCAGCCTCCGTTGGTCACCTGACACTGGTGTTTGGGCACTGCGGCGGAGAGAGGGAGACTAAAACCAACATCCACAGCTAGAGCCCTTTCCCCTCAACTCTGCTGTCAGCATCATTAGTCTGAGGGCACATTTGCTCATTACAATTAAAAAGAAACACCTCTCTCTCTCTCTCTCTCTCTCCAAGGCATTCAGACACACACACACTGAGTGTCTAGACAATTACCGTCGGGTTGGCGGAGAGGGTGGTACACCTTGATGTTGTGGATGGCTCTCCAGTATCTGAGCAGCTCTGCTCCCTGAGCCCCGGAGGTCTTGTGGGCCCGGTTCAGCGACTTGGACTTCTCATCCGTCCAATAGATGACATCCTCAAACAGAGTCAGCCCTGTCACCTCCCGGATGTCTTGACTAGGCACTGGAATGGAATACGCACTGATTAATCAGAGTCTGGAATACAGTCAGATCACACACACACGCACGCGTGAATACACACACATGCACGCACACACACACAATAGATTAACATGCCACTTCTACATTACGTCCATCTGATTCTGCTTTATGAGGAATCTGCTGCACACACGCACACACACACACACACACACACACACACACACACACACGTAACCGTGTAGGTTCCGTCCCTCTCTTCGCCCCAACCAGGGACCCTTGCACACATCACACATCGTTACCCATCGCACCACAAAAGCCGCAAAAGTCACTGATTGAAACGCTATTAGCGCGCACCACCGCTAACTAACTAGCCATTTCACATCGGTTACACACACACACACACACACACACACACACACACACACACACACACACACACACACACACACACACACACACACACACACAGCTCGTCCTGAATAATTGCTGTGACAAGCTGCCAGGCTCTGTGGTGTTTTATTGCAGGCAAAGAGGAGTAAAGACATGACTAAATGGACTGTCTATCTGTCAGTCAGCATGGCTTAGTAGAGCACGGAGTAGACTATAAGTACTACAGCTAATCACAAACTGGCTGTTGAAAATGAAAATCTGAAATTAAATTAACAATAAAAATATGTTGAGAGTGTCGTGACTTCACTTTAAAAACTCTACAGGATCGGTGTCCTCCCCACGGGACGGTTAAGCTAACGTAGGCTAATGTGATTAGCATGAGGTTGTGAGTGACATGAACATTTCCCAGGACAGACATGTCTGATATGGGCAGAAAACTTAAATTCTTGTTAATCTAACTGCACTGTCCAATTTACAGTAGTTATTACAGGGAAAGAATACCATTCTATTGTTTGAGAAGAGTGCACAATTATGAACTTGAAAATGTATTAATAAACCAATTAGGCACATTTGGGCAGTCTTGATACAACAGTTTGAACAGGTATGCAATGGTTCATTGGATCAGTCTAAAACGTTGCACATACACTGCTGCCATCTATTGGCCAACATCTAAATTGCGCCTGGGCTGGAATAATACATTATGCCCTTTCTCTTCCATTTCAAAGATGATAGTACAAAAAAAATACAATTAAATGCATGTATTTTTCTTTGTATTTTTGTTTACCAGATCGAATGTGTGATATATTGTCCTACATTAATTTCACATTTCCACAAACTTAAAAGTGTTTCTTTTCAAATGGTATCAAGAATATGCATATCCTTGCTTCAGGTCCTGTGCTACATGCAGTTAGATTTGGATATGCCATTTGAGGCAAAAATGTATGAAAAGGGTCGGATCCTTAAGAGGTTTTTAAGCCTTGTTTAATAACATCATGTTTTGTTCGTGAACCAAATAGTATTGTGGAAAAATTGTGTTAGACCAAATGAATAACTAAAAAAAAAGGTGAGAAAAACATTTATCTCATTTCTCACAGGTTGAACGCCAGAGATAGATAGCGACTCACTCCAATTAACACCTTGTTTTGAAGTGTATGGAACAGGCATATTAATGACTTGGCTCACGCTCGGTTTCTATGGAGTTGAATCAATCACGGACAAACCGTTTCACAGTAATGTCAAGGTTTTTATCTAAAGTCTGAAAAAGTACACTCAATTAATTTTGTATTTATTTTTTTACAACTGCGACCTGGCCAAGATAAAGCAAAGCAGTGCGACACAAACAACAACACAGAGTTACACATGGAATAAACAAACATACAGTCAATAATACAATAGAGAAAGTATACAGTGTGTGCAAATGAGGTAGGATAAGGGGGGTGAGGCAAGTGATAGATGACAATGTCAATGACAACCTGACCTTAAATCTGCACAAATGATTATTTACAAAGCCAATTGAGCCATCAAATGTTGAGAGTTGAGAGTTGAGAGTTGAGAGACAGAGAGACAGAGAGACAGACAGACAGACAGACAGACAGACAGACAGACAGACAGACAGACAGACAGACAGACAGACAGACAGACAGACCAAGGGAAATACTTAATTCACTGTCCCTTACCTTTGTGTCTTTTTGAACCGTCCATGTTTGAGAAGAGAATTTGATGCGAGTCAGCCCAGTAAAGTCTTTTTGCTGTGTAGTCGATGGTGAGAGCTGCAGGGCTGAATATGTCTGTATCGCTGATCACCGTCCGGCTGCTGCCGTCCAAACCTATTCTCCCAATATGGGGATACTCTCCACTGTCGATCCAGAACACATAACTACAGAGGAATGAATACAGTTTTCAGCTAGATACCTTAGGCTACACTTCTCCACTTCGTTGGTCAAATGGGCTATGTGAACTGTGAATTGTGGTTGTCTCACTTAGCTATCTTAAGGTTAATGCAGTAACTGTAAGTCGCTCTGGACAAGAGCGTCTGCTAAATGACAAAAATTTGGTAAATCTAACTGTGTTTACTTCTCATTATGGAGTAGTTTACGTGAGATATGAAACTCAACATCAAAATGAGTACTAGACTTCAAAGCCTGAGCAGAAAGTTGGCTGCCTTAGAAACAAAACAGCATAGGTACACTTACACAGTAACAAACTGATTAGCTGGTATTTCTTCTGATAGTCATTGGTTTCTCTCAACAGACATAGCTAAATCTCGTTCTGGTTTCATTCTCTCCAGATGATACTGTGATAGATAGTAGCACGTAGCATGATGTAAAGAGAGATGGAGAAGATGGAGAGTTGTACATGCCCAGTGTCTGCATCCAGAGCCAGGTCGGTAGGGTTGTCCAGACCAGTGCTGACCAGTACCACAGGATAGAGTCCGTTAGCCTTGGACACCTCCAGACTCTTCTTCCTTATGTCGCACCAGTACAGGTTCTTACCTATCCAGTCCACGGCTAGAGCACTGGGGGTGGACGTCCTGTGGATTACCTGTGGGTTAGAGGAGAGGAAACAGGTAGGGACATTTTTATCTCAATATAAAATAATTTCTGAGTAACAATTAAGTACCTTAATGTGATTGTTTTCAATTAAATTTGTCAAAAAGAAGAAAACAAATCTCATTTTCGCAAAGAGCAATTTCTCAAGCAAGATTTTTCCTAGGACTGGCTTCGAGCTGTCTGAGTGGGGAGGGGAAAACTGAAAAGTAGCTGTTATTGGCAGAGAGTTTGGAATTCTCTTTCTTATTGGTCTATTAACCAATTTACTACCTGGTGATGTCACCGTGGCAGGCCAAATCTCCATTCCACCAAAACAGACTGAAATTTCAGGCAGTCTTTTCAAACAGGACAATAACATTGATGAATACGCTGATTCGGTGAGCGAGTTTATTAGCAAGTGCATCGGTGATGTTGTACCCACAGCGTCTATTAAAACATTCCCCAACCAGAAACAGTGGATTGATGGCAGCATTCGTGCAAAACTGAAAGTGCGAACCACTGCTTTTAATCATGGCAAGGTGACCGGAAACATGACCGAATACAAACAGTGTAGCTATTCCCTCCACAAGGCAATCAAACAAGCTAAGCCTCAGTACAGAGACAAAGTAGAGTCGCAACTCAACGGCTCAGACACGAGAGGTATGTGGCAGGGTCTACAGTCAATCACGGACTACAAAAGGAAAACCAGCCCTGTCACAGACCATGGTATCTTGCTCCCAGACAAATTAAACAACTTCTTTGCTCGCTTTGAGGACAATACAGTGCCACTGCCACGGCCCGCTACCAAAACCTGTGGGCTCTCCTTTACTGCAGCCAACGTGAGTAAAACATTTAAACGTGTTAACCCTAGCAAGGCTGCCGACCCAGACGGCATCCCCAGCCGCGTCCTCAGAGCATGCGCAGACCAGCTGGCTGGTGTGTTTACGGACATATTCAATCAATCCTTATCCCAGTCTGCTGTTCCCACATGCTTCAAGAGGGCCACCATTGTTCATGTTCCCAAGAAAGCGAAGGTAACTGAGCTAAATGACTATCGCCCCATAGCACTCCCTTCCGTCATCATGAAGTGCTTTGAGAGACTAGTCAAGGACCATATCACCTCCACCCTACCTGACACCCTAGACCCACTCCAATTTGCTTACCGCCCCAATAGGTCCACAGACGACGCAATCGCAATCACACTGCACACTGCCCTAACCCATCTGGACAAGGGGAATACCTACTCAGCATTTAACACCATAGTACCCTCCAAACTCGTCATTAACCTCGAGACCCTGGGCCTCGACCCTGCCTGTGCAACCTGGTCCTGGACTTCCTGACGGGCCGCCCCCAGGTGGTGAGGGTAGGTAACAACATCTCCACCCCGCTGATCCTCAACACTGGGGCCCCACTAGGGTGCGTTCTCAGCCCTCTCCTGTACTCACTGTTCACCCATGACTGCGTGGCCATGCACGCCTCCAACTCAATCATCAAGTTTGCAGACGACACTACAGTGGTAAGCTTGATTACCAACAATGACGAGACGGCCTACAGGGAGGAGGGCCCTTGGAGTGTGGTGTCAGGAACATAACCTCACACTCAATGTCAACAAAACAAAGGAGATGATCATGGACTTCAGGAAACAGCAGAGGGAGTAGCCCCCTATCCACATCGACGGGACAGTAGTGGAGAAGGTGGAAAGTTTTAAGCTCCTCGGCGTACACATCACGGACAAACTGAAATGGTCCACCCACACAGACAGCGTGGTGAAGAAGGTGCAGCAGCGCCTCTTCAACCTCAGGAGGCTGAAGAAATTCGGCTTGTCACCAAAAACACTCACAAACTTTTACAGATGCACAATCGAGAGCATCCTGTCGGGCTGTATCACCACCTGGTGCGGCAACTGCTCCGCCCACAACCGTAAGGCTCTTCAGAGGGTAGTGAGGTCTGCACAACGCATCACCGGGGGCAAACTACCTGCCCTACATGACACCTACACCACCCGATGTCACAGGAAGGCCAAAAAGATCATCAAGGACAACAACCACCCGAGCCACTGCCTGTTCACCCCGCTATCATCCAGAAGGCTAGGTCAGTACAGGTGCATCAAAGCGGGGACCGAGAGACTGAAAAACAGCTTCTATCTCAAGGCCATCACTGTTAAACAGCCATCACTAACTTTGAGTGGCTGCTGCCAACATACTGACTCATCTCTAGCCACTTTAATAATGAAAACATTTATGTAATAAATGTATCACTAGCCACTTTAAACAATGCCACTTTATATAATGTTTACATACCCTACGTTGCAGACTTGTTTACGCTGCTGTGCGTTTTGTTGCCGATCTTACTTTGCTACCTGACGGTTTTTTACTTTTTCATTACCGTATATTTTTACTTTTTCCCTCACTCAACTTTTTTCATTCAACTTTTTCACCCCGGAGGTTTTATCTGGACATGGTTGGTCAGGACTTCAAACAGCCGAAGCTAAGTAACATTAACATGATGCCTTCTAATTGCAGTCGTTGTACTTATAATATACAGGAGAACGATCGCCTTACGGCAAGGATAGCTGTGCTGCAAGCCCAGCTTCAGACGCAATCGTTAGGCAAGGGTAATTTCAGTGTAGGAAAGGATGAAACAGCGTCTGTGCCACCAGTAAGTACAGATAGTAACGTTAGTATAAACCCCCTCGCACGGTCCCCGCAGCCGGACATCTTTCTCATGGCTTCTGGAGGGAAACGCTGTAGGAATGCTCAACCGGTGTCGCTTATTCAGCCGACAGAAACTTTCAACCGGTTCTCCCCATTAAGCGAGTCGGAGTCGGAGGCCGAGATTTCTCTGGTCTCTACTCCTCCCGTTGTGGGGTCTGAGACGCCGACGGCTCCCACCATTAGCTCTGACAAATTGAAAACCCTAGTCATTGGCGACTCCATTACCCGCAGTATTAGACTTAAAACTAATCATCCAGCGATCATACACTGTTTACCAGGGGGCAGGGCTACCGACGTTAAGGCTAATCTAAAGATGGTGCTGGCTAAAGCTAAAACTGGCGAGTGTAGAGAGTATAGAGATATTGTTATCCACGTCGGCACCAACGATGTTAGGATGAAACAGTCAGAGGTCACCAAGCGCAACATAGCTTCAGCGTGTAAATCAGCTAGAAAGATGTGTCGGCATCGATTAATTGTCTCTGGCCCCCTCCCAGTTAGGGGGAGTGATGAGATCTACAGCAGAGTCTCACAACTCAATCGCTGGTTGAAAACTGTTTTCTGCCCCTCCCAAAAGATAGAATTTGTAGATAATTGGCCCTCTTTCTGGGACTCACCCACAAACAGGACCAAGCCTGGCCTGTTGAGGAGTGACGGACTCCATCCTAGCTGGAGGGGTGCTCTCATCTTATCTACGAACATAGACAGGGCTCTAACTCCTCTAGCTCCACAATGAAATAGGGTGCAGGCCAGGCAGCAGGCTGTTAGCCAGCCTGCCAGCTTAGTGGAGTCTGCCACTAGCACAGTCAGCGTAGTCAGCTCAGCTTTCCCCATTGAGACCGTGTCTGTGCCTCGATCTAGGTTGGGCAAAATTAAAAATGGCGGTGTTCGCTTTAGCAATCTCACTAGTATAAAGACCTCCTCCATTCCTGCCATTATTGAAAGAGATTGTGATACCTCACATCTCAAAATTGGGTTACTTAATGTTAGATCCCTCACTTCCAAGGCAGTTATAGTCAATGAACTAATCACTGATAATAATCTTGATGTGATTGGCCTGACTGAAACATGGCTTAAGCCTGATGAATTTACTGTGTTAAATGAGGCCTCACCCCCTGGTTACACTAGTGACCATACCCCCCGTGCAGCCGGCAAAGGCGGAGGTGTTGCTAACATTTACGATAGCAAATTTCAATTTACAAAAAAAAAACAATGACGTTTTCGTCTTTTGAGCTTCTAGTAATGAAATCTATGCAGCCTACTCACTCACTTTTTATAGCTACTGTTTACAGGCCTCCTGGGCCATATGCAGTGTTCCTCACTGAGTTCCCTGAATTCCTATCGGATCTTGTAGTCATAGCAGATAATATTCAAATTTTTGGTGACTTTAACATTCACATGGAAAAGTCCACAGACCCACTCCAAAAGGCTTTCGGAGCCATCATCGACTCAGTGGGTTTTGTCCAACATGTCTCTGGACCTACTCACTGCCACAGTCATACTCTGGACCTAGTTTTGTCCCATGGAATAAATGTTGTGGATCTAAATGTTTTTCCTCATAATCCTGGACTATCGGACCACCATTTTATTACGTTTGCAATTGCAACAAATAATCTGCTCAGACCCCAACCAAGGAGCATTAAAAGTCGTGCTATAAATTCTCAGACAACCCAAAGATTCCTTGATGCCCTTCCAGACTGCCTCTGCCTACCCAAGGACGTCAGAGGACAAAAATCAGTTAACCACCTAACCGAAGAACTCAATTTAACCTTGCGCAATACCCTAGATGCAGTTGCACCCCTAAAAACTAAAAACATCTGTCATAAGAAACTAGCTCCCTGGTATACAGAAAATACACGAGCTCTGAAGCAAGCTTCCAGAAAATTGGAACGGAAATGGCGCCACACCAAACTGGAAGTCTTCCGACTAGCTTCGAAAGACAGTACCGTGTAGTATGGAAGAGCCCTCACTGCTGCTCGATCATCCTATTTTTCCAACTTAATTGAGGAAAATAAGAACAATCCGAAATTTCTTTTTGATACTGTCGCAAAGCTAACTAAAAAGCAGCCTTCGCAAATGGAGGATGGCTTTCACTTCAGCAGTAATACATTTATGAACTTCTTTGAGGAAAAGATCATGATCATTAGAAAGCAAATTACAGACTCCTCTTTAAATCTGGGTATTCCTCCAAAGCTCCATTGTCCTGAGTCTACACAACTCTGCCAGGACCTAGGATCAAGGGAGATACTAAAGTGTTTTAGTACTATATCTCTTGACGCAATGATGAAAATAATCATGGCCTCCAAACCCTCAAGCTGCATACTGGACCCTATTCCAACTAAACTACTGAAAGAGCTGCTTCCTGTGCTTGGCCCTCCTATGTTGAACATAATAAACGCCTCTCTATCCACCGGATGTGTACCAAGCTCACTAAAAGTGGCAGTAATAAAGCCTCTCTTGAAAAAGCCGAATCTTCATCCAGAAATTATAAAAAACTATCGGCCTATATCGAATCTTCCATTCCTCTCAAAAATTTTTGAAAAAGCTGTTGCACAGCAACTCACTGCCTTCCTGAAGACAAACAATGTATACGAAACGCTTCAGTCTGGTTTTAGACCCCATCATAGCACTGAGACTGCACTTGTGAAGGTGGTAAATGACCTTTTAATGACGTCAGACCGAGGCTCTGCATCTGTCCTCGTGCTCCTAGATCTTAGTGCCGCTTTTGATACCATCGATCACCACATTCTTTTGGAGAGATTGGAAACCCAAATTGGTCTACATGGACAAGTTCTGGCCTGGTTTAGATCTTATCTGTCGGAAAGATATCAGTTTGTCTCAGTGAATGGTTTGTCCTCTGACAAATCCATTGTAAATTTCGGTGTTCCTCAAGGTTCCGTTTTAGGACCACTATTGTTTTCACTATATATTTTACCTCTTGGGGATCATTCGAAAACATAATGTTAAATTTCACTGCTATGCGGACGACACACAGCTGTACATTTCAATGAAACATGGTGAAGCCCCAAAATTGCCCTCGCTAGAAGCCTGTGTTTCAGACATAAAGAAGTGGATGGCTGCAAACTTTCTACTTTTAAAGTCGGACAAAACAGAGATGCTTGTTTTAGGTCCCAAGAAACAAAGAGATCTTCTGTTGAATCTGACAATTAATCTGGATGGTTGTACAGTCGTCTCAAATAAAACTGTGAAGGACTCTGGACCCTGATCTCTCTTTTGAAGAACATATCAAGACTGTTTCAAGGACAGCTTTTTTCCATCTACGTAACATTGCAAAAATCAGAATTTTCTGTCCAAAAATGACGCAGAAAAATTCATCCATGCTTTCGTTACTTCTAGGCTGGACTACTGCAATGCTCTACTTTCCGGCTACCCGGATAAAGCACTAAATAAACTTCAGTTAGTGCTAAATACGGCTGCTAGAATCCTGACTAGAACCAAAAAATTTGATCATATTACTCCAGTGCTAGCCTCCCTACACTGGCTTCCTGTTAAGGCAAGGGCTGATTTCAAGGTTTTACTGCTAACCTACAAAGCATTACATGGGCTTGCTCCTACCTATCTTTCCGATTTGGTCCTGCCGTACATACCTACACGTACGCTACGGTCAGAAGACGCAGGCCTCCTAATTGTCCCTAGAATTTCTAAGCAAACGGCTGGAGGTAGGGCTTTCTCCTATAGAGCTCCATTTTTATGGAATGGTCTGCCTACCAATGTGAGAGACGCAGACTCAGTCTCAACCTTTAAGTCTTTACTGAAGACTTATCTCTTCAGTAGGTCCTATGATTAAGTATAGTCTGGCCCAGGAGTGTGAAGGTGAACGGAAAGGCTGGAGCAACGAACCGCCCTTGCTGTCTCTGCCTTGCCGGTTCCCCTCTTTCCACTGGGATTCTCTGCCTCTAACCCTTTTACAGGGGCTGAGTCACTGGCCTACTGGTGTTCTTCCATACCGTCCATGGGAGGGGTGCGTCACTTGAGTGGGTTGAGTCACTGACGTGGTCTTCCTGTCTGGGTTGGCGCCCCCCCCCCCCTTGGGTTGTGCCATGGCGGAGATCGTTGTGGGCTATACTCGGCCTTGTCTTAGGACGGTAAGTTGGTGGTTGGAGACATCCCTCTAGTGGTGTGGGGGCTATGCTTTGGCAAAGTGGGTGGGGTTATATCCTGCCTGTTTGGCCCTGTCCGGGGGTATCATCGGATGGGGCCACAGTGTCTTCTGATCCCTCCTGTCTCAGCCTCCAGTATTTATGCTGCAGTAGTTTATGTGTCGGGGGGCTAAGGTCAGTCTGTTACATCTGGAGTATTTCTCTTGTCTTATCCGGTGTCCTGTGTGTATTTAAATATGCTCTCTCTAATTCTCTCTTTCTCTCTTTCTGTCTTTCTCTCGGAGGACCTGAGCCCTAGGACCATGCCTCAGGACTACCTGGTATGATGACTCTTTGCTGTCCCCAGTCCACCTGGCCGTGCTGCTGCTCCAGTTTCAACTGTTCTGCCTGCGGCTATGGAACCCTGATCTGTTCACCGGACGTGCTTGTTGCACCCTCGACAACTACTATGATTATTATTATTTGACCATGCTGGTCATTTATGAACATTTTAACATCTTGACCATGTTCTGTTATAATATCCACCCTGCACAGCCAGAAGAGGACTGGCCACCCCTCATAGCCTGGTTCCTCTCTAGGTTTCTTCCTAGGTTTTTGGCCTTTCTAGGGAGTTTTTCCTAGGGAGTTTTTCCTAGCCACCGTGCTTCTTTCACATGCTTTGCTTGCTGTTTGGGGTTTTAGGCTGGGTTTCTGTACAGCACTTTGAGAATATCAGCTGATGTACGAAGGGCTATATAAAAAAAAAAAAAAAAAATATTTGATGAAATTTTTTGGGGGGGATTTGATTTGATTGATTGATTACTCATCTCATATGTATATACTGTACTCTATACCATCTACTGCATCTTGCCTATGCCGTTTGGCCATGGCTCATTCATATATTTTATGTACATATTCTTATTCATTCCTTTACACTTGTGTATATAAGGTAGTTGTTGTGAAATTGTTAGGTTAGATTACTTGTTAGATATTACTGCATGGTCGGAACTAGAAGCACAAGCATATCGCTACACTCGCATTAACATCTGCTAACCATGTGTATGTGACCAATAAAATTTGATTTGAACAGCTCTTGCCCTAAAAGGACATCCATCATTTTCACAATTTCACAGTATTATTCCAACCTCATAGTGTGGAAGTATATATAAAACACAGGAAAATCATGTTTCCGACTGCACTGGGCCGATAAAGCAACTCAAGATGAATCAGAAAATCACTGTAACCTGTTTCGTGGAGCCCTCACATTCTAACCCAGACAGTTGGGTTCAGTTACCCCGTGATTAACAATTGATTGTGTGAATGGAAGGTAAGCTAGCCCTGGAGTGATTTTGTCCCAAATGAAGAAGATACAGTGTGAAAAGCCCTTACGACTCATAACAGCCTTCTATGGATCTGCACTGCAAACAGTTCTAATATCGCTTTCATTATAGTGATTACATTGGTCTAATAACTACAGAAACGGTCTCTACTCTGAAGGATCTCGGCAGCAGTGAGCTAAAGTACGAATCAGACGGGAGGCATCCTGGGTACAGTAAAGCTATAATGAGTCATTATCCCTGTATTAATGATAACGAGCCAAGGGGAGCCCCATTAGGAACTCAGGTTCTCTTGTCACTCTAACTTCACCCAGACTCTGACCCTGTCCTTCGGAAAGCTAAATGGGGAGCCATGATAGGAGACCAGCCATGTTCAAGGATGCAAATACACGCACACTGATACTATCATTGACATTGAGATACAGAGTCAGAGATCTCCCTCTGTGTGCCAATGTCACTGATTTACGAGTGCAAAATTGCCCCCCCCCCCCCCCCCCCAAAGAAAAGGAAGCACATTCAATACTGTACTGTATCCATGGTGCATTACATGATCGTAACAGGGTTCAGTAACACTATTTGAACTGTCCGTCATAACAGTATGATGATATTGTCATAAATATGACAAAAACAAAACCTAAACCAACAGCCATTGTTCTGCGTCAAACACCTTAAACTAATACTCATGTACACCATCAACTACATAACGCTGTGAATTATTAACAGGGGGTTTAGGTCCAAAACAATAAAGTATTTCCGAGGTGTAATGAAAACAAAGAAGCTGTGCGTCTAAGGAATTATCCACACTCTATACTGTACATTTTATGACAATGGAATGCACTAAAATCTCATTGTGCATTAGGCGCTACATGGCCATAATCCCTCCTATAGAATAAATGTTTTATGTGCCTCGGCTCAACCTTCAGCCAGGGAAGACTGTCACCTTTAGTCACATTTAAACCGCTGCACAGTCAGGGTGTTTAATTCTAGATTTATAAAGCACCTATAGGACCTTCTCAACATCTCATCTCTAGCGGTGTAATCTTGCCTGGTGGGGGGGAGGAAAAAAATGAGAGCGAGAGACAAAATGGATAAAGGGCATCCTTCCCTCAGGCTCATACATTAACCACTGGAACACTATCTCACCACACACCTTCCTCAGACTAATGTAGAACACGGTTGGGGTCAATTTGAATTGAAGACACTCAATTCAGGAAGTGATTTGAATAAATTACAAATGCGTCAACTTTTGAAATAAATAGCTTCTCCTTGTAATGATCACGATGGGAGACAGCTGGTTTCAAGCGCAGGGCGCAGCAGGTGTTTATTGTAAAGGACCACAGGAGGAGGCAGGTAGCTGGGTCTGGGGGCAGGCAGAAGGTCATACACAGGGGCTCCAAAAAGGCAACAGAACAGGCAGGGAAAAGGCTAGTAACATAGTCCGGGAGATCAGGCGATAGGTTGATTACAGGACATCCGATAGGCTAAAGTACAGGCAGGGAATAGGCAAAAAGTGTCGTTAGTGAGGCAGGCACAAACTATCATACACGGAGGATTATATTACGGGAAAAACAGGGCTCCGAATAGAAGTGTGTCACAAAACAAACAACACCTCACAATGATGGGGTGCAAAGAACTGAACTAAATAGTGTGTGATAATGACATGCAGATGTGTGAACAGGTGATTAGAATTCAGGTGATTGGGATCTGGAGAGGGAGCTGTGCTCAGGGGATCTACGTGTTCGAGAGTGTGCGCTGAAAAGTGGGCTGGAAAGTGAGCTGCGTTCAGGGGATTTACGTGTTTGAGAGTGTGAGTTGGAAGCAGACGTTAAACTCCTCTTTCGTTTTTTTTTTTGAGAAGTCATTGAAAATAGATGCCCTTTTTTTTCAATTATTGAATTGGAATCTGTTAACTTCCTGAATTGAATAACTTCAATTTACCCCAAACCTGATGTATAAGCCGGTACTCTACTGTACCTTCAGGTCGCTCCCATTCAGTCGCATTCTGTTTATCCTCCGTTGGGTTAGGGCAGGAGAGCTCGAGTCGATCCAATAAATCATCTCCTTTCTGTAGTCAAAGTCCACTGCTATAATGTTACTGAGGCCCTGCGGGACACAGTCATCAGGTACATGTTGTATTGTTGTTACAAAAAAAATACCTGAGCAATTGCTTTGCATGATTGGTTGTGGAGAGACATACAGGACATACAAGGATATGCTCAATGTACTCAAGTGAGATGATCAATAAAATGATTCTGTGCATAAGAAACCTCCTCCATCCTTAAATATTGAGCTGGTTCAAAAAAAGTTACACTTCTCTTTGTGTGTCTTACCTGTTTTAGAGGAGTATAATTGGATCCATCAGTGCTTATTTTCCTGATGTCATGATGGTCGGCCAGAATCAGGAAGGGCTCTTCAGCTGAAGAAAATACAAGAAGAAAAAAAAATACAGCAATTATAATACACGACGACAACGACTAACAATATAATCCGAAGAAATAATCTCAGAGTGATGGTCCTGAAGAGTCACATATGACTATGCAGGGTTGACTGTAGCAGCATGCTCTCAGAGATAGTGGCATGCAGAAATATTCACTCCACTTGGCATTTTCCCTATTTCATTGCCTTACAGCCTGGAATTAAAATAGATCTTTTTTTGGGGGGGGGGGGGGGGGGAGGGGGGGTTGTATCATTTGATTTAAACAACATGCCTTCTACTTTGAAGATACCATTTTTTTTTTGTGTGTGAAACAAACAAATAAGACAAAAAAACAGAACATGCATAACTATTCACTCCCCCAAAGTCAATACTTTGTAGAGCCACCTTTTGCAGCAATTACAGCTCCAAGTCTCTTGGGGTAAGTCTCTATAAGCTTGGCACATCTACCCACTGGGATTTCTGCCCATTCTTCGAGGCAAAACTGCTACAGCTCCTTCAAGTTGGATGGGTTCTGCTGATGTACAGCAATCTTTAAGTCATACCACAGATTCTCAATTGGATTGAGGTCTGGGCTTTGACTAGGCCATTCCAAGACATTTAAATGTTTCTCCTTAAACCACTCAAGTGTTGCTTTAGCAGTATGCTTAGGGTCATTGTCCTGCTGGAAGGTGAACCTCCGTCCCAGTCTCAAATCTCTGGAAGACTGAAACAGGTTTCCCTCAAGAATTTCCCTGCATTTAGCGCCATCCATCATTCCTTCAATTCTGACCAGTTTCCCAGTCCCTGCCGATGAAAAACATCCCCACAGCATGATGCTGCCACCACCATGCTTCACTGTGGGGATGGTGTTGGTCCCGTGTGGCTCAGTTGGTAGAGCATGGTGTTTGCAACGCCAGGGTTGTGGGTTTGATTCCCATGGGGGACCAGTATGGAGAAAAAAAGAAGAAAAAAAGTATGAAATGTATGCATTCACTACTGTAAGTCGCTCTGGATAAGAGCGTCTGCTAAATGACTAAAATGTAAAATGGGTTCTCGGGTTGATGAAAGGTGTTGGGTTTGCGCCAGACATCGTGTTTTCCTTTATGGCCAAAAAGATACATTTTAGTCTCAACTGACTAGAGTACCTTCTTTCATATGTTTGGGGAGAATTCCACATTCCTTTTGGCGAACACCAAACATGTTTGCTTATTCTGCCACTCTTCCGTAAAGCCCAGTTCTGTGGAGTGTACGGCTTAAAGTGGTCCTATGGACAGATACTCCAATCTCTGCTGTGGAGCTTTGCAGCTCCTTCAGGGTTATCTTTGGTCTCTTTGTTGCCTCTCTGATTAATGCCCTCCTTTCCTGGTCTGTGAGTTTTGGTGGGCGGCCCTCTCTTGGCAGGTTTGTTGTGGTGCCATATTCTTTACATTTTTTAATAATGGATTTAATTGTGCTCCGTGGGATGTTCAAAGTTTCTGATATTTTTTATAACCCAACCCTGATTAGTATTTCTCCACAACTTTGTCCCTGACCTGTTTGGAGAGCCCCTTGGTCTTCATAGTGTCACTTGCTTAGTGGTGTTGCAGCCTCTGAGGCCGTTCAGAACAGGTGTATATGTACTGAGATCATGTGACAGATCATGTGACACTTAGATTGCACACAGGTGGAGTTTATTTAACTAATTATGTGACTTCTGAAGGTAATTGGTTGCACCAGATCTTATTTAGGGGCTTCATAGCAAAGGGAGTGAATACATATGCACGCACCACTTATCCGTTTAGAATCTTTTCACATTTTTTTAAACAAGTAATTTTTTTCATTTCACTTCACCAATTTGGACTATTTTGTGTATGTCCATTACATGACATCCAAATAAAAATCTATTTAAATTACAGTTTGTAATGCAACAAAATAGGAAAAATGCCAAGGGGGTGAATACTTTTGCAAGGCACAGTAGCTCATCATTACTCATAAAGTCATTACTTTTAATGCATGGTCTCATTATCCTACTGCAGGTGCAGTAACGTTACAGTCAGAGGCTCTGGAGGTGTCTGTCTTATACAATCATTGATTTCCTCCCTAGATCCAAGCCCTAGTATATATCACCATCACATGCTATTCTTTGACTGGGCTCACTACAGGTACCTTCCCATAGAGATAGAACAAGTAGTTTTACCTTCATACATATTCTAGTGGTCTCTTTTAACTAATCAGGATCCTCGTTCTGACGGCAAAATAATTCCCCTGTGATTTCCCGAAGTCCCTGATTTAAAACAAATCAAGCAGGAAGGTGGGTGACAGAGGACCAGATACATGGGCAGATGGGTAAGAAGGAAGAGAGAGGAGATGGAGAGAAGGAAAGGAAAGGACGAAAGAGGATAAGATGGAGAAAGGGGTACCTCAAGCAGCAGAGGCACAGATACAAGGACAGATGGGTAAGAGAAGAGAGAGAGAGAGAGAAAACAAAAAAAGAACAGAAGAGAAAATGATGGAGGTAGAGAAAAGAGGTATACCTGAGAGAGACCTGCAGCTGTGTGAGTTCTTAGCTGGTGCCTCGTAGCCGTCTGCACACAGACACTTGTAAGATCCATATGTGTTGACGCAGAGCTGGCTACAGGGGAGGTCGGATGAACACTCGTCAATGTCAACACACGTTTGGCCATCGTTCTTCAAGCGAAATCCCGGCCAACACTTGCACTGGATCGGACGTGAGGGAGAAATTGAGAGCCATTATTTTTCTAGCAGAATCCATGTGTTGGCACTGAGGCACTGAATTAATCAATAGAAAAGTCACGGGGTACTGTCGCCATTGGGTATGACTACTGACTATACAGGGATATTATGACACAACGGGATTTAATAGATTCTGAGTGCAAAATCCATGGTTTGTTTTGTTGGCGAGCCACTCTTTGATGGTATGAACATCTTACAGAGTATGGATTTAAATCCATTTTTCTCTGACAACCTATGGCTTACAGCAACCAGGCAGATCCCAACATATATACTGTTGTCACGTCCTGACCATAGAAAGCTGTTATGTTTCTATGGTAGAGTAGGTCAGGGCGTGACAGTTTTTTTTTCTAGTTTAGATTTTCTATGTTGTTATGTTCTAGTTTTTGTATTTCTATGTTTTTTTGGGGGGGTGATTTTCAATTAGAGGCAACTGGTCATCGTTGTCTCTAATTGGAGATCATACTTAAGTAGTTGTTTTTCCCACCTGGGTTTGTGGGAGATTGATTTTGAGTAAGTGTATGTTGTAACTCTTCGTCACGGTTTGTTGTTTTTGTTCATTCAGTTTATTTGTATGTATTGCATAGTTTCACAGTTTAATAAAGAAAATGTGGAACGATACACACGCTGCGCTTTGGTCCGCTCCTTCATTCTACGACAACCGTGACAACTGTACTGTATGTACCAGGGTCATGGTTATTTAGTACGAATAGCACAAACAAACACATATGGTAAGCCATGAGCAAAATGTTCTGGAAAACAGAACCTGTTCCATTCTGACAAATATCAAGTCCACATAGTATGTTAATTTGGGCTCTGTTTGTTTTATTGTTAAACATGATAATATATGGAATGTAATAACACCGGTGTTAAAGCCTATCATTATAGAGAAATTTGCAAAACATAAATAAACAGTTTTCGCTAAGCCTTAGTTTTATGTTGTAAGAGCTTAGTGGTTTACCATACTTCGAGCTATACCGTGTGTGTGTGTGTGTGTGTGTGTGTGAGACTCTGAGAAATAACCTTGTACAGTTCATGACTTGTGATTCTGTGTGCGTGCGTGCGTGCGTGTGCAATTCTGAGAAAGCGAGCAGGGGTACCTTCCTACCTTGTAGCCTACAGGCAGGTTTTCACAGTCCTGTGTGCATCCACTGACTCGACGGTTCAGACACTCATTGACGTGACAGTTCCTCTCGTCCGACGCGTCCCCACAGTCGTCCCTCCTGTTACACAGGCTGGCCAGCGAGACACAGCGGCCGTTGACACACATGAAGAAAGAGCCGTTGCACAAGCTTTCTACAGAACAAAGTGGTACGTGTTAGATTCTAACTTTCTGTGAAAGCCAGGGATGCAAGACTTCTGAATTCCCGGAACCAGATTAAGCCTAGTCCTAGATAAAAAAATGAAATAAAAAAAAATGTTTGTTGTTGTCAAGTACTAGGCTTAATCTGGGTCTGGGGAACCGGCCAACATAATTAAACAGTCAATTAAACATATTTCTATCAACCAGGAACGTGTACAGATAGGGGTGTACCTGTGCCAGAGCACCTCCCCCTTTGCCCTCCTACTCGCCAACTGCCCTTTTGGGTGGTGGTATTTGTATATATTTCTGTACACAGTTTTTGACGTTGTTGTTCTGAACCCACTGTCCGAAATTCGTTGTGATGTCGTCAAGTTTAAATATCAACAGTACTGATACAGCAGCATAACACTTGATAACACTCGATTTACATGATCATCACTATTCGGCCTGGTTGGCTGATAGCCCACGTGCAGCAGAGAGAGGCAGAAAGACAGAAAGGAGCGGCTGCATCTACGACTCTCCGACCCAACTCCATCCCTTCTTCAGTCGGGAGTTGCAAATGAGTGTCATGGCAACAGAGGAAGTCAAGACGTTCATCCATGTTTCTCAAATGTCAAATTTCGAAGTTGTTCCGAAGATTACTTCTCTGTATTGTTCCAAGGTTAAGTTTAGGCATCAACTCCGAATTCTTAAGGTTAGGAATTAACTCCGAATGGTTAAGGTAAGTGTTAAGGTTTGGGATAGGCGTAAAACCAAAATATTAAAAATAACCTATCGGTGGATTTACACATGTATCCTTTGGGCACTTTGGAACCATAGGCGGATGCTTCGGCCCATCTGCCATCCACGTCCACAATGCCTACTTGAAGGTAACAGCGCTCGCTGTTGCCCCTGGTGGCTGGTTTCCACGGCATCTCCCGACGTCCTCAGGCATGGATGGACGTCGAATAATGACTTGTATCACAGGTGACCTGCCTAACCACCATATACTAAAAATATCCACACAAGCTACTAGCCAGCCAGCCCATATATCATGAGTCAGAAGATCATAGATATTATATTATAAAGACCATTGAAGATAAATCACAATCAGTAAACTGAGAACCATTCATTTTGAGCACCTGCCCCATGTAATGTCTGAGCACGGCCCTGCTATCAACTCAATTTGTATCAGCCCTGTTCCCAGCAGGTCTATGAGCATAACGTGTTGGTAATAGGCTCAAACCAGCCGGGACATGGTGAGACTGGGGTGGTCTGTGCCTCTTCTGTTCTCTCTCACACACCCACCCACCCACACAGACACACACACACACACACCCACCCACACACCCACACACAGTTGTGTTGTATCAGATGAAAGGCTTGCCTGCAGCAGAACACTTGGGGTTGTGTGGCAGCTCGTCTGATTGGTCGAGACAGTCGGGATGGCCGTCACACTCCCACTGGACTCTGGGTAAACAGCGGCCATCTGTGCAGCGGAACTCCCCCAGACTGCAGGACCCGTACTCTGTAGGACACAGGAGGCAAGAGGCGGGATGTGCAGTCAGAACACAACAAGAGGAAATACAAGAGAGAGAGAGAGAGAGAGAGAGAGAGAGAGAGAGAGAGAGAGAGAGAGAGAGAGAGAGAGAGAGAAGTTCTTACTACACTCCGGGGTCTCATCGGAGCCGTCTCCACAGTCATCATCATGGTCACAAGCGAACCGCTGTGGGATGCAGACCTGATTACGACACTGGAACATGCCCTCCATGCACGTGTTGTTTGGGGCTGTGATAAGAAATATGTGGAGGGAGGGCCAATTTGTTAATGAAATACGTAAGATTTTTTCACACCATACACCCCTCTCAAAAAGGATCTGAACTTCTATAGGAATGTGGACATTATTAACAAGGTGCACTATATATACAAAAGTAGGTGGACACCCCTTCAAATTAGTGGATTTGGCTATTTCATCCACACCTGTTGCTGACAGGCGTATAAAATCGAGCACACAGCCATGCAATCTCCATAGACAAACATTCACAGCGGAATGGCCTTACAGAAGAGCTCAGTGACTTTCAATGTGGCACCGTCATAGGATGCCACCTTTCCAACAAGTCAGTTCGTCAAACGTCTGCCCTGCTAGAGCTGCCCCGGTCAACTGTAAGTGCTGTCATTGTGAAGTGGAAACGTCTAGGAGCAACAACGGCTCAGCCGCGAAACGGTAGCCCACACAAACTCACAGAACAGGACCGCCGAGTGCTGAAGCTCATAGCGCGTAAAAAATGTCTGTCCTCGGTTTCAACACTTACTACCGAGTTCCAAACTGCCTCTGGAAGCAACGTCAGCACAATAACTGTTCGTCGGGAGCTTCATGAAATGAGTTTTCATGGTCGAGCAGCCGCACATAAGCCTAAGATCATCATGCCCAATGCCAAGCGACGGCTGGAGTGGTGTAAAGCTCACCGCCATTGGACTCTGGAGCAGTGGAAACGCGTTCTCTGGAGTGATGAATCACCATCTGGCAGTCCGATGGACGAATCTGGATTTGGCAGATGCCAGGAGAATGATTTGGGGAAGGCCCTTCCCTGTTTCAGCATGACAATGCCCCCGTGCACAAAGCGAGATCCATACAGAAATGGTTTGTTGAGATCGATGTGGAAGAAATTGACTGGACTGCACAGAGAACCTGACCTCAACCCCATCGAACACCTTTGGGATGAATTGGAACGCCGACTGCGAGCCAGGCCTAATCACCCAACATCAGTGCCCGACCTCACTAATGCTCTTGTGGCTGAATGGAAGCAAGTCCCTTCAACAATGTTCCAACATCTAGTGGAAAGCCTTCCCAGAAGAGTGGAGGCTGTTAGAGCAGCAAATGGGGGACCAACTCCATATTAATGCCCATAATTCTGGAATGAGATGTTCAACGAGCAGGTGTCCACATACTTTTGGCCATGTAGTGTATGTGTCAGGGGGAAATATGGTTTTACAGTACTGCAGGAGATGGAGGGCCGATTATTTTTATATTTTTTTCTTATAACAGAAACGTATTGAGTAATTTCTGCTTTACAATGAGGATTCTGAATACACAATGACAAACGCAATGAGACATTTTTTTGCTTTATAAATGGGACTGAGTCTGACTATGCTATGATTGTTTTCTGTTTGGTTTCTGTCTGGAGGCCTTCAGAGGACAATACCCTATGACAGACACATATTGAGACATTTGTGCTTTACAAAGGAGATTCTGAGTGACTAAAATTTGACTGTGTGCTTTCGGGTTCGGAGGCCTTCAGAGGACAGTACACTATGACAAATATGTGTCGAGACATTTGAGCTTCAGAAAAAGGGGCTCGGGGTACACTGTCAGACATATTGAGATATTTGTGCTTTAAAAAAGGGACCGAGTGACTACACTATGACTGTGTACTTTCTGTCCAGAGGCCTTCAGAGGACAGTACACTATGACAAACATGTATTGAGACATTTGTGCTTTACAAAAGAGACTTGGACTACACTGTTAGACACATATCATTATTATTATCATTATACTATGTGCTTTAGAAAAGGGAGTGACTACACTATGACTGTGATTTTTGTTGGAGAACTTCAGAACAATATATTACCACAGCCAGCAGCAGAGAGCTCATCACTCCCATCTGGACAGTCCCTCTCCCCATCACAAAGCCAGTGTTTGGGGACGCAGGCGTACGACTCTGGGCAACTAAACAACCCTGGGCCACAGGTAGCCGTACCTGGATATGTACAATAGGAGTCGTGGTCAAAATATTATTTTACCGAACTGAAGAATCTTTAGCTTGAGTTGCAGTCTGTTTTAGCTCTCTTACCAACTCCTTAAGGAATTGTCATGCCAAACATGTTTGGTATGATAATGAGTGACAAGGATTTGGCAAGACAGCAGAAACAGACTGGCACTCAGGCTACAGAATCTGCACAATTACAGTAATAGAAATATATATATTTACAAGACTTTCTGAAGGGTCTGTGCAAATATTACTGAAAACCATGAAATCCATATATGTCAAATATCTTAAATTCATCTTTCCCTGTCTCTTTTTTTGTTGTTGTACTTTTTACGCCTTTTTCTCCCCAATTTCGTGATATCCAACAAGGATTTATCTCATAAAATGTCAAATATATTAAATTAATCTTCCCTGTCCCTTTTTTTGTACTTTTTACCCCTTTTTTGCAATATCCAATTGGTAGTTACAGTCTTGTCCCATCGCTGCAACTCCCGTACGGACTCTGGAGAGATGAAGGTCGAGAGCCATGTGTCCTCCGAAACATGACCTCGCCAAGCTGAACTGCTTCTTGACACACTGCCCACTTAACCCAGAAGCCAGCTGCAACATTGTGTCGGAGGAAACACCGTACAGCTGGCAACCGAAGTCAGCGTGCATGCGCCAGGCTGCCACAAGGAGTCGCTAGTGCATGATGGGACAAGGACATCCCAGCCGGCCAAACCCTAACCTCCCCTAACCCAGACGATGCTGGGTCAATTGTGCGCCGCCTCATGGGTCTACCGGGCGCAGCCGACAGCAACACAGCCCGGGATCGAACCCAGATCTATAGTGACGTCTCAAACAGTGCGATGCAGTGCCTTAGACCGCTGCGCCACTCAGGAGGCCCCTTTCCCTGTCCCTTTGATGTTGATTTATGGCTGTTCTCCACATTTTCTACACACATTTGAGTCAACATAATGTAAATAAATTCAGGCGTGTTTTTATACCACAGATCTCTGCACTCTCGTCTAATCCATCCCCACAGTCGTCCTCTCCGTCACAAAGCCACTGCTTGGCTATGCACTTGTTCTTAGAGCAGGCAAACTGGTTCCACAGGCAGGACAAGTCTAGACAGAATGAAATATAACATATTATATGGTATTTCATTGGGAGAAGAAGTATGTAAACATCTTCACAATTAACCATGCAGAGAGCAGTGATAAATTCATGATTTATTACGGTAGTGTATGTGTGCAAAGTCCAAATGGGCCCAGGTTTCAACTGTTATAGAGTAATACGAAATTGCAGTCAAGTCACATACAAGAAAGAAGGTAGGTCTTTGTACAGAAAAGGTGAAGAAAATAATATCACGTATGGAGGTGAAGGTAACCAATTTTGAAGCAAATTATTCTAATGCAGGTGGAAAATTATATCACTTCATCAATGTCATCTGTGAAATTAGATACACCAACACGGCAAAACCATTCTCTCAGTCGTAAGCACTTTCAAAGTAATGCTCGTCTTACAGTCAAACCATATACAAAGGAGTGCCAAGTGACGTAAAAAGAATTCATCCTTAGCAAGCAGAGAGAGAGAGAGAGAGAGCGAGAAAGAGGGAGAGAGAGAGAGAGGAGGGAGATGAAAGAGGGAGAGATGAGAGAGGGAGAGACATAAAGAAAGAAAGAATTGTCTGTTTATCTGTTTGCATTCCACATCAATTTAATGATGACACTGCGGAGCTGCTTCCTTTGCTCCTTGGGCATTCAGAGAGCAACCATTAACAAATACTATGTGGCTGTATGGACAAGGTCAGCGTGAACTAGCCACACAAACAGCACCAACAACGCTGTGTGTGCATCCGACCGCTACTGGCTGGGACTCGTTCAAATACACCGACGACGAGCAAATCCACAACAAATATAAATAGGATATTTGCCATTGCTATTCTGTTTGTGTTACAACAGCATAGTCTACCGCTCTGCCCTGAAGAACCAACAGCAGGAGTGAAACATCTCCTCCCGTCAGTATTCCTCAGGAGGGGCTTTGAACAGTGATTGTGGGAGATTTCCACATAGGGGTCAAATCAGGGATGGAAACATTGGGCTCAGGCTCAGCAGGAGACACCCCTTCACTGTTTCCTTTAATGACCCACATGAACGAACCACCAACACTGGGTTATCTTGTCTTCTTATCTGTCCGTATTGACCAAATGTATTGACCAGACACATCAGTGGATACAGGAAAAAAGGGGAAATTGTTCAACCTAGAAATTCTCCATTATATTTCGCCACCTCGTACTTTGTCAACATTTCATGCAGGTACGTACCCTACAACATAACGATCCAATCGTTCCCTTGAGTCATTTGAATAATTTAGACTCTCTCTCTCTCTCTCGTCAGTGTCAGTGGATACAAATCAGTGCAATGTGCTTGCTAAAATAAATGTCATGTAAATAAATATGATATAAATATGTCTATCACACCACACTGGAATTCATCTGCGCCGTCTTCACAGTCTTTCACTCCGTCACACAGCCAGACAGTGTGGATGCAGTTTCCACTGGGGCAAGCAAAATGGCCGTCCTCACATCTCTTTCTGAGGGAAGGAGCTGGGGAGAAACCAGAAGCCAAGATCCATTCAGAACAATAAACTGCGAGGCCGGGCTATGTTCAAAATCTCTTCAAATGCATTCCACCAGGGCCGGTGTCTGTCTGGTACACGGCCACATCAACAGTAGCCGACAGAACTAGCATCACAGAAGAGAAAAAAAGGGAAGGGAAAAAACCTACTCCGGCAGTTGGTTTCATCTGCATAATCCCCACAGTCGTTGGCTCCATCACATATCCAGGAGGGGTGGACACAGAGGGAGGTAGAGTTGCAGCTGACGAACACCGTCTCCTTCACCCCCAGCATGTAGTAATCCAAGCAGCCTGTGTTGCCTAAAGGAAGTGGTCATTCGACCGGCATATCCAAAGGCTAAGGTTAGCGATTGATATTCCCCGGCTATACACTGTCTTATCTATAATAGTGTAGTGCCCTGATATTAATAACAAAACTAAAAATAACTTAAAATTCCAGGGAGAAATTCCTTCTTCTCTTTTATCTAACATTAATAACACACACGACCAGGCCTAGCCTACAGACCAGCTACTTGGGAAAGGTAATGTTGTAGCACCTTAGAAAGATACAGTGTAGCGCCTTAACACAGATACGTTATGGCGCTTTAACAAAGGCTTATCTTACTGCAGTTCTTCTCATCTGAGGCGTCGGGACAGTCGATGATCTGATTGCAGCGGGCCGAGGCCGGAATACAAACCCCGTTCAGACACCGCCAGTCTGAGGGAGAGCATGTGGAATCTGGAGAGAAAATACAGGTCCGAAAAGAAAAAGATGAAGAAACGAGGGGTAGAAATATGTTTTATTTGAAATCCATCTCTTTGGTTCATCGTCAGGTGGACTAGGAGATAATAGAAAGAATAGATAATATTATGGAGAAATGTTCATCTATGAAATCTAACAGGAGAGACAGGAGTTCACCCTAAAGCTATTTATTTGTTTATACAGTAGTAATGTAGTACAGATGATGTCTGTCAGACTGGGCATGTCAATTCATCAGATTCGTATTACTCACTGTTACAATAAACCTCGTCGGAATTATCTCCACAGTCGTTGACCCCGTCACAAACCCGCCTATTGGCCACACAGCGCTGGTTATAGCAGCTCTTGAAGCCGCGTCTGCAGTTTCTGTTATCTGTAAGAGAGGAAGAGGAGTAAAGAGGGAGAGGAAGAAAAACGAAAGAGATAAAAAATAAATAAAGACACTTTAGGAAGAGATTCGACCAAAGGGATTACATGACATCCACTTTAATACGGTTCCTCTTCTCCTTCGTGGAGTTCAGGAAGTGAGCGAGTCCGAACTCATTCTACTGGACAAGAACCCGGCGGGGCTTGGTAGGGATTTTCATCTGAGCACTGGTGAACTAGTACAGCAACACATATTTGGTGTTTACTTACCACAGTATTGCATTTTCTCATCCGACTTGTCTTTGCAGTGTGCTATTCCGTCACATGTCAGCTGATAGTCGATACACTCCCCGTTCCCACACTCAAACTCAGTGTGAATGTTACAGGAGGAGTTCTCAGCTGCAAAAAGAAGAGAAAATCAATATTTTTCTGATTGATTCCTCATCCAAACAGAAGGGTCTGCTTTCTGCTATATCTCCATTCTCCAACAAACATAATTCTTCAATGCCCCTCACATTGCTTCATCTGACAGTAACACTGTCAGATGCCTGTTGTCTACTTGACTATTAGCAAGACGTTCACATGGTCCTTTGAGCCGGATGCTGTTTCCCAATGAGAGGGAAAAAGACAAGGTACTAGACTTACATACACATCTGTTATCTTCCAGCAGTAGTCTCTCTCCTCTGCAGCTACAGTTGACTGTGCCGTGAGGGGTCAGAAGACAAAGGTCATGACATCCACCGTTCAGCACTGTGCAAGGGGACAGTTCACCTGGAAAAACAGAGCATTATGGGTACTGTAGTACATCATCTTACAGAAAACACACATCAACCTCCAAATAAATAGGACAGTATATAGTTAAATGTTTTTATAATCCAAATGCCATGCTTTACTTCCTACTTGCAGTGCCTCCCATAAAGAGTTTCAGCTTCCAAATATTTGAAATCAAGGACTGAAAACTTTTCAAGGTCAGTGTTGTGGTAGAAAGGTAGAATTCTCTGTTGGGGTCCCCTCTTTGAACTGTGTTTGGCTCGGACAGTGGTATGGAGAGGTAAGCTATAAACCATGCCATCATGCTGCCCCCTTAGTACCCACATGTCTGCTCATTTCAGTCAGAGAGAGAGAGAGAGAGAGAGAGCGAGAGAGAGAGAGGATATATTTCTCTGCTCGGATGGTACAGATTCAGCTGAAGCACAGTGCCAAGCTTGGGTTCTGGTGAAGCACAGGCCAGACAGCATGGGTTAGCCTGTGGCACTGGAGGTTGGGATTTTTGGAGTTGTTTATTCAATAACAGATTTACATTGAGTGGTAATTAATCAGGGAGGGCAGGTGGGGCTATAGGAAGTCTTGTATAATGTTCATGCCAAATGGTCAAACTCTGCTACACAGGGTTGTAACCACATGCAAACCATCACAGGCTGCGATGTATAGAAGACTCCATGTTGACAAGTGAGTTTTGCTTTGATGTACTGTATAGAATTCACTTACAATTGTTGGTATTGTTGGAAACTGCAACAATTCCCATTGGCTGGTTGGGGATGTCGGCTCTGAGGACCTTGATGTCGCCACCTGTGTACTTATTGGAGCGTACCACCGCCCTCCCTACCCAATCAGACCAGAACAGGAAGTTCCCATAGATAGCCAGGCCAAAGAAGGTTCCTGGACCTGACTTCGCAATCACCTACAGAATGAACGGAATAAGAAAATGGTGTTAAATTGGTTTTACGCTCATGTTTTAGTCATTAGTTAAGTCGTATTAATTTCAGTTGAAATACATCAACAGAACCTTGGACATCACATACTCAAGCATGACAAGAGGAATGAGACAGCAGGAATAATTTCCAAATCTGATGGTGCACTCTTAGAAAAAAGGTTTCCAAAAGGGTTCTTCAACTGTCCCCATAGGATAACCCTTTTTGGTTCCAGGTAGAACCCTTTTTGGTTCCAGGTAGAACCCTATGTACAAATGGTTCTTCATGAAACCCAAAAGGGTTCTACCTGGAAGCAAAAGGGTTCTACAAGCAACCATAAAGGGTTCTTCATGGGGTTTTCCTACGGGGACAGCCAAAGAACCTTTTAAGGTTCTAGATAGCACCTTTTTTTTGAAGATTGTACAAGATATGACTTAATCATTCTATTCCGAACAACATACAGTATATATATATATATATAAAAAAAAAATTCTCCTTACATATCTGTGTGAGCCATCATATTCACATCGTTCAATCTTTCCCAGACTGCCATCGGAGAAGAAGAGCTTCTCGGCGGTGTGGTCGACGGTGAGTCCATTAGGTGTGAGGATGTCTGCGGTGACGACACTCTGGATATTGTTTCCTGACAGGGTGGATCTCATAATGCTGGGGTGCAGTTCATTCCAGTTAGTCCAGAACATCAGGCTGCATCAGCAGTGAAAACAAAAACATTATTGAGACTTTCACGGAAGCAAGCAGATGGGATGCACCTCCATTCAATATATTGTAAACATCCATCAACCATCAGCGTCTACGCTGAATGACTATACCCATTAAAAAACAAAACATGTTCCCAGGAAAACGCAAACATGCTTTTTCTATCTCGATTTTCTGAAGATATAAACGTGTTTCGATCCTCACATTCTAAAGCAAAATAATTGACTCATTTTTAAGCCTGCCTCATGTTCTTGTGAAGGAAAACAGGGTATAAAAGGGAGGCAAAGAAAACATAAAAGAACCATCCACTGTAAAGACATTATGATCAGTAACAAATGATGATAGAACACTTCTAACACTCCCCCAGAGCAGCTATAAACCCTGATAGAAAAGTTTTCAATAGATTTGCTAACTGAGTACATAACACAACCCATATACCCAAGTGAGCATCTACTGAAGGCCAATAAGGGTGTGTAAGTGTGTATAAGACAATAGGAGCAGGGAAGTTTTAACACCTACTTCTGACACTCCTCCAGAGCCAGGTTATGTGGGTGGTCGTCCTCTGCCAGTGTGACCACAGCCTCTCTGGTGAAGGCCCCGGGGAGGCTCTGGTCCAAGCTGTGCCTGCTGACGGTGGCTGTGGTGGAGCTGGTCCAATAAAGCGAGTCCCAGGCTCCATGGTATGCTAGGCCCTCCACTGACCCCACATCTACACAGGAACAATAACACTGATATAATTAAGCAATACGGCACGAGGGGGTGCGGTATATGGCCAATATATCACGGCTAAGAGCTGTTCTTAGGCACGACGCAACACCGAGTAAGCCGTGGTTAGCCGTGGTATATTGGCCACATCTGCAGTCCTCATGCCGTGGTTAGCCGATGCCCTGGCCACATCTGCAGTCCTCATGCCTCCTTGCAGCATGCCTAAGGCACATTCACGCAGATGAGCAGGGACCCTGGGCATCTTTCTTTTGATGTTTTTCAGAGTGAGTAGAAAGGCCTCTTTAGTGTCCTAAGTTTTCATAACTGTGACCTTAATTGCCTACCGTCTGTAAGCTGTTAGTCTCTTATCGACCGTTCCACAGATGCATGTTCATTAATTGTTTATGGTTCATTGAACAAGCATGGGAAACTGTGTTTAAACCCTTTACACGCTTCTAAAGCCAATTTACCAGGCTGTAAAGGCACGGTCAACTTAGTGTATGCAAACTTCTGACCCACTGGAATTGTGATACAGTGAATTATAAGTGAAATAATCTGTCTGTAAACAATTATTGGAAAAATTACTTGTGTCATGCACAAAGTAGATGTCCTAACCGATTTGCCAAAACTATAATTTGTTAACAATAAGTGGTTGAAAAACGAGTTTTATGACTCCAACTTAAGTGTATGTAAACTTCCTACTTCATCTCTATATATCTCTATATATCTCTATATCTCTCTCTCTCTCTCTCTCTCTCTCTCTCTCTCTCTATATATATATATATATATATCTCTATCTGGCACACCTTGTAAAGGTTGTCTCATATGGTGGTGTCATGGAGGTTTCCACATAATGCATTTAGGCATGAAAGAATCCAGTGGTCAGCTGTACTGGGTAGCGATCAACACTCTGTGAATACTTTGATTTTAAACTGGTTGGGTCTGAATGTGGATAACCTTCATCAGGATACACCTGGATATCCCTGTGAATATATTTCATATTTCGCTGTACCGAACGGTAGTTTCTTCCTAAAAGATAAATCAATGCCAAACTATTTTGAATGGAACCTAACGAGCCTAGGCAGGTGTAAAGATGTCCCACTGTGCTAAGAGATGAACAATAGAAGACTGTTCACTGTTTTACATTCAGACAGGACAATAGCACAAACTAGGACATAAAAATCAACATTCACTACCAGTAAAAAAAGGAAAAGTAATACAAATAATTGAGAATACAGCCAGTGTACAAACAGGCAACACCACTAAGAAATCTTTAAACAAGCGAAAAAAAATCATATTCTCTTCATCTGCCCAAATGTATTCAGAATAAATTCTGCAAATAGGGTAATATCACACACTTGTTTGGACAAGGGAGAGGCCTATATGGTTGACAAAAATATTATTTTAAGAGATACTTAATTATCATATTCGTTAATCATTATATGGGAGTAGTGCTGGTGCTTTCTCCATGAGCTAGCCTCCTATAAGGACAACCATTATTGCCTTCCTCTCCAACATCCAACCCCCTCTGTGATTTTGATGGATCTTCCTTCCCCATTCCTGGTCAGTCAGATATATTTGAGCCAAGTCAGCATGGAGCCTAGCCTACTACACAGAAGCTACAGGGGCTATGGGGTGACAGGGATCTGCTGTCTATGTGCATTAGGGAACTATACTGCAACACCTCTGAGGCGTCTCTGTGTGTGTGTGTGTGTGTGTGTGTGTGTGTGTGTGTGTGTGTGTGTGTGTGTGTGTGTGTGTGTGTGTGTTCAGCTGATTCCTCCTAAAAAAACACTATATCAGATGGACATACAGATGAAATGTCATATCCATCTATTGACATTGATATTCACTA
The DNA here is from genome assembly GCF_965601325.2 of Salmo salar. Classification (NCBI taxonomy): domain Eukaryota; kingdom Metazoa; phylum Chordata; class Actinopteri; order Salmoniformes; family Salmonidae; genus Salmo; species Salmo salar. The sequence goes on along the minus strand of NC_138307.1, from coordinate 6,649,839 downwards.
TATGTTTATCAGTGGAGGCTCCTAAGAGGAAGAAGGGGAGGACCACCCTACTCAGTGAATTTCATAAAATAAAAAAATAAACATTTAAAAAGGTCTACAGTAGCCTCAACAGCACTCTGTAGGGCAGCACCATGGTATAGCCGGAGGACAGCTAGCTTCTGTCCTCCTCTGGGTACATTGACTTCAATACAAAATCTAGGAGGCTCGTGGTTCTCAACCCATTTCATAGACTTACACAGTAATTATGACATCTTCTGGAGGACGTCCTCCAAACTATCAGAGCTCTTGCAGCTTGAACTGACATGTTGTCCACCCAATCAAAGGATCTGCGAATGAATCTAGTACTGAAAGCATAATCTACAACTAGCTAGCACTGTTAGCCATGCATAAAATGTGGTAAGTAGATGACTCAAAGAGAGAGAAAGACAGTGAATTTGATAAAATAAAAAATGAAGGAGAAGCAAGAGAGAAAAAAATAGAGTATTTTTTTTCACTTTCACTTTTTTAGCTAGCAAATACAGCTAGCTAGTTCAGCCTACTGAAACACCCGGCTCAAACAGAGGGATGTGGTGTTAGCTAGCTGGCTATGACTTTCCAACACAACCCTGGAACTCTGCCAAGTCAAGGTAAGCTTTTGGTTTGACTAATTTACTGCCACCGGGGCACGCCGGTGTAACTGCTTACTGACTGTACACTAACGTTACTGCATGATTGTAGCAGGTTTACTAATGGGTTAGTTCTATTAGCTATGCTGACTATGACGTTACTTTAGCTAATATGGTGACAATGATGAAGGTTGTGTGTAGCGGTTTGGCTTGGAAATGTTTTTTTGCCTGGTCACATACAGCTGATGTGTTGTGCATTGAAGTCCACAAGCGAAGGGACAAGGTGAGAGGCAGAGAGCACATAGATGCAAGAAGGAATACAACATGGCTGCTATGAAAGTGAACTGTGTTTACGCGTGATCAGGGGTGTATTCAATTCGCGGATTCTGTTGAAACACGTTTCTTAAATGGAAGCAAACGGAATAAAACAGGGATAAACATAACTGAATTTGTCCAATAGAAACTCTCGTTTGCAACAGTTGGACTAATGATTACACCCTATATCAGCTAGATGCAGGCAAGAGTGTGCAAGGTGGTATTGAATGTCACTGGCTGTCCATGTGTCACTGTCTGTCACCTCAAATTTGTCTCTCGACCTGTGTGCACCTACGTTGTAAACTTTCATTCATAGGCTATGTTGTAGCAACCTCATGATGGGTATAGGGAAAATTTGAGTATCATGTAGTAGCCTAAACCTACCAATGATACATTAAACTGGGTGAATGGAATATGAATGACAGTGATCCAAAATAATCCAATATGAAGTAATAGAAATAAGGCCATGCTCATGAATAAAAAAATAGTCATCCCTTATCTTAACCGGCACTGACCGCCACTGATGTCTATATAGGATGAGAGTAAAAGCGTCCTCATGCTTCCCATCCGAAACAGTTCCGAACAGTTTGTGCATAATATTATGATGACATTTTGTGACGATTAAGTTTGTTTTGGTCTTCGACAAGGGGTTTTTCGAGCAAGCCGAAGTCGGTAGCTGAAGTCTACGCCCCTTCATCGGTGATTGGTCAACAGTAGGGATTCCTCCATGAAGTGTTTGCTGTCAATTAACAAGAGACGACTCGTTTTCATGAAAACATTTTCATTGAGAAATACTGCAAAATTGCGTGACTAAGATCTCCTTGGCAAAAACGTCAAAATGAACGACAGATTTTTTAGAGTTATCTTAGATTCATTCCGACTACGGCGTCTCAATATGGATAAACATTACAATTGCTGTTTTTCTTCTCATTTTTTAAACAAAGGTCTTTTAATGGAGTATGCAAGCACACTCATTCGCTTCGCCTATATGCACCAGCCAAACCGAAGCACACAGAAGTTTTAAGTCCTCACCATATGAGTAATGTTTTCAACGTGGCACAACAAATGATGCCACCTTTTCAACATGTCAGTTCGTCAAATTTCTGCTCTGCTACAGCAGCCTCTGTCAACTGTAAGTGCTGTTATTGTGAAGTGGAAACGTCTAGGAGCAAACAACGACTCAGCCGCAAAGTGGTAGGCCACACAAGGTCACCGAACGGGACCGCCAAGGTTGCAACACTCACTACCGAGTTCCAAACTGCCTCTGGATGCAATGTCAACACAATAACTGTTCGTCGGGAGCTTCATGAAATGGGTTTCCATGGCAGAGCATCCACACACAACACAAACATCACCATGCACAATGCCAAGCGTCGGTTGGAGTGGTGTAAAGCTCACCGCAATTGGTCTCTGGAGCAGTGGAAATGCGTTCTCTGGAGTGATAAATCATATTCACCATCTGGCAACCCGATGGACGAATCTGGGTTTGGCGGATGCCAGGAGAACCCTACCTGCCCGAATGCCAACTGTAAAGTTTGGTGGAGGAGGAATAATTGTCTGGGGCTGTTTTTCATAGTTCGGGCTTGGCCCCTTAGTTCTACTGAAGGGAAATCGTAATACTACAGCATACAATTACATTTTAGATGATTCTGTGCTTCCAACTTTGTGGCAACAGTTTGGGGAAGAGTCCTGACCTCGAACAGCTTTGAGATGAATTGGAACGCCAGCTGCGAGCCAGCCCTAATCGCCCAACATCAGTGCCCGACCTCACTAATGCTCTTGTGGCCTTCAGTAATGTCCCTTCAGCAATGTTCTAACATCTAGTGGAAAGCCTTCCCAGAAGAGTTGAAGTTGTTATAGCAAAAAAGGGGGGACAAACTCCATATTAATGCTCATGATTTTGGAATGAGATGTTCGACGAGCAGGTGTCCACATACTTTCGGTCATGTAATGTATTTAATCACAGTGCTTATCGGTCTGGGCTGCAAAACATTTATAGAATAATAAGACCATTTTCCTGTTGTTTTAGTTGTCATTGCTGTCTATTAATATGCTATTTTCCTCTATTTCTCATGCTTGTACATCAGAAAGAAACAGAAATGAAATACATATATTTTGATGATTGTTGGACGGAATTTGAATTAGAAGGCCGGAAAAAAGGGAGAGGAAATGCCAGTAGTAGTCAACTGTCCCTGACAGTGTGAATAGAACAGGTAACATGTCATGGTGGAACTGACTTAACGTGTCTGTGGTGTATGAAGTTTCTGCGGAGTGATTTACAGAGGGGACAGAAGGGGTCAGGACATCACTTCCTGTTTGCCATCCATCACCTATTACAGTTGGCTGCAAACGAAGATGGATTTGCCCCCCCTGTATGAGAGAGGAAATGCCAATACCAACTATCAACCCCACTCCTCACAGGAAGTCTCAGGCCAACCCTTTTATACACCTACACCACATTCTGGTCCTCTCTAGCTCAGTTGGTAGAGCACAGCCCTTGCAAAACCACGATAGTGGGTTCGATTCCAAGGACTACCCGTACGTAAAATGTATGCCTGCATGACTGTAAGTCTTTGGATAAAAGTGTCTGCTAAATGGCTTATACAACATTAATACACCTAGAGGTTCTCTGTATAGCATTCCTTTCATCATATACAACTCCCATAGAACTAGATAACATTTAATGTATCACTTCTAAAATCACTGCAACTGACATCTCATCTTGCTGTACAATGCCGTCTTTGATAGTTTTGCTACTTCTATCAGCAGCAAAACGAAAGCAATGGAAATGGCAAAAGATCAGAGTTTCTGTCAGACGTACGAAAGAGGCTTCAGTCGGCCTCTAAGTGTTGACATCAGTGGGACATGAAAGGCAGTCAGATTATGTGGGATCCCCCTGGTTTCACACTACAAGTAACAGTTTGAGCTCTTGTCAATGGAGAGTTGAAGACTTTTGAAATTGGGGGAAAGAAATGTTCACTACTTGAAACAGCAGCTTTACTTGCTCATCAGTCTTCTCTCTCATCTTTCTGAAGGCAGGGAGGAAGCTACAGTATGGTGCAGAAATGAAATAATGAACGCATTCAATGTGAAAGGAGGTGAGAAAAGAATGCAAGTACATTCTACAAGGATTTCCACTTCCCCCGTTACTCTTTGCTACAGATGTAGAATCTTAATCACTCTTTGGTTGCTGAAAATTTTCCTGCACAGCAGTGTATTAGAGGTTTAAAAAGGCTTCTACAGTCAGTCATTACCACTTAGAAATTTCAGACTTGATTTGTCCCTACAAAAATTCACATTTCTTGTTGCTGCAGGATTATTTTCCTGCTGTAGCAAATTGACTCAAATTGAGATCCTACATCTGTAGATATGATAAAGCAAACATTTTCAAAACAGTAGTAATTCATTTAGTAATGGATAAATGAGCAGACAAACAAATACCACACTTTATCAAAGTGAACTTACTCTCAACGATCACTCTCCGTCCGGTCCAGTCGTCATTGACAACCTGTATATTCCCAAAGTGAACGTCACTATAGAAAATCCGGTTGGTGCCACCAGAGTCCTGTTGTCGGTGATGAAAGGCCAGCGCTATCACATTCTTGAAGTAGGCAGGGTTCTCATAGGGCCTGATGGGAGAGTTGAGGTCGCTGTCGTCTGATAGGTGGATGCTCCTCAGGATCGACCTCTCAGAGTAGAGAAGGTAGCCATCGTACTGGTGACAGCTGAGACCGTCTAATCAAACGACAATGATTATGTAATTGAACCTTTGAAACTGTGATTAATTGAAATAAGAACCATTTGATGTGGGAAAAAATACAAAAATAAGATCAAACTTTAATAGTGCATTTAAAATCTCTACACACTTAACAGTAAAAATAAATAAATGTAAGAATAAAAAGCAAACAAGAGGCAATAAAAGAGATGAATGAAAACACAAAAGATCACTGATTACCTTTAGCCAGGTAGCCGTGAGCACAGGAACACGTCCTCCTCCCACTGCCCTGGTGGAAACACAGCTGATGGCAGCCTCCGTTGTTTTGGCCGCACGGGTTGGTTCCTGTAGGGAAGTCAACTACAGGGTCAAAGGTCAGAGGTCAAGTCAGGTTCTCCACAGTCTTATTGGCTGTCAATCTGAAATGTGTTGTTTTGACCATAAGGAATAAGATTCCATTTTGAAGTTGCAGTATCAATGTTAAATCAATATTCAGCTATTACGTTTCTGTATTGCAAGAGGTTGAAATACCTTCACATTAAAATGGGCAATCAGCAGTTGCTGCATCCATTTTTGGGCATAATAATACATTATTTGTACCTATTGATTCTTGAATAATATAACTTATAAATAAATGCCTCATCAGCTTAGTTTAACTGTTGTACCCCAACAGAACCCCAAATATAAGCTTGTTTTACTCCAATGTTTGTAAACAAAGGAAATGTTAACAAAACATGGTTAAACTCCAATTTTGATATCATGGATATCCTTGCATCCATACCTCTGTTTATGCATTTGAGAGTGATTACATTTTTTTCCAGCCCCATCCTTCAGCTTTTTACTGAAACAGTGGTGGGAAGGACGACGTTATTGTTTCAACTGCTGATTGGCCCTTTAATCTCAGGTCTATTCTAGAACACTTAACAACCGCAGGTACTGACAGCCAGGTAAGAACATGAAATAATAAGGACGTGATAATGAAGTTGAAACCTCAACCTTTCTCCCGTCCTCGGTTAAAGACTTTGACATCGTTCAAGTTGACTCCCAGACCACTCCTCAGAGTCATGGCTCCCTCCGTTGGATAACTCTTGACGCCTCGGCGAATGGAGCCTCTGGCATGAGCCCTATGCACGCACGCACGCACGCACGCACGCACGCACGCACGCACGCACGCACGCACGCACGCACGCACACACACACACACACACACACACACACACACACACACACACACACACACACACACACACACACCAGGAAGAGGAGGGAGCTTGACACCAGGTAACAGGAAGTTTGACACGGGGATAATCAATGGCCCTCGTCTAATTAAAACAGAAGAACTCATTCAAATACACTAGACAGCTGGTCTGACAGAAGGTGACGGGACCTAGCTACCCTTGTGGATGACATTGAGGTAGGTACGCACAATTTAAATAGAGAGGTGTCTGTTCTAAATGTTCTGCCTTTTTCTCTGTCAATTAGATTGATATTTAAAGTGACCTTGTGGTGCAGGTGGTTAATCCAACAAGGGTAGAGCAGCTGGCAAAGGCTTCTATGGAGCCTGTTTGGAGAGACTGTACTATACTGTAACATTTCTGGAAGAATAAATTACCTGTCAGCCCAGTATATGTAAGCCCCATAGACGGCCATTGAAAACAGATCCGCTGTGTTGCTGGCTGAGGATGACAGTACTATCTCCCGGCTCTCTCCGCTCTCAAGGCTGATCCGCTCTATCTTGTCGGCGCGGGCGTCGCACCAATATAATTTATTTTCCTAGAATACAATGTTGAGAAAGTAAACTTCAGGTATATGATGGTGGGAGAGTATCATTATAAAAAGATAACACAAAGCAGAATGTAATGCCACTTCAGCCTGGAAGATCAGAGGGAGGCTAAAGTGCTGTGTGTGCACTCTGGGGGCCAAAAACACCTGGTCCTCCTGTTTGGCTCAGTGGGTAAACGTGTGGAGCTAGCAACATCAACGTCATGGATTTGATTCCCTCTCGGGTCACAAATAATACAATGCCTGCACCCACTGATTGCCAATAACTTTGACGCCTATCCTTTTGAGATTTTTTTTTTTTTACTTGCTCAACAAAATCTCTTTTTGCAATTGTATTACTTTGAAATAATATAATAATAAACTAAAAATAATACCATATAATATAGCTCGGTATTTGTATTATTTATTTCATAGTATTTTTTGCTCATCTTTATCAAGGGTGCCAATAACTTTGGAGATGAATAAACATAAGCTGTTTTAGATAAAAGCATCTGCTAAATGGCATTCATTATTATATTTTATAAACTGGGTGGTTCGAGCCCTGAATGCTGATTGGCTGACAGCCGTGGTATATCAGACCGTATACCACGGGTATGACAAAAAAAATCACTGTTTACTGTTCTAATTACGTTGGTAAGCAGTTTCTAAAAAGCAATAAGGCAGCTCGGGAGGGTTGTGGTATATGGCCAATATACTGTACCACGACTATGGGCTGTATCCAGGTACTCTGCTTTGCGCCTCGCCTAAGAACATCCCTTAGCCATGGTATATTGGCCATGTACAAAACCCCCTCCGGGCTTATTGCTTAAATATACCTCATAGTCTATGGAGATCCCATTGGGCCATGCTATTCCAGAGTTGACCAGAATAACTTGGTCTGATCCGTCCAGCCGGGCCCGACAGATGCAGGGGCTTTGGCCCCATTCTGTCCAGAACAGAAACCTGGCCAAGAGGACAACAGAAGGGTAAGAAGAGTCCACAGCCACCACCACCAAACAATGTTCATACTTTACAGTCACCTCTTACACTGACAGGAAATGCTTTGGGTTGATCTAACGTGTATTGTTCATAATCAGTAGACCACTTTTTTTGTCTAGTTGCGATAAAGATGTCTTTTTCAAGGGAGAACTGGACCAAGTCGGCAGCATCAACACATCAGTATTAGACACACAGGCACATGACGAAAATGACGTCAATACAATAAACAGCACGTCAGTAACAAACATGTACACGACACAAGCCAAAAAAAACTGTGCGATACGTCAAGCATCAGAGCTTGCAAAAAAATCGCAGGGCCATAACAGTATCGACGCATAATTCAAGGAGGCTGAACTCCATGCTGGTATGGATGGACAGTGCAGTAGACATTTTCAACTCCCTTTCAGAATACTAATACTGAGGCAAGCAGCTGATCCAATGTTCCAACGGTTATGACTTCCTAACTGTGAGCGCACCAATTATAAATCATTAAAAATAACATGACGGTATGCTCTGGCTCCAATCTCCTCACACAAACTCTAATATCCATAGGGGGCCAGTTGTTGACATATTTCTATATTGGCTTTAATTTAAGCAATCAGCGTGATTGCCACATAAAGTTATCTCTCTCTACATGAGATCTCCGGGTAACGCATGCATACAATGCTTTGAATAATAGGGGTTAGAGGGAGACAACATTAATTAGCCCAGCGCAGGTGAGGCACAAGCTGTGTCAGTAGACACACACACACACACACACACACACACACACACACTCAGTGCCAGTAGACTCATCTCTATTCTCCTCAGCTGCTTATCCTGGTTCATTAGCATCTCTCATCAGGGGAGGAATCAATAGGAAAGTGCCCTGCAGTCTAAGCTGATGTGGGAAAATGGACCCGTCCTTTCTTTTCCTGTTATTAATGATTGAGAAGCTGAACATGTGAGACAGTGTAATCAGTTATGAACGCAGAGAGTGCTGAAATACTGTATTTATACTTTAGTTTGCTTTGGATGAAGGGTGGATAGTTTATTGGCTGGTAATTGCTTGATGTTGTATGTACATTTTGTTGTGTTACAGCCTGAATTAAAAATGGATTGAATTGATATTTTGTGTCACTAATCTACACAACAATACCCCATAATGTCAAAGTGGAATATTCTGTTGTTGAAATGTTTTGAAATTAATGAAAAATGTAAAGCTGAAATATCTTGAGCCAATAATAATTCAACCCCTTTGTTATGGCAAGCCTAAATAAGTCCACGAGTAAAAACGTGCTTAACAAATCACATAAGTTGCATGGACTGATTCTGTGTTCAATAATAGCGGTTAACATGATTTTTTAATGACTACCCCATCTCTGTACCTCACACATACAAATAGCTGTAAGGTCCCTCAATCGAGTACTGAATTTCAAGCACAAAGACCAGGGAGGTATTTCAATTCCTTGCAAAGAAAGGCATTTGTAGATTTTTTTACCTTTATTTAACTAGGCAAGTCAGTTAAGAACAAATTCGTATTTACAATAATGGCCTACCAGGGAACAGTGGGTTAATTGCCTTGTTCAGGGGCAGAACGACAGATTTTCACCCTGTCAACTCAGGGATTCGATCCTGCAACCTTTTGTTACTGGCCCAACGCTCTAACCACTAGGCTACCTGCCGCCCCTAGATGTGAAAAAATATAAAGAGGATACGCTGAATATACATTTGAGCATGGTGAAGTTATTAATTAGGCTTTGGATGGTGTATCAATACACCCAGTCACTACAAAGATACGGGCGTCCTTCCTAACACAGTTCTCGGAGAGGAAGGAAACTGCTCAGCGATTTCACCACAAGGCCAATGGTAATTGTAAAACAGTTACAGAGTTTGTGATATGAGAAAACTGAGGATGGATCAACAACATTGTAGTTACTCCACAAAACTAACCTAAATGACAGAGTGAAAAGAAGGAAGCCTGTACAGAATACAAATATTCCAAAACATGCATCATGTTTGCAACAAGGCACTTAAGTAATACTGAATACAAAGCTTTATTTTGGGACAAATCCAACAAAACACGTCACTGAGTAGCAATCTTCATATTTTCCAGCATGGTGGTGGCTGCATCATGTTATGGGTATGCTTGTCATCGGTAAGGACTACGGAGTTTTCTAGGATAAAAATAAACGGAATACAGCTAAGCACAGGCAAAATCCTAGAAAAAACCTGGTTCACTCTTCTTTCCAACAGACACTGGGAGATGAATTCACCTTCCAGAAGGACAATAGACTAAGACACAAGGTGAAAATCTACAGTGGAGTTTCTTACCAAGATGACATTGAATGTTCCTGAGTGGCCTAGTTACAGTTGAATTAAATTGGATTGAAAATCTATGGCAAGACTTGACAATGACTTTCTCGCAATGATCAACAAACATGACAGAGCTAAAATAATTAAAAAAATAATATTGGACAAATATTGTACAATCCAGGTGTTCAAAGCTCTTAAAGACTTACCTAGAAAGACTCTCAGCTGTAATCTCTGCCAAAGGTGTTTCTATGTACCGTCTCAGAGGACTGAATACTTATCTAATCAAGATACAGTGCATTCGGAAACTATTCAGACCCCTTGACTTTTTCTCCATTTTGTTATGTTACAGCCTTATTCTAAAATGGATTTTAAAAAACATCCCCCTAATTAATCTACACACAATACCCCCTAATGACAGAGCAAAAAATGTTTAGATATTTTTGCAAATTTATAATGGAAAAAAACTGACATATCAAATTTACATAAGCATTCAGACCTTTTACTCAGTACTTTGTTTAAGCACCTTTGGCAGTGATTACAGCCTCGAGTCTTCTTGGGAATGACACTACAAGCTTGGCACAGCTGTATGTGGGGAGTTTCTCCCATTCTTCTCTGAAGATCCTCTCAAGCTCTGTCAGGTTGGATGGGGAGTGTCGCTGCACAGCTATTTTTAGATCTCTCCAGAGATGTTCGATCGAGTTCAAGTCCGGGCTCTGGCTGGGCCACTCAAAGACATTCAGAGACTTGTCCCGAAGCCACTCCTGCGTTGTCTTGGCTGTGTGCTTAGGGTCATTGTCCTGTTGGAAGGTGAACCTTTGCCCCAGTCTGAGGTCCTGAGCGCTCTGGAGCAGATTTTCATCAAGGATCTGCTCTGTTCATATTTCCCTCGATCCTGATGAGTCTCCCAGTCCCTGCCGCTGAAAAACATCCCCACAGCATGATGCTGCCACCACCCTGCTTCACCGTAGGGATGGTACCAGGTTTCCTCCAGATGTGACGCATGGCATTCTGACTAAAGAGTTCAATCATGGTTTCATCAAACCAGAGAATTTTGTTTCTCATGGTCTAAAAGTCCTTTAGGTGCCTGTTGGCAAACACCAAGTGGACTGTCATGTGCCTTTTACTGAGCAGTGGCTTCCGTCTGGTCACTCTACCATAAAGGCCTGATTGGTGGAGAGCTGCAGAGATGGTTGTCCTTCTGGAAGGTTCTCCCATCTTCACAGAGGAACTCTGGAGCTCTGTCAGAGTGACCATCGGGTTCTTGGTCACCTCCCTGACCAAGGCCCTTCTCCCCCGATTTCTGTTTGGCTGGGCGGCGAGCTCTTGGAAGAGTCTTGGTGCTTCCAAACTTCTTCCATTTAAGAATGATGGAGGCCACTGTGTTGTTGGGGACCTTCAATGGAGCAGAAATGTTTTGGTACCCATGCCCAGATCTGTGCCTTGACACAATCCTGTCTCGGAGCGCTACGGACAATTCCTTCGACCTTATATAGACAAGTGTGTGCCTTTCCAAATCATGTCCAATCAATTGAATTTACCACAGATGGACTCCAATTAAGTTGTAGAAACATCTCAAGGATGATGAATGGAAACAGGATGCACCTGAGCTCAATTTTGAGTCTCATAGCAAAGGGTCTGAATACTCATGTAAATCAGGTATTTCTGTTTTTCTTTTTTTATAAATGCAACAATTAAAAGAAAACCTGTTTCAATTAGTCATAATGGGTTTATTGTGCGTAGATTGATGAGGGAAAAATGTATTTAATCAATTTTAGAATAAGGCTGTAAGGTAACAAAATGTGGAAGAAGTGAATACTTTCCGAATGCACTCTATATTAGTGTTTTATTATTCATGATTTTTATAAACGTTCAAATTTGTTTTTTCTTCCACCAAAAATTATAATTAAATCCATTTTAATCCCGGTTTGTAAGATATCAAAAATGTAGTTTATTAAGAATTCCCTATCCTGCAAAAGCAAAACATTGAAATGCCACTTCTTAAAACCTGTGAATCCTGGAGAAATCTCAAAGTAAATCAATAACGGAGAATGGTCAGATAACAACATAATTCAAATCTCTGCATGGGATGTACATTTCAGAAAAACAGGGGAGGTGAAGACAATCAATTTGTGAGAAAGACTGATGATGTGGAGAAAATAAGATCCTCTCTAGTACTAGGATTTGTTAGGCACCAGGCATCCACAATGTTCCAGTCATCTAAAAAGGTCTTAATATAATTTGAAGGTGCCCAGAGTGCCAAGATATTATCACTGGTGGTATTAATAGTAGGATCTAGAGTCAAGTTAAAATCTCCCCCAAGTGTAACGTCTGCTCCCAGCTCACACTCTCAAACACGTAAATCCCCTGAACGCAGCTCACACTCCAGCTCACTTTCCAGCTCACACTCTCGAACACGTAGATCCCCCTGAACGCAGCTCCCTCTCCAGATCCCAATCACCTGAATTCTAATCACCTATTCACACACCTGCATGTCATTATCACACACTATTTACTTCAGGTCTTGGCACCCCATCATTGTGAGGTGTTGTTTGTTTTGTGACACACTTCTATTCGGAGCCCTGTTTTTCCCGTAATATAATCCTCCGTGTATGATAGTTTGTGCCCGCCTCACTAACGACACCTTTTGCCTATTCCCTGCCTGTACTTCAGCCTATCGGATGTCCTGTAATCAACCTATTGCCTGATCTCCCGGGCTACGTTACTAGCCTTTTCCCTGCCTGTACTGTTGCCTTTTTGGACCCCCTGTGTATGACCTTCTGCCTGCCCCTGGACCCAGCTACCTGCCTCCTCCTGTGGTCCTTTACAATAAACACCAGCTGTGCCCTGTGCTTGAAACCAGCTCTGTCTCCCATCGTGTCCATTACACCAAGGATGGTCACTGAATCTGGGAAGTCTAACAACTTAAGCTTCAGGCTTCAAGCCCTTAACCAACAATGCAGTTTAAAGAAAAATAAGTGTTATGTAATAAATAGATAAGTAAACAATATAAATAAAAATAAGAAATAGTTAAAGAGCAGCAGTAAAATAACAGTAGCGAGGCTATATACAGGGGGTACCGGTACAGAGTCAATGTGCGGGGGAACAGGTTAGTCTATCCATGAGTTAGCTTGAGATGTAACTATATCCAAGAGCCTGAGATTTGAAAACACTTTACACAGAGCTGAGATAGAAATACTGTTTAGACAGACACATAAAAGAAAAACATAACATAAAACCCCAAATTGATCGTGCAGTCTACAATTGTGAATGCATACAAATTCTATAGTATTAAAATGTAATTAAATTAACCAACAGAAAAAACTTGATAGAAAAGGCCAGTATGCCAGGGGACACAAGGGTTTACCCCCGAGAGAGCAACGGCCAGTAGACCTGAGTCGGCAGTCCCTTGGGTGCTGACACAATGTGGAAGAAGGGGTGTAAATACTTTCTAACGGCACTGTAATTATATAATTCTACTATATAATCTTGCAAAGATCGTTTTATGACGTTCATTATTACTGGCTATCAAAATGAATGAAAACATTGGTTATTTGGCGGTCATTTCCAGGGAATACATTATGTAGCTAGGACGTGTTCATTACATACCAAGCGGGTGGACTTTAAAGTGTTAACTGAAATGAAAAACTGTACACACCCTTTCACAGGGTGCACAGCAATGGCTTTGGGCTGGTCAAGTCCTTCAGCTATCACCACGGCTCGGTACAAGCCACTGAGTCGAGCAACCTCTATGATGTTGAAGCCATGGTCCGTCCAATAGATATTACCTAGTAAATAACACAAACATGACTTTGTACAGCGTTCAACCATTGCATTACAAGTCAGTCAATTCATTACATTTTATGTATGTCTTACTTGTGAAGTATGTCCTATGGCTCTCATCTCTCTGTATGTCCTACAGTTGCAGTCAAATATATTGGCACCCTTGCACTTTACAATGGAGCACAATGGAGCAGAATGTTCTGTTTTCTCATTTTTTTATGGTTGAACTGCTATTTTTAAAAGTAAGATGTTGCACTGTAAATGAGAATCACCTGCCTCCAACCAAATTAATTTCAATTCTGTATAATTTAGTCCAGGCAATTTGTTTTATACTTTGATGCGAAAAATATTAATTTGATATTTTTTTCTTGGTCCTGTGCGGTTGTAAATCAATGTGTGAAAAACTTTTTATATATATTTATTTTTTTAAACTTATTTTAGAAGAAATAGTGAATCGTGCAAGGGTGCCTTCGGAAAGTATTCAGATCCCTTTACTTTTTCCACATTTTGTTACGTTACAGCTTTTTTCTAAAATGGACAACAAAAAAATCCTGAATAATCTACATACAATACCCCATAGTGACAAAGAAAAAACAGGTTTTAGACATTTTTGCTGATTAAAAATAATATATAATAATAACTTATTTACGTAAGTAAGTATTCAGACCCTTTGCTATGAGACTCGAAATTCAGCTCAGGTGCATCCTGTTTCCATTAATCATCCTTGAGATGTTTCTTGACTGGAGTCCACCTGTGGTAAAATCAATTGATTGGACATGATTTGGAAAGGCACACACCTTTCTATATAAGGTCCCACAGTTGACAGCATGTCAGAGCAAAAACCAAGCCATGAGGTCGAGGGAATTGTCCTTAGAGCTCCGAGACAGGATTGTGTTGAGGCACAGATATGGGGAAGGGTACAAAAACAATTCTGAAGCATTGAAGGTCCCCAAGAACATAATTCTTGGAACCCCCAAGACTCTTCCTAGAGCTGGCCGCCCAGCCAAACTGAGCAATCGGGGGAGAAGGGCCTTGGTCAGGGAGGTGACCAAGAACCCGATGGTCACTCTGACAGAGCTCCAGAGTTCCTCTGTGGAGATGAGAGAACCTTCCAGAAGGACAACCATCTCTGCAGCACTCCACCAATCAGGCCTTTATGGTAGAGTGTCCAGACGGAAGCCACTCCTCAGTAAAAGGCACATGACAACCCACTTGGAGTTTGCCAACAGGCACCTAAAGACTCTTAGACCACGAGAAACAAGATTCTCTGGTCTGATGAAACCATGACTGAACTCTTTGCCTTAATGCCAAGCGTGACGTCTGGAGGAAACCTGGTTCCATCCCTACGGTGAAGCATGGTGGTGGCAGCATGATGATGTGAGGATGTTTTTCAGCAGTAGGGACTGGGAGACTAGTAAGGATCGAGGCAAAGATGAACTGGGCAAAGTACAGAGAGATCCTTGACGAAAACCTGCTCCACAGAGCTTACGACCTCAGACCAGGGCGAAGGTTCACCTTCCAACAAGACAACGACTCTAAGCACACACCTTCCAACAAGACAACGACTCTAAGCACACAGCCAAAACAACGCAGGAATGGCTTAGGGACAAGTCTCTGAATGTCCTTGAGTGGCCCAGTCAGAGCCCGGACTTAAACCCGATCAAACATCTCTGGAGAGACCTGAAAATAGCTGTGCAGCAACACTCCCCATCCAACCTGACAGAGCTTGAGAGGATATCCAGAGAATAATGGGATAAACTCCCCAAATACAGGTGTGCCAAGCTTGTAGCATCATACCCAAGAAGACTCAAGGCTGTAATCACTGCCAAAGGTGCTTCAACAAAGTACTGAGTAAAGGGTCTGAATACTTATGTAAAAGTAATATTTCAGTTGTTTATTTTCAATATATTAGCAAAAATGTCTAACACCTGTTTTGGCTTTGTCATTATGGGGGTATTGTGTGTAGATTGATGAGGGGAAAAAAATAATTTAATGAATTTTAGAATAAGGCTATAACTTAACAAAAATGTAGAAAAAGTCAAGGGGTCTGAATGCTTTCCGGAGGCACTGTATTTGACCGCAACTGTACTTTTATGTCCTCCTTTGCACTTGACATTGTATTCTCTTAAGTAAAGGTTAACTTTGAGAGCTCGGCTACTTACCTGCAATCCAGTCCACTGCAATCCCCTCCACGCGGCCGATACCACTAGTGACAATGTCCTCTCTCCACGTCTGATCTCGCTTGGCTCTGGATATCCTGTTCAAGCCCATGTCTGTCCAATATAACGTGTCATTTCCTATTAGGAAAATCAATTCATTGAAAAGGATTAATGTTCTTCCCTTCATTTGTTTCCTACAAACTAGAATTAAAAATAACAATTAAAACATTGAAATGATAATGATTAATTTGCAATCCGAAGCATGAAGAATAGTTCAAATAATCACAAAAAAACAATGCCAATACACTCACCAGCATGGAAGTCAATCCCCACAGCCATCACTGAGCCGGTCACCGGCATCAAGGCTTCACTATTATCACTGGGATCCAGGGATATCCCCCTGATGCCCTCATGAACTGAGTACATCAGGAAAGACCCGATGCCTTCAAGTTCAAACACAAAGCCAAACCAATCAACTATATGGCATCTACTGTACATGTCAAATGTAATTCTAACCTTCACGTCACATCAGGAAAGACCCTAGTCCTTCAAAACACAAAAATGCAACGCTCATAGACAACGCCATATTTCAATGCCACTATAGGATCTGCAGTACATGTCAAATCAGATTCACATCATGGTTTTCATATGTTGTGTTCCCTGTTCAATGTACTCCCACGAGAAGCCGGTACAGTACCTTCACATGACATGCGATCGGAGTGGAGGTTGTAGCCCACGGCACAGGAACAGCTCCGTGTGCTCTCTGATGTTGGGAAGCAGAGCTGAGAGCAGCCTCCATTGTTGTCCTGACAGAGATTCCTCCCTGCACAGCAGTGAAACATTACACTGTAAATTGAACACGTAGGCATGGTCATTGTATATGCTTGTGGATTCCTTCAGGAAACAACACAGTAATGACACAGTAGGACAACATGCGTATTATTTAACTGAGCATTATGGGGGGGGGGGCAGAGTTAGGCAGAGTACATCTGCATTGCATTACGTTCCGATTATTTTCATGAGATTACAGTACTTCCACGAAAGCATGAGCACTTCCAGTGAGTGAGAGAGAGAGGACGAGAGTGAGAGAGACAGAAAGAGAGAGAGAGAGAGAGAGAGAGAGGGAAGAGAAGGGGAGAGAGAGAAGCCTAATGAGACATGGCCATACTCCCATGTGGTCTGTGTCAAAAAGATAAATGAACTAGCTAATCGGTCAGAGGAAGTTTGAGGAGGAAGTTGAAAGATTTACATTTAAGACACCTTAATTGCCATTTTTAATACTAACAGAGGTTGAGAGCAATCCTGATATTGGACGTGTCAATAAAATGGATGATACTGCCAATGACTCACAAAACTGCTACACGGAATCCTTATTTCAATAAAGCTGCGTCTCAATGAAGAAGCATTATTTTTGGCCAATAGGATTAAAAAAAGGACAATTTCTTCTGAAACATACATACACCAATAAAAAGCAATGTCGGTGCATTCTCAAGAGAGGATCGAAAACACTTAGCAATCTCTAGTCAAAAGCACACAACAAAGCTTTACAAGGAGGTAGGACATTGTCTGAGTAAAAGCATTGAGTTGCAGTCCTACTCATTACACTACCTGTCTGGCTGTCTTCGTCATACATCTTCATATGAACAATCCCTGTGGTCTTGTTACGTAAAACCACCATGTCCAGCCCACCTCTCTTACTGACGGTCCCCAACTGGGCCAAGTTGTCATCAGCCCACCACAGCTTGGCACCTGAAGACAGGAAATCAATGATTGTTCATGACTGAATTGACAAGTATATTGATAAATCAAAGCTATTCAAAAGACCACGGATACTGTCCAGTAGCAATAGTGGTTCTATGCTGTCTCCGCGAGTAACCCTTCAATCAAAAGCTAACGGCCCATTTGTTCATAAATAGTAGGCAATACAGCATGTTCACAGAGCACTACAAATATCACTGGACCCAAATAACACATTGAATGATCGCTTTCCTAGGAACTGTAACATACAATTGTAACTGAATTGAATACATTCTAGGAACGGTGTAATACTGTATTATCCATAAGGTATGCATAGCTCTAACTGTACAGTATTCCTTTGCTGATGAATACAGTAGGCCGGGGCTGACTCCTGGGATGTTTGTAAAAGAAGGGACAAGGAGGTAGCTGTGTAAAGGAGGACTTTCATATTTCTTCCTCTGAGAATCGGGTGATACGAGACAGAGAGACAGGATCTTAAGTTCATTCCCCTACCCATAAATCTTAGGGGCACAGGTCCAGGGAGGAAACAGAGGAACTGGGCCATGTGACATATTTTTTTCTTATAATATAAGCCCATGCACTGTACTTGCACCCTTGACCGAAAAAAAATGTCAATGTTTATGCATGAGCCCAGTTCCAGCAAACAGGCAACGCTGAAGTACAGTCAGCCCGGCACAAAGGACATCGGACAGCGGCTCAGCAGTCAGAAAACCTCTGAAGCAAGACCAATCCTGTGCCTGTAGACAGAGAACTTAACTTTCTCTTCTTTTTTTAACCTGTCTGCAGACTTGAATGGGGTACAGTACAATAGGCTTAAGCCAGACCATTCTTGGCTTTTGGCCTGCTGGACTAGAGCTATCAACAAAGAACAGAATCTCCTCGAATGACGGGAGGATTGGAGAGCATACAAAAAGACGGCGTGTTAAAACCACAGAGAAAAAAAACAACATGTCTTTTTATGGTTAAATCACAGATAGGATTTATATAAACAGCAGTCCCTCTGCAGGTGAATTACATCAAAATCAAACAGTATTCCCAACAGAATTACGGCAGACTATACTGTAGATAGATAGATAGTACTTTAATATCCCAGAGGCTATTTCAATATCCCAAGCAGATAAGAGAGGCACTCTAAATGAAGGAATCATAACAAAACCAGAGCGAGAAGCCCATCAATAATGATGTTTCTCCGCTGTCTAACTCCCTGTAGGGTTAGTCATGGGGAATAACCACTAAAATATTAAATAGTACGATATTAAACAAATGAATACAACCATCTAATCAACACAAAAAAATAATTATTCCACCCTGTTAATAGTATCATGATCAACTTTCTTATAGAGCGTGGAGAGAAACTCCCCCTCAATGATCTGTACTATTAAAACATAATAGATGTACAATATTATACAATCACCATTACAGCTATAAGTAAACCTGGGACAGTCAGTGAGCAGGATGGATAGAAAGCCCAGGATGCCCATCACTAAGTCAGAAAGCCTGGTTACTGGTTTCTGTTTCTGTAGCGTGAGGCAGCTCACTGTCAAAACCCCTTTTACTCATGTACTCCAGATCAAAAACAACCCCAAATCAATGGATTAGTATTTAAAACAAAATACAATTTGGTCAGAAAATACCTTTATGAGCTGTAAGAACACAACATATTTATATCAGGCACTTTCTAAGACAAAAATAATATACACAGAGTCTCAGGGTGTAGTGCTCATCCATAGAACCATGCTCCAAAAAGCAAAACGGATCCTAGACCAGCACTCTTACTCTGAAACACTTTATGAACACAGGCCCATGCTCTAAACTCTCGTCACTCACCCATAACAGCTAGAGCTGTGGCTTTAACCAGCTCTTTCTTCATGGTCTCCAGCACTTCCAGACCACTACCGTCCAGACTACACCTGTTGATGGTGGCGTTGCCTCCACTGATCCAATACAGCTTGTCTGATGTGTAGTCTATCGACAGGCCTAGAAGAGACATCATCGATTAGAGCTATGATTGACATATTATGGGGTTGCTGTTCTACCAATCATCTCACTCAATATTGCAATATCGTTTGTTACCAGATAGTAGTACTACTGTTGTCATGCAATATAAAATTGCAGAAGATAACTGGTACTAGCCACTAAATGTGGATGCTTTGTACGTAGAACAAATATTCAGAATTTTACATGTGACATTTACCAACTGGCTCTCTCTGGTTCTGGTGAATGATCTTGCTATTGCTTCCATCCATGTTGGCCACGTTGATTGTGTTGCCATCTGTCCAATACATTTTCCTGGAAGGTAAAAACTCATTAGGAAAACAATATTTTCCACAGAGAACACCAACACAAAAGTGCATCATTTATCATATCGTGTAACTACCATTCATTTGACTACATCTTGTTATACCTAATCAATATCAGACATTGAACTGTATAAAAGTACGTCCAAAAATCTAATCTTACCCTTTAGACGGATGTACGGTGAGACACTTAGGCTTCTCAATCCCATGAACCACAGAGGTTTTCAGGGACCCGTCTAGCCTCGCCACGTTTATCTGTGTCTCGTCGCTTTCTGAACTAATCCAATACAGGTTCCTGGAGAGCCAGTCCACGGCCAGCCCTCTTACATTAACAATACCTGCAAAGAAATCACATGCAGAAGACAACATCAATATGGTCATGTTAATCTCTTCAATAAAGTCATGTACTGAGTCTATCGCTTGAACAACCTGACAGGTGGACTATGATAATTAGAATGGGTACATATGAAAAGGACATCAAATGGATGCAAAAAAACAGTGTAACAGTCTGAGAATACATTTACAACAAACATTACGTTTAGTTACATGAGTGTCAGAAAACCGCTACATTTCAGAAGACAGAGGTGAACATCTTTCCCTACCTCCGGATATGACCGTCTCTATTGCGGTTCCGTTGATGGAGGACCGTTTGATGGTTTGTGTTTTGACGTCAGTCCAGTAGATTCGTTCCTCTGATGCATCGTAGTCCACTGCTGTGACCTCATCTATATCTGGGACCGTCAGGGCTGTGATCAGGTTCAGGTAAGGGTTGTCAATGTCCACGCCACGGATCTCTGTTCGCCTCACATACAGAAGGAATTTCTTCAGTGCTGTTGAAGGACAAGAGAAAACTGGATATTGACATTGCTTTGTATAGCCTGCTTTCAAAGTTCAGAATCAAGCAGGAGTTATTGGTGGCCTTACTATTCAACACTCAAACCACCTGAGAATTTGAAATTCCATGCTCTTTCAATGTCATTGTAGTGTGAACATGATTACAGTCTTGTCAGACACCTTCTTCACTTTTCTTCTCAAAACAGTAGAAACCTGCTGTGTTTTGAAATGACTCCCTTTTGAGGGACATGCACTATAGTGTATGAATGTGGAGGATTGTATGAATGAATGAATGGCTAGATAGATAGATGGCGCGATGGCTGGACGGAGAGACTGATGTAAGGACAGACTGACTGACAAATGGATGAAGGGGTGAGGTTCACTCACCGAAGCAGGTAAAGTTGTCTGCAGATATCTTCATGAGGTGGGGGCAGGCACAGGATGCGGTGCGGTTGTAGTTGATAAGGCATAGATGGGAGCAGGGTCCACGACCGCCATTCGCCTCGCAGGGATTTGAGGCTATCGCCGAGAGAGGGGGAGAGGAGGGGAAGTTGTTCAATAATCAACAAAATGTGGCTTCAATAATCAACTAGTGTGGTTTATTTTAATACAAGATTCTGATACTCTTGGAAGGAAACGTATTTGATTTGTGAAAGGCAGAGTCCTGTAAATGAACCCTACTGCCAAAAGTCCAGACAGAGAAAATGAAGCCAGATGAACCAATTCATGGGTTGCGTGTTTAGTCACAATATTGTTTTGAACATTCATTTTTGGACTGATGCCCGACTAAGCATTCTACTCAATGCATCGTCAATCAGCGCCGATGAAGATTTCATCCAAAGTGTATTACAGTGGCTTGGAAATACAATGACATTCAAAAGGAGACAAATAATTAGTATGAAATCTTTTGTTATCATTTGAAGTTGCCAGATTGACTTTAGATGCTGTATAATGTTAGCTAGCTAGCTAAGATTGAGGGGAGGCCAACAGATTTTAGCTAGCTAACATTAGCATTGATAGCTATTTTTGACAAACTTTGCAAGCTAATGACAACTTTGCCATCTGTCTAAAGTAAATTTGACGACATGTTAATGCTGGCAAAGTTGTTTCCTACTAAATATTTGACTACTTTAGCAACGTCATCGTATTTCCAGGCACTATAGTGTCATTTAGACTAAACAGTAGCCTCCGTCCAGAATGACTGGGCTTATCACCACTTTAGGGCGACACTATGGCACTTTCTTATCTCTCAGTGAACTTTGGATATAGAAAGCGAAAAGTATTTTGTGAGACACAGATGTAACAACAAATTCAAAACGCAACCATACAATAAATGATTAATTATGATCTAAGTAAACAAAACTCTTCAACCTGTCCAGCTGAGAAGGTTGTCTTTAATTCAAAACATCCACTCTCTTTTCAACCTTGTGATCTTAATGTTTGAGACAGTGCGGTAGCCTACCTTGTGGTTGTCTGCTGGGGTGGTATATCTGAAGGTCAAATGGCTGGGCGCTGGTTTTCTGGATGACTGTCACATTGGCCCCTGTCCACTTGTTAGCCCGAGCCAGAGTGTTGGTCCTCCAGTCAGTCCAGTAGACACTACCTCCGTAGAGACAGACAGCGAAGGGATGTGACAGGTACTCATGTCCTTTCAGAATCTCTATCACACCAGTCCCATCGTACAGAGCAGAGAATATGGCATCAGACCTGTTGAGATGAAGATAGATGTTTGTCTATTGGAATCATTTGATTCCACCAGCAGGGTTGGGGTGAATTCCAACTCAATACAGCCAATTCAGGAAGTCAACTGAAATCCTCATCTAAATTGGAATTTCAGTTGACTTCCTGAATTGAAATAGAATTGATGGGGAATTGACCCTATATAGACAGGTGCAGGCATATAACCCACCTGGCATCAGTCCACACAACCCTCTTCTCCATAAGGTCCAGAGTAAGACCATTAGGCCAGGCTCCTATCTCCATGTCTCGGAAGACAACATGGCGTCCTCCTCCGCTCATAGAAGCAGCCTCGATCCGAGGAAAGGTGGCATCCCAGTCTGTCCAGAAAATGATTCTAAACCACAAAATAATCAAATAAGAATAATCATCCATGTGAAATCGATTAAGGATTAATCAGAATCAAGTCAACCTCACCCTAAGGTCATTCATATCAAACCAGGATTATGTAAGAAATGCACATCCTTGTTAAAGAGTACACTCACTCACTCACTCACTCACTCACTCACTCACTCACTCACTCACTCACTCACTCACTCACTCACTCACTCACTCACTCACTCACTCACTCACTCACTCCCTCAGAGATAACTAACCCCTGCTCAGGATCCAGAGCGATGGCTCGTGGGTGCTCCATCCCTCCGGCGATCAGTGTGGTCCGGAGCTTCCCGTTTAGCTTGGCCACCTCTATCTGATCTAGGTTGCTGTCGATCCAATACAGGTTCCTTGCTATCCAATCAACAGCCAGACCCTCCGGAGTAGCCAATC
The DNA here is from genome assembly GCF_965601325.2 of Salmo salar. Taxonomy (NCBI): domain Eukaryota; kingdom Metazoa; phylum Chordata; class Actinopteri; order Salmoniformes; family Salmonidae; genus Salmo; species Salmo salar. The sequence continues at coordinate 6,626,816 of NC_138307.1, read as the reverse complement.
CATGTTGGACCACCACTTCAATCCCTGTCACACCTGTAAGGAACCAATAACAGTAAAGGACCAACACACTAACACATAAGAGGGCAAGAGGATGTGCTGAAACACAGGTAAACTAGGCTTTGGTTTAGGAAGTCTTCAGTGGAGTTGATAGGAGAACTAAATATAGCCAATACAACACTTTCCCCATGACCTCAATTAAAAATCAACAACTGAGCTTAACCAAAAATAAAAACAAATGTCCAACCAAATTCTATGGTGTTCCTACCAGCAGAGTCTAGCAGCTTCCCCCTGTATATCTTATCCTCAACCACATCGGTCCAGTAGAGTCGACTCTGATTGAAGTGGAAGTCTAAGGCGATCGTGTTCCTCAAACCAGGAACTAGAAGGCTGTAGTCTCGTCTGTGGAGATCTATCCTCCGGATCTCATGGCGGATGGAGAAGATGATGAATGCCTCAAAGGGATCTGAGGAAGGAAACAAGAAATAAGTCAAGAAATACATTTTTGATAATAAATATTGCATACTAATACAGATTCTCACACAAATACACAAATAACTGTCATGTTTGTTTGCTAGAATAGCAACTCACGTTAGTTTAGTTTGTGAATAAGGTTATATTGAAATCAATAATTATGAAATAGATCGTCATTTCATTCATTTCATTTTCATACCACATTATCTCGTTTAGCTCATCTTGTCATAAAATGAGTACAGAAACCTTCGGAGAATGAATCTCCAATCGAAAGTGTAATATTTTAGATGGAAAAAAAATGGCTTATTCAATACAATTACCAGATGTTACATTATATAACTGGGAGACATTGATGAAGAGAAAAAAAGGCCTATAAAGCCACAGGTGTATAAATGGCCAATATTCAAATAGTACTGCTTCCAAAGGTATTTAACTACTATATAAATGGAATGTCCCAAATATCTGCTTCAGAATTTGGAATAAAATGTACAGTTAGGAATATACCCAATTTATCACATTGCTTTTTATATGTTGGATTCAAGGCACAAGGGTAAGGATGGCTGTCCCATAGAATATAATAATATATGCCATTTAGCAAACGCTTTTCTTCCAAAGTGACTTACAGTACATACATTTTACTTATGGGTGCTCCCAGCAGGTCAAACCCACAACCCTTGGCGTTGCCAGCGCCATGCTCTACTGACTGAGACACACAGGAACACAGAAATAGAATCAGAATTCTCGTTTCTATGGGCGGTCCTTGGGCAGTTCCACAGAGCGCAGGTATGTGTCCGAAAGACTTATCAGCCATGTCACACAGAGCTTAACACCAGCTACCTGTACTCTGGCAGCTGTCTCCATCTAGTGCCAGCCTCCAGCCTGGGTAGCAGGAACACTTGACGGTTGCTTTATACTGCTCACACACTTGGCTGCACTTGAGGTGCCTGGAGCAGTAGTCCAGGGTCTGGCACGTCCTGTTGTCTGGGCTTAGACTGAGCCCCGGCGGGCAGGAGCACACCACGCCCCTCCCAGGAGCCACTGCACACTGGTGGCTACAGCCGCCGTTACCCAAAATGCAATCGGCTGAGACGGCGAGAGAAGAAGACGAAGAAAGGTGATGAGAGGTGAGCAGATTGATTCAGAGAACACAGACAGATGTATGGAAGGAAAGTCAGAGAGTAGTGATGGATGGAGACTGATGTACTGCACGTCCTCGTCGACTAGTGACATAGGGGCTCAATAAAAAAGTGAACACAACTTTCCTGTCATATCTGTCTCGCATCTTCTTTTCTATGGACAAAGTGTCGTGTGGCAATCCCTGGGCAGGTCATTCATGTGAACATAAGGTATTCATCTGGCCTAACCCCATTGCCTAAGCCTGACCCTACTGCTACGATCATCTAGCCCATGTGGTCCAAACAAAAGGATTGTCTCTGTTATAAACCATAATCCCCTTCACTATTAATATGTCTCCTCTGTCTCTTCCCTGCCGTCTTTGGAGTGTTTCCAGAGAAAACTAAGGATCTTGGTCAGCAAGAGTTATATCCTCTCCGGCCTCAACAGCTTGTTCTCCCCGAGTTTCTCCCTGAGTTCAGCGGGGAATAAGAGGACAGATGGACGATGCCAAAGCAAGCACTGCTGCTGATTTACAACAGCTCAACACTGTCTGTCAACATACATTTGCCGGTCGGGCTAGAGGAGGAAGACAAAGGAAATATAGAATTAAGTGAGAAAAACAATAGAACGATATTTAATAATTAATTGAAGTGGGGACCGAGAGAATTGACTCAAGTGAGAGAAATAGGACCAAGAGAATTGGTTAGAAGTGATTTGAACAAAGGTCATACCACAGAAGTGTCCCTCATCAGAGTGGTCAGAGCAGTCATATCTCCCGTTGCAGATGCTCTCAGGAGGCAGGCAGACGGAGGTGTCGTTGGCACAGGGGTATCTGGGAGGTTTACAGGGCGATTTCTCACAGCTTTCCTCATCGGACAGATCCTCACAGTCATAGTCCCCGTCACACACCCAGCTCTTACTGATACACTTGCCTGTGAGGGGAGAAACGGAGAGAGATGAGGCAAGGGACAAAATTGCAAAAATCGAAATCGTTTTGTCCTTATAAGAGATATTGTGAATGATAACAAACCCACATTTCAACCGTAAGTACAAAAATAAGAATTGATTGTCCATTTTCTTGGAGAGAATGGAAACTATCAGATATAAACTGGTGAGAAAATGGTCATAGTGATACCTAAGCCTAAACTGTCAATACCATCAAATGAAGCAATTCTGCTGCTTCTAGGTAGTTTGTCAAATGCTTCTAAAGTGACTGGAAATAGAAGCTTTTAGAAACAATTGCAGGAAATAGGAAGCAATTATTGGAAGCAGCGAGGTAAAAAGCACAGTCTCAGAGGAATCCTGAAAAGCTGAGGACTAAAAGCGCTTTAGGCATCAGAAGAAAGTAAAGTGTATGGTGCTAGCAGAGAGGCAGCCCACCTCAGCTTTAATCTGTGGTATTGATGAGGAAACCCTGGAATAAATCCTGTTTACGTGGCTTGCAACAAGGCCTAATGAAAGGCTATGTATTTGGCCCAAATGGCACACCATTCCTTATATAGTGGACTAGTTTTGACCAGGGCCCATATGGCTCTGGTTAAAAGTAGTGCACTGTATAGGGAATAGGGTGCCATTTGGGATGCCTCCTATATATTTTCAACGACTATACTTTGTCAGCCTCAGCGTAAGGCAGTCAGCTTAGTCTGGACAGACACAGTGAATACAGATCAGAGCTGAGTCTGCCAATTATTTCAATTCAAACAACAGTGTGTTGATCTATTGTTGGAGGTATGTTCTTTCTGTTCGCTTTAATTTGGGAGTGTTTTACAAAATACTGCGATTCCAATCGGGTATCCTAATGAAGCTGTTTCAGAATCCACGCTGAGGGATCTTTTTTAACAAACCTAACGCAATGGTCAATCTTAGCGCTGGCGGTAATCCGTTATAGCCTGCTCTTGATCATGTTTGCATTTCACACTGTACTATTTGCGTAGCTTCAATATGAAAACACATTGTTAAACATTTTCTATAGAATTCACACAGATGTAGGGGCTAGCCCTACTGTATATTGTAGTCTTGACTTGGACATGCCAAACGTAGTCAATAAACTAGATTAAATGAAGTAGGCTATTAATAAGCCCTGAAAAGACAGTGCATAATCAAATTTGAATGTAAACAAAACAACCTATTTTAAATAGGCTATGTCTAAATACAGTTACAGGCACCATAATTGCTCCCCGTGGGCGTATAATACAGATAACGAAAGTTAGACGGTTTTGCACACATCTAAACTTTTGACAGGAGCTGGATAAAGATCCAATATAAAGAGAAAGGGGGGAATGTCCACTCACCGTTACACTGCTCGCAAATGTAACGTTTTATAAACATCATGAAACCATCTTACAGATCATTTCTGCACTTCTCCAGAAATAGCAGACAAAATTGCATTGCATTCAGTCATGTACATTCTCACCATAAACCCACGGACGGTTTTGTTTTTAATCGAATGAAACAAAAAAGAATAAATCTGCTTTTTAAACCAACAACAATACTTCTAAATAGGATCGGGTCATGATATCAGAAATCGCTTCTCTCGTTCCATGGTACTGTGTGCACGCGTAGGCCTAAATGTCTTTAAGCATAACATTCGCACGTCTATACAAAATACTTGGCTCCTGCGAATTGTATCATGGCTTATGTACGAACAAGATTCTCCCCCCAAAAATTGCAGCTGATGTGGTATTATAGGAGGATTGAATAGTTTGGAGGAGCGTGCCTCTTCGGTAATCGGACGAGAGGCGCTCTTTGAAAATGTTGATGGATAGCCAACTGAAAAAGCGAAATCAATTAAGCAGGTATGTGAATTGTGAATGATGAAAAAGCATGAGGGCAAAAACCTCCAAAATACTTTCAAGCACTCTCAGTAGACCATTTAAACCCCTTTATTCATAGACTAGTTAGATAACGGCCAGGATTAAAAATATGCACCTATGCAACGCTGTTAAACCAGCCTAGATTAAGGGGAGGGTAGGCTATGCTTGGTTTTTAATCAAATTAAACGAAATGGGGGGGGGGAACCAATTGCTTTTTATGTTTCTAAATACGAGATTCACCGGCCAAAAAGGCATGTCTCTTTCATTGGCACTGTGCTTCATGGCTGGATAGGCTGTGCTTCCTCTCTCAAAAGCCTTGCCATTATTAACAGTGTTACCTTTAAGACCTGCTTTTTGTGGATTTTAAAACTCCTCATGACATTTTATTGAATTTTACATGGTAAGTGAATGATGTGTATTAAGCCTTTTAACAGCATGAGATCAGTGAACTAAGCCAGAGGTTTTTCTCATTTGAATTCTCCACTTTAAGACCAATGATATATAATGTGGTGCACCGTACAGATGATTCATATCAACTCCACTGAACTATTGGCACAATAACATGACCAACTTACATTGGGAAATCTGCAACTCCTAGGCCAATTTGATTTACCACAACCATGTGGAACTGTTTTAGGAGTCACATAAAGTACCCCAAGTATTCCCATTTTACCGTCATGGCTACATGATAAAGCGTAGGAGAAGTCTACAAGATGCCCTGCAGGTATCATAAAAGACATGAAATGCTCTCTGGCTTTTTCCTCACCATTTTGTGTGAATTCTAACCCTGTAGGCTAATATCAGCTTCCCCAATGTGTGTCTGTACACCAAGGACACAAATTAAGACCATTTGAGGGTAATAACCAGAGATACATTCATTTGATTTATGTCTATGTTAATAACTGAGAGGTCGACAAAAAAACATGGTTCATTTTGGGGGCTGTGTACAGTACAGTCCTGTATGCAGAGTACACAAAACATCTGGCGAGGTAGCTACAGTACCTGAGATTTTACAGGTGAGCTTTTTGTGTAGGTCCCAGTAGCTACAGTCCAGATGACACCTTGATGAAAGCAGCGTAGCTTTCTACAGTTAAACATGGGTATTTAACGATACAGTGTGCACTGCATCAGAGCCACAGAGTGTGCAGCATTTCTTTTCTAAAGTGTTTTCACAGTAGCTTCAGTACTGTACCTGAGGTTTGACAGGTGAACTTTGCGTGCGGGTCGCACATTCTGCTGGCGCCTTCACAGTCTGCCTCGTCACTCCCGTCCTCGCAGTCCTTGTCCCCGTCACACCTCCAGCGCTCAGGGATACAGGTGCCACCGTCGTCCTGGCAATGGAACTCATCTCCGCTGCAGTCATCAGCTAATACCGAGGCTATAGGAGAGCCCGAGGTTCAGAGAGATAAACATACATTTACAAATACAGAGTTCAGGTAGGGCTATGCACTTCAGAACATAAAGCACTTCTTTCTTGGGTAAGGGCTATTTTTACAAGGACAGATATTGCACATCTCAAACCCATATTCCTAACCGCATCCCCTGAAGTGTGATGAATAGCATCCCCATTTCAAAGACTATATTGAGCATATTCTCCGACTACATTATACTTTTCACAGATCTAAGACTTGAATCCGAAGGGTGTGATTCCCGTAAGGCAGATAGAAGAATGAGAAGTTAGTGTGTTTGTCCCCCACCTGTCCCAGTGCAGGTGGTGTTCTCATCACTGTTGTCCCCACAGTCATCGTCCCCGTCACAGGCCCAGTGGTCAGGGATACACTTCCCACTGGCACACTGGAATTGGGCACCGGAACAGGCATGGACACAACCCACCTCGTCACTACCATCCCCACAGTCATCATCTGGGTGAGGTGGAAAGGGAGAGGGGGAAAGAATGGGGAGGGGGGAAAGGAGGGGAGACAGGGGGAACGGATGGGGAGAGGGGGAAAGGAGAGGGAGAGGGGGAAAGGATGGAATGATGGAAGACAGGGGGAAATGATGGGGAGAAGGGAAAAGGATGGAAGACAGGGGGAAAGGATGGGGAGAGGGGGAAAGGATGGAAGACGGGGAAAGGAAGGGGAGAGGGGAAAGGATGGAAGACAGGGGGAAAGGATGGGGATAGGGGGAAAGGAGGGGGAGAAGTGAAAAGGATGGAAGACAGGGGGAAAGAAGGGGAAGAGGGGGAAAGGAGGGGGAGAAGGGAAAAGGAGGGGGAGAAGGAGAAGATATGGGGGAGAAGGGAAAAGATGGGGAAAGGATGGGGAGATGGGAAAAGGATGGAAGACAGGGGGAAAGGATGGTGAGAGGGGGAAAGGATGGAAGACAGGGGAAAGGATGGGGAGAGGGGGAAAGGAGGGGGGAAGGGAGAAGGATGGAAGACAGGGGGAAAGGATGGTGAGAGGGGGAAAGGATGGAAGACATTGGGAAAGGATGGGGAGAGGGGGAAAGGAGGGGGGAAGGGAGAAGGATGGAAGACAGGGGGAAAGGATGGGGAGAGGGGGAAAGGAGGGAAGACAGGGTGAAAGGACGGAAGAGACGGAATGGACAGAAGAGAGGGGGAACGGACGGAAGAGAGGGAGAACGTGCGGAAGAGAGGGGGAACGGACGGAAGAGAGGGGGAACGTGCGGAAGAGAGGGGGAACGGACGGAAGAGAGGGGGAACGGACGGAAGAGAGGGGGAACGGACGGAAGAGAGGGGGAACGGACGGAAGAGAGGGGGAACAGATGGAAGAGAGGGGGAATGGACGGAAGAGAGGGGGAACGGACGGAAGAGAGGGGGAACAGATGGAAGAGAGGGGGAACGGACGGAAGAGAGGGGGAACAGATGGAAGAGAGGGGGGGAATGGACGGAAGAGAGAGGGAACGGACGGAAGAGCGGGGGAAAGGACAGAAGGGAGATTAAGAAACAGTGTGAGAGTCACAGCGTGGTTCAGAGAAGGTGAAATGTGTTCATCCAGCAAGCTGCTTCTTGAGAGTGCAGGTCCATCCCATGGCGTTTTCCCAGTAAGGAAAACTGGTTGAAATGATGTTGTTACAACCAGATTACAACCAATTCTGGTTGTACACTGGTTATTGTAATGACGCCATTTCAAGTCAGGCAGTTTTTCCCACTGAGGTAGAAAATTGAACTGTAAAAAGAGAGTGTTCACAGAAAAATACCACTCACCTGAGTCACAGTGCCATTTCACACTAATGCACCTTCCATTGGAACAGCTGAACTGTGTAAGGGGCTCACATGTGGCGAAATCTGTTAAGAAAGAAAGAAGAAAAAATTGTGTTATTGTTGTAACACAAGAGGTTTGGACTTCAATTTGGGATTTTTTTCTAACGAAGCACTTTTGATGACTGGAATCAATCAATTACGACTGTCCAGAATCACATAGGCCAGTAATTTACACACTGCATGCAATGAACACCTCTGAAACAGTGTGGGTGAACATCTGTTATTATTACACATTCGATGCAGGAGACATTGGCACAGTTATGTGAGTCGGCATTGCCTTTGAATTCCGAAGTTACAAAAATTGGAGTGCGCAAAGTGTTTTTCAGCGCAGGCTTAAATTAGATTTAAGGAAGCCAAGCAGAAACTGTAATTACTATGAACACTGTCTGTCTCTGTTTGTACTTGTGAAGCAGTTTCTAAGTAGCACCAGAGGTAACAGAAAAGTATCATTCACAGCAATATTGTCTAACAGAAGGTTCAAATTGTTCTTGCTGAATGTTTTGCAGACTGTGTCCTACTGCCTGTTACTTTTCCCTCTTATCTAAAACAAGTGTAGAAGGTGATATCAGATTACATTACTTTGGTTTAACAACTCTGTGGTGATGGTGATATACAGTCATTTTAGATGTATCCTCGCCAGAAGAGGGTGTATTTACATTGTGGGATACCTGACCTGGGGAAAGGTCATTTGGGGTTCATGCGCATGTGTCGTGGCTGTCTTTGAACCTGTTTGAACTTGCATTTGTGTCTTCACTGACATTTTCAACCTCTCCTGACCCAGTCCGTAATACCTACATGTTTCAAGCAGATCACCATAGTCCCTGTGCCCAAAAACGCCAAGGTAACATGCCAAAATGACTACGACCCTGTAGCACTCACATCTGTAGCCATGAAATTATTTGAAAGGCTGGCCCGGGCCTACATCAACACCATCAGCAGTTTTACAGCTAATTTCCTGCACATCTAAACATTTCACCATACGATGGTGAGAAATGTTTCTCGTTTTGAATATGATATCTGAGTGAGAGTGACTAACAAAATCCATAGGGGTCTTCCGGTCTGTAATTTGACCATGATTACTACAAGTTTAGATAGCTGGCCCCTAGACTAACTTACCAATATAGAAAAATATTAGCCCGACATGGCTAACTGTGTGACTGTCAGTGACTGACATAACAAGAGGAAAAACTGCTGATGCATACAACCAAATTTCAAAATTGCATCTTGTGTACTTTCAAAAGTAAGGAGGGCGGATGGGTTGAGCCAGTTGCCAATCCCTGATCTACATCTTTGAAAGCCCATGCATGCTATTGTTTCAGAGAAGAAAGACATAATTATCCCTCTCATGACAGGGAAGAGTCCCAGCTATTTCACATTTAAAATATTAAAAGCCTTTCTCTCCATCTCCATGTTGAGTTGTCTGCTCCAGAGTATGTCAGAGCACGCCCAGAGGGTATGCTACATTCTAAATTGAATTAACATGATGGGTAGGTCAAATACAAGGCATACAGTGGAATGATATAATGCAAAAGATAGAACAAGTCTCAAAAACATTGTGAATGATTTCTGAAATGTTAGGCTAACGTTGATATCATTTCGATTTAAGTCAACCTATCCAAGTGGAAGGAACCAAAGGAGGGAAACCCATTGATTTGTCATGGCTGGAGTGTTAAGAAAATACCCAGGCTAACATATCACGAGGAATGTCTTGTCCAATGGACTGCTTCATTCTAAGTAGTATGCCAGTATGAATATCTCAACACAGCCGTGACTTCATTTAATTTCATTTAACCTTTAAATGGAATCTTGTCCAGAAGCTCACCACAAGAGGCGGTCTCATCAGTGTGGTCCCCACAGTCGTCATCCCTGTCACAACGCCAGGACTCTGGGATGCATCTCCCGTTCTCACAGGAGAACTGGTCAGCTTGGCATGATCCCGCTGAAAACATTCATAGCAATAATAGAATAGCATTTTATAACATTATTTTACTACACTGAAGTTCCCATTAGAAAAGTTACGTTTTTCTATTCTATTATGCAACAGTTATATACCGTAATTTCCGGACTATTAAGCGCACCTGAATATAAGCCGCACCCACTGAATTAAAAAAATATATATTATTTTGAACATAAATAAGCCGCACATGTCTATAAGCCGCAGGTGCCTACCGGTACATTGAAACAAATTAACTTTACACAGGCTTTAATGAAACACGGCTTGTAACAAAAATAAATAGGCTTTAACGAAACACGGCTTGTAACAAAAAAATAGGCAACGAAACCGGCTTGACGCAGTAAGCTTTAGTTGTCTTTTTGCACTGAGTCAATTCCTCACGCTGCTGTTTCCAACGTCTTATCATCGACTCATTAAGACCAAGCTCCCGTGCAGCAGCTCTATTTCCTTTTCCAACAGCCAGATCAATCGCCTTCAACTTGAAAGCTGCATCATATGCATTTCTCTGTGTCTTTGCCATGATGAGGGTGACAAAATGACTACCGTAATCAGAATGATGGGAAGTTTGAGAGCGCTCGATTTAATCTAAACAGTAAACAAAAAAGTTGTTTGACCTTAACCCGTTCGGCAATTTCATTGGTCTAATGAAAGCTTCATGCCGCCAAAAAACTGATCACGTCACAGAATGTGTTATTTTGGAGAAAAAAAAATTGAAAGCAGAAAAAATCCATATATTAGCCGCGTCATTGTTTATGCCGCGAGGTTCAAAGCCTGGGAAAAAAGTTGCGGCTTATAGTCCGGAATTTACGGTAGTGCTTTTCAATACCAGTATGGTCTTAATAAGTACTTAAATAAAGTGCATTGACTAGGCCTGGCCTATTTCAGTGAGTGAATCCTCACCATTATAGTACGGGACGTTTTTAAGTCATGTCTGATCTTTTGCATCTACTGTTCATGTTCTGTAACATTTGATTCCACATAGAGAGCCAGCAGACCATGTGTGTTGCATATATTTTATTTTTATTTAACCTTTATTTAACGAGGCAAGTCAGTTAAGAACAAATTATTATTTGCAATGACGGCCTACCCCGGCAAAACTCTAACCCGGACAACGTTGGGCCAATTGTGCGCCGCCCTATTGGACTCCCAATCACGGCCGGTTGTGATACAGCCTGGAATTGAACCAGGGTCTGTAGTGACGCCTCTAGCACTGAGATGCAGTGCCTTAGACCGCTGCGCCACTGTGGAGCCCTTTAGTGCTAAAACATCTGGATTTGGTTTCTCCGTGACTGGTCGTCCTAGAGAATTGACTCGCTACTATCTACTCTATCTACTCACAGTAATCTAGTTATTCACAGAGATCAAAAAGTGAACGTAAAAAACGTGAAACCAGGATATCATTCATATAAATCGGCATTTTCTTTCTTATGGAATCATCCTATCCGTGTTCAGGATGGGCATTATGTCAACATCTGGCAACTGAAACACCTTGATAAGGATGAAGTGAAACAAAAACATTTCTCATCTACATCCCCTAACAAACCCCCATGTCCCCCAGAGGAGGTGTGCATATCCTGGTCAAGTCTCCTGGATGGAGAAGATGATGAATTATCCCAGTATATAGATACAATCATGATGTGCAGTAGCACAGAGGCCATTGGGAATCTTTGACATAAGCGTCCCTCACCAACACGGGAAATCATGCAGTAGTGCATGTTTAAGTCTTGTAAGAGTTGTCTTCTCCTCTCTGCGTATTCTCCAATGGCCTCTGCTCTGACAGAACCTCTCCCAAATGACTATCTTGTTGGAGAAACTTGGAGATCATGTCACGGTTGTCGTAAGAATGGGACCAAGGCGCAGTGGATGTTGAGTTCCACATATTTATTACAAAGTGAAACTTTAAGCAAAAGCAAATAAATCAATAAACGAACAACGAAACGTGACTACGTGGTGCACATGTACAAACAAAACAATATCCCACAAACACAGGTGGGAAAAATAGCTACTTAAAAATTATCCCCAATTAGAGGCTACGATTACCAGCTGCCTCTAATTGGGAACCAAACCAAAACACCAACATAGAAATTTTAAACTAGAACACCCCCTTGTCACGCCCTGACCTACTACACCATAGAGAAACAAGAGCTCTCTATGGTCAGGGTGGGACAGTATTCCCCCCCCCCCCAAAGGTGCGGACTCCAGCCGCAAAACCTGAAACCAAATGGGAGGGTTTGGGGGGGTGACTAGTGTCGGTGGCGGCTCCGGTGCGGGTCGTAGCCCCCCCCCCCCCCCCCCCCAGACCCCGGATCCGACCATGGTGCCGGGCTGAACGACGTGCCTGGACTGGGCATCGGCACAGAGGAAGGCTCCAGCCATGGAGCTGGGTTGAACGCTGTGCCCGGACTGGGCACCGGCGCAGAGGAAGGCTCCGGCCTTGGAGCTGGGCTGGTCGCTGTGCTTGGACTGGACACCGGCGCAGAGGAAAGCTCCTGCCATGGAGCTGGACTGGACACCGTGCCTGGACTGGCCACCGGCGCAGAGGAAGGCTCCTGCCCTGGAGCTGGACTGGACGCCTTGCATGGAAGCTCCGGACCGTTGACCCTCGCTGGAGGTTCCGGGCCGTGGACCGTCGCTGGAGGTTCCGGACCGTGGACCGTCGCTGGAGGTTGCGGACCGTGGGCCGTCGCAGGAGGTTCCGGACCGTGGGCCGTCGCAGGAGGTTCCGGGACCGTGGGCCGTCGCAGGAGGATCCGGACTGTGGACCGTCACGGGAGGTTCCGGACTGTGGACCGTCGCCGGAGGTTCCGGACTGGGGACCGTCGCCGGAAGCTCTGGACTGGGAACCGTCGCCGGAAGCTCTGGACTGGGAACCGTCGCCGGAAGCTCTGGACTGTGAACCGTCGCCGGAAGCTCTGGACTGTGAATGCACACTGGAGGCCTAGTGCGTGAAGCTGGTACAGGTGGCACCAGACTGGCGAGTGCGAGGAGCAGGCACAGGACGTACCGGACTGGGGAGGCGCACTGGAGGCCTGATGCGTGGGGCCGGCCCAGGTTGCACCGGACTGGTGACACGCTCTTCAGGGCGAGTGCGAGGAGCAGGCACAGGACGTACCAGACTGGGGAGGTGCACTGGAGGTCTGATGCGTGGGGCCGGCCCAGGTTGCACCGGACTGGTGACACGCTCTTCAGGGCGAGTGCGAGGAGCAGGCACAGGACGTACTGGACTGGGGAGGCACAATGGAGGCCTGATGCGTGGGGCCAGCACAGGTTGCACCGGACTGGTGACACGCTCTTCAGGGCGAGTGTGAGGAGCAGGCACAGGTCGTACTGGACTGGGGACACGCACTCCAGGGCGAGTGTGAGGAGGAGGCAGAGGATGTACCGGACTGGGAACACGCACTTCAGGGCGAGTGTGAGGAGGAGACACAGGACGTACCAGACTGGGAGGCGCACTGGAGGCCAAAAGCGTGGAACCAGCCCAGGTTGCACCAGACTGCTAACCGGATCCTCTGGTCGGATGTTGAGCAGAACACACTTGCACAACATCTCTCTCATCTCTCTCTCCCAACCTTTCCATTGCCTCCCTGATGGTCTCTGGCTCTTCAGGGCGAGTGCAGGGAGCAGGCACGTACCGGGCTGGGGAGGCGCACTGGAGATCTGGTGCGTGGAGCCAGCACAGATGGCACCGGACTGATGACCCGATCTTCAGCCCGCCTGCACTGCAGCCTACTCCTCGCCAACATCATCCTCCGATATCCTTCTTCACATTGCTCCATCGACTCCCAGGCGGGCTCTGGCTCTCTCCTTGGGTCGACCGACCACTTCTCTATCGCCTGCGCCATGTGCTCTGGCTCTTCCCGCGGCTCAGCCGGCCACCGCTTGTGCCCCCCCCCCCAAAAAAATCTTGGGGTTGTCCTTGGGCTTTCTGTGGCTGCGAACTCTGGCGCCGTCGCTGTCCTCCATTATTACCTTCCGTCTGCCGCTAAGGAACGGTTTCGCATCCACCCATGTCCAAAACTCCTTTACCTCGTGGATACGTTGCTTGGTCCTCTTTTGGTGGAATATTCTGTCATGGTTGTCGTAAGAACGGGACCAAGGCGCAGCGGATGTTGAGTTCCACATATTTATTACAAAGTGAAACTTTAAGCAAAAGCAAATAAATCAATAAACGAACAACGAAACGTGACTACGTGGTGCACATGCACAAACACAAAACAATATCCCACAAACACAGGTGGGAAAAATAGCTACTTAAATTTGATCCCCAATTAGAGGCAACAATTACCAGCTGCCTCTAATTGGGAACCAAACCAAAACACCAACATAGAAATGTTAAACTAGAACAACCCCTCGTCACGCCCTGACCTACTACACCATAGAGAAACAAGGGCTTTCTATGGTCAGGGCGTGACAGATCACTTAAGTTTGTTCTACAACATGGAATCTGGCGGCCGCATCCTGGTCCATATGAGCTAGATGGGCCTCTAAGTAGAACAGACAGTAGCATACCAGAGCAGGTGAAGTTGGACTCGTCCTCGTTGTTCCCACAGTCGTTGGTCCCGTCACAGAGCCACCTCTTGGGGATGCAGTGGTTGTTCAGACACTTGAACTGATCCGCAGGGCAACTACGATTATCTGTAATGATGGGCAAAATTGCTTTGATATTTAGTCTTTGATGTAAACTGTCATGCAATCATATTAATGTGTTCATTATTTGTTACTTTTATTTCTTATTTTTCTTTAGGTATTTTTCTTAAAACTGCATTGTTGGTTAAGGGCTTGTAAGTAAACATTTCACTGTAAGGTATACCTGTTGTATTCGGCGCATGTGACAAATACAACTTATTTTGATCATAGATATTGGATAGTTAGCTAGAAAGCATGACAGAAAAAGTCAGCCTAGCAATTTCAGTCTTGCTAAGCTGTTGTTGTTAATTTCAACTTAATGATTTTTGATTATTTTTTTTGGAATCAGTCTCTGGGACATGTCCTATTCTCCATAAATGCAAAATGATCTATATTTTCAAACACGCAGAATAAGACCTACAGCAGATGTACGGTTCCTCATCACTCCCGTCCAAACAGTCATCGTCCCCATCACATTTCCAGGAGGCCTGGACACAACGCTGGTTCCTACACTGGAACTCTTCATTCCCACATCTCTGTGGCTCCCCATGGTCCCCTGAATCTCCCAATGTGGCTGCAAGCAAACACACACACACAGACACACATCCACTTGCTGGCTCATCTTCCCACTCCGCAGAACATATTCCTCAAGAGCCACAACTGATGAAACATGTATTTTATGTTAAATGCTGGCATTGAAAATCAGTACTGGCATATTGAGTTCTACATGACCATATCTTATCTGCTGTCATTATTCCTATTGATTGCCTTGGTCATTGATGTGGAGTGTCGGGCTGAACGGGCCTTGTATGTTTGAGATAAGAGTGTATTTGACAGGGCTTACAGGAGCAGGTGAGGTTATTCGTGTCCAGGTACTGGTTGTCAGCGCAGGCACACACTCTGCTACCGGGAATGGCCAGACACAGGCTACCGCAGCCACCATTATCAACCCCACACGCATTGTCACCTAAAGATCAATTAGATAAACCAAAGTAGGCTAAATCCGATCTTTTTTTTTTTTTTTTTTGCAGCTGCAGCCTTTATAATGCAACATATTAGGGAAGACAATAACATAACTCAAAACTGTAACACTAACATATATATAATCCTAGTTACAGTGATGCTATTATACCAAATACTATATTCAAAACGTTCATAGATTAAAACGGCTTAATGGTATTCCTATCCGCATGCCAGTCAGAGCGACTGTTTATATGACTCAGCCAAAGGCAGAATCATCCTAACCCCGCTGCTATAAAAAGTCGGAGCGACATCAGATGAAAACGGAACACTGTGTCTGACGGATCATTTGACATCCTCCTTGATGTCGATGAAACTGTATTTGAAGAGGTATGCATATGAAGAGTGGTAAAAAAAAGGAGCGAGGAAGGCTGATGTAATACAAGGCATATGAAGACGTTGTAAAGGCTGAGGTGGGTGGCACCCAGCTGAGTTCAGCGTTCACTTTCGAGGGTAGTGAGAGACAGTACAGACAGGTGGTGCTTCAATCTGCCAACCAAGGACTGTTATCATGACAACCCCCGTGCAGCTGAGTCTGAAAACACGGCCTGGGGTTACTATAAGTAGCTGTTAAAGGATTAGAGACGGTGTACATTTGAGGACAGTCTCAGCTTCAGTTCTCATTGAATCAATCATTGGTCTCTCTCTTTGTTCATGACTCGTCCTCGGTGGCTATGAGAGGATTTGGTTGTTAGAGAGGGGTTGCACCAGACAGACTAAAATATGCCTGACTACTGTTTAGGAGCCCGAGTGCCGGAATTGTGGCATTTCAAATATGCTAAGGCCAGACAAAACGTATTCACTGTTTAACGGATTTTTTCCCAAGGAAAGCGAGGCGAGCGAGCGAAAACATGCACAATTAGAAGCATCAATCTACATAGAGCAAGCGTGACTAAATTCAAGTCCAGTAACTTTGTTCACCTCATCCTCCTTCGATTGTCTCGTCTGGCTGCCACGAAAAGCCCACACCTGCGGATCTGCACAAAGTGCGTCCGTGCCACTGGCAATGTACTTTGCTGGACATGCTCGGCGGTCATCACTTCAAACGCATTCCGTCGTGGTGTTATCCGTTGGCCTACTACTACTGGTAGTACCGGTAAAATGTAAGTTATGAATCGCAAATCACCATACAGCTGACACACTTCGATTTCATCAATCATTTTGAGTTCAATTTGGTTGTCCAAAATACTATCCGCTTGCACTGTGTCTTCGCTGATGGATGCCCTGATCTCTGGCCAGTCAATTGGTTAAATTGCATTGTTGTTTCGTCTATTACTCGCTTCTAATAGATCTGAAAATGATGCAATAACCATTAATTTAACTGACTGTTTGTTTATAATGAGGGACGTCCCACGTTTAACCTGGACACATAAATAGTAGGAATTTGCGCTGGCTTTCGCCATGACTGTATGAGTGAGAAATGAAACATCTGAAAGTCGTCTGCAGGCTTGAGCGTGTGTGTTTCACTGTCCAATCCGAGGCTTGAACATGATCTGAGCGTGTGATCTGAGGCTGTTCGGGCTCTTGAGCATCAACGTGGGAAAGACTCGAGGGAGAGCGGTAGTGATGGGCATTCCGGCTCTTTTCAGTGAGCCGGCTGGTTCAGATCAGCTCACCAAAAAGAGCCGGCTCTTTTGGCTCCCAATCGGCTCTTTAAAAAAAAGATGTTTTGTATTTTTTCAAGTCAAACAGTTTGCGATAGTTTGACTATGATTGGTGTTAAAACAATAGTAATTAAATTATTAAATGAAATCATACTCTACCTTAACCACAATGTATTTCAAAATGCATTGGTTTGTTATGAAAATAATGCTATTAAACATTTGCATTTAAAGTATAACTTTTTAATGTAAGTAAACAAAGTGCATATAAATCTAACCATTGAAAATGAATACAATCTGAACAGCATAATGGAATATTGCACCATATCAAAGAAAAATTTATAATGTGCACAACTGCCGAATCCCACTTAAAACATTAAACTGGCCCCTCTTTTCTCTCTCTTCTTTATTGCCATGTTATAACCAGCAGCACACAGCAATGCTGACCATATTTAGCTTTTATGAGAGATTTTCATTCAGAAATGCAAGCTGCCTGACTTTCGAGGGGCTGATGCGGTTTCTTCTCTCAGTAATTATTTGTCCTGTTTTCGAGAAGACCCTCTCAGAGGGAACGGATGTGGCCCAGATGGGGCTCCTCCAAATAGGATTGGACCTCCATTATGGCATCTGCTGAGGGATTCCTTCGTGCTGCATCCCCAGTTGCTCTCTCGTCAAACAGCATCCAAACAGCAGAGGTTTGTGGCACTACTGCTGGTGCTTCTGCTACATCTGATCCCTCTTCTTCCTGTTGCCCTGGTGCCTGAGCCAGCTGACCGCTGGGGCTGTCCCTCCCTGCTGCTGAGGATATTCTTTGAAGAGCCTCATCAATCGCTCTGGCATCACTGAAGGCTAACTTCTTTTATGAACATAGGGTGTCCATCAACTCTGTCATATGTCCTGTGGTTACATTTGCTTCTCTCTGGCGGCTGGATGTGATTCACTGCAGACCCTTACACAGGAGTATCATTTTTGAGGCTGTCACATAGCTGAAAAGAGAGAACAGTAACTTATTAGTTCAGGTTCATGTTTTGTCTACTGATACTACATTCTCATCTACTGCTCATATACATATATAATACTGGATTAAATAGTGATGTAGTAATAACTGCTTACTGTACATCTCTCCACTGATCTCCACAGTGACCTGCTCAAAGGGTTCCAGGACTCTGCAAACCTCCTCCAATTCCTCTTGGGTCAGAGCATCAACAGGTGAATTGACAATGGCCAGGGTAGAGATGATGGCATTCTTTGACTCAAGAAACCGCTTCAACATATAAAAAGTTGAATTCCACCTTGTAGTGCAGTCTTATTTAGGCCTCAGCATCCCCATCTGGCGTTGTGTAGACTTTAGTTTTTCAGCACCTACTGTGCTCCTGTGGAAGTATTCCACAGCTGCTTTCACATTGTCCACAGTGGGCTTCATCACCTTCAGAGCATCTCTTACAATCAGGTTGATTGTGTGGACAAGACATGGATGATGGGTCCATTTTAAAATTTTCATGGCTTTGGTTATGTTAGCTTTATTGTCGCTAACACAACAGACCACTTTTCCATCTACTTGCCATTCTCTGGCCACTCTCAACAGTTCCTGTGCCAAGTTCTCTGAGGTGTGTCTGTCGCTGAACTCAAAGCAGTCCAGAAGACAGCTAGACATCGAAAAATCTTCAATGAAGTGACATGTAACCGACATGTAAGAAGTGGTTACCCTTGATGTCCAGCAGTCAGTGGTAAGGCAAACTGCAGTATCTTTCTGGACTCTTTCCCGCACTGAAGCCTGTGTACTCTCATACAGTTGTGGAATAAGTGATTTTGAAAGGGTTTTCCTGCTTGGAATTGTGTACATTGGATTTAGACTATTGCTATAATTTCTAAAACCTCTGTCCTCCACGATCAAAAATGGCTGGAAATTGGTGGCAATCATTTTAGCCAATGCAATATCAATTTGGCCTTGTTTTGCTACAGACAGACTTTGGCATAAACTGGTCCATAGACGACTGCGTTGCTGTGTGTCGCAGAGTAGGCCTACTTGACTGAGTGGATACAGCTCCATGTGTGGAGGTGCTGGCTCCACCACTATCACTAGCAGGTCCGCTAGTTTCTCGAAGCTCCGCTACAGCTAGCTTCACAGTTGGGTGCACAGTTCGCATATGCCGGTGTAGGTTGTGTGTAGAATCGGCTTTATATGAGATTTTGTTTTGGCAAATTCTACACTGTGCTCTAACATTGGCTACATTATTAAAACGCATCCAAATGCTACTGTGCTTCCGACTCATTTTCCAGCTGTTGTTTTCACAGCTATCCTTCCTCTCTCTCCTCGGCTGCTAAGTGTGTGACTGTGAGTGAGTTGGCTCGGCCCTTCCTCACGCATCTTTGGTTCATTGGTTGACACTGCGTGTCTGATTGACAGGAACAACAGGTGAGGCTGTTAGTCTGAGCAGACAGTCAGAACGAATGTGTGCGCTTGAACATTTAGGACTATATTATTTAATTTATTTTTTCGTTCTTTGAATTAGTTAATTCTATTCATTTAAATCTTTTGATTATTCATATCTTATTTTTTTAAAATATTTTTATAAATAGATTCGGCTCTTCTGATATGCCAGCCGGCTCCCAACGTTCACCTACAAGAGCCGACTCGTTCGCGAACGACCCATCACTAGAAAGCGGACAGTGCATTATAAGCAAAGAGCCGCATATATTGGCCAACAAATAACACCAGATTTTTTTTCCCCGGTGTGTGGAGAAAAGTTAGGCGGTGCATCCGTTAAACAGTCATTCAACTTTGTCCGGCCTAAAAGGGAAAAATCAAAAGAGAATCTTCTGATGTATTAACTGTCATGCTTTTCAAACCCCCTGGCTGGAGCAAAGTCCAAGTTTAGTACTTCAGCCATTTTCAGTCTTGTAATTTCATCAAAGGTCCTCTCAGTTCACCATCTCATCAGGGTTGATATACTGAAAAAAACTGGTCTCAAAGGGTTGAGAGTCACAGGGATCCTGTACGTAATGATTATATCCCCTAGTCTCTGATATGTTTATATTACAAAAAGAGAGCCAGTCGTGTATTTAAATAGTTTTGGTGCATGACAATGATAGTGTGATCATGTATTTACCTTGCTGCCTTTGAGCATCGTACACAGATAGCCCAAAAAGAGGGGGTTTCTCGATTCTCATAAGAGCAACCTGCCCTGACTGCAAGTCCAGTTGGAAAATAGAGGCGTTCATGTAATCTGTCCAGAAAACGGAATTCTGGTGCAGGGAAATTCCAAAGGGATGGTTTAATTCTTTGCCGTTATACACCACCTGTAGATTAAAGAAACAAAGAACATGTTAGACAATAATTCACAGTTAAAAGTTACTTTTTTGATGGAGTCATGTATTTGCAACCATACAAAAGTTGGAAATGAATGTACATATTCAAATGTTACTATGCATATTTGCTGATTGTATAGTCTTAATCAGTAGAAAAGAACACTCACTCATTTACTAACCGTTCTGTGGGTACCGTCGAGGGAGATTCTCTCTATGTGGTCATAATAAGCGTCGCACCAGTACATGTTACTGGAGCCATGGTCCAGAGTGAGTCCGTTAGGCCACAGGATGCCTGAAGTGACAAAGTCCTGCCGGTGTGATCCATCCATCCAGGCTTTCTCTATCTTGCCGACACTATCGTTCACCTCATCCTCCTCCCAGTCTGTCCAGTACATCCAGCTGAACACCAGAAAAAATTCATTATCAATATGATGGTTTAGCATAGAGAGATAGATCATTTAGCCCAAATAATACTTAGTATACAAAACATTAAGAACACCTGCTCTCTCCATGACATAGACTGACCAGATGAATCCAGGTGAAAGCTATGATCCCTTACCGATGTCACTTGTTAAAGCCACTTCAAATCAGTGTAGATGAAGGGGAGGGGACAGGTTAAAGAAGGATTTTAAAGCCTTGAGACAACTGAAACATGGATTGTGTATTTGTGCCATTCAGCGGGTGAATGGGCAAGTCAAAAGATTTGAGTGACTTTGAACGGGGGGTATGGTAGTAGGTGCCAGGCGCACCGTTTTGTGTCAAGAACTACAACTACAACTACTATCAAGAATTGTCAACCACCCAAAGGACATCCAGCTCACTTGACACAACTGTGGGACGCATTGGAGTCAACATGGGCCAGCATCGCTGTGGAACACTTTCGACACCTTGTAGAGTCCATGCCACAACGAATTGATGCTGTTCTGAGGGCAAAAGGTGTTCCTAATGTTTGGTATACTCACTGTATTTATATTTTGTTAAGACATGACACCAAATGTGTGAATATCAAATCACTCTAAAGTTCCCGAAAAACAGTAGACACTCTAGTCTGCTCGGAAACTGTTAAGCCTCTCATACCAGAGAGCAACACACTACTTACATTTTTGCCAGAGAAGCAATTCACAGCCGCTCAGTGTCCATCTCACCTTTAAGCTCCTTCTTACCGAAAAATGTGTCCAAACTCAGCTCCTTTCCTCAGATGGAGATTTAGGTCGCGATTCAATCCAATCGCACTTTGTCGGCTATGCACATTTTAAAGGCAATGTTTCAGCATTTGCGGAGACCGCATTCAGGTAAACGCTGCATATGTCGTCTCAAGTGAAATGACCTTTAAATGTCAAGTGCGCTATAACTCGGATCTACCACTGATCGGATTGAATCGCGGCCAGAGTCGATTTACTCAAAACAGTACCAAAAGTGGGCACTGGCATCTTACGTACAAACCAATATCTATTGAAACGTCACTACATAAGGAGATCTTATCAGGGTGTCAACTGTAAAAGACACACTCACCTGTGCAGAGGGTCCACCACGATCGCTCTGGGGTGAGACATATCTCCTTCTAACAGAGTTCTCCTTGTTTGTGCAGCTTTCTCCAATCTGGCAACGTTGATTGTTTTCCTGTAGCCATCATTTGTCCAGTACAAGTTGTTCCCTATCCAGTCCACTGAGATCCCCTCCACGTTATCAAGGTCTAGGACAGGATGTGAGGAAAAAAAATGTAATGTATAGAGTATGCTGTTGTTATCCTCTACTTGATCATCCCTACAGGAGCGTAATCTATCACTGTCTCCAGATCCTCGTTAATGGAATCAAAACCCCAAAGCATTGTTCTAGAATCTACTGTAGCAGATATATTAAATCACACACAACACAAAAGCCATGCAAAATAATGCTGCTTACACAGAAAGCTTTTGGGTATTAGAGATTGACCTAATTTGGGGACACAACTTTAAGACCTTTCAAAGTATGAATAACCTATGATTCATTTGTGTACAGAGGTGTACAGGTACATGCCAGGGATGTAAAGAAGACAAAGGACTTCTTTACTCACATAATCCCAGAACTAAAATCTTGCGTAATTTCGTCAGATGCTCGATAATGTTCTGGGGGAGTTGTATGAGAAAATATACTAACGAGACTAGAGAAGTTTCTATCCCCTCTAAATGGAAACTCAACCAAAGCATGGGCCAAATTATATATATTTAACTAGGCAAGTCAGTTAACAAATTCTTATTTACAATGACGGCCTACCCGGGCCAAACACGGACGACGCTGGGCCAATTGTGCGCCACCCTATGGGACTCCCAATCACGGCCAGATACAGCCTGGATTCAAACCAGGGACTGTAGTGATGCCTCTTGCACTGAGATGCAGTGCGTTAGACTGCTGCACCACACGGGAGCCCAAATGTCCCCTCCCATTCCGAAATTTGAAAGATGCGAACACCTGTGAAATTGTGATTTGTCCAAAATATCTGCGCACCAGAAGAGAGTTCCTCGTTAGTCGTCGCATCTCACAGTCTGTTGACGGTTGCTATGATACAATCTTATGTTACCTGTGTCTGTCCACATGTGTTTAACCCTAACGTGATTGGCATGATTCTCAATTCATTAACATAAAAGGTGCTATTTTTTGTCAACATCTGGAATATCTCATCTCAAGGTTACTTGAAGTTGTTACCTAACAAACAGAACCATCTAAATGCACTGACCATCTTTAAGGATCGTTTTTCGATTGGTCCCATCCAGTCTTTGTCGGCCAATCAGAAAGCTGGTTGTGTCGGCAAAGTATATGTGGCTGGTCTCTGCATGGAAGCTGATCGCCCGAGGGTTTACAAGATTGTCAATCTGCACCATGTGCTCAGCCTCCGACTTGCTATTCAGGTCCAGGCCTCGGATGACACCGGGTCTCCCTCGTCCGTAGAACAGGAATACCTCATTCATAGGCTCTGCAGAGGGAGGTTATAATGCATTATGAAGAGGGTGCTTATAGGAAGTGTTATGAATATTACATAAACAAACCACCAGCTACTAATCTTCTTTACCCTGAACACTGCCAGTGTGTAATTAATTTACATGATTAGCTTTTCTTCCAACCAACACAGGAAATTAAAAATTGTATCCTAAGACAAGAATAATTACAATTACCTAAATTAAAGCAAAAATTTGTTCTGCTGATTAGACCATATCAAATAAATCAATCCCTTTCTCCAAAACTAGTCTGTGCCAAAGCAACGCTCGAGACAAAGTTAACGGGAAGCATTGAAGCTGACCAAAACAAAGATGAATTTGGCTTTTAACCAGTCATTAGTAACAGGCAGAGAATGAGATGTTGTTTGGGTTGACTAGATGTGATGTTCAGTAGACCTGACAGAGGAGCGCACTGGAGCAAAGTTGCAGACATTTGGTTTGCGTGGGCGCTGCCACTAATTATAGAAGCTACTTTGCCCCTGACTGACACTATGACCGTCAACACATTACATAATATGCCAGAATATGAACTTACTCTTGCAGGATTTTCTGTCACTTCCCAGTACAAAGCCTGTTCGACAGCGACAGGATCTAGATTTGTAACTTCCACTGAGCAGACACATGTGAGAGCATCCTCCTTTTCTTCCAGAAGGATCGGGATCGCACGCATGAGTCCTGACTGCAGAGAGAGATAGGAGACGAGGGTGGATACCAGACACACGACACACACAAATGCGCACAAACACACACACACACACACACACACACACACACACACACACACACACACAGCTATCTTCTAAACACGCAAGAAACTCTATATTTGCTTTCTACCTGTTGGTTGGGTGAGTTTTTGGTAAACACGTATTCCCACAGAATTCTCCACGGTGGTAACAGTTTGAACGTCTGCTACGTTAAACCGATTTATCTGTAAAATGTCCGCTTTTGTTCCTTTAGATGGCTCGGTGCGAGTTGCAAACAAATAATCTTCAAAGAGTGATAATCCGTGGAGGTGCAGCAACTGGAAGACAAAGAGAGCAGTAGTGACAAGAGGAATGAGGAGCACAGTGCTATAGAGCAACGCTAGGCTACATTTAGATGTTTCATTCATCTCAACTTAATCCCCAGATGAACACCTTTTCCCCCAGCTAGCACTAACGTTCTGAGAATCATATGTTTCTTAGAGCTTGGTGAGAAAGTGGTTGTCCTATGGTTGATTTACATACAATATTCCAACCACAGGGAGGTTGGTGGCACCTTAATTGTGGAGGACGGGCTTGTGGTAATGGCTGGAGTGGAATAGGTGGAATTCCATTCACTCCGTTCCTGACATTATTATGAGCTGTCCTCCCCTCAGCAGCCTCCACTGATTCCAACAACATTCTTGGAATGGTGCAGGATACCCAGCTGGCACATAACATTCTGAGAACCATATGTTTCAAAGGTGGGAATTTCTGTACATCAGCATAACGTTTCCTCATGGTTCTATGTAAAGTAATGTTCTCAAATTGTTCAGAGAATGTGAAGAAACAATGAATTTCAGTACTTCAGCCTAATGTTTTCTACAGGTTTCCTCGTGGTTTTATTTAAAGTCATGTTCTCAGAACATTAAGAAAACTTTCCATAAAAACCCCAAGAAAACATTAGGTATATCCAAAGAACGCTCTGAGCATGTTATTTAACATGTACAATCCGTTCTCAGCGTCAACAAAACTCTCTGTCCTCTATCTTGTTAAGTGTGTTCAGCTGTGTAATTGGCCACACCTGATCCTAATAAGTGGTTGTTTCCTTTGAAATGGGGTCTGTTTGATTCGACTAAAATGAACAGCTTCGTATGAGTTTAAAAAGAAAATGGCATGCCACAGTAGCTCCATCCTGGTTGCACAGTGGAATAATTCCATGGATAGAAAAGAGAAGGTTTGAATGTCACTGATGCCGTGCCACAATAAAAAAAAGACCTGTGTTTGCATGTCCGATCTGTGCTTGGAGTTCAAAACAGTTAACCCAAACTAAGCTAGCAGTGTTATTAAAAGTCTTATTGAAACATGTTCTCAGAACATTATTTCATTACCTTCAAATAACCTATCATTTTGAAAATGTGTTCCCAGAAGAGGAAACATTTTCACTTATGGCTTCGTTCCCAGAATCAATTGGAAACCAAATGTGCTAGCTGGGCCTGCTCCTCCACTCCATTCTAATCCATTGGAAAAGGCTGCGGCAAGGGGATACAGCAGCAGCAGGAATGTACAGTAGCATTGGTTGCGTCTCTTTCAACCCTATTCCCTCTCTCTGTAGAGCACCACTTTTGACCAGAATAGGATGCCATTTGGGACGTAACCACTGTCTCTACGTAAAAAAGGGAGGGTCAAAGAATGTCCACACACTTCTTAACAAAAGCTTAGCTCATTTGGACTATCTTATTGAATCCTCACAAATGACCACTAAAGTGAGACCAACTGGCATGCACTTTGATAAAATAGTATATGGTTTCTCTGAAACAAAGAATTATTGAACATTGGAAATGGGAAGATCATAAGATAACAACTGTCACTCGCTGTACTTACAGAGCTTTCATGGATAAGAGTGTGCCGGTTGCGCCCATTGTAATCCACCACTTGGATATAGTCCAGGGCAGAATCTGCCCAGTAGACCAGCTTTCTAACCAGGTCTAGAGTAACAGCTGTGGGCTTCTCTATTCTGTTCTCCACTATCCTGGTCCTGTTGGTGCCGTCCATATTGCACTGTTCCAACTTGGCTGTACTCCCCAAATCCGTAAAGAACATTTTCCTGAAAAGCAAGTTGAATCCCAGGGTATAAAACAGTTTTTATAGAATCAAACCACAATTGAGAAACAATGTACAGTAGGGCCTACAGTTTGGACTACGGATGGAAATGAGCTTTTGTCGCTAACTCCGATACTTTAACGTTATCATGTTGAACCTGACACACTGAGTGATATGCACTGTCCCATAAACAGTAGGGGGAAAGGTGTTTGTGGAGAAATCAACTGTGGAATCACAATAGAAACGCTTCCTCCTTGTAATTCCTATTTCACACGCCAGTCATATACAGAATTTATCACGTGCAATGTTGTGCTGCAAATTGATGGTTTTCATTCAACCATATTTGAAAGCTCATTCGGACAGTTAAGTGGTGTTTTGTAATTAAATAAATCAATGCCACCAATCAGAAAGCTATTCTAGGTGCAGTCAACCAAATGCAACACGCCAATGACTTATTTCAGCGTCAAGGCTCTTTTCAACATTGAGCTTCAGAACAGAAGTATGACTGCATGTAGAGTTCACCTTCACACTTCACTTGTTTTTGATAAGATCCAGTATGATTCATCTATTAAAAACGTATCAAACCTAAAATTGCTAATTTGAAAAATGTAATTGGTCTATGCAAAACAAATGTATCAGATCATATACTGAGACAATATCGCTATATGCTTTCTATTCATTTCTACAATCCAACTCCATTTTAGCAGAACACTAAATCATTTTAAGTTAACTAAGTGAAATCCATTGAAAATACATGAAATCCTTAGATACATTCCCTTTGTCATCCCTTTGTCATCTGACAGATATCATGGGAGTAGAAGGGAGTCATTTTCCCCTGAAGGGAAAACTAACGTATTGCCGATGATATCGCATCTATAATTGAACACATTGGTCCTGGAATATTACCCCTCTCACTTTGATGTTGTCAAAGCAGCTTTGTTGCGTGTGAGTGCAGTGAGTGGCACAGGAAGATAACACAATCTCCTAACAGCAACTGACTGCTAAGGTGCAGGAGCCACTTAAATCCAAGTCAGGAATACCACAGGTTTGGAAGTCTAAGCCTTAAAATAGACTGTCTCAAACAGCATCATATTCCCTATACAGTGCACATTTTTTACTGAGGCCCATAGGGTTCTGGTCAAAAGTAGTGCACTATATAGAGAACAGAGTGCCATTTGGGATGCACTCATAGTTTCTTTATCAGCTGGAAGTGGCACTCAGTTTTGACAACTGGTACAGCTCTGCATCACATACAAATACAGGTCTGCTCAAATTGAGTTGTCAAATGTTGTGAGCTGAGTCAGTTTGAGTTAAAGTAAAAAAAAATATATAAAAAAATCTGTAGAATGTGAAAGTAAATATAGTGGTGTCTGTTGCTGCTTTTAGGAAATGAAAATATATCATATGGTTCCGCTACATTGAACCTTAAATCAAACAGAAAAATATGTGTTGGTACCAGTACAACAGCTGATGGCAAGCTGAGACATATTTAGACGGGAAAGCCTTGCTGTCAAGGCTGTTTGAAGGATCGGACCAAAATGCAGCGTGTTCGTAGTTCCACATATTATATTTATTGTGAAACTAAATGCAATACACGAAAAATACTTGAATACACAAAAACAACAACCCGTGACGCAGAGAGGAAAACACACTACTCAAAACATAATAACCCACAAAACAGGAAGAGAAAAACCCCTACTTAAATATTATCTCTAATCAGAGGCAAAGAGGACCAGCTGCCTCCAATTAGAGATCAACCCAAACAATCCCAACATAGAAATAGAAAAACTAGAACTTAAACATAGAAATAGAAAACATAGAACCACCCAAAACACCCCCTGTCACGCCCTGCCCCACTCTACTATAGAAAATGACATCTTACTAGGGTCAGGACGTGACACTTGCATAAAATACATTTCTCAATTTCTCAACTTACCCCATCAATGAGTCTAGAGCAATTCCACCAGGGTTTTGAAGATCGAGATCAACTATTGTGACACATGCGTCGTCTTGTTCATTGCAGACATATATTCTTTCACTTACTCTATCCACAAAGTAAATGCTTCTTGTGAGCCAGTCAATGGCAAAATGTTCCACATCTACAACCAAATGAAAAAAAGTACATTGTGACTAGAGCAAACTTTTTTGTTAGAGCAGCAACATCCAAACCCTTATGATAGATATTTCTACATAATTTGAAATGAAACTTACTCTCTAGATTCTCTCCTATCCTTACTCTTCGCATCTGTGAAAAGCCTTTAAACTTTGTCATGGTGGCACACCAAAGCTGACGGTTGGAGTTTGTAAAGGCGATCCAACATAATGATTCCTCCTTGTAATAGAAATCCAACGTGTGAATCGTCTGATTAGTATCCAATGGCTTTAGGTTGGGTATAGACGACCCATTGAGGTGTGTGACTGTGATGTGTTCTGTACTCGCAATCAGCAACACAGGTGGTCTGTCCCCAGGATCTGAGAGATCGAGAGAGAGACTGAAATTAGTATCCATCCATACATTCTTAAAGGATACTTACGGCATACAATCCAACAACAGAAACTTCAAAACAGAGCATCTGAATGAGATTATAATAAGCACTTGTTTGCTGCTAATGACCCATCAGGCAAACATTCATTTGTTTCCAAAAATCTCTGATTAATTCTCTATAACAAGTTGATATAGACAAGCTTTTACAGGTGTCTATGTAGCTTTGACCATTACAGTGCGAGTAGCATGTTAAAATGGTAGTATTCCACTATTCAACTAGTTTGGGACAATGAATTTACTGCCACTTTCACAATTACTGCTAATGTCCAGTCACTGTTTAGGTTCCATTATTTATGGACTATTTCAAAGGGGAAAGCCCACTACTGTAGATCTCTTTCTAAGGGATAGCCCACTACTGTAGATCTCTTTCTAAGGGATAGCCCACTACTGTAGATCTCTTTCTAATGGATAGCCCACTACTGTAGATCTCTTTCTAAGGGATAGCCCACTACTGTAGATCTCTTTCTAAGGGATAGCCCACTACTGTAGATCTCTTTCTAAGGGATAGCCAACTACTGTAGATCTCTTTCTAAAGGATAGCCCACTACTGTAGGTCTCTTTCTAAGGGATAGCCCACTACTGTAGATCTCTTTCTAAGGGATAGCCCACTACTGTAGATCTCTTTCTAAGGGATAGCCCACTACTGTAGATCTCTTTCTAAGGGATAGCCCACTACTGTAGATCTCTTTCTAAGGGATAGCCCACTACTGTAGATCTCTTTCTAAGGGATAGCCAACTACTGTAGATCTCTTTCTAAAGGATAGCCCACTACTGTAGATCTCTTTCTAAGGGATAGCCCACTACTGTAGATCTCTTTCTAAGGGATAGCCCACTACTGTAGATCTCTTTCTAAGGGATAGCCCACTACTGTAGATCTCTTTCTAAGGGATAGCCCACTACTGTAGATCTCTTTCTAAGGGATAGCCCACTACTGTAGATCTCTTTCTAAGGGATAGCCCACTACTGTAGATCTCTTTCTAATGGATAGCCCACTACTGTAGATCTCTTTCTAAGGGATAGCCCACTACTGTAGATCTCTTTCTAAGGGATAGCCCACTACTGTAGATCTCTTTCTAAGGGATAGCCCACTACTGTAGATCTCTTTCTAAGGGATAGCCCACTACTGTAGATCTCTTTCTAATGGATAGCCCACTACTGTAGATCTCTTTCTAAGGGATAGCCCACTACTGTAGATCTCTTTCTAAGGGATAGCCCACTACTGTAGATCTCTTTCTAAGGGATAGCCAACTACTGTAGATCTCTTTCTAAAGGATAGCCCACTACTGTAGATCTCTTTCTAAGGGATAGCCCACTACTGTAGATCTCTTTCTAAGGGATAGCCCACTACTGTAGATCTCTTTCTAAGGGATAGCCCACTACTGTAGATCTCTTTCTAAGGGATAGCCAACTACTGTAGATCTCTTTCTAAAGGATAGCCCACTACTGTAGATCTCTTTCTAAGGGATAGCCCACTACTGTAGATCTCTTTCTAAGGGATAGCCCACTACTGTAGATCTCTTTCTAAGGGATAGCCCACTACTGTAGATCTCTTTCTAAGCGATAGCCCACTGCTGTATATCCAGCAGGAAAGTAAACAAAGGATTGTCACCGGGTGTTTTACAACTGTTATTGACCTAGGAGACATAAGTGTGCTGAAAGCATGGGAAATGTAAGGAGGTGTGTGTGAGCGTGAGTGTGAGTGTGCGTGGCCTGGACTTCTATTCACCCATGAAGAGTGTGATTTACCAGTCCAAGGAAAGTTAGGCCACACGGTACTTGAGTAATGGAAGTAATGCTAGTCATAAATCAGGGTTCCCTCTCTTGCTAAATCCTTTCCTTTAATGGTTATGTCTTAAAGGGACACTTCAGGATTTTGGCAATGAAGCCCTTTATCTTCTTCCCCAGTCAGATGAACTCGTGGATACCATTTTTATTGTCTCTGCGTGCAGTTTGAAATAAGTAAGTAACTAACAATAACACAATTGCTAACTAGCATTAGCGCAATGCCTGGAAGTCTATTGTAAGTGCTAGCATGCTATCAGATGCCATAGACGTCCAGTCACTCCGCTAACGCTAGTTAGCATTGGCTCATGAAACTACCTCTAACTTCATTCATATGGCTATAGAGATATAAAAATGGTATCCATGAGTTCATCTAACTCTGGAGCAGTAGATCAAGGGTTTCATTGTCAAAATCCTGAAGTGTCCCTTAACATCCCTCTTGTATTATCTGCAACAATTGTAAAGTTACCTGATTGAATCATCACATTATGTTGGCCCCAAGGGGAAAAGTAACACAGAACAGCAAAGACATGTAGACATGAAATAGCTCAGGTCGTGTTACAGGTCGGCTATACATGTTCACCAGATGAGTCTCCAATATAAAGTTCAATTCATATTAATTAGATGGAAACCCTTGGTTTACTTCATGAAACAACACATTCTAGAGGTAAAACCTCTCCATCAAAGACATGCTGCATACTAAAGCCATGATACATCATTCATCCTACCGGTCTTGGCTTTGCAGGACCTTCTGTTGGGTTGTAGGATGTATCCATCTGTACAGCTACATCTATATGATCCAAAGGTGTTCATACATGTCTGGCTACATGTATCATATACTGTGCAGTCATCGTGATCTACAGTGAGAGGGAAAGAAATTGTTACAAACTAAGTGCAGTTCAAACATGACCTAAATACAGTGCATTTGGAAAGTATTCAGACCCCTTGACCTTTTCCACATTTTGTTACGTTACAGCCTTCTTCTAAAATGGATTCAATAGTTTTTTCCCCTCATCAATCACACGCAATACTCCATAATGACAAAGCAAAAACAGGATTTTAGAAATGGAAGAGGAAGAGTCTTGGTGGTTCCAAACTTTTTCCATTTAAGAATGACCGAGGCCTCTGTCTTCTTGGGGACTTTCAATGCTGTAGAAGTGTTTTTGGTACCGTTTCCCAGATCTGTGCCTCGACACAATCCTGTCTCGGAGCACTACGGACAATTCCTTCGGCCTCATGGCTTGGTTTTTGCTCTAACATACACTGGCAACTGTGGGACCTTATATAGACAGGTTTGTGCCTTTCCAAATCATGTCCAATCAATTGAATTTACCACAGATGGACTCAAATCTAGTTGTAGAAACATCTCAAGGATGATCAATGGAAACAGGATGCACCTGAGCTCAATTTCAGGTCTCATAGCAAAGGGTCTGAATACTTATGTAAATAAGGTATTTCTATTTTTTTATTTCTAAAAACCTGTTTTCGCTTTGTCATGCGGTATTGTGTGTAGATTGATGAGGATTTTTTTTTTATGTAGTCCGTTTTATAATAAGGCTGTAACGTAACAAAATGTGGAAAAAGGGAAGGGGTCTGAATACTTTCCGGTACATAAACCTGGTTTAATATGGCCCCAAAAAGACATCTCAAAAGTGTCACCTTCACACATACAGAGTATAATATATGTGTCCATTTAGTAGTTATTCCAGAATGATCCAAATATGACTTACTGTGTTGTCGAACATAAAAGCGCTACCATTCTTTTTTTGTCATCAGTTTGTTAATATCCGCCACTCATCCCTTTGATTTAGATGAATTGTTGGCTGTCGGTCCTTACCTCTGCAGGCTCGACCATCCTGTTCCACCTCGAAGCCGTCTGCACAGAAGCAGAATGTCACGTTTCTCATTTTGACACAGCCGTACTGACACAACAACTCTTGGCACTTTGGCTGGAGTTCTGGAAGACAAAGTAAAAAAAACATTGTTGTGTGTAGGTGGTTGACATTGCCATGGAAAAAGCAATAACAGGTGTTATGTCATGTTAATACGTCACTAATGTCTCTGGGCTTTCAGACTTGAAGTTGAAATGTAATTTCCTTTCTTACTGCCAGCAGAAGGGGAAGAGGTGTGAAAGATTTGAAACCCCCGAAAGAGGGCATAGAAACCCTTTTTAAATAAGTGATTCCGATCACTTTGTTAGCTGTTTATCATTTGGTGTGCATGATTTATTTCACAGCGATTTCAGAAAGTGAATTTCTGTTTAAAAGCTGCTTATGTTGATACATTTCTCCGACGCCACTTCAAGGTTGCTGTCAACAGTAGTAGAAGTAGAAATGTAAGGTCCATTGTAGGAAATTCATTACTTCCTCCAACAGCAATAACTGCTCATAATCACATGCATCAGTCAGAGAGCTGTCCAAGGCTACATCCCAAATGGCACCATATACCCTATTCCCTATATACTGTATTGCACTAATTTTGACCAGAGCCCTGGTCAAAAGTAGTGCTCTATATAGGGAATAGGGTGCCATTTGGGGGACACAGGGGCTTCCTGCTGTTCTGTCATTATCTCTCTACACCTACCTTGTATTTATTGTTTCATAAATTGGTGGAAGAATGTCAGTGATTTATATTCTTGCACAACATGTGCCACTGCCACAAATTGCAATGACTTCAATACCCAAAATATCATTCAAAAGCGTTTATTTCCTCATAAACCTGTCAGTGGCTAACCTTGGGAGTGGGAAGCAGAGTTATATCTATTTATGTCAAGCAGGCAAGAACGCTAGAGTCATCGCACAGCATTTCTAAATCAATTACTGTCAGTGAACTTCACTTTAATTTACATGCATTCACTTTGATGCAAGTCTCACCTTTCTGTACTGAAACATTTCCAGGCCAGCTCCATCCCATCTCCCACTGATTACAAACAGCCTCTTCATTCTCCCATGATGCCTCACCAGGACACCACCACTAGGGAGTCGACCAAAACTCATAACGACTTTTCCTTCTATGAGAAGTAATATGGCTGTTCTGGTGGTGTTTGAGTAATATGGCTGTCCCCCAATTCCCATCGTCTGTTCTCCCCACAGAGATGGTGATGGTGTTGTTGTAAAGCCCATCTGTAAACAGCCCATCCAACTACCTCATCCCCATACTGTATTTATTTATTTATCTTGCTCCTGCACCCCAGTATCTCTACTTGCACATTCATCTTCTGCACATCTACCATTCCAGTGTTTAATTGCTATATTGTAATTACTTCGCCACCATGGCCTATTTATTGCCTTACCTCCCTTATCTTACCTCATTTGCACTCACTGTATATAGACTTTTCTTTTTTTTCTACTGTATTATTGACTGTATGTTTGTTTATTCCATGTGTAACTCTGTGTTGTTGTATGTGTCGAACTGCTGTGCTTTACCTTGGCCAGGTCGCAATTGTAAATGAGAACTTGTTCTTAACTAGCCTACCTGGTTAAATAAAGGTGAAATAAAAAATATATAAAAAAAGGTACAGTAGATTATAGTGACCCCCTCCTAGTGGTGAGATGGATCACCTCAGGGGGCCAGCATCCTAGACCTCAGCCCCACAGCAGCCCCATCAACCCCAGGCAGACCCGACAGCTCTATATCTTGTTTACTGATTCCCAGAGCAAACACCTGTGTCTGGTCCTGTGTCTGGTCTCTGGTTAGTGGAGCACGACGGTGGCGGAATCACCTTGAGGATTCACTGTGTGAGTTATGTGGCTGTAAATTTACCACAGCGCCATGGCAGCGGAGCGCAGGGGAGGTTCACACACTGTCAGGTGTCTTGTTTAATGGCCTGTTTCACAGCCAAACTACATTATCAGGAATCAGAGAGGCAAATAATGCCTGGCGTTACTTAACTTTTCGCTATATTTTCACAATTTTTTTTTACAGAACATAATCAGTATATCAAAACTAATCAAGATGTTTTGTATATATTGTATAGAATGCCAACACAGCACTATGGCTTCCGGTTTAGCATGAGAATGGACAAGAAGCTCGTGGACGAGGCTCTTACGCATTAGTTAATTTTGCCAAATTTGTACTTTGCATTCCACTTTCTTACATATCATATTTGATTGGTGAGTTTGTGAGTTAACGTTTTGATTCAAATGTCACACGACCTGAGGAGCAGAAGACCTGTAACTAACGTTTCAACCGCGATGGCAAACGTGAATGGTAATGGCGCAGACTCCAGTCCAACCGTTACAGAGCACTCCCCCAGAGATCTTCAGAACCTCTGTACGTTTCTGGTCTCGGAAATTATATTGCCACTCAGTAGAGCTTTCCTTTGTTTAGTATTTTCTCATTTTTTTCTAGATACTTACTGAAGGACTTTTCACCACTTTATTACGCCCTATTGATCATTCGTACATGTACAGACACTTGGCCCCTTTTCTTTTTTGTAACAGGGTAACATACTGTGGGACACTTATTTGGCCATCCTTAAGACACATTGTACGTGTTGCACTGATTGAAGACTCCCTGTGTCAGGACAGTTCCGTTTCACTGTTATGGGGTCTTTGTTTTGGTTATCTGTTGACCTACTTTACCGTTTTGTGAATGCCTTTGCAAATGTATTTCACTACCGGTTCTATGTAGCCTCTCCGCGTTAGGATAGAAAGGTTTTCTGTTTATATGCACCGAAGCTGCACAAACTTCATCCTGCTGTCTCCATTCGCTGGGGAACGAGACTTTGGGTTTGGGTGGGAGTGGAGGGGGAGTGACCTTTTTTGGTCCTATTTTTGTATTTTTTGTGTTTGGTTTTGTTTGGTTTTTATCTTAGCTTTTTTCATCAGTTTTCTCTGTTATCTTTGCAAATTCTTGGTCTGTTTTCACACCTTTTTCATTTCAATATTTTAGATGGCTAACAACGCAAATAATAGTAATATGGGAATAGGTAGTCCTAATTCTATAAAGTTTTTATCTTGGAATAAAGCTTGAATTTACAATCTGAATTCAATCTCTTGTCCACTACAGATGCAGAACGGTTACTATTGCTAGTGAAACCTACTATGAACATGGCGACTGGGCAAGTCGTCTGCTCACACAGCAATTAAAACGCAGAGCTGCTACCTGTCTGATTCCCCAAATTAAAGATTCCTCTCATAGCTTGATTTCTGACCCTACAGGGATCAATGACACCTTCAAATCTTTCTATTCCTCCCTGTATACGTCTGAATTTCCTTCAGATACTGCCAATATGGCTACATTTTTGGGTGAACTGGAGACTCCCACAGTTGAGGCTGAAACTGCAGATGACATTGATTCCCCTCTCAGCCTTGAAGAAGTTATTCAGTCTATCAAGTCAATGCAGAGCAGCAAGGCTCCAGGGCCTGATGGGTTTCCAACTGAGTTCTTTAAGAAATTCTATACCAAGTTGGCCCCTTTACTTTTATCTATGTATAATGAATCACTTGAACATGGCTCATTGCCACCTACCCTAACACAGGCTTCTCCTTAAGAAGGGGAAAAGACCCCACTTCCTGTTCTTCAATTAGGCCCCTAAGTCTCCTTAATGAGGATGTAAAGGTGCTGGCGAAGGTGATAGCGAGGCGTCTGGAAGTAGTTTTACCAAGACTCATATCACAGGAACAAACCGGCTTTATAAAGGACAGATATTCATTTTTTAACGTTCGGATGCTGTTTAACATTATTTATTCTAAACAATTCTCCAACTCCTCTGAGGTGGTAATCTCCCTAGACGCAGAGAAGGTATTTGACAGAACTGAATGGGAGTACCTATTTGCTGTTCTTAAAAAATTAGGATTTGGGGACACATTTTTGCTCATGGATCCGTCTCTGTATACCTCTCCCCAGGCCAGTGTCTGTACTAATGACACCCATTCTGATTATTTTGCCCTGGAACGTGGGACATGCCAAGGCTGCCCACTGTCCCCTTTAGTATTTGCCGTCGCCATTGAGCCCTTTTCAGTAGTTTTATGGGCATCCTCCTCTTTCCAGGGTGTAGCACGGGAAGGAGTTGAATATAGGTTAATCTCCAGAAAAGTGAATCTCCAGAAAAGTGAGTGCTTCCCAATCAATCCAGAAGCACTACACCTCCAGCAGACATACTTGCCCTTTCAGCTTAGCCACTCTGGTTTCAAATACCTTGGAGTGAACGTAACTCGTTCATTACATGCTCTTTTTTCTGCAAACTTTGCTCCCCTTCTTGCGCAAATGAAAACTGATTTTCAGAGATGGGATAGCTTACCACTATCACTTATAGGAAGGATTAATGCTGTAAAAATGAACAGTTTACCCAAATTCCTTTATCTATTTCAATCTATCCCATTGTTTTTACCAACGTTTTTTTTTAAGTCAATCAATCAGGCTGTTACCACATTTATCTGGGGAGGAAAGGTACCCAGTCAGTAGATCTTTATTTCAGAGATGCAAGTTTACTGGAGGGCTGACACTACCCAATTTGTTATACTATTACTGGGTAGCAAACTTTCAGAAATTGCCATTCTGGTTACATGCTCCAGATACCCCATGGTGCCACCTAGAGGCACATTCTTGTATTTCTGCTTCTCTTCCTTCTTTACTCTGTTCTTCTCTCCCAACATCCCCCTCTCGCTATACTCACAATCCTGTAGTGCTTTCCACACTTAAGATTTGGTACCAGTTTCGATGGCATTTTAAATTCTCCTCTGAATCTACTATGGGTCCTATTGACAAGAATCACTTATTCCCTGCTTCCCTAATAGATAATCCTTTCTCTCACTGCACAAGGAAAGGTATTAAGTTCTTCCAAGACTTTTCTAGTATTTTTTCTAGTTTTCCCAACCTGGTCTCTAAATAGTCTTTGCCTCCATCTCACTTTTTCCGTTACCTTCCAATTAGGCATTGTGTCTCCTCCCAATTTTCTGGCTTCCCTGCTCCACCCCCTTGCCAACCCTGGGATGGCATATTGACTCTATTACCTCGATAGAAAGCAATCATTTCTCAGATATATCTGCGTATTTTTTCGTAGCTTGCAGAGGCTCCCCTCTGATGAGATGCTTTAAGGGTTCCCAGTAGGTATTACCAGTAATCAATATAATACTATCCAGTCCAAGCACGTTTGTCTAAGATTAACTGATCATTTATTTATTTCTGTTTTTGTATTTGGAATCTGTATTGAGTTGTTTGTATATTTTTCCCCCTTGTATTCTTGATTGTTTATTTGTTGCGATATCTCTGTAGAATTTTTGTTTTCTAGGACCGAATTGAGGGAGGGTGTGGGGTGGGTTGGCTATATGGGGTGATCAGAGTGGGTGGTTGGGAGGGAGTGACGGAGGGAAGGAATTGAGGTGGGTGGAAGGGGTAGGGCGGAGAGGTAGGGAAGGGACTAGGGGGGTTGGGTGGATCTGTTGTGTGGAGGAAGGGAGGGAGAAAGGGTGGTTGGGATATGGTCAAATCTTTGTACTTACATTGATGTACAGTCGTGGCCAAAAGTTTTGAGAATGACACAAATATGAATTTTCACAAAGTCTGCTGCCTCAGTTTGTATGATGGCAATTTGCATATACTCTAGAATGTTATGAAGAGTGATCAGAGGAATTGCAATTAATTGCAAAGTCCCTCTTTGCCATGCAAATGAACTGAATCCCCCAAAAACATTCCCAAGTCATTTCAGCCCTGCCACAAAAGGACCAGCTGACATCATGTCAGTGATTCTCTCGTTAACACAGGTGTGAGTGTTGACGACGACAAGGCTGGAGATCACTCTGTCATGCTGATTGAGTTCGAATAACAGACTGGAAGCTTCAAAAGGAGGGTGGTGCTTGGAATCATTGTTCTTCCTCTGTCAATCATGGTTACCTGCAAGAAAACTCGTGCCATCATCATTGCTTTGCACAAAAAGGGCTCCGCAGGCAAGGATATTGCTGCCAGTAAGATTGCACCTAAATCAACCATTTATCGGATCATCAAGAACTTCAAGGAGAGCG
This sequence comes from Salmo salar, assembly GCF_965601325.2. Classification (NCBI taxonomy): domain Eukaryota; kingdom Metazoa; phylum Chordata; class Actinopteri; order Salmoniformes; family Salmonidae; genus Salmo; species Salmo salar. The sequence continues at coordinate 6,588,637 of NC_138307.1, read as the reverse complement.
GTTCAATTGTTGTGAAGAAGGCTTCAGGGCGCCCAAGAAAGTCCAGCAAGCGCCAGGACCGTCTCCTAAAGTTGATTCAGCTGCGGGATCGGGGCACCACCAGTACAGAGCATGCTCAGGAATGGCAGCAGGCAGGTGTGAGTGCATCTGCACGCATAGTGAGGCGAAGACTTTTGGAGGATGACCTGGTGTCAAGAAGGGCAGCAAAGAAGCCACTTCTCTCCAGGAAAAACATCAGGGACAGATTGATATTCTGAAAAAGGTACAGGGATTGGACTGCTGAGGACTGGGGTAAAGTCATTTTCTCTGATGAATCCCCTTTCCGATTGTTTGGGGCATCCGGAAAAAAGCTTGTCCAGAGATGACAAGGTGAGCGCTACCATCAGTCCTGTGTCATGCCAACAGTAATGTATCCTGAGACCATTCATGTGTGGGGTTGCTTCTCAGCCAAGGGAGTGGGCTCACTCACAATTTTGCCTAAGAACACAGCCATGAATAAAGAATGGTACCAACACATCCTCCGTGAACAACTTCTCCCAACCATCCAGGAACAGTTTGGTGATGAACAATGCCCTTTCCAGCATGATGGAGCACCTTGCCATAAGGCAAAAGTGATAACTAAGTGGCTCGGGGAACAAAACATCAATATTTTGTGTCCATGGCCAGGAAACTCCCCAGATCTTAATCCCATTGAGAACTTGTGGTGAATCCTCAAAAGGCGGGGGGACAAACAAAAACCCACAAATTCTGACAAACTCCAAGCATTGATTATGCAAGAATGGGCTGCCATCAGTCAGGAGTTAATTGACAGCATGCCAGGGCGGATTGCAGAGGTCTTGAAAAAGAAGGGTCAACACTGCAAATATTGACTCTTTGCATCAACTTCATGTAATTGTCAATAAAAGCCTTTGACACTTATGAAATGCTTGTAATTATACTTCAGTATTCCATAGTAACATCTGACAAAAATATCTAGACACTCAAGCAGCAGACTTTGTGAAAATTAATATTTGTGTCATTCTCAAAACTTTTGGCCACGACTGTACATTTTGTAAAACTTGAATACATTTTTTTATATAAAAAAACAACATTACAACTATCTAAAGTAACATTAGGGTGATGAGATATTCCCAGTGCATTGGAATGTCTCATGTTTCCTTGGAAATGTGCATTCCATCTCTCCCGCTTTGCCTCTCATTGAGAGTACATGGCTGTACTCTTGAGTAAAACCTCTTAACTCACTCACTGATCTCTTATGATTAGTTGCTAATGTCCCATCTGGTATTGTCATCCTCAGACCATAAATAAGCCACCATGCCAACAGAAACGACCCAAGATGAGGAGCTGAGTGGAGCTAATGCACTTTTGTATCCAATCACAGTGTTTGTACAGTATGCTCTTTTTAGAGACTGTTTAGGGCCCATAGACTTAAGGAGTAACTTAAACACAATGCATCCTCATCGCTTTACAGAAGTTACAATTTGGCTTATTGGACCATTATTCACAGATAATTGCTCAATCTGGATGTATTTGCTATAGCGTCTTCTGTGCTAACGATACAGCATAAAGGAGTAAACAAACTTCTCTACTTGTCATCGTCTATTTGTCATGCCTTAACAAAATAGATGTAGATATTTTCTTTCGGCTCACTTCTCTACACGACAGGATCCATTAAGTGCTCTGTCTGTAGCCTCACTGACTCTTTAAGTTGGCAGTTTATTCTATGTCTTTTTATAAAATGCCAGTTTGTTCTGTCTGAAAATTCCTATTCTTAACTCTATTCTGTTGAATGCAGTATTTATTCAACTGCTTTGTATTCATCAGAGGAGAAACAGGGAAAAGTGGGCAGAGTAGAATACTGTATATGATTATTTCCACTGGGAGATGAAAGAGTTCACAGTGAGGCTTTTTATACATCTCTTTTCTGCAACACCTGCAACGGATTTTGTTGTTGTTGTGTTTTAAGTGTTTCACAGAACAAGTAAGACATATGGCAAATTTCGAGGTTAAGTTGTAAAATGTTCTATACTTTGTAGGCTTTGTACAATAGCCATAGCTGTTTATGAAACATGTATCATGGTTTCCTGCAATTACTGCATCATTCTGCTTAACAAAGTCACGCTAAAGACGTTTCCTTAAAAAAAGTAGCCTAGTCCTAGCTAAAAATAATCCTCAGTATCATGAATATGGTAATGTGATTGCAGTGTCATAGCACATGATGAATCATTCAAACGATCAAAGATGCCGTTCAGGTTTGAAGAACAGTCTTTTACACTAAGGTTGATTGAGGACTCTTTAGCCTTGTTCACACTGCAGGCCTTAATGCTCAAATCCGTTTTGTTTTTCAAATCAGTTTTGGAATACTGACTGTCCAAACAGCAAGTTACAAGTAACCAAATCGGATTTGTGTGTGTTCAGACAGCAGTTATTTGCTGACTTGTCTACACTTGTCTTAGAAAATACGGGTGTGTGAACACTGGTGTAGGCTGATTGGTGGTGGAGCTTGCGCTTCCTATCACTCAGAAGTTATGTAGTAAGATAAGGTGGCTGCCATGGACGTTTCCCAGTTACTTTGAATGTTCAACATCATAGTGTAAGAACACATTTAAAGCCTCAAAGGATAAAATTATCCAACTTTCAAAACAAGTCCTTTTTGGCTAGCCACAGCAGTAAACTAGCTAGCTAGGTAGCTATTTCTAGCACATTCACTAATGTGTTTGTAAACAATAAACTAGCTAGTTAGCTACCACATGTACTGTTCAAACTGTCAACAGAGCTAGAAAGCAACAAGATATGCCAAATAACAGTAAAAAAAACACTTGAGGGCAAATAAATCAGATTTAAATCTGATAAGGAATCAGATTTGTATCTGATTTCAAACCACCTATGAAGGTGGTTTGAAATGTGTCTTGAAATATCCAATTCCATGTGGTTTTTGGCTGTTCAGAATGCAGGATTGGATTTGAATCACTTAAACTGTGTAACGCCCTGGCCATAGAGAGGGGTTTTTGTTCTCTATTTTGGTTAGGCCAGGGTGTTACATGGGTGGGCATTCTATGTTTATTTTTCTATGTTGGTTTGTTTCTTTGGTTGGCCATGTGTGGCTCCCAATCAGGAACAGCTGTGGTTCGTTGTTGCTGATTGGGAGTCATACATAGGCAGCCTGTTTTTCCTTTGGGGTTTGTGGGTGATTGTTTTCTGTTTAGAGTTTTTCCTGACAGGACTGTTTGGCTGTCGTCTTTTGTTTATTTTTGTAAAGTGTTCTCTTTTCCAATTAAATATTTCAAAGATGAATACACATCCTCCGCTGCACCTTGGTCTCATTACGACGACGGCCGTTACAGAATCACCCACCAAAAAACGGACCAAGCAGCAGAGGAAGGAGAAGCACCAGGAGAGGGGCAGTATGGACTCGTGGAGATGGGAGGAATTACTGGACGGTAAAGGACCATGGGCTCAAGCTGGGGAGTATCGCCGCCCGCAGTGGGAGATCAAGGCAGCAATAGCTGAGAGGCGCTGGTATGAGGCAAGGGAGCGCAACAGGCACGAGAGGCAGCCCCCAAAAAATGTGGGGGGGTGCACACGGGGAGTGTGGCAGAGTCAGGTTGGAGACCTGAGCCAACTCCCCATGCTTACAGGAGGCAGCGCAGTACTGGTCAGGCACCGTGTTATGTGGTAAAGCGCACGGTGTCCCCAGTACGCGTTGATAGCCCGGAGCGCTGCATGCCAGCCCCCCGCAAGTGACATGCGAGAGTAGGCATCGAGCCAGGTCGGAGTGTTCCAGTTCAGCGCATCTGGTCTCCGGTGCGCTGTCTCGGTCCAGGCTATCCTGCACCGGCACTGCGCACTGTGTCTCCGGGGCGCTGGGAGGGCTCAGTTCGGCCTATGCCTGCGCTCCGCCCGTGCCGGGCAAAAGTGGGCATTCAGCCTGGAGTTTGGGTGGCAAACCTATGCACCAGAACTCCAGTGCTCCCCCACAGCCCGGTTTATCCTGTGCCTCCTCCTCGGACCAGGCCTCCAGTGGGTCGCTCCAGCCTGGTTTATCCTGTGCCTCCTCCCAGATCCAGGCCTCCAGTGGGTCTCTCCAGCCTGGTCTATCCTGTGCCTCCTCCCAGGACCAGGCCTACAGGGGGTCTCTCCAGCCTGGTTTATCCTGTGCCTCCTCCCAGGACCAGGCCTCCAGGGGGTCTCTCCAGCCTGGTGAGTCCTGTGCCTGCGCCCAGAGCCAGGCCTCCTGCATGTCTCCCCAGCCTGGTGAATCCTGGGCCAGAGCCGCCCGCCAGTCCGGAGCTGCCAGCCGTTTGGCATTTGCCAGAGAACACCAAGATTGGCAAATTCGCCACTGGCACCCTGTGCTCTTCACAGATGAAAGCAGGTTCACACTGAGCACGTGACAGATGTGACAGAGTCTGGAGACGGCGTGGAGAACGTTCTGCTGCCTGCAACATCCTCCAGCATGACCGGTTTGGCGGTGGCTCAATCATGGTGTGGGGTGGCCTTTCTTTGGGGGGCCGCACAGCCCTCCATGTGCTCGCCAGAGGTAGCCTGACTGCCATTAGGTACCGAGATGAGATCCTCAGACCCCTTGTGAGACCATATGCTGGTGCGGTTGGCCCTGGGTTCCTCCTAATGCAAGACAATGCTAGACCTCATGTGGCTGGAGTGGGTCAGCAGTTCCTGCAAGAGGAAGGCATTGATGCTATGGACTGGCCCGCCCGTTCCCCAGACGTCCTGCACCTGAGCCACCTCCTGGAGAGGTGGGTTGGGGAGGGAGGGTGTAGCACAGTGCCGTCATTGACGGCAGCCACCCTCCCTTCCCTCCCTTATTGTTTAGGGGGATATTTGTTGTTGTTTGGGTGTTTGTTTTTCTTTTAGGTGCATTCCGGGGTCTGCACCTTGAGGGGTGGGTACTGTCACGTCCTGACCAGCAGAGGGCGTAATGGTGTTAGTTTTGGTCAGGATGTGGCAGGGGTTTTGTGTGTGTGAATGGTTGTGTTGGTGATTGGGACTCCCAATTGAAGGCAGGTGTGTTGAGTTGCCTTTGATTGGGAGTCCTATATAGGAGTGTGTGTTTTTCTCTGGGGTTGTGGGTAGTTGTCCTTGCACTGCGTTGTATGTGCCTGCAAGACTGTTGCTGTCATCTTTATTGTTTTTGTCCAGTGGATACTTTACTCCTTTTTTTAAATTAAAAAACATGAGTATCCACATACACATACAAATATATATATATATACAGATAGGGAAAAAAGTATTTGATGCCCTGCTGATTTTGTACGTTTGCCCACTGACCAAAAAATAATCAGTCTATAATTTTAATGGTAGGTTTATTTGAACAGTGAGAGACAGAATAACAACCAAAAAATCCAGAAAAAACGCATGTCAAAAATTTTATAAATTGATTTGCATTTTAATGAGGGAAATTTTGTTGTTATTCTGTCTCTCACTGTTCAAATAAACCTACCATTAAAATTATAAACCGATCATTTCTTTGCCAGTGGGCAAACGTACAAAGTCAACAGGGGATCAAATACTTTTTTCCCTCACTGTATATATGTATAGTTGAAGTCGGTAGTTTACCTACATTTAGGTTGGATTCATTAAAACTCGTTTTACAACGATCCAGTGGGTCAGAAGTTTACATACACTATGTTGACTGTACCTTTAAACAGCTTGGAAAATTCCAGAAAATGATGTCATGGCTTTAGACGCTTCTGATAGGCTAATTGACATAATTTGAGTCAATTGGAGTTGTACCTGTGGATGTATTTCAAGGCCTACCTTCAAACTCAGTGACTCTTTGCTTGACATCATGGGAAAATCAAAAGAAATCAGCCAAGACCTCAGAAAAAAATGTAGACTTCCACAAGTCTGGTTCATCCTTGGGAGCAATTTCCAAACGCCTGAAGGTACCACATTCATCTGTACAAACAATAGTACGCAAGTACCGCTCAGGAAAGAGACACGTTCTGTCTCCTAGAGATGAACGTACTTTGGTGCGAAAAGTGCAAATCAATCCCAGAACAACAGCAAAGGACCTTGTGAAGATGCTGGAGGAAACAGGTACAAAAGTATCTATATCCACAGTAAAACGAGTCCTATATCGACATAACCTGAAAGGCCGCTCAGCAAGGAAGAAGCCACTGCTCAAAAAATGCCATAAAAAAGCCAGACTACGGTTTGCAACTGCACATGGGGACAAAGATCGTACTTTTTGGAGAAATGTCCTCTGGTCTGATGAAATAAAAATAGAACTGTTTGGCCAAAATGACCATTATTATGTTTGAAGGAAAAAGGGGGAGGCTTGCAAGCCGAAGAACACCCTCCCAACCGTGAAGCACGGGGGTGGCAGCATCATGTTGTGGGGGTGCTTTGCTGTAGGAGGGACTGGTGCACTTCACAAAATAGATGGAATCATGAGGAAAGGAAAATTATGTGGATATATTGAAGCAACATCTCAAGACAACAGTCAGGAAGTTAAAGCTTGGTCGCAAATGGGTCTTCCAAATGGACAATGACCCCAAGCATACTTCCAAAGTTGTGGCAAAATGGCTTAATGAAAACAAAGTCAAGGTATTCTAGTGGCCATCACAAAGCCCTGACCTCAATCCTATAGAAAATGTGCGGGCAGAACTGAAAAAGCGTGTGCGAGCAAGGAGGCCTACAAACCTGACTCAGTTACACCAGCTCTGTCAGGAGGAATGGGCCAAAATTCACCCAACATATTGTGGGAAGCTTGTGGAAGGCTACCCGAAACGTTTGACCCAAGTTGAACAATTTCAAGGCAGTGCTACCAAATACTAATTGAATGTATGTAAACTTCTGACCCACTGGGAATGTAATGAGAGAAATAAAAGCTGAAATAAATCATTCTCTCAACTCTTATTCTGACATTTCACATTCTTAAAATAAAGCGGAGATCCTAACTGACCTAAGACAAGGGATTTTTACTAGGATTAAATGTCAGGAATTTTCAATGTCCTCAGAATAGAGCATGTAACTATGCCAGCATGCCAAATGGTCCTAATTATTTTCCCCAATCATCACCTAATTAAATCACCAGTTTCCTGCACCTGGTATTCCCAGGGGGTCTCCTGTCACAGTACTAACCAGGCCCGATCCTGAACAGGCGTGTTCAGGGTGGTATGGCCACAAGCGTATTGTTTTACCCTGTTTCCACCCAAAAGTGCAGTGCTTTTGACTGCTGCGCCACCCAGGAACCCCTCAAAATTGCCAGTTTACTATTAGGCAACTAATTCATCCTCTGTTTGGATCAGGTAGTTGATGGGATAACTTTCTTGGCTAGTTTTCATATTAATGATAGTGAAACTTCATTCACAACATATTATTGTTGTTATAGAATCTGTATCTGTCATACATAATCTGTATTTGTCATACATTGCAAAGTATGATATCATGTTAATGTGTGTACTTTCATTGTATTGCTATTTGGAATGGTTTCCAAGTCTTTCACAAACAGTGATGCGTCATCAACTGTGAAAAGGACTACGATGATGGGGCCTGACCTGTCCAGCTAAGTCACACACTTTCTGATGGAGGAGATGGAAGACTCCACGATGGGACAGCTAGTACTCCTGGAGACTGACGTCGCACCCTGGTGGGAGGATACCTTCTACGAGGAGAGCACCAAGTCTCTAATGACCATGGACAAGAAGTTAATGCAGGCTGAGCAGACGGCGACCATCTTCTTGAGTCTCCACCGTGTCGTGGCAAGCCTTTGGGTGGTAACTATTACATGGACTCAATGCTGTTATTTTTTTAAGGTCTAATCACCTCTCTCCACATCTTTCTCTGGTTCCTCTGATTGTTTTGTACAATGCAGAGTATCCACAGGGGGTGAAATTGTAGTGTAAACATTTGAGAAGGTGATACTCGTGACTAGTGACTTGCAGGTGCTAAGACCCAGCAGGATGACGCCTTAGGAGGCTGCTGAGAGGAAGACGGCTCATAATAATGGCTGGAATGGAGTCAATGGAATGGAGTCAATGGAATGGAGTCAATGGAATGGTGTCAATGGAATGTTCGCTACCATTCCATGTATTCCGTTCCAGCCATTACTATGTGCACGTCCTGATCAGGCTGTTGATTGTGGCCTGTGGAATGTTGTCCCACTGCTCTTAAATGGCTGTGTGAAGTTTCTGGATATTGGCAGGAACTGGAACACGCTGTCGTACACGTCAATCCAAAGCATCCCAAACATGCTCAATAGATGACATGTCTGGTGAGTATGCAGGCCATGGAAGAACTGGGACATTTTCAGGTTTCCAGGAATTGTATAGAGATCCTTGCGACTTCGGGCTGTGCATTATCATGCTAAAACATGAGGTGATAGCGGCGGGTGAATGACACGACAATGGGCCTCAGGATCTCGTCACAGAATCTCTGTGCATTCAAATTGCCATCGATGAAATGCATTTGTGTTCATTGTCCGTAGCTTATGCCTTCCCATACCATAACCCCACCACCACCATGGGGCACTCTGTTCACAACGTTGACATCACACAATGCCATACACACCGTCTGCCATCTGCCCAGTACCGTTGAAACCAGGATTCATCCGTGAAGTGCACACTTCTCCAGCGTGCCAGTGGACATCAAAGGTGAGCATTTGCCCACTGAAGTCGGTTACGACGCCGAACTACAGTCAGGTCAAAACTCTGGTGAGGATGATGAGCAGGCAGATGAGCTTCCCTGAGACGGTTTCTGACAGCTTTTGCAGAAATTCTTTGGTTGTGCAAACCCACAGTTTCATCAGCTGTCCAGTCTCAGACGATCCCGCAGATGAAGAAGACGGGCTGGCATGGTTACACATAGTCTGCGGTTGTGAGGCCAGTTGGACGTACTGCCAAATTCTATAAAACGACGTTGGAGGTGGCTTTTGGTAGCCAAATTAATATTACATTCTCTGGCAACAGCTCTGGTGGATGTTCCTGCAGTCAGCATGCCAATTGCACGCTCCCTCAAAACTTGAGACATCTGTGGCATTGTATTGTGTGACAAAACTGCACATTTTAGAGTACCTTGTATTGTCTCCAGCACAAGCTGCACCTGTGTAATGATCATGCTTTTAAGCAGCTTCTTGATATGCCACACCTGCCTTGATGACAGATATGCACACTCTTGGCATTCTCTCAGCCAGCTTCATGAGGTTGTCAACTGGAATGCATTTCAATGAACCTTGCCTTGTTAAAAGTTGATTTGTGGAATTTCTTTCCTTCTTAATTGTGGATGGATTCTCTTGGAAAAGGAGAAATGCTCACTAACAAAGATGTAAACAAATTTGTGCACAACATTTGAGAGAAATAAGCTTTTTTTTGTATATGGAACATTTCTGGGATCTTTTATTTCAGCTCATGAAACATGGGACCGACACTTTACATGTTGCATTTATAATTTTGTTCAGAATAAATTGTCATGTTTGGATTGTTTCAAGAGTTCATAAAGAATTTTGATATATTCTATTGTACGGTAAGTGCTCTGGATGTATTGTTACAGGGACACTGTGTTACGCTGAAGGCAGATAGTTAAAAGAGGAGCGACACGGGTGTGCTCTTATCACTTTAACATAGTTGATTAGATTAGAATCTTGGTATGAGTTCCTGCCTATTGTTTTCACTAGCAAAGCGCAAGTAAATGTTAATTCAGGCTGGCTGTGAGTTTCTGCTTGAATTTTTTAAAAGTCAGTGAATTCGTTCATACTTTGAGAACCTGTTAGTAAGCTCCTTTGTGTATCACACACGTAGTATTTTCTCTTAGAGATTATTTTGAATTGAAGATATATGTAACCACGTTAAGTCTTACGTAGCTGATAGTCATCTACTTTGTAGCGTATCATGTATTTCATGTACACTGGAATTGTTTGAGTGTTAATTCTTTTGTGACTAATAAATCCTATTAGTTGAATTGAGTAAATGCATTCCTCGTTTTACAGAGTAATTAGTAGGTCTATTGGTAAATATAACTTACACTAGACATAGTATGTGCTTGGGTTCCACCTTGACATCCCTACATGACACAATAAATGAACGCTAGAACATTGGTCGCCAGGATTACTGTAGCTATTTGTATCTCGTCTCTTAATAATTGCATAACGGCGCAAAATAGACACATGTTCATTATAGTCATACTGAGAGGTGATGTAAGGCTAGATCCTCCAGAAATGTACATGCCCTGCTGCATTTATTCACCTAATAATGAAGTCAGATTGATGAATGTCATTTATTATTATATTCAACATCATTTCGTTCAACTACACACTCACCTCGACAGTGTACTCCTTCATCATATCCGTCCTCACAATCTCTCGCTCCATCGCAAAGTTTATTGAAGTGGATGCACATTTTGGAGCCAATGCACTGCATGTGATTCGGCGGACATCTCACCAACTCAGCTTTTGTACCTAAAATGAGAATTAAAAACAAATATCATGGGTTCAAAGTAATATTCTTGATTTGGTCATCAACATGAAGACGCTGTAGGCTTATGAGAGTCAGGAAAGTTAAGCTGTCTTTCCCATGACAAAAGACACAAAGGTGTATTAATAGTTTCTTTAATGAGACTATTGTGTTGGTGGTATACTTTTACCATCCCCACATGTTCACCCCACCATTGCTCCAGTCTTGTCAAACATATACCGTGAATGTTTTCTATTTTGCACCCCAGTATCTCTACTTGCACATTCATCTTCTGCACATCTACCATTCCAGTGTTTAATTGCTATATTGTAATTACTTCGCCACCATGGCCTATTTATTGCCTTAACTCCCTTATCTTACCTCATTTGCACTCACTGTATATATACTTTTTGTTTTATTTTGTTCTACTGTATTATTTACTATGTTTTGTTTATTCCATGTGTAACTCTGTGTTGTTGTATGTGTCAAATTGCTATGCTTTATCTTGGACAGGTCACAGTTGCAAATGAGAACTTGTTCTCAACTAGCCTACCTGATTAAATAAAGGTGAAATAAAAATAAAAAATACATCTGTAAAATCATAAAAAATGGCACATTTCTATAATGGAGGAATAGTCGTGAGGTAATGTTGATCTGTGATATATTTGTATAGCTGCAGACTATCAGGTTAGATACGATTTACAGTAGATTCTTTTTTTGTATTGCAATAAGCATTTACTGGTTCGCAGAGACATTGCTTTCGGTTCCCTTTTCAAAACCTATTCATAAGTATTGCTTTAGTGAATATAATAGATGTTGAGTAGCCCTGTGGGATATAATAAATGAACCCACTCTGTGTGATTTAATTGCAAACTGATTCTAGACTACTTAAAAAAATTATGAAAAATACTTTGTACTGATATATATGTAAAAAATAGTAAAAATAAAGAAAAACCCTTGAATGAGTAGGTGTGTCCAAACTTTTGACCGGTACTGTATTTATATATATTTTTTTCACATTTTCTAAATTATATATGATCCTCTTCCTGGGATCATAAAAATGGATCCACAGGGAATGGATCCACAGGGAAAGTTAATAGAGGGGAAACCTTGGGCGTTAACCAACAATGGAGTTTGTATAGTTTTACTCATTTTTACCTAGGTATTTGTAGTTGTCCACGTATTCTAAGTCAGAGCCGTCCAGAGTAGTGATGCTGGACGGGCGAGCAGGTGCGGGCAGTGATCGATTGAATGGCATGCATTTAGTTTGACTTGCGTTTAAGAGCAGTTGGAGGCCATGGAAGGAGAGTTGTATGGTGTCGTCTGCGTAGAGGTGGATCAGAGAATCAGGTAACCAGGCGAGGCAATCATTTGAGAAACCAAGGCTGTCAAGTCTGCCAATAAGAATATGGTGATTGACAGAGTCGAAAGCCTTGGCCAGGTCGATGAATACGGCTGCACAGTAATGTCTCTTATCGATGGCGGTTATGATGTCGTTTAGGACCTTGAGCGTGGCTGAGGTGCACCCATGACCAGCTCTGAAACCAGATTGCATAGCGGAGAAGGTACAGTGGGATTCGAAATGGTCGGTAATCTGTTTGTTAACTTGGATTTCGAAGACCTTAGAAAGACAGGATAGGATAGATTTAGGTCTGTAGCAGTTTGGGTCTAGAGTGTCACCCCCTTTGAAGAGGGGGATGACCGCGGCAGCTTTGCAATCTTTGGGAATCTCAGACGATAAGAAAGAGAGGTTGAACAGGCTAGTAATAGGGGTTGCAACAATTTCGGCAGCAGATAATTTTAGAAACAGAGGGTCCAGATTGTCAAGCCTGGCTGATTTGTAGGGGTCCAGATTTTGCAGCACTTTCAGAACATCAGCTCTCTGGATTTGGGTGAAGGAGAAATGGTGGGGTCTTTGGCGGATTGCTGTGGAGGGTGCCGGGCAGTTGACCGGGGTAGGGGTAGCCAGATAACAGACAGAACAGGTAGAGGGCAGAACACACGGATCCCCCACCAAATTAAACCCACCACAACCCCCATGCTCTGACAGAGCCCCACCCCAAAACCAGACCTATTAAAGCAGACATGATATACAATGAGGGCTCTAATTTAACAAACCTAACGCAATGGTTAAGCTAAGCGCTGGGCGGTAGCGTTATAGGTTCGGGGGTGTGTCAGAAATATTTTTGCTATTTTCACAAGCACAATTATTGGAACAGTGGCTGGCAGTAGGGAGAAAGGGCTGGGTTTTGATGAATTAACAAGTTGTGGGTGGGTCAAAGCTTGGACCCTCACTGGCCAATCAGGACGTGCTCCATGGCTAAATATGCGGTTGCTTCAAGTTGTGTGTTTATGGTCTTTTATGTATTGCTTTGGAATCAACTTCGATTCCAATGTTAGACCATTATAGTTTGTTAGACAGCTTACAGAAAAAAATAACAAAATATAGACCTATCCCATCTTTGCTAATCATGTTAACTTGAACCTGTTTGCAGTCCACATTGCTCTAAGTAATTGCATGACTTCCATGTTGAAATATGTACAGTGCCTTTGGAAAGTATTCAGACCCCTTGACTTTTTCCACATTTTGTTACGTTACAGCCTTATTCTAAAAAAATCCTCAGCAATATAAACACAATACTCCATAACGACAAAGCGAAAACAGGTTTTTCAAAAAAAATTGCAAATGTATCAAAAAGAAAAAACAGAAATACCTTTATTTAGGTAAGTATTCAGACCCTTTGCTATGAGACTCAAAATTGAGCTCAGATGCATGCTGTTTTATTTGATCATCCTTGAGATGTTTCTACAACTTGATTGGAGCCCACCTGTGGTAAATTCAATTGATTGGACATGATTTGGAAAGGCACACACCTGTTTATATAAGGTCCCACAGTTGACAGTAGAGCTCTGAGACAGGATTGTGTCGAGGCACAATCTGCAGCATTGAAGATCCCCAAAAACACAGTGGCCTCCATCATTCTTAAATGGAAGAAGTTTGGAACCACCAAGACTCTTCCTACAGCTGGCCACCTGGCCAAACTGAGCAATCGGGGGAGAAGGGCCTTGGTCAGGGAGGCGACAAAGAACCCGATGGTTACTCTGACAGAGCTCTAGATTTCCTCTGTGAAGATGAGAGAACCTTCCGGAAGGACAAGCATCTCTGCAGCACTCCACAAATCTGGCCTTTCTGGTAGAGTGGCGAGATGGAAGCTACTCCTCAGTAAAACACACGACACCCTGCTTGGAGTTTGCCAAAAGGCACCTAAAGACTCTTCAAACCAAGATTGAACGTCTGGAGGAACCCTGGCACCGCTCATCACCTGGCCAATACTATCCCTACGGTGAAACATGGTGGTAGCAGATCATGCTTTGGGGATGTTTTTCAGCGGCAGGGACTGGGAGACTAGTCAGGATCGAGGCAAAGATGAACAGAGCAAAGTACAGAGAGTTCTGGCCCAGCCAGAGTCCGGACTTGTACCTGATCGAACTGGAGAGACCTGAAAATATCTGAGCAAGCAACGCTCCCCATCCAACCTGACAGAGCTTGAGAGGATCTGCAGAGAAGAATGGGAGAAACTCCCTAAATACAGGTGTGCCAAGCTTGTAGCGTCATACCCAAGAAGACTTGAGGCTGTAATCGCTGCCAAAGGTTCTTCAACAAAGTACTGAGTAAAGGGTCTGAATACTTATGTAAATGTAATATTTCTGTTTTTTATTTGAAACATTTTCTAAAAAACTGTTTTTGTTTTGTCATTATGGGTTATTGTGTGCAGATTGATGTGGAAAAAGTAAAGGGCTCTGAATACTTTCAGAGTGCGCTGTACATACCACAGGAAGGAGGGACGGGGGGGAGGATGACTCATAACAATTGCCGGAACGGAGCAAACAGAATGGCATCAAACACCTGGAAACCATGTGTTTGATGGATTTGATATGATTCCACTCCAGCCATTACCACGAGCCCGTTCTCCCCAATTAAGGTGCCACCAACCTCCTGTGATAGATAGTGTAACATTCACACTAAGATATGGGCTAGGCTTACTGTAAATTGCATTATGGCTGAGCATGGACATTCCAAATGTTGTCACTAAGCAAGATTAAAGTCACTAAAAAGAGAGTGAATAATACTGATCAAATTCTCCTAAAATGAAACAATAACTTGTTTTAAACAGCCTAATGTCTAAATACAATTACAGGCACCACAATTGCAGGCACCATATTTGCTTCACTTGGGCATATACTATTAAAACAACACAGAGGGTTTTACACACATCTAAAATTTTCACAGTAGCTGCACAAAGATCCAATATAAAAAGAAAGGGAAAACGTCCACTCACCCTTATAATGCTCCCAAATATAATGTTTTATATACAGTTAAAGTCCGAAGTTTACATACACTTAGGTTGGAGTCATTGAAACTCGTTTTTCAACCAATCCACAAATTTCTTGTTAACAAACTGTAGTTTTGGCAAGCCGGTTAGGACATCTACTTTGTGCATGACACAAGTCATTTTTCCAACAATTGTTTACAGACAGATTATTTCACTGTATCACAATTCCAGTTGGTCAGAAGTTTACATACGCTAAGTTGACTGTGCCTTTAAACAGCTGGGAAAATTCCAGAAAATGATGTCATGGCTTTAGAAGCTTCTGATAGGCTAATTGATATCATTTGAGTCATTTGGAGGTGTACCTGTGGATGTATTTCAAGGCCTACCTTCAAACTCAGTGCCTCTTTGCTTGACATCATGGGAAAATCAAAAGAAATCAGTCAAGACCTCAGAAAAAAAATTGTAGACCTCCACAAGTCTGGTTCATCCTTGGGAGCAATTTCCAAACGCCTGAAGGTACCACGTTCATCTGTACAAACAATAGTACACAAGTATAAACACCATGGGACCGCACAGCCGTCATACCGCTCAGGAAGGAGACGCGTTCTGTCTCCTAGAGATTAATGTACTTTGGTGCGAAAATTGCAAATCAATCCCAGAACAACAGCAAAGGACCTTGTCCTATATCGACATAACCTGAAAGGCTGCTCAGCAAGGAAGAAGCCACTGCTCAAAACCGCCATAAAAAAGCCAGACTACGGTTTGCCACTGCACATGGGGACAAAGATCGTACTTTTTGTAGAAATGTCCTCTGGTCTGATGAAAGAAAAACAGAACTGTTTGGCCATAATGACCATCATTATGTTTGGAGGAAAAAGGGGGAGGCTTGCAAGCCGAAGAACACCATCCCAACCGTGAAGCACGGGGGTGGCAGCATCATGTTGTGGGGGTTCTTTGCTGCAGGAGGCACTGGTGCACTTCACAAAATAGATGGCATCATGAGGATGGAAATGATGTGGATATATTGAAGCAACATCTCAAGACATCAGTCAGGAAGTTAAAGCTTGGTCGCAAATGGGTCTTCCAAATGGACAATGACCGCAAGCATACTTCCAAAGTTGTGGCAAAATGGCTTAAGGACAACAAAGTCAAGGTATTGGAGTGGCCATCACAAAGCCCTGACCTCAATCCTATAGAAAATTTGCAGGCAGAACTGAAAAAGCATGTGCGAGCAAGGAGGCCTACAAACTGGACTCAGTTACACCAGCTCTGTCAGGAGGAATGGGCCAAAATTCACCCAACTTGTTGTGGGAACCTTGTGGAAGGCTACCCCAAACGTTTCACCCAAGTTAAGCCAATGCTACCAAATACTAATTGAGTGTATGTAAACTTCTGACCCACTGGGAATGTGATGAAAGAAATAAAAGCGGAAATAAATCATTCTCTCGACTATTATTCTGACATTTCACATTCTTAAAATAAAGTGGTGATCCTAACTGACCTAAGACAGGACATTTTTACTAGGATTAAATGTCAGGAATTGTGAAAAAATGAGTTTAAATGTATTTGGCTAAGGGGTATGTAAACTTCCAACTTCAACTGTACATATTGGCACCATCTTACAGATCACATTCACACTTCTCCTGAAGTTGCATTGCATGCACGCCACTGACATTCTCACCATAAAACCATGCCAGTGAATTATCAAATCAGCAGGATTAAAAAACGTATGATGCATTGCTGTTGGGCCAGCCTTCATTATAGTAGTCCTAGGGTAAGCCTTTATTTAACTAGGCAAGTCAGTTAAGAACAAATTCATATTGACAATGATGGCCTACCCCAGCCAATGCTGGGCCAAATGTGTGCCACCCTATGGGACTCTCAATCACAGCCAGATGTGATACAGCCTAGATTTGAACCAGGGACTGTAGTGACACCTTTTGCACTGAGATGCAGTGCCTTAGACCGCTGTGCCACTCGGTAGCTTAGGGAGGGCTTGGGTTTTCAAAATATGAAACGGAAAACAAACAATTGTTTTCAGGAAAATAACTTCTAATACGAGGGTCACCACTATTCACCGAGGTTCTCATCTCTTGTTTCATGATGGGCATGAACACATGTAGCCTACATCATGGAGGGGTTTTACGCACATCCAAAGCATGGCAAAAATAATGTAGGCCTGCCTACAATACATCGACAAAAAGGGAATTACAGCTCATTGTTTTGCTCCTTTCAAACTTGATCTTTTAATAAAGCTTTGTTGATTAAGATTTATTTCCAAGCGGTCTCACGAGCCAAACACTTTATCAATGGTCTTGACTAGCCGACTTGATTACATTGGCCAGGAAAAAAAGAAAATGGCCTACAATGAGAGGAGGGCATGCTTGATTTATGTTCAAATAAAACGAAATGGGAGGAAAAAACATTAACGTTTTATGTTTCTAAATAGTAAGTATACAGGCACCAAAAGCACACCTTGTTCTATGCGCATATGGGCATCACAGCTGGATAGGCTGCGTTTCCGCCATCAAAATTCATGCCATAGCCAACTGGGTTAACACTAAAAACAGCTTTTGGTTGGTCTTAAATATCCCTGCCAGCGCTGCCTGAAATTAGCACTTTGGACCATCTTTTAAATCTGAACGCAAGCCAGGTAAATTACCGAACCTGGCGTTGTGGCTGGAAAATGCCAGCGAGCTAGTTTTTACATGACGATATTGCAAACTAACTTGCATTTGACACTAGTGCCACCTTAACACCGGCTAAAAATAGAGCCCTCAGGGTAACACATTAAAATGTGCACCACGGCAAAAAAAAACATTACGCTGGGCTGGGTTCATTTAAAAACTGTCACTGCAAAAAATATCACATTGTTTCTTCCCAGAAAAACGCACATTTTCATAAAATGTACGTTTTTTAAATGTGAGAGTGGCTTTGATATTCTAACAATTATTGAAAACAAATCAGTCACATTCTGTTAACATCACGGAATGTCAATGGCCTTAATTTCAGCCTAACAAATTTGTATCACCAACCCAAACACACAGGCAGTGAATAGTAAACGTGCAAGAAATATGGGGTGGCAGGTAGCCTAGCATTTAAGAAAATTGGGCAAGTAACCGAAAGGTTGCCGGTTTGAATCCCAGAGACGACCAGGTGAATATTCTGTTGTTGTGCCCTTGAGCAAGGCATGCAACCCTTACTGCTCCGGATAAGAGCGTCTGCTAAATGACTAAAATGTCAAATAGATTCTAATAAGAACTCATGTTAGGCTGCCACCAGTTAGGTAGATATCACTAAATGAAGTCTTCAGCTGTGTCATAAATCAACAACAACTAACAACTCATACATTTTCAAGAAATCGACTCAAATTCAAACATCATAAAGTTGGACACCTACTTTGCTGCTCACCACTGAACATGACACATAACATTTTAGAGAGACTCCTGGCAAGGTGTGCTGCCTGTTTACTATTGAGGAGAGAGAAACGATCCGTTGAACCACCCCTGAATAATTATGCAACACGGCAAACAAGCAAGTCATTCTGTGGGACACAAAAGGCCAACATTAAACCTGGTCTGAATTCACACAAAAATCAACTGTAGTCATATTGTTTCTTCACAGAAAGATTCACCTTTTCATACATTTTAAGTGTTACTTTTTACCCTCAGGTAACACATTGAAATGTGAGATAAATGTGAGAGTGGGGTTTTGATGAAGGCTTTGATATTCCAACACCTACAGTGCATTCGGAAAGTATTCAGACCCCTTGACTTTTTCCACATTTTGTTACGTTATAGCCTTCTTCTAAAATTGATTAAATCGTTTTTTTTCACGTCAATCTACACACAATACCCAATAATGACAAATCAAAAACAGGTTTGTAGAAATGTTTAACAATTTATTAAAAATAAAAAACTGAAATATAACATTTACATAAGTATTCAGACCCTTTACTTTGTTGAAGCACCTTTGGCAGTGATTACAGCCTCGAGACTTCTTGGGTATGACACTACAAGCTTGGCACACCTATATTTGGGGAGTTTCTCCCATTCCTCTCTGCAGATCCTCACAAGCTCTGTCCGGTTGGATGGGGAGCGTCATTGCACTGCTATTTTCAGGTCTCTCCAGAGATGATCGATCGGGTTCAAGTCCAGGCTCTGGCTGGGCCACTGAAGGACACTCAGAGACTTGTCCCGATGCCACTCCTGCGTTGTCTTGGCTGTGTGCTTAGGGTCGTTGTCCTGTTGGAAGGTGAACCTTCGCCCCAGTCTGAGGTCCTGAGCACTCTGGAGCAGGTTTTCATCTTTCCCTCCTGACTAGTCTCTCAGTCCCTGCCGCTGACGCTGCAACCACCATGCTTCACCGTAGGGATGGTGCCAGGTTTCCTCCAGATGTGACGCTTGGCGTTCAGGCCAAAGAGTTCAATCTTGGTTTCATCAGACAAGTGAATCTTAGGTGCCTCTTGGCAAACTCCGAGCAGGCTGTCCTTGTGCTTTTACTGAGGAGTAGCTTCCGTCTGGCCACTCTACCATAAAGGCCTGATTGGTGGAGTGCTGCAGAGATGGTTGTCCTTCTGGAAGGTTCTCCCATCTCCACAGAGTAACTCTGGAGCTCTGTCAGAGTGAACATCGGTGTCTTGGTCATCTCCCTGACCTTGGTCATCTCCTCCCTCCCATGATTGCTCAGTTTGGCAGGGCGGCCAACTCTAAGAAGAGTCTTGGTGGTTCAAAACTTCTTCCTTTTAAAAATTATGGAGGCCACTGTGTTCTTGGGGACCTTCAATGCTGCAGAAATGTTTTGATACCCTTCCCCAGAGCTGTGCCTCAACACAATCCTGTCTCGGAGCTCTACAGACAATTCCTTCAACCTCATGGCTTGGTTTTTGCTCTGACGTACACTGTCAACTGTGGGAACTTATACAGACAGCTGTGTGCCTTTCCAAATCATGTCAAATCAATTGAATTTACCACAGGTGGAATCCAATCAAGTTGTAGAAACATCTCAAGGATGATCAATGGAAGCAGGATGCACCTGAGTTCAATTTCGAGTCTCATAGCAAAGGGTCTGATACTTATGTAAATAAGGTATTTCTGTTTTTAACATTTTTATATATTTGCAAACAATTCTAAAAAACTGTTTTCGCTTTGTCATTATGGGGTATTGTGTATGGAAAAACAAGTATTTCATCTATTTTAGAATAAGGTAACGTAACAAAATGTGGAAAAAGTCAAGGAGTCTGAATACTTTCCGAATGCACTGTATATATGCACTTTTCATCAAATGAATGTGTTTTTCCCTCAGTAAACTTTGGTATAATAATCACAGTGATTACAATATGCGTGTTGTGTTGCAGAGAATAAATGTGTTCTTAGAAATTATCCCATGATGAACAACTTACACAGAAGTTCGGATGTTTGCATGAATAATCTTAGCAAGTTAGGATACAATCAAGAATTCTTCCATACTTGTTCGTCAATTTAGCTTTTCTTGCTTTTCCTGCTTTTTCCAAACCACAGATTGCACAAATACAAACAAATGGAAATTAATCCAATTATTTGCATATAACAGTTATTTAGTTAGGACGTGGGCAAGTCAGGCTAGCTCAGGACAGCCCCACTAACATACAGCACAAGTCCAGGTTCAAAGACAAACAACGACAGCATGGCCTTTAATGTTGATTTAATAAAAACTGCATATCCTGCAGTTTGATACCACAACGCTATGCTACATTACTCTGACAAACCTCCCTCCTGCAGGTGCCAGTCCTCCAGGGGAAGAGATAATGTACATTCACAAGCCATTGAGTTTTATTTGATGAGTCTGTGTTGGTAAAGTCACCCCTTAGTAAACATGTTTTCATTAACACAAGGTCCTTACATGTAAGGGTAAGTCCTTACAATGTTCACGACTCACATTCTCTTCAAATCTGAATACTTTCCGAATGCACAGTATAACAAAACATTTTACTCGGCAAGTCAGTTAAGAACAAATACTTATTTTCAATGATGGCCTATGTAAGGGTTAACTGCCTTGTTCAGGGGCAGAACAACAGATTTTTATCTTGTCAGCTCAGGGATTTGATCTTCCAACCTTCCGGTTACTAGTCCAACACTCTAACCACTAGGCTACCTGCCACGCCATTGTCAGAGGATAGAGCAGGACTCCTTCAGTAGACCAGCGATCTCAGGCTCCTAAATTGAGTTAGATGATGGTTGATGCCAGGTGATGCCAGATAATGGTAATTCCAGATGATTTCCACAAGGAAGTCTGATCTCATTGATCAAAAAGCAGCCGGTGCTCAGGTGCATTTTTTAAAGCCAGCTAGCTAGCCAAACCAGAGTCAACCTGCCATCAGTCCTGCAACTCCATGGGTAAAAACAACCAGATACTGTATGTCCAATCAACAACTCAATGACAACAACAAAAAAGTGAATAAAAAATAATATATATGTACAAAATGTAGAAAGTTATCTGTTTAGGCTGCCTTCCGGCGCCGTTATTTTAATTAGCTTGCAAAACAGAGTATCAGATTTCACCCAAAACAACATCAATTCAATATTTACAATATAAATGGATCAAGTCATTAAAAACGAAAATATCAAATTCTGAAAATACACACATTTTGAAGTCGCGCCAAAGACCGCTGAGGGAGTGTCAGTTTAGAAGTGGCTGTCAAAACGAGGTATATTTATTTTTGGAGAGAAAAGGATCGAAGACGAAACAAAGTTTAAAACACATAAACAAGCAGCTCCTCTGAAGGCTTAGCAGAGCAGCAGAAAAGATGCTGTCAGAAGTTTAAGTGCCTGACAGCCAAGAAACGTCTTCAATGTGTCTGTCTGTATCCCTTTGGAGATCAACAATTTAGAACACCTGCACTATACCCAAACACAGTGCAACACTACAACAATACATGGCAGAATTGTACATTGACAATTACATTGGTAATCAAGCATTTTAGGTAATAGCATACTCCTCAACTTGAGTATCAACAAACTATGTATATAGACTATATTGAAAATAAAGACATCTATAAATAAACTATGTGGTTGAAATGGCTTTCCTACAATCAAAGAAATGAAGTCTGTAATATTATAATGATCATTTATCAGAGGTGAACAAACATATTACTTTGGTTCGTTTTTTTAATAGATTTGCTAGAAATAACTGCATGGGCTCATAGAAACAGACCCAATAGGCATGTTTAAGTCCTGTTCCTGAAAAGGAAACTTTGCTGAGAATGTTGACAAGTTCACCACCTCCTTCTGCCTGTCAGACTCACAGTCTGTGATCACTAGGAGAAGTGACGTGCTTCGCTCAAGATTTCAGACCTTCACAATAACTAGAGCAGGGGCAAGTCAAGTTTTTACATTAGAACAAGCTGAAAGGGAATGTTTTATGGTTTGGTGAACAACAATTTGTAAACTTTTTTTTTTTTTTAATTGGGCCAAATTCCGTTTTTTGCCACGTAATTTTCTCGCTAAACTAATTTGGATGTTCTAAGTCCACAACAATGCTTAAATCAGATCAGGAGTCCACTTTTTTGGAGAGTCTAAAGAGTTTCCACTTTAATTAAAGTGTGCAGAGACTGTTGTGTTTGGCTAGCAGTGTTTTTGTAGCCTATTGCACATGTGATGGCAGAGTTCACCCACCCTATTAATAAAAATCATCATGATATCATTTTGCCCGGTAGACCTACTTTGCAGGCAACATTTAACTGGGATGGTTTTTGGGAAAGACTTTGTGTTGTAGCTACCTGGCTACAACATAAACAGGCGCATTCCCATCATACTGTTACTTCTTAAGAAAGTTGCAGGAAATACAAATCCCTGATGCATTATTTTCATTAATTATGATAAACTACTGCAATTAATAACTACTTTTCTAATAAGCTCAATTAATTCATGTTCTACTAAGTAAAGAAATTATGTATATATTGTTCAAAATGTCTGGATTCCGTGACTCCGTCCACGTTTTCCGCATCACATATTTATAGTATACTACAGTTTATACTGAATGGAGGCGGCTCAGTATAATGTATTACTGGATTCTCAATTACAGTCTAGCACTTCACAGGGATCATTGTTCTGCCATGAAAGTGGCCTCTCATAATCTCATGTTTTTTCTCAAATTATTCACCCTGCTTTTTTATCAATAATTTCTGCTGGTAAATATCAGAAAAATAACAGAACAAAGACTCAAGCAGTATCACACAGTTTAAAAGCTCCAAATGATAGTCTGTCCACATGGAAGATGAATAAATAATTATTAATGAAAAATTTGGCAGACAGAATTTAAACTATATTAAGCTGTAGCTATCCCCCATGGAGCCCAAATGAGTGCAATTTTCAAGAGGAGCTCAGCCCTTATGCCTTTAGGGCAACTTTCAGCACTGGGACTTCCATTCAAAAGAATGGCTGTAGGTCTTCACAGAGCTAGCTATAACTTTGATGCCTATCCACTTGATGTCGGCTATCTTAACAAACATAGAAACAAGACCAGGAGAACCTGAGTGCAACTATTGAACCAAAGATCTATTCTTTACATACTTCACTACTGTAGTTCCCGTCTCACTTTCCAAGAAAAGAAGATGCATTGAAAACATACAACCATAACAGCAGGATATATTCTGTGGTACCTTCATGATTGTTTTATTAGGAGTTTCATTCCTTGCGCCCCGCAGAGATAATGGGCAGGACACCTCACCTCATAAAAGCAAGAGTCACTATACACTCATCTGCTTTCACAACAAATGAATTATTTGTGTAGGAAAAAACAAGAGAAAAGAGACTGCCTCGCCAGAAGCGGTTCAAAAGGAGCTGCATCACTTCGCTGTGTCTTACCATCCCAGGGTGAAACCTTTGCTTTGTAAAAACTCATCCTGAAACCTCTAAGTCAGATGTTGAATAGTGTTGTTGTTTGATAGCTTAGAGACCCACAGTACACATAGCCACATAATAAAAACCTACTTTGTAGCTCACATTCTCATTAGCTCAAACTGGTTAAAAAGTATTGAGTCATCTGTCTTGGAACATTTGGTTCCTGGTTTCAAAAGCATAGCCAGTATAGAAACACTACAAATAATAGCCTAGAGATAAAAAACAAACACTTTCTGACTTTCCCAGTACTTTCTCAGGTCATTTTCATATTGTACACCTCTGTTGCTATTGGATAAATGTCTCATATCATTGATTATTAGGAACTCCAATAAATCCTTAATCTTTCAATCTTTTAGGATGCAAAGCAGTGCAGGCAAACTTAACAGGAGACAAATCGATGTCATCTTTAAATGAACAAACCTTCATTTAAAACTTCATTTAAAACCTAATGCAACCTTCCATTCTGCAGAAGGTCAGGTATTTTTCCCTCTACAACAGCCGTCTATCAAGCAATTATCAACACACACACACACACACACACACACACACACACACACACACACACACACACACACACACAGTCAGAGACCTGATCCTCTGAATAATTCCCCCACTAAGAATACATGAATAATTTATTGAGCTCATTTAAAAAATTCTGAGTGGATTTTACAGTCATGCTACTTAATATTATTTCCCTTGGCATGGACTGAAACACCTTTAAAGCAGGAGTGCTGAGTGCCAGGTTATGAGTTTTGTTTTTGGCTTTGGGAACGTTCAGTGTTTCAGATAGATTTGTTCATATAGAGCAGTGGTTCCCAAACTTTTTATAGTCCCGTACCCCTTCAAACATTCATCCTCCAGCTGCGTACCCTCTCTAGCACCAGGGTCAGTGCACTCTCAAATGTTTTTTTTTTTTACCATCATTGTAAGCCTGCCACACACACACTATACTCTACATTTATTAAACATAAGAATGAGTGTGGGTTTTTGACACAACCCTGCTTGTGGGAAGTGGCAAAGAGCTCTTATAGGACCAGGGCACAAATAATAATATAATACTAATCAATTATTTATTTAGGCATCTTACATATAAAACCTTATTTGTTCATCGAAAATTGTGAATAACTCACCACAGATTAATGAGAAAGGTGTGCTTGAAAGGATGCACATACAGTGGCTTGCGAAATGATTCACCCCCTTGGCATTTTTCCTATTTTGTTGCCTTACACCCATTTTTTTGGGGGGGGGCTTTGAATCATTTGATTTACACAACATGTCTACCACTTTGAAGATGCAAAATATTTTTTATTGTGAAACAAATGAGAAATAAGACAAAAAAACTGAAAACCTGAGCGTGCATAACTATTCACCCCCCCCCCCAAAGTCAATACTTTGTAGAGCCACCTATTGCAGCAATTACAGCTGTAAGTCTCTTGGGGTATGTCTCTATAAGCTTGGCACATCTAGCCACTGGGAATTTTGCCCATTCTTCAAGGCAAAACTGCTCCAGCTGCTTCAAGTTGGATGGGTTCTGCTGGTGTACAGCAATCTTTAAGTCATACCACAGATTCTCAATTGGATTGAGGTCTGGGCTTTGACTAGGCCATTCCAAGACATTTAAATGTTTTCCCTTAAACCACTCGGGTGTTGCTTTAGCAGTATGCTTAGGGTCATTGTCCTGCTGGAAGGTGAATCACCATCCCAGTCTCAAATCTCTGGAAGACTGAAACAGGTTTCCCTCAAGATTTTCCCTGTATTTAGCGCCATCCATCATTCCTTCAATTCTGACCAGTTTCCCAGTCCCTGCCGATGAAAAACATTCCAACAACGTGATGCTGCCACCACCATGCTTCACTGTGGGGATATTGTTCTCGGGGTGATGAGAGGTGTTGGGTTTGCGCCAGACATAACATTTTCCTTGATGGCCAAAAAGCAAAATTTTAGTCTCATCTGACTAGAGTACCTTCTTCCATATTTTTGGGGAGTCTCCCACATGCCTTTTGGCAAACACCAAACATGTTTGCTTAATTTTTTCTGGCCTCTCTTCCATAAAGCCCAGCTCTGTGGAATGTAAGACTTAAAGTGGTCCTATGGACATATACTCCAATCTACACTCTTTGTTGCCTCTCTGATTAATGCCCTCCTTGCCTGGTCCATGAGTTTTGGTGGGCGGCCCTCTCTTGGCAGGTTTGTTGTGGTGCCATATTCTTTCCATTTTTTAATAATGGATTTAATGGTGCTACGTGGGATGTTCAAAGTTTTTGGATATTTTTTATAACCCAACCCTGAACAGTACTTCTCCACAACTTTGTCCCTGACCTGTTTGGAGAGCTTGGTCTTCATAGTGCTGCTTGCTTTGTGGTGCCCCTTGCTTAGTGGTGTTGCAGACTCTGGGGCCTTTCAGAACAGATGTATATATACTGAGATCATGTGACAGATCATGTGACACTTAGATTGCACAAAGGTGGACTTTATAACTTTATTTAACTAATTATGTGACTTCTGAAGGTAATTGGTTGCACCAGATCTTATTTAGGGGCTTCATAGCAAAGGGGGTGAATGGATATGTACGCACCACTTTTCCGTTTTTTATTTTCAGAATTTTTTTGAAACAAGTCATTTTTTTCATTTCCCTTCACCAATTTGGACTATTTTGTGTGTCCATTACATGAAATCCAAATAAAAATCTATTTAAATTACAAAATAGGAAAAACGCCAAGGGGGTGAATACTTTTGCAAGGCACTATAACTCTGCAATGTTGGGTTGTATTGGAGAGTCTCAATCTTAAATCATTTTCCACACACATTTAGTTTTCATGCTAGTGAGGGCCGAGAATCCACTCTCACATAGGTACGTGGTTGCAAAGAGCATCAGAGTCTTAACAGCATGATTTGCCAAGGCAGGATACTCTGAGTGCAGAGTATCCTGCGGTTTGCAGAAGAGGATGTCTTCCTTAATTGACCCCCCATGAACGTAACGGACATATACCAGGAGCTGTTCCAGGCCCGCCACGTTTGTTGACTCATCCAGCTGTAATCCATAGAATTCACTGGCTTGTATGCGAAGCAGTAATTGTTTCAAAACATCTCCTGCCATGTCACTGATGCGTCGTGAAACGGTGTTGTTTGATGGGGACATTGTATGTATAGTTTTTTTGGCCTTTTCCCCCAGCATTGTCCCAGCCATATCCATTGTCCCAGCCATATTAAGTCCTCCACAATAGTATGGGGCTTGCCTGTCCTAGCCACTCGGTAGCTCACCTTACAAGACGCTTTTAGCCCCTTCTTATTAATGGTATCTGTTGCTTTTATACATGTCTTACTACTTGAAAGTCGTCACCATTCTCGCTCAAAAAACTCCTGTGGCTTATTTTTCAAATTGGCATCTTTTGTTTATATTTTTGTTGTTTTGTTTATATATTTTTTATGTTTTATTTGGCGTACCCCAGACGGCATTGCGTACCCCAGTTTGGGAATACCTGCTATAGAGTATGGGATCACAAACTGATCTTAACAAATCTTTCTCTCTCTCTTTCTCTCTGCGACATTACTAATTTTGTGTAGTCACGAAGCGAAGGTAAAAGGTTGCTGTTTGTTTGTAAGACAGAGTATCAATGACTGCCCTGCACAACAGCAGTAAGAGCAGAATTGATTTAACATATACCTGGACCTTTAGACTCCGCATTGATCCAATTCTCTTTGGTTCTCTGCTGACATCACATTCAACAAATACAGACAAACAACTTTGCCATGGTTGTTGTTGTTGACCTTGCGATGGCTTGTATTACTTTCAGCCAGTGATCATGTCCAGAACTTTATTAACCTTTGAACCTGTATGGCACTATTCCAAGGGAAAACAAACACAGTGACATCCTAGGGTGTTGTTATCCATTCTTGAGGTTTATTTGAGACAACTTTTCAAAATAAAAACACCTACAGTACCAAAAGTTACAACACACCTACTCATTCAAGGGTTTTTCTTTATTTTTACTGTTCTACATTGTACAATAATAGTGAAGACATCAAAACTATGAAATAACACATTTGGAATCATGTAGGACCAAAAGAAGTGCCAAGAATGTGCAATGCTGTCATCAAGGCAAAGGGTGGGTACTTTGAAGAATCTAAAATCTAAAATCTATTTTGATTTGTTTAACACTTTTTTGGTTACTACATGATTCCTTATGTGTTATTTCATAGTTTTGATAACTTTACTATTATTCTACTATTGTAAAAAATAAAGAAAAACCCTTGAATGAGTTGGTGTGTCCAAACTTTTGACTGGTACTGTATGGCATTGAGTTATACTGCCTATATAATTATTAGGTAGAGAAGTACAGTGCTGTGTAAATATATTTGCCCCCATTCTAATTTTCTCTACGTTTGCATATTTTTGATACTGAATGTTATCAGATCTTCAACCAAAACCAAAAAAATTGATAAAGGGAACCTGAGTGAAAAAATAACACAACAATTGCATACTTATTTCATTTATTTCATAAACAAAGTTATGCAACACCCAATGCCCCTGTGTGAAAAAGTAATTGACCCCCTTACACTGAATAACTGGTTGTGCCAACTTTAGCTGCAATGACTCCAATCAAACGCTTCCTGTAGTTGTTGATCAGTCTCTCATTTGGCCCAATCTTCCATGCAGAACTGCTTTAACTCAGCGACATTTGTTGGTTTTCAAGCGTGTTACAAGCTCGTTACAAGTCTTGCCAGAACATCTCAATTGGGATTAGGTCTGGATTTTGACCAGGTCATACCAAAACTTCAAATGTGTTGCTTTTTAACCATTTTCATGTGCACTTGATTGTGTGTTTTGGATCATTGCCTTGCTGCATGACCCAGCTGAGCTTCAGCTTCAGTTCACAGAAGAATGGCCTGACATTCTCCTGTAGAATTCTCTGATACAGAGCCAAATTCATGGTTCCTTCTATAAAGGCAAGCCGTCCAGCTCCTGAGGCAGCAAAGCAGCAGGTAGCCTAGTGGTTAGAGCGTTGGACTAGTAACTGGAAGGTTGCAAGATCTAATTGCGAGTTGACAAGGTAAAAATCTATTGTTCTGCCCGTGAACAAGGCAGTTAACCCACTGCTCCTAAAAAAGCATCCCCAAACCATCACACTACCACCACCATGCTTCACCGTTGCTATAAGCTTCTTACTGTGAAATGTAGTGTTTGGTTTTCGCCAGGCAATATGGGACCCATCTAGTCAAAAAAGTTATACTTTAAACTCATCTGTCAATAGAACATTCTTCCAAAAGTCTTGATGATCATCCAGGTGCTTTTTGGAAAACTTGAGTCAACTTTTTGGATGAGATGACTATCCGTATCAAAAATATGTAAAAATAGAGAAAATCAGAAAGAGGGCAAATACTTTTTCATGGCACTGGTTCCAGAGTCATTTAAATAAAAAAACTATACTTGGTATATGAAGTGGTTTTCTAAGGAACCATAAACACCTAATACCGTTAGACAGCACCAATGGGCAAAGTGTGACCGAAGGTTTAGAATCATCATTCGTAACCCTGGGAGCCATAGGATGTTTAATCCTTTAAAAGCAGAAACATTAATCACATTTTTCTTCAGCCATACCACACACCCACTGCCCCCAACAACACATACACAATCACTGCCCACCCCAGAAAATGATTATTTCCAAAATGTTATGTCCACCCATTTTTCACATTTGTGTTTTATCCCCAGAAATGATTGCTTGTGGGTACCTTCATGTGAGTGTGAAATATAACTGTTCTCAGATTTTTTTATCATAGATTTTAGGTGTGTATTAAAATCTATATCAATTGTTTAGCTGAAATGGAATGTTCATATACTGTTTATTTGGCTGTGATAATGAGGTTGTCTCAACTAGATATCTCTAAAAAAAAATCCATACTGTCTTATCGCTGAAACTCTCCAAATGGCTCGGTAGGCGAAGGTCAAGTGCATCCTCCGAAACATGACCCACCAAACCGCGCTTCAAAACACCCGCCCGCCAGCCACACCAATGTGCCGGAGGAAACACTGTTCAACTGACAACTGAGGTTAGCCTGCAGGCACCCGGCCTGCCACAAGGAGTCGCTAGAGTGCAATAACCCTGATGACGCTGGGCTAATTGTGTGCCGCCGGATCACGGCCAGTTGTGACACAGCCTGGGATCAAACCAGGGTCTGTAGTGAAGCCTTTTGCACTGCGATGCAGTGCCCTAGACCGCTGTGCCCTTCAGGAGGCCCTTCAACTAGCTATCTTAAGATGAATGCATTAACTGTAAGCCATTCTGGATAAGAGCATCTGCTAAATGACTAAAATGTCAAATGTAAATGTTTTTTGAGTTCCATGTAGAACATTGTAGACATTTCGTTGGGGCATGGACTACAAGGTGTCGAAAACATTCTACAGGGATGCTAGCCCATGTTGACTTCAATTCTTTCCAAAGTTGTTTCAAGTTAGCTGGATGGATACAATGTATAGCATTTTGCATAGGATAACCCTTTTGGGTTCCATGTAGATCCCTCTGTGGAAAGGGTTTTACATGGAACCCCAAAAAGTTATACCTGGAACCAAAAATGGTTCTTCAAAGGGTCCTCCTACGGGGGCAGCCAAATAACCTGTGACTGACATTTTTAGGTTTGTGCTTTTCTAATAACCAATTTCTGTGTTCATGCAAGTGACTGATTGAACGAATCTTCACTATCAGTATCTGCAATTTGGCAGTACACCCAGGAACTTATTTTGAGAAAGGGATATCTCACTTTCAAGGTCACAGCTTAGAGAAGAAGCCTTGTGAGGTTTGGTCTGTCACATGCATGACCCAGTATTGGTCGGTCACATGAAGGAAGCAAACTTTAATGATTCATTAATTATGAATGATGAATAAACTAAATTATGAAAATATAACTTTTCTGTCCATAAGAGAACTAACGGGACTGACCCGGGTAGATCTCCTGATCGACATGTGTACTTGGTGTATTGAGTTGTTTGGAACCTCTCCAGAGCACTGATAATAAACAATGATTCATTTAAGAGTGACTTTGAGTGTCCCTGTGTAGAATTTCCACGACAAACCCTTTTAGGTTCTAGGCAGTCCCTTTTTTCTAAGAGTGTTATATGAGATATGTATGCAAAACATTTACAATTTAGTTATTTAGCACTTATCCAGAGCCACTTAATGCATTCATCTTAAGATTGCTAGGTCAGACAACCTCATTATCACAGTCAAATGCACAGTGTAGAAACATTCCATTCCAGCTAAACTATGGATAAATAACATTGTGCATAGGACAACCCTGTTTTGGTTCCAGGTAGAACACGTTTTGCTTTCAGGTAGAACCCCTTTAGGTTCCATGTAGAACTCTCTGTGGAAAGGGTTCTACATGGAACCCCCAAAAGTTCTACATGTAACAAAAAAGGGTTCTTCAAAGTGTTCTCCTATGGGGACAGCTGAAGAACCCTTGAAGGTTCTAGATAGCACCTTTTTTCTACGAGTGTAATATCCTCTAATCAGGAAGTTACTTAAAATTATTGCATAATATACAGTATTTTGAAAGCAACTTGTTTGTTGCTTGGCATCCATCGCATTGGCTGGATCAATTATGCTTTAAGGAGAAATTATTGTATGGTTAAAAAGTAAAAACGGCTAATTAATTTCATGGAGCATGAATACAGTTATTGGTGAAATCCTTAAAAACCTCTTATGGACAGGCGTTCCGCTAGCGCGAAATACGAAAAACCTTCAAAATGCTATAATTTCAATTTCTCAAACATATGACTATTTTACACCATTTGAAAGATTAGACTCTCCTTTATCTAACCACATTGTCCGGTTTCAAAAAGGCTTTACAGCGAAAGCAAAACATTCGATTATGTCAGGAGAGTACCCAGCCAGAAATAATCACACACCCATTTTTCAAGCTAGCATATATGTCACAAAAACCAAAACCACAGCTAAATGCAGCACTAACCTTTGATGATCTTCATCAGATGACACTCCTAGGACATTATGTTATACAATACATGCATGTTTTGTTCAATTAAGTTCATATTTATATCAAAAACCAGCTTTTTACATTAGCATGTTTTGTTCAGAGCTAGCATACCCACCGCAAAGTTCCAGTGAATTTACTAAATTACTCATGATAAACGTTCACAAAAAACATAATAATTATTTTAAGAATTATAGATACAGAACTCCTTTATGCAATCGCGGTGTCAGATTTTAAAATAGCTTTTCGGTGAAAGCACATTTTGCAATATTCTGAGTAGATAGCCCGGCCATCACGGCATGCTAATTTGACACCCACCAAGTTTGGCCCTCACCAAACTCAGATTTACTATAAGAAATATTGGATTACCTTTGCTGTTCTTCGTCAGAATGCACTCCCAGGACTTCTACTTCAACAACAAATGTTGTTTTGGTTCGAAATAATCCATAGTTATATCCAAATAGCTCCGTTTTGTTCGTGCGTTCAAGTCACTATCCGAAGGGTGACGCACCGGCGCGTTTCGTGACAAAAAAATTCAAAATATTCCATTACCGTACTTCGAAGCATGTCAAACGCTGTTTAAAATAAATTTTTATGCGATTTTTCGCGTAAAATAGCGATAATATTCCAACCGGGCGACGACGTATTCGTTCAAACGCTGAAAGAAAAAAATAAAGTTGTCTCGTGCACGAGCGCCTCAGTGTCATTGTTCCCAGAAGGACCACTCACCAAAACCCCTGCTGTTTTTCGCCCAGAGACTGCAGAGCTATCATTCCACTTTCTGGCGCCTTCCTAGAGCCAATGAAAGCCTTAGAAAACGTCACGTTACTGCAGAGATGCTGTATTTTTGATAGAAAGGCTACAGAAGGACAAGAAATGGTCAGACAGGGCACTTCCTGTATAGAATCTTCTCAGGTTTTGGCCTGCCATATGAGTTCTGTTATACTCACAGACACCATTCAAACAGTTTTAGAAACTTTTGCGTGTTTTCTATCCAAATCTACTAATTATATGCATACTCTAGTTTCTGGGCAGGAGTAGTAACCAGATTAAATTGGGTATGTTTTTTATCCGGCCGTGAAAATACTGCCCCCTATCCCAAACAGGTTAATGGTGAAACTGCCACTGTAACAGTACTGCTTCCGTCCCTCTCCTCGCCCCGAACCTGGGACCCTTTGCACACATCCACAACTGACACCCACGAAGCATGGTTTCCTATCGCTCAGAGCGAGTGTTGGTGACGTCACCACCAGTTAGCGCTCACCCCGCTAACTACCTAGCCACTTCACACCGGTTACACCACGTCGTTTGCGATATTACAACAACCACGAAGTGACTGCAAACAATGAACATGTTTTTTTCCCCTCGGACATCATTGCACGCGCAATAGAAGAGCACTTTTTTTTTTATCATCCTGCGCGACACTCCTCAGCTCAGCAACAAAAACAATAACAATGGTGGTGGGGCGGCCAGTGCTGCTGTTTCACACGACTGCAGATTCCATCTAAACGGTCAAAAACGGGGAAATCATCTGACATTACCACAAATATGCTGTACTACAGAGATAAAACAAGTAGCAAAGCACACAAATGGGACTTATCATGTACATTGCTATGGCAGAATTGTCCAAACATTTGCATGGGAAATATGTCATTAGTATGTAAATTATACCTTTGACTGATTTACCAAATGCAGGAACAAGTAGCTGTAATGAGTCTTTAAAGCTGAATTTAGGCCCCACAAAATCTCCATACGAATTGACTTTCCTCAAGAAGAAATTCAAAAACTCCACTGTCTAAGGCAGTCTTGAGCAGAGAAATCTTGAGCAGAGCAAATGCATTCATGGGAGAATGAATCTAGAGACAATGGTGACAATGCATATGTCCTCGTCATTTCTATCGTTTAAAAGGATCATTAGCCAAGAGAGGGTATGTTTTATGTCCTTCCAACCTTTCCCTATTCATCTGTTTCATCACTTGTCACATACTGTAGATCTTCTCCTCCCCTCATCCCTCCATCCAATGTCAAGAACATAAATTAATCTATTACCAATAGTTTGCAGCCCATGGCGGCTAATTTAGCGGTAACACTTTGAGAGATCAATCTTCCCTTCCAGATGACAAATTTGGCTAGTCACCGTGATCCTGTTCTGTTCAGCTAGCCCGCCAGTGCCATTCAATTTCACATTCTGTCTCTGAACCCCAGGCAGGCTCTCTCTCTTTCTCTTTCTATTTCTCTCTCTCTATAAATAGATATATCCCTCTCTCGCTCTCTGACTCTCCCTCTCTTTTTATCCTCCCTTCTCTCCTTCTCTCCCACCCTCTTCCCCTCACTCCTGTCTCTCTCTCTACCTCTCCCACCCTCTCTCCTCTCTTTCTCTCTCCATCCCCCCCTACCTAATCTAGAGGCTAATTACCACTAGAGGTGATGGAGGGATGCAGGTTTAAATTACACTACATTAATCAAACCGTCCTGAAACAACACATCATTTGAACACTCATTAGATTGAATTAGATGAAATGATCGAACCTTCCGTCTTTGCAGACTGGTCAGTTGATCTAAAGTCTATCTAGAAAACAGCCTGTCCAGGAAATGTACTAAAACATGTAACTAACTCTGTCTGACACTGCCATTAAGGGTAAATAAGAAGGCAAAATAATCATGCAGACTAAACAATGTATGGTAAATAGTGTGTCCGAATGCAAATGCACTGAGTTGGCACTTGGCAGTCATGTATTGGTACTTTAGTTAATGTCGTCAGAAGGGATATGCATAATATCCTATTGTGATGAGATAGCTTTGTCTGCCCTATTCGCTGTCAGTTTTAATGCATCACAGCTTGACAAATCCAGGAAATGAGACATTTGTTGCAACCGGGGTAAAGCCCCTTTAGGAACCATGCTAAGAAACGCACTACTGCAGACATCCGAGCCCACCCCTACTGCTCCTGCCTTCATCTTCTCCCTACACCTCCTCCCTAAACCTCTTTTCATCAACAAAGCACAAAGCTTGCTGCTCAGTGCTCACATCTCCCCTGACTAAACAATGCCAATTCCTTGTGTGGTGTCCCCAACATGTAATCTATTGAATATGTAAATATTGCACATAAGCAAAAAACACTGCAGTTTACACAGATCTCTAACAGTCCTGTTCTGTTCTGACAGTCACATTTTGAGTTTTAGGCTAGCTAGGGTAAGTCAATAGTCAAATTGAATCAAATGAAAGGTTTATCTTATTTCTCTGAAAAAAGTGTTGGCTGGCAGGTCTGCCAGACAAAATGGTTGTGATGTTTGATTAATAAACCAAATATCTTTGCTACGAAAACGATTCCCTAATTAGAATGTGCAATTTGTGGAAGTCCTGACAATCAAAACACAACATTTTAAAACCAAACGGAAGTAACTAAACTTCTCATTCAAAACGGCTCTATAAACACAAGCTTTAAGCTTTTTCTCCCAAAAACTTCTGGACACTGAACAGCCAAACTTCAAACGTCATATGGTGATGTGGAACGGAATTGAATGCTAAACAGAGAAAAAATGTCTTTGTTTCACACTGAGTGGTGATGTGATGTTTCCTCTGAAGGCTTGCTGGGAGCAGATGGCGATACAATGTGAGGACAGGGCCATTAGTGAAGTCTTCAGTGCTTTGGACACTTTGGAGCTGTCTGTTTAATAGGAGGATTGGGGACCACATGCACACACAGACACACACACACACACACACACACACACACACACACACACACACACACACACACACACACACACACACACACACACACACACACACACACACACACACACACACACACACACACACACACACACACACACACACACACACACAGGCATAAAGGCACACTCATATCCACACATGTACAGACACACACGTATACACATGTACACGTACACACACACAGACTCTCACTGCCTGCAGGCATGAGCCAGCATCGTTAGATGGCTACCGACCAGCCTCAGTCTGTAAAATGAGATGCCCACAAAGCTCACAGGTGGCCGAGAGGCAGAAACAGAGAACCATTCCAGCATATTGGCACCACATCTTTCCGCTTGTTTGTTTGCCATTGGGTTTGTCTAACTGTCTATATGAGCCATTTGCTGCCATCACAAACCACTTCACGACCAAACAGAACACATACAAATGTATGGTTTTGAAAATGCAATGAAACCATGTAGCTGCATATATGGTCTCAATTAGAATATGTGGAAATAGCAACATTTAACCGCTGAAGTTAAATGTCACCCAATCTGACATTACGCAGCTAGGCGAAGATACAAATCTAATCTCCACGGAGTATTGAGTTGTGAAATGAGATTGTAATACAGTTGGATTACCACAGACTGTGTAAAGTCTTTTAACTAAATCATTGACTTTTGTGACTGTTATGCTTCACGAGGCCAGTGTCTATTTGTTGTGCAGCTCCCAACTGTGCCCTAACTGTGTTTTAGTCACAAACAAACAGCCACACAGCTTCCACGCAGAAAATGTGGTTCTCCACTTAATAAAACATGTGTACTACTGTTTGTTTTTGATAATATCAATTGGATGTATTGCTTGACCAGTAAACTGTGAAAGGTCAACTCAGTAATTTGAAAAACATGAAGAAATACCATTGTATCGAAGTACTAAATGCTTTATATAAAACAGAGTAGATACAGCAGATGGCTGGTACAGACGAAAGGATATTGATGTTGAGTTTAGGTTTAAACAATCAGACAGATTAGCCACAACCATTTTGCCATTTTGTAGGGGAGCTTGTCGAGAGCTTCAAGTTCCTCAGTGTCCACATCACTAAGGACCTATCATGGTCCAAACACACCAACACAGTCGTCGTGAAGAGGGCATGATAATGCCTCTTCCTCTTGTGAATGCTGAAAATATTTCACATGGGCCCTCAGATCCTCAAAACGTTCTACAGCTGCACCATTGAGAGCATCTTGATTGGCTGCAGTGTGTACGGCCCAGTACATCGCTGGGGCCGAACTCCCTGCCATCCAGGACCTCTATATCAGATGTTTTCAGAGGAAGGCCCTAAAAAGGCTCCAGTCATAGATTGTCTTTCTGTTACCGCACGGTAAGCAGTACTGGAACGCCGAGTCTGGGACCAAAAGGCACCTGAACGGCTTCTACTCCCAAGACGTAAGACTGCTGAACAGTTAATCAAATGGCTACCCAGACAATTTATATGCATGGACACCCTTCATTATTTTATTTTTTTATCTTAATTGTTTTGCATTGACTCCCTTGCACTGGCTCTATGCACACTCACTAGACTCTACCCACACACTCATACATACTACACTGACACACACACTACATACACTCACACAAAACACACACGCACTCACACACAGACACACATTCACACTTCACATACACTGCTGGTGCTCTGTTTATAATCTATCCTGATGGCCTAGTCACTTTTACCCCTACCCACATGTGAATACTTTATTACCCCAATCACCTCAACTACCTCGTACCCCTGCACATTAACTCGTACTCATTGTACCTATATAGCCTTGTTATTGTTTTTATTGTGTTACTCTTTCCTTTTTTATTTAGCAAATATTTGTCTTACTTTTTAACTCTGCATTGTTGGGAACGGGCTTGTAAGTAAGCATTTCACTGTAAAGTCTACACCGGTTGTATTCGGCGCATGCGACCAATACAGTTTGATTTGAACTGACTTTACAGTACAAAGGTAGCAATATACAGGACTGATCAAGGCAGATTACAGATTACAGATGAAAATAGCATCAATAGGACAAACACATGGTTTTTGATATTTGGATAAACACATTTGGGAATAAAGCTGTAAAAGCGAAGTGCTCTTAAGCAACAGATTTTTATGACTATGTCGAAACACGTTTAAATGTCTCAATAAAACCTGGAATTGAACTTGAAATCTAGAAAATCACAAAGGCATTAAGCACAACCTTTCTCTTTGCTTTTTGATCTGACCAATTTTAAATTCTAGTTTCAATCATTTGACATTATGAGCATGGACATAATTTGAGCAGTAAGTTCTCCCTGCTTATTTGGGTGGCGGTGCTCGGTCTGCACTCTGTACCTTAACTTTATTTTATTAATGCAGAGGAGAGACAGAGAGGCAGTAAGGATAAAGACCACTTAGCAGCAAATTAAGAAGAATCCTGGTGATTGACGACATAAATGGAATACTGATCTGGGGTGTTGTTGTGAATATCAAGATTTCAGAGTTCATTATCTCAACACATTTAAGTAGGCTAATTACAATTTCAAGGACAAGGAGGATACAGTATCAACTTATCCTAGTGAGATGGTTGTTATCCATTTTCAAACAAAGGACCGATGAAATAACCTCTGTATCCCCTTTTCTAACTATGGATTCAGGGATGGCGCATTACAGAGTAAATGTGCATTATAGTGTTACAAAAAAATGTGGGCTTAATTCATTGCAACCTGATGCAACCTAAGCTTATTGCTCGCTCTCTCTATCTCTCTCTCGCATGTTCTCTTTCTCTCTGTCTATATCCCTCTCACTCTCACTCTCACTCTCCCTCTCTTCTTTTTTCCTTCTATTTCACTCCAGGCACTCAGGAGGATGTGTGCCCATGCAGAAGCACGGTACAGACTTTTAAGGGGTCCGTCAGGAATGACTTTTCATATAAAGAGGTACAATTCAAGGAAATTATATTTTGTGTTTCTGCAGTGATGGCCCACATGCATACATGAAATCCAGAACACACACGCACACACACACACACACAAACACACACACCCACACACACACACACACACAAACACACACAAACACACACACACACACAATGCCGCTATTAAGCACGAGAATATATTGTGATGCAGTGATGATTTATTACAGTCTGACGGGGGAACAAAGCAACCCACTTGGAGAATAATTAGAAATGGGATGAAACACAACATCATCAATGTTTACCCTCTTTTACCCTTCTATAACTGTGATTACTTCATTTTTTTTGTTGCTAAATATTAACCAAAGTCAGATCGACGATGACACCTGCTAGAGGAGTCTAGACAGTGTAAAGTCTGAAGTACTGTTTGAGAATAGGTCATAAGGTCAAACATAGCACCAGAAGGTCATAACACCATAAGGCCATAGCACCATAAGGTTATAGCACCATAAGGTCATAAGGTCACACAAAAACAGTATTATACTGTCCTACAATTGCATCAAACAAGT
Source organism: Salmo salar (assembly GCF_965601325.2). Lineage (NCBI taxonomy): Eukaryota > Metazoa > Chordata > Actinopteri > Salmoniformes > Salmonidae > Salmo > Salmo salar. The sequence goes on along the minus strand of NC_138307.1, from coordinate 6,549,804 downwards.
ATTTAACCTTCAAGCTACCATCTAGGTCATTTTGACCCCAGAGGCATATTTTTGATCAAAGCCCAAAGGTGGTTTATTCAATTGTTCCACATGTTGCAATAACTTTGACAATCAACTTGTTCCCAACAAATCTAAATCCTTGCTTAGTGTTTCGGTATCAATTTAGATTTTTTTTTTTTAATTCAAGTCCTTTAGGGTAATTTAGACCCCAGCCAAAAACACCAAATTCTGCCTATAGTAATTTTATAAATAGGACTTTTATTTGAATCTAGGTTTCTCTGGAGACATAATTACAAGTTATCCATCCTCCCCCCCCCCCCCCCACCCCCACCCCCGTGTCAGTGATTTTGGGACCTGTGTCAGTGATTTTGACCAGATACACAGATCATCTGCACCAATATGTACTCGCCTGAGATGTACTCGCCTAACATTGTACTTTTCTATACCATGTATCGTATGACTGTGTACAAAACCAAAATCACCTTCTTTTTGTGCATATAAAATATTCCAAGTGTATACAAAGTATGACAATGGTATAAATACTTGCAATTCAGAACTCTGATATGCTCTGAATCTACATACTGTACAGTAAATAGCTGTATTGGTGTGTATTCTCAGAAAAGTAGTTATTCCAGGGCAAATCTAAAAAAGTATTTATTTGAATCCAGGTTTTGTCTCGAGACATACTATTAAGTTGTTTATACTTTTGTACCCTTATTTTACCAGGTAAGTTGACTGAGAACACATTCTCATTAATATAGCAACGACCTGGGGAGTAGTTACAATGGAGAAGAGGGGGGGATGAATGAGCCAATTGGAAGCTGGTGATGATTTCGGTGGCCATGATGGTGTGAGGGCCAGATTGGGAATTTAGCCAGGTGAATAGGATGGCATTGACTAGAATACAGTATATATTGTACACATGAAATTAGTAAAACAGTGCAGAATGCAGAGAGTCAGTGCTATCCGGGATGCTTGGATGTTGCGACATTTGATTTTTTTTGTGACCACAGAGAGTCAGGACATCCGTTTAACATCCCATCTGAAAGACAGATTATGTCATCAGAGGATGGAGGGGGACCTGTATGTCACGCCCTGACCATAGAGAGCCCTCGGGGTTCTCCATGGTGTTTTTGGTCAGGTCGTGACTGGGTGGGGTTTCTTGGTATTGTGTTTCTATGTTGGTGTGTGTGTATGGTTCCCCGCAGCTGATAATCGTTACCTCTAATTGGGGATCATACTTAGTGTGTCCTTTTTCCCAACTGCGATGTGGGATATTGTTTTGTTTTGTATGTGTGCTTATGTGCGCTACGTATTTCACATCGTTATATCTTTGTTGTTTCGAGAACTTTCACTATTATAAAAATGTGGAACTCTAATCACGCTGCGCCTTGGTCCAATTATTTATATGACGATCGTGACATTGTATCAATGATTTTGACCAGATAGACAGATCACCTGCAGAGATGGAGAACCTTAATTAATGTACTCGCCTATGAATATAACTGTATAACTAAGTATGACCAGATCTCCAGACTGAGTGAAGGATCTATGTACGTTTGAACATCTTGAAGAACAATCTGGCCTTAATGGCCATGTACTATCTCTTCCTGGCACAGCCAGAAGAGGACTGGCCACCCCTCAGAGCCTGGTTCCTCGCTAAGTTTCTTCCTAGGTTCCGGCCTTTCTAGGGAGTTTTTCCTAGCCACCATGCTTCTACTGTACATCTGCATTGCTTGCTGTTTGGGGTTTTAGGCTGGGTTTCTGTATAGCACTTTGTGACATCTGTTGATGTAAAAAGGGCTTTATAAATACATTTTATTGATTGATTGACCATGTACAAAATCTAAATTACCTCAGATATATGATTAGTTGCAGTCAATACAGCTCATAAAGGTATGTCAGTCGTATGCATACTTGGTAAAACTGTAATACAGAAACCAGCTACCCTTGAATGTACACATACGGGGTGCATTTTCACACAGGTTTTAGCCCAGTGTTTTACCCAAAAGGCAAAAACGTTTCTGTTTCCATGCTGGCCAGCACCCGTGTCTCACTGCACTCTTATAACTAAACAAAGAAAATAGTTGTATTTCTTGCTTCATATATGGCACCCCTAAAGGTTCTATATAGGAACCAATTTTGGTTTTATATAAAACCTTAAGGGGTGCCATATATGAAGCAAGCATAGAACCCTTTTTGGTTCTATCTAGAACCTTTTTTTCTAGGAGTGTGGCCCATGGCTCCGGCGGACCTGCTCTTACCTGGGACCAAAGCCAGGCCACTGGTACTTTTCACCTATCATTTACATAACAATGGCTAACTGTGAACTTTAACACCTTCTCACAAAGCAACTGTTTTGATTATGCAGCGGTTGTTGATTCTGCTCTTCATAAGTCCTCACTGTCAGCCCTAGCTATGGAAATACAATTTCCCTAGTATAACATAATGGTGTATACACTAGTGTCACACTGGTGTTACAGTTGAAAAGCAGCATTAATGGTGTGTATTATCAGAAAAAAAAATACCGAAAATGTTTTATAAATACCAGAATTCCTATTATATCCTACAATATTCTATATGTGTAACTTATTATGCTATTTTGGGTGCTAAACCATTTGGTTTGAAGTGAATTTGAGGATTTGGGTATGCATTTTGAAACATCCTGTCATAGGCTGTACCAGCATTGTTTCAGTAACAGCAATGCTAATGCTGACTGTGGGGTAAGTTACATTTTAAAAAACGAAGCCATATTTTTGGTCAATGTCTCCCAGGACCAGTTTTTTTAAGTGAATTTAATCACTTTTTGTCAGTAAAATTATGTATATTTTTAATGTTGTTCAACTGCCCCTTTAAATGGCAGTCGTTGATACCACAAATATTATAAAATAAATATTTACTTTAAAATTCTGAAAATGAAAAGATAATTTAATCAAATGATGGTAAATATGTTTTTTTTAGCACTATTGTGCATTGCACATTGGAAAACAGCTGCACATTTTCTAAAGAATATGCAAATTAAATGTAATTTGGCTAAAATAACTGTCACGATCGTCAAAAGGAGTGGACCAAAGCGCAGCGTGGTAAGTGTTCATCGTATTTTATTTACCTCAGAACACTACAAACAAAAAGGAATAAACAATGAATACGACCGTAACGTCTTGTAGGCTTAACAAGCAGTACAAAATAAAGATCCCACAACTACAGGTGGGGGGAAAGGCTGCCTAAGTATGATTCCTAATCAGAGACAACGATAGACAGCTGCCTCTGATTAGGAACCATACTCGGCTCAACACAAAGAAATAGACATCATAGATTGCCCACCCCACACCCTGACCTAACCACAGAGAAACAAACCCTCTCTCTCAGGTCAGGGCGTGACAATAACAGTCTGTTTTGGTCATTTTCTATTTCAGAAAACATTAATTACATGTGTAATGGTGTTTTGATAAGAAATGAGTTGATATTTTGTGATGATTGTTGCTTTTTCCAAAAGTTTATTCTTGGGGTCAAAATGACCCCAGTTGGTAATCGATGTATGTAAAGTATAATAGTAGCTTGAGGGTTAAATGTGTAACAATAATGGTATAATGTAAATGTATGTCACAATTTGTCTTTTAGAAGTAAGAGTATATTAATAAAGGATATATACTATATATAGTTATTTTAGTTACTTTACACACTTTGCCAAATGTGCATTTAATTGTCCTATACCACCTTACATTCAAATAATCAGGAACTGACCTCCAAGACAAACATTCATTCTGTGATTCATTTTAAAGTGTCACCCCTCAGCATATCAGAAAAAGCAGGTCAGAATTTTTTTTTTTAACCATTTAACCTTTGTAGAGGAGAGATCCTTGAATTCCTCCTAGTTTAGACACACAGTGGTCTATAGCCAGGCTTTGCTTCAACCCTCATCGAGGAGAGGAGGTACAGTAATATTTAATAGGCTAAAGTCTCCACTGCTATTTCTCTGGAGGATACGGTGCCTCAATTCATATCTGAGTCCTTGGAAGAAAAGTTATTATTGGGCTTCGTCCCAAATGGCACCCTATTCCATACATGGGCGCTGGTCAAAAGTAGTGCACTATGTAGGGAATAGGGTGCCATTTGCAAGATTCTGAGCTGTGACATTCCATTGGTCCAGCTACATTGGATTGGGCCAACTGGTCTGTTGGGATGATGAGCACAAAAAGCTTCCTTCCACTTAACTATGAAGGAGATGCATAGATAGTGCTGCCAATGTGTGGCATGATGTGTACTTATGATGTACTATTACACACTCAAAATGCAGCCATGCACCGTAACTGTACAGTAAATTAGGTAATGTACCACAGCCACCAGAGCCGCCAGAAAACTTGTTGCGAGACAGCATTTGGCCCAGTTCTTTTCAATCTGGTGTTGCACCGCCACACCACTTTCAAAGCAGCAGCACCAAACACGTTGACCAGACATATTCATTCGTTTATGTCATAGAAAACATTTTTGCAATGGAAAAGAAAGCAGGCGTTTCTTATTGGACAAGTTGACATAGAACCTCCCCCACCTACCCCCGGCTAGAGGTTCTTTACCATTCGGTCATCAGATTTGCCACCAATGCTCCTTATAGGACACATCACTGCACTCTATACTCCTCTGTAAACTGGTCATCTCTGTATCCGTCGCAAGTCCCACTGGTTGATGCTTATTTATAAAACCCTCTTATGCCTCACTCCCTCCTATCTGAGATATCTACTGCAGACCTCATCCTCCACATACAACACCTGTTCTGCCAGTCACATTCTGTTAAAGGTCCCTAAATCACACACATCCCTGGGTTGCTCCTCTTTTCAGTTTGATGCAGCTAGCGACTGGAACGAGCTGCAACAAACACTCAAACTGGACAGCTTCATCTCAATCTCTTCATTCAAAGACTCAATCATGAACACTCTTACTGACAGTTGTGACTGCTTTGCGTGATGTATTGTTGTCTCTACCTTCTTGCCCTTTGTGCTGTTGTCTGTGCCCAATAATGTTTGTACCATGTTTTGTCCTGCTACCATGTTGTGTTGCTACCATGCTGTGTTGTCATGTGTTGCTGCCTTGCTATGTTGTTGTCTTAGGTCTCTCTGTATGTAGTGTTGTGTTGTCTCTCTTGTCGTGATGTGTGTTTTGTTCATATTTCTATATTTAAAAAATATATCATTTTAATCCCAGCCCCTGTCCCCGCAGGAGACCTTTTGCCTTTTGGTAGGCCGTCATTGTTAATAAGAATTTGTTCTCAACTGACTTGCCTAGTTAAATAAAGGTCAAATAATAAAATAAAAAAATCCTATTCAACTATTGCTGTATATATATTCTATCCTACGTATTCTACAGATATACTAAATATTCTATCCACATACTGTCCATAATGTCTATATTGTCTGTACATCCCATCACATACAGTACCAGTCAAAGGTTTGGACACACCTACTCATTCCAGGGTTTTTCTTTATTTTTACTATTATTCTACATTGTAGAATAATAGTGAAGACATAACAATGATGAAATAACACATATGGAATCATGTAGTAACCAAAAAAGTGTTAAATAAATCTAAATATATTTCATTTATTTGAGATTCTTCCAAGTAGCCAACCTTTGCCTTGATGACAGCTTTGCACACTTGGCATTCTCTCAACCAGCTTCATGAGGTAGTCACCTGGAATGCATTTCAATGAACAGGTGTGTCTTGTTAAAAGTACATTTGTGGAATTTCTTTCCTTCTTAATGCGTTTGAGCCAATCAGTTGTGTTGTGACAAGGTAGGGGTGGTATACAGAAGATAGCCCTATTTGGTAAAAGACCAAGTCCATATTATGGCAAGAACAGCTCAAAATAGTAAAGAGAAACGACAGTCCATCATTACTTTAAGACATGAAGGTCAGTCAATACGGAAAATGTCAAGAACTTTTAAAGTTTCTTCAAATGCAGTCGCAAAAACCATCAAGCTCTATGATGAAACTGGCTGTCATGAGGACTGCCACAGAAAAGGAAGACCCAGAGTTACCTCTGCTGCAGAGGATAAATTAATTAGAGTTACCAGCCTCAGATTGCAGCCCAAATAAATGCTTCACAGAGTTCAAGTAACAGACACATCTCAACATCAACTGTTCAGAGGAGACTGTGGGAATCAGGCCTTCATGGTCGAATTGCTGCAAAAGGACACCAATAAGAAGAAGAGACCTGCTTGGCCAAGAAACACGAGCAATGGATATTAGACCGGTGGTAATCTGTTCTTTGGTCTGATGAGTCCAAATTTGAGTAGGTGAACAGATGATCTCCGCATGTGTGGTTCCCACTGTGATGCATGGAGGAGAAGGTGTGATGTTGTGGGGGTGCTTTAAGACTGTTGGAAAAGCATTCCTCATGAAGCTGGTTGAGAGAATGCCAAGAGTGTGCAAAGCTGTCATCAAGGCAAAGAGTGGCTATTTTGAAGAATCTAAAATACATTTTGGTTTGTTTAACACTTTTATTGAACTTTTTACTGGTACTGTATATATTTTATACTCTGAACTCCAACATTGCTTGTCCTAATATTTATATATTTCTTAATTCCACTTTTAGATCTGTGTGTATTGCTGTGAATTTTTAGATATTACTGCACTGCTGGAGCTAGGAACACAAGCAGTTCGCTACACCCACAATAGCATCTGCTAAATATGTGGATGCGACCGGTAAAATTGTATTTGATTTGACTTGGTTTCTTTCTTTGCTCACGCTCCTCTCTGGTCTGTGGAATCTGACTTTGTGGGTGTGTTATCTCATGGAAACTCTCATTTTCTGCCTGCCTGGTTTCCTGCCTCATAATAGAATGAACAAACATTTTCATGGAAAACAAGGTACAGCTGAAGTCGGAAGTTTACATTCACCTTAGCCAAATACATTTAAACTCAGTTTTTCACAATTCCTGACATTTAATCCTAGTAAATATTCCCTGTCTTAGGTCAGTTAGGATCACCACTTTATTTTAAGAATGTGAAATGCAGAATAATAGTAGCGAGAATGATTTATTTCAGCTTTTATTTCTTTCATCACATTCCCAGTGGGTCAGAAGTTTACATACACTCAATTAGGATTTGGTAGCATTGCCTTTAAATTGTTTAACTTGGGTCAAACGTATCGGGTAGCCTTCCACAAGCTTCCCACAATAAGTTGGGTAAATTTTGGCCCATTCCTCCTGACAGAGCTGGTGTAACTGAGTCAGGTTTGTAGGCCTCCTTGCTCGCACATGCTTTTTCAGTTCTGCCCGCAAATTTTCTATAGGATTGAGGTCAGGGCTTTGTGGTGGCCACTCCAATACCTTGACTTTGTTGTCCTTAAGCCATTTTACCACAACTTTGGAAGTATGCTTGGGGTCATTGTCCATTTGGAACCATTTGCGACCAAGCTTTAACTTCCTGACTGATGTCTTGAGATGTTGCTTCAATATATCCACATCATTTCCATCCTCATGATGCCATCTATTTTGTGAAGTGCACCAGTCCCTCCTGCAGCAAATCACCCCCACAACATGATGCTGCCACCCCCGGGATGGTGTTCTTCGGCTTGCAAGCCTCCCCCTTTTTCCTCCAAACATAACAATGGTCATTATGGCCAAACAGTTCTATTTTTGTTTCATCAGACCAGAGGACATTTCTCCAAAAAGTATGATCTTTGTCCCCATGTGCAGTTGCAAACCGTAGTCTGGCATTTTTATGGCGGTTTTGAAGCAGTGGCTTCTTCCTTGCGGAGCGGCCTTTCAGGTTATGTCGATATAGGACTTGTTTTACTGTGGATATAGATACTCTTGTACCTGTTTCCTCCAGCATCTTCACAAGGTCCTTTGCTGTTGTCCTGGCATTGATTTGCACTTTTCGCACCAAAGTACGTTCATCTCTAGGAGACAGAACGCGTCTCCTTCCTGAGTGGTATGACGGCTGCGTGGTCCCAATGGTGTTTATACTTGCATACTATTGTACGTGGTACCTTCAGGCGTTAGGAAATTGCTCCCAAGGATGAACCAGACTTGTGGAAGTCTACAATTTTTTTTCTGAGGTCTTGGCTGATTTCTTTTGATTTTCCCATGATGTCAAGCAAAGAGGCACTGAGTCAATTGGAGGTACACCTCCAATTGACTCAAATGATGTCAATTAGCCTATCAGAAGCTTCTAAAGCCATGACATCATTTTCTGGAATTTTCCAAGCTGTTTAAAGGCACAGTCAACTTAGTGTGTGTAACCTTCTAACCCACTGGAATTGTGATACAGTGAATTATAAGTGAAATAATCTGTCTGTAAACAATTGTTGGAAAAATTAATTGTGTCATGCACAAAGTAGATGTCCAAACCGACTTGCCAAAACTATACAACAAGAATTTTGTGGTGTGGTTGAAAAACAAGTTTTAAGACTCCAACCTAAGTGTATGTAAACTTCCGACTTCAACTGTATGTCTAGCACCACCATAACTTCCACAAATACAGAGACAAGCAGGCATCATGACATCAGTCTTTTTCAAATAGCTAGAGCATAGTGACACCTACTGTATGAACTGGTAATGCAGGTTTGGTTAGAATAGCGTGCAAGAGAAAGGGGGGATATTATTTTCAATGAAAATGTTGAAAGTAGTTGATTTAATGATTGAATATATGAAATTGAAAGGCAATCAGTTCCTACAGTGAGCACCAGGGAACCAACCTTTGGTGGGCCAGACAGAGACAGGACAACAACACAAGTTTATTTGTTTTATGACTTACACATAAAGAATTGTTTTTAATGTAACCCTCCCTGCCTTGTTACAAAGTCTACCATGTATAGTGTTACATGTAACCATGCCTTACATAAAGCTTACAGAATGAATCATTGCAGAAGAGCACTGTAATCAGATGAACAAATAAAAGGTTTTATGACATAAAATTACTATCTTTTTTTATTTCAATATTTATTTTTCAAAGTCTACTGATTAACATTGTGTGTGTGTGTGTGTGTGTATAGAGTGAAATTAACATTTAAAGACATTGTAACAATTGTTTGCATAACACAGCCCTGCTATAGTAAACTACAGAGTACAGTGCCTTCAGAAAGTACTCACACCCCTTGACTTTTTCCACATTTTGTTGTGAGATTTAGTGTCACTGGCCTTTGTTTTCCAATGTAGTTGTTGTCTCTGGCTCTTTCGATATCAGATTCAGAATGAAAAATAACAAGGCTTGTGGTAGTTAGAACGGGTTTGATCCACCTTAGGCCGGGAGTGTTTCCAATTCACATAACCCGACAAGAAAAAACCCAACCCTATAGTCATAGCACAGATGATAAGGGAAGCGATCTATAATAATAATATTTTGTCATAGCCTACGAATAGTACCCATAGTTTTACCTGATCAGGTCAGGAGACCAGGAAAAACGCCATGCCCCAGAAAAAACACAAACTAATTTTGCCATACCATTTTTTTTTTTAAACCTGTGGTGTCACCTCTGCCAGCCACTAAAAACATGTATGCAAGGAACAGATCTATCTCTGTCTGAGTACGTTTACTCCATATTCTCTATCACTAAGACCCAATTTGTATTTGCTAAGGGCAGCAATGGAGTTGTCAATATTGGATTACCTTTATAAAACTGTTGATTGTGGATCAACTGTAATGATGTTGGTCATTTATGGTCGATCTAGTGTTTATTGGATGTAAGGTCTTCTTCCCGCAGTAGCCTAGCCCATATTTCAGAGGTTTATATTGGTCAGGCAGGCTAAACAGATGAGCATGTAATGGACGAGCTGACCAAATGTATTTCATTAACCAGTAGCCAGTAGCTTAGTGGACATGCTGATGTTGAGCAGGTATACATGTATTTGAGTATTTGGTACCTTTGTTTTTTGCGTGATTATTTTTTTTCTTCGATACATTTTCAACTGCATATAGCCCTAAACATTATCAATCAATTCTGAATTCATTCCCATCTGTTATAAATCTATTTGAACAAGCCCGTATTGTTAAGGTTTTGCAACAAAATGTTTAATGTGGGTGGGCTATAAAGTTAAAACAATTAAAGGAAAGTGGTAGTCTACCTAATGCTCAATTATACAATATCAAATAATCATGTTATTTGGGTTAAATCACTGGATGAATAGAGCAGACTTCTGTTCATCTTCTGCATCATGCATGTTATCTATAATAATAGCATACAAAAACTTCCATCAGAATTCGCATTATTAGGTGACAGTGCTCATCACACACTTAATTCAGAGATTTGTAATTCAGAGATTTGTAACAAGCCCTTGCTATACAACGTAACACATAGGCCTACATGACAAAAAGCCAAGGACAAGGTCATAAAATGCTTTTGGAAATCTATGATTGTTCTGTGATGATGATTATAAGATCCTAATAGATGGCTTTTCGACAGTAATAGCACAACATGAACTTGTTTTACCTTGATCTGCATCCGCAGTTGTCAGCATTTTAGCAATTTGAAATAATCCAGATATGGTCAAAAAAGCTAAAATAAAGTCGGACATCGTTGCGGATCAAAACTGGCCGCAGCACTTCATCCACTCACGTCCTGGTCCGGTTAGAACGTTCAGAAATGTCAACTGTAGATAGCCACAACGCTTGTCACGCAAACCTTTGCGTTTTACCTTTACCTCTTCCCAGCTGTATGTGAGCGAGTGGAGGACACTGTGAAAGCATGCGAGAGATAGAAAAGGTAGGAGGGGAGGAAGGCGGAGGGAGGTAGGTAGAGCTACCAGCGCGGGGAGACAATGTTTCTAGCACTTTTCAATACTGGGGGTCTACATTACACAGCCTGTCCTCTTATTTGTAAACGTGACGATGTTTCTCGTGAGTGTGTGTGTGAGAGAGAGAGAGAGAGAGAGAGAGAGAGAGAGAGAGAGAGAGAGAGAGAGAGAGAGAGACTGACTATCATTTCATTGACAGTAGGGAATTACATACATGCATATCTCTTCACCTTAATCTACAGTAGTGTAGTCTAAGAATTGTCAGTAAGATTACTGACAATTCTTAGGATATTGAGGTACACAAAACTCAGCACTTTTAAAGGGATAATGTGTTCCAGAAGAATAATCCATTTAGTCCAGGGTTTCCCAAACTCAGTTGTGTAAAGTACTTAAGTAATAATACTACTTAAGTCGTTTTTTGGGATATCTGCACTTTACTTTACTATTTATGTTTTCGACAACTTTTACTTTTACTTCACTACATTCCTAAAGAAAATAATGTACTTTTTACTCCATACATTTTCCCTGACACCCAAAAGTACTTGTTACATTTTGACAGGAAAATGGTCCAATTCACACACTTATCAAGCAAGACAGCATCCCTGGTCATCCCAACTTCCTCTGATCTGGCGGACTCACTAAACACATGCTTGGTTTGTAAATTCATGTCAGAGTGTTATAGTGTACCCCTGGCTATCCGTAAATAAATGAAAAACAAGAAAATTGTGATGTCTGATTTGCATAATATAAGGGATTTGAAATTATTAATACTTTTACTTTAGATACTTAAGTACATTTTAGCAATTCCATTTACTTTTGATACTTAAGTATACTTAAAACCAAATACTTTTAGACTTTTACTCAAGTAGAATTTTACTAGGTGACTTTCAGTTTTACTTGAGTCATTTTCTATTAAGGTATCTTTACTTTTACTCAAATATGACTTTTGAGTACTTTTTCCACCACTGTCTAAACTCAGCTTTGCCCCCCCCCCCCCCCCCAAAAAAAAAACATGCACGGGGACTATGAAAACGACCTAGGACCGAGTTTGGGAAACTCTGATTTAGTCCAGTAATCTGAGTGACAAAGGGCTTCTTCTCTGCAGGGCCCATTGTGAATATGAAACCCTCTTTAGTCCGTTAAAAGTAATAATTGGTCTCCTCTCCTTTCGTCTCCTCTCAGTCAAGTCCCACCACTGTGCCTGCCAGATCTTAAACTGTAATGATTCAGCCACTGTCTGATCTCGCTGGTTTGGTTTCCCCTGAGGAGATGCAGCAGGATGGTCCCTCCATTCTCTCTATTAGCCTGTGGCAGCCCCACTCTCCATGCCCTTTTTCAAATATGAAATATGCAGGCCAGGGGCAGCCTAACGACACAGATAAAATACCCCACCTAATGTGAATGTAATAATGTATTGTAATTGCAAACCATTCACTGTATGTCCGTGCAATGTGTGTGTGTGTATGTCAAATGTCAAATAGGGGGGTGCTTATATTTGTCCTGTTTCACTGCATGTACAAGTGGATAACCTGTACGAGTGTGAGGACATGGAAATGTGTATTTTTTGCATATCCCACTCCCCTTGAGACACCCTCAAAGTGGGATCACAGCCAGGGATCCCATTTCATCACATCCCGTCTCATTCCATCTTTCAGTTTTCAGAGATTGTCATTCCTCACCCATATGCCCCTGATTGTTTACAGACTTGTGCTGGGCCTGGGGTACTAGTACGGGGGCAGGCTCCTGAATTTCAATCGAGCGCCACAAAGGAGGTCAGTGTCCTAGGAGGGAGTTAGCTAGCTGAGTGTTCCAGTCCCCTGGCGTAGTGGATGAACAGAAGCAGCTGCTGCCTGCCTTGCTAACTGTCTTATACTACACTGGTGGAGCCAGAGCCACACCAGTGGATCTTACAGTACAGTCTTAGTCAGAAGACAGACAGGTCCAGAGTGTAAGGGCCTTCTCCACCCCCTCCTGGGCAATCAGAGATGAAGTACTGAAATTAGAAATGGCATCCAACATACCCAACCAGACACTCTTGTGGAAGGCAAATGTACCCAGCTTCTCCAGACCTGCAGCTCATCCTCACCCTTAGACGTATTTCCACTCCCTTGTCTTGTCTTGGCTTATGTGATATTTTAGGTTCCATATTATCATGTTCATTCAAATGAATAATGTGTGGTACTTTGTTGCCCCCTACAGGGCTTTCTTTTCATATACACACAAACACACAGAGAGAGAGTGAGAGAGGTTTCACCCAGTATTTCATTACTGGGTGAAATACCAGTGTGCCATCACAGCAGCAATATTTGTGACCTGTCGCCACAAGAAAAGGGCAACCAGTGAAGAACAAACACCATTGTAAATACAACCCATATTTATGTTGATTTATTTTCTCTTTTGTACTTTAACTATTTGCACATCGCCACAACATTGTATATTGACATAATACGACATTTGAAATGTCTTTATTCTTTTGGAACTTCTGTGAGTGTAATGTTTACTGTTCATTATTATTGTTTATTTCACTTTTGTTTATTATCTATTTCACTTGCTTTGGCAACGGTAACATGCTTCCCATGCCAATAAAGCCCTTGAATTGAATTGAGAGAGAGAGTGAAAGAGAGCGAGAAGATGAAAAAGAGAGGACAAAAGACAATAAGAGAGACCAATTCCAGCATCATTGTCTAGAAGGCTAGCTGACAACCAGTCAATAGTGCTCAGTAAGGAGGTCATGTAGCCCATAAAGATGTGTTGTCCTCCATGTTTCTGAAGAAGAGGGCCCTGGAGACCTGTCCCAGCACAAAGCAGACGCAGCAGAGAGCTCCCCTCTTCTTACAAATGAGCCACAGAAGAGTCCATTAAAACCATGGAGGTCAGAACTTGTCAGATCCCAGCATACAGTACAAGCTATCCAAGACCTTCAAAATATAGCTGACATTGAAACAAAATACAGTTATCTGTGTGAGTAGACTGCAATGGAGTGGGGGAGATAGAGGAGAGTGGATACACTCTAAAAAGTACAAGATTTACTTTCAGTTGTATTGTGAAGATGTATAGATAAAGGATCAATACATCTGTATAGTGCATTTAGATATTGTTACAATGTGAGATGCTTGGGCTTGTTTGAAGAAGAGCAGTTCTGTTCGTGGTGAAAATACAAAAGCAGCAAGGTTACCTCTGGGACAGCTCCATTGTATACTACAACAAACAACTATTCCCTATGCAGTGCACTACTTTTGACCAGGGCCCATATGGCTCTGGTCAAAAGTAGTGCGCTATTTACAAGGAATAAGGGGGCATTTGGGACAGAACCAACCTCTTGCTCAACCTCTCCTTCTTCAGAATTGACTACTTCCTACACTTTTTTATGTAATTATCAGACAGATATCCCTCCTAAAGCAAAACCAAACCTCCAAAATGTGCCATTTATAATATGTAGAAGTGAAAGAAATATGCAAAGGCTTTTTATGACGTTTGAAGGGTTTGTGTTCGACTACCCTTTATGACTGGTGACTTAACGGAAGACTGGTTATTTGCTATGACACTGTTAAGCCAAGGATCAACTCCTGCTGTCTGCAGCATTGAAGGGGATGATTTGTTCGAGGCGGTCTACCATTGGGATGCATGCAGTGGTGTAGCGCATGGCCATGAGGCAGAGAGAAACCTTTGCAGTTTTATAGCTAATTTCATGCTGTTCTACACATTTTGACATGACACTGTTAGGTCACCTAGGCAAAGAGCTCCTGTGCATTTTGTAATTTCATATTTTTTATTCGTTTTTTGTTTAAATCTTTTTATTAGTATTTTGCTTTTGAATAGCTAAATCAGTATAGATTAAGTCTGGGTTACATCTATGTTTCCTGCCCATGAATTTGAAAAACAGCTCTTTCAACATAGCTACTGTATGATGTAAGTTTTCTCCTGTGGTACTGTATGTCAGTGGTAATCTTAAAGATGGATAAGAGCAAGGGAAATGTGGTGAAGGAGGATTGGAGTTGAGATATTATTCAATATAGTAACGTTGTCTTGCTCTTCATGGTGCTGAGATTCCTCTCTCTAAATTGATAATGGAGCTCCCTGTAGGCTCAGTGCTGATTCCTTCTATTCATTAACTATTAAGACTGGCAGAGGAAATGTCCACTATGAATGAAGATGGGAAATAGGTAACACTCAACTCCTATAGACTGACAGGCTACATAGGCACCACCAGGAGACTTCCACCAGCTTGCCATGGAATACCATAGTACACTAATAAGTAGGAATATTAAGCATTGTGTTGTCTCTTGTAAACTTGTAAGAAAGGTGGATCACGTTATTGACTTCATTCTCTATCTGCTCGCGCACGTTAGGCTACGTTATGTGAGCTAACTTTTACATAGCTAGTCGCCATTTCGCCCCGTTGCGATGGACCGTTTTCTGATCAAGAGAAGAGTGTCGGGTAGAAAATCCAGACCCTGTCTCCGAGGGGCCCAAAGAAGAGGGAGATAAGAAAGATGAGTCGGAGAGAGAAACTCGTGAGCCACGACGTGAGGGAGCACCAGAGCAGTTCGTCGCTGCTAGCCACCGCTCCCTCTGATTTAAACCAGTCACCTGTTGAAGAACCAAGGCGCCCTCTTCTTCGGCGTTATCCAGCCACAAAAGTTGGACAGCAGGATCGCTACTTCAATCTTAGATGGTATGAGGATTACACATGGCTGGAATATTCTATTTCAAAAGGACCGTGCTTTCTGCTTTGCATGCCGCCACTTTCAACGTCCAGGAAACCATGGTGGAGAGAAGGCGGCATTTACCCTCGCTGGCTACCAGAAGAACTGGAAGAAGGGGACAAGTTCGTTCCTGACACACAATGCTAGTGTGGAGCATAAATATGCAATGACAGCGTGGAATGAGTAGACTATTCAGAAAGAGTCTGGCTCAACAATATGCAATGCTCTAAGCGATGGACATTCGAAACTAGTCCGAGAGAACAGAGAGTGTATGAGAGCAGTTGTGGAGTCATTGCGTTACACTGCATACCAGGGACTTTCACAGAGAGGAGACATAGACAATTACATGGCTGTCAACCAGGGAAACTTCCTTGAACTTTTACAGGTCATAGGCAAATTCGACAAAACAGTTGCACAGAAAAATCTCAGATAATACTAGAAATGCTAAGTACACGCATCATGATATACAGAATGAAATACTGGGTTAAACCCTCGACTCAGAACCATTGTCTGCCATGTCCATACAAGCAGAGAGAACCAAGGCCCTGGATGACCAGAAGATTATAGACCCGTTTGCACTGAACCACAACAACAGCCGCATCGTCCTTCTATAAAACAACACTTGGTGAGTAACTGAAAGGCCTTTTATTTATTGACAGAGTGCCCCTGTCCGGTGGTGGGAACATGATTCAATCGCGCTGATCTGGATGGAAGAAGACGCATTCCACTTCTCGTTGTGGTTGCACTGGATATTATTCCTTTCCATTTCTGACGTGATAGACATTTAATCCGTAACAGTATAACCAATGCACAGCAGGACGCATGTATATCGTCGGCCAACAAGTTATTTTTTTGTATGCAATAGAAATACAATCACTAAGATTGTGATGATAGCCAATTCGTTTTACAAGTGTGTGCACAGTTAACAGGCATAGGTTAAATGCATTGCACTTCTCGTTGTGGCTGCACTTTGGATATTATTCATTTCATTTCTGACGTTGTGATAGCCATTTCACCCGAAACAGTATTACCAATGCACAGTTGTCTGGTTATGCATATGGATTAAATGCACTTGTAAATAGTCATGAAAGTCGTCTATTTTCTTAGCACCCCCACGTATTGGTCAAGCCCCTCCTTAGCACCTGGAGAGAGAAAATCCTGGCGCCGTACCTGACCCCTGTCTCCTCTAGAGCGAGTTATTTTGTGCCCTGTCCAAGAGAAAAGTTAGAATTTTCGCGACATGTTGACTAGAGGTCTAGTCAACCAATTAGATACAAGCAACGGTGTTCCTCCGGTCACCACGTCCCTCTGCCCAATCGAAAGTACGAACAGAGTATAGGCTGTAATGAAAAATAACTCATGACAGTCTATAAAGGAAGTAGGTCTATAAAGGAAGTAGATCTACATAGTGCCTCTTCTTCACCCATATTTGTTGCAGTTGTTGTTTACAGTATCGATAATAAAAGCTAGAAAATGACATGTAGTAGCCTAGGCTGGAATCAATGAAGTCAACCTCACCAGTGATATCTTTGAGGTCAATGATTAGCTAACTTCGGATATTTACATAGGGGTGAAAGAGCACTTGTGAATGTGTCCATTTTAACTCTCAAACGGGTGAAAGAGACTGGGATATATTCAACTGAAATTGGAAATACTTGCTTTATCTGGTAATTACCTAATTATTTAATTGTTTCTCCACTTTGAATTGTCATAATTTAATATATTGAACTTTGGAACGCAGGCAGTGGTTTCGTGCGTGCGTAAATGTAATTTAGCCAACCTGTCAAAACATTTGAGGTGGGTATATAGCCTGTGTAGATAGTATATACTGTAGGACTAGCTTTGTTTGAGAACTATTTGTAAATTGCATATTACTCTAAATAATTTTCCTTTTTTCAACTTCAGTAATGGACCCATTTGACGCCATCTCTCCGCGCAAGGTTCTGGAGCGTGTCTCTACTCTGCTGGGATGCAGCCAGACATCGAATGAAGTAGCCACATATCTGGACAATCACGACGAACTAAAGCATCTGCGTGAACAGTTTCTATTACCCAAAGTTGCAGAACTCCCTCCTTGTAAGTAAAATGGCAAGCAGGCATTTTATGCTTTTTAATGTTATGCAGGCTTTTGATGCACTGGCTAGTTGCTTCTCCCTATAGCAGTCCGTGGAGTGTCATTATACTATTATCTTATGTGTAGGAAAACCTCTAGCCTTTACTAACTTGTGGCCGGAGTTTTTCTGGCTACAACGAGCCTTGCTTGCCCCAAGTAAGTGGTAGGAATGAGCTGCCGTATAGTCACTATTGGGAACTCTTTCTAGAGCACCCAGTTAAATTGTGCACAAGGGCTTTTTTAAAAATGTTTAAACTAGTGAGAAATATACTGTATGTGATTATTGAAAGCATCTGAGTTTGCTTAATTTACTATCATTCTAAATTAAGGTATTTAATTGTTTTGCCAAATTTACTATCATCCTAAATTAAGATGGCTAATAATTTTTCCATATCTAATTAATGTATATTACTCTGCTTTCCATGATGTGGACAGTATGTGTTACTACATTACACAAACTGACGTTTTGACCGCATCGAATTGGAGGTAATTCCACATGCTTTTTACCTCAGATTGGTGATGTTAGAAAAGCAGTTCTATAGTCAACATGACACAAAATCAATTGCCGAAAACATATCAATAGCTTTAGTTTTGTACTGTTGATATCCTATGGTGGGTTGTGATTCGTTGACGTTTACTAACAGAAAAAGTATTTTAATTGTTTGTTCCCTTTTCCACGACGGCAGCCTCCTAAAATCAACATCCGCCATTGCAAAACATAGGTATAAGCCTTCTTTCTACACGCTCTTGTCTAACCAACCGTGTATAGGTTAAGTTTCCGTGTTGGCCTTTGAGTCGTGTTAGTTTAAACGGCGCTACTTCCCAAACGTTTGCGCCCTGTTCTATTGATTTCAGCGTGATATCGATGGAAGTGATTAACAAAAAAAGTGTTGCATTACACTTACCACGTTCGCGAACCACTTGAAACAAAATGCAACACTTCAAAATGTAGCTAGCTGATTTTCTACAAATTGTCCTCTAACCAGTGATGTAGACCATGTTCTGTGTGGTTTTTGAGCGGTGTTATTTTTAACAGGACGTGCAACCTCATCTCCCCCCTCTTGCGCAAATAGTTTAAACGTGATAATCGATACGAGTGATTGATCGGAGGGATTTTTAAACATTTTATTTAACCATTATTTAACAAGGAAAGTCAGTTAAGAACAAATTCTTATTTACAATGACGACCTAATCCTGCTAAACCCAGACGACGCTGGGCCAACTGTGGCCCAGCCTATGGGACACCCAATCACGACCGGATGTGATACAGCCTGGATTCGAACACCTCTTGCACTGAGATGCAGTGCCTTAGACCACTGCACCACTAGGGAGCCCTAAAACCAGTGTTGCTGTTTCTCTTTCTGTTTTGGTGACCCCTGTATCAAAATTCAACATTCCAAAATGTATCTGACTGTACTGCAGGTTGTCCTCTAAGCAGTGATGTTTTTTGAGTTGTGGTAGTTTCAAGTGGCCCACTCTTACATGCAGAACTGCTTTGACTCAGCAACATTTGTGGGGTTTTAAGCATGAACTGCTCGTTTCAAGTCCTGCCACAACATCTCAATTGGAATTAGGTCTGGACTTTGACTAGGCCATTCCAAAACTTCTAATTTGTTGCATTTTAACCATTTTGATGCAGACTTGATTGTGCGTTTTGGATCATTGTCTTGCTGCATGACCCAGCTGAGCTTCAGCTCACCGACAGATGGCCTGACATTCTCCTGTAGAATTCTCTGATACAGAGCCGAATTCATGGTTCTTCTATTAAGTCACAGTCCACAGGTGAAGAACAAATGGTCATCTTGGCTGGTTTTGCTTGTAAATACTTTGTTAGTTTTATTACAGCAAAGCATCCCCAAACCATCACACTACCACCACCATGCTTGACTGTTGATTTAAGGTTCTTACTGTGGAATGCAGTGTTTGGTTTTCACCAGGTATAATGGGACCCTTGTCATCCAAAAAGGTATACTTTTGACTCTTCTGTCCATGGAACAGTCTTGATGATCATCCAGGTGCTTTTTGGCAAACTGGAGTCAACTTTTTGGATGAGATGATACCCATGGACACTAACAGAGTGAAATTGAGTGTTGAGAAATCTTTTATTAACATTTATTAAAATTGACATTTATGTCCCCTGATCAACTGCCATGTTTTCAACCTGTCAGTACAAGTAGTTATTGAGTGTACGGGGACAATTAATTTTTCACACAGGGGAATTGGGTGTGGCATAAGGGGGCAAATGATTTTTCATGGCACTATGTGTAGATTATAGGTTTTCAATATATCACAAACTGTTTCTGCATATTGGTTATTGATTTGGACACTTTAAAACGGTCTTGACGTTGGGCTATTTATCAATGTCTTGTCATCAAGAAGTAGCGACAGCATCATTTTCACCGTAAGCTTCAGGAATATACACTACCTTTCAAAAGTTTGGGGTCATTAGCAATGTCCTTGTTTTTGAAAGAAAAAATCTGCCATTTCCAGCTACAATAGTCATTTACAACATTAACAATGTCTACACTGTATTTCTGATCAATTTGATGTTATTTTAATGGACCAAAAAATGTGCTTTTCTTTAAAAAAAAAAAAACAAGGAAATGTCTAAGTGACCCCAAACTTTTGAACAGTAGTGTAAATGGAAATTTCAAAAATGAATTTCCAATGCTATTGTACTTAATCAGGTAAAAACTGCTGAATGAGTCCGAAAATGTCCTGGGATTTATTTATTTTGATGGTAAGTTATACCAGAAATCACCAAAATGACCTGCCTATACATGTAGGTCTACGAGATCCTACATACAGTGAGGAAACGGCCTGCCTGGTCAGGTATAATGTGGTCGGAAGATATTGCAGCTGGAAGAGAGATGCTTACAAAATTTGGGTTGAGCTGAATAAAGGGCATGACTAAGCACTTTCATTTAGCTAAGTGTTTGAAAGTTGAATCATTTCAATGACATATTCTTCAACTGTATAACAAAGCCTCTTTCTGGGGCCAAGAAGTATGCCATGACTTGAACAATGCAGGGAAGCTTCTCAGTGCAAATGTGTGGATCGATTGTGCTAATGCACTGTTAATGTTACCCTAGCTGACCTTACACTTGTGGATGGCACCAAGGAATGCATTTACTTTGTGGGGAACTCACTTGGCCTCCAGCCCAAAATGGCCAAGAAGTACATTGATGAGGAGTTGGATAAATGGGCTAAAATGTAAGTTGTTCCCCCAACGTTTCCCCCCCAATGTCTGCTTTATGACACTGAATCAGCTCAGCTAAAGTTTTAGTCAACTATTTCAAGTACAGTAATGGTCGTTCGAGGATGACAAGTCCCCCCCATGAACCGTTCTCTTTTAATGTAATTGTCCTAACTTTTATCTGTGAAATGTGTATCCTATCCTTGTAGCGGTGAGCATTGTTTTAATGTTTCTCTGTGTTCTGTTTTACAGGGGGGTTCATGGCCATTTGCAAGGCTCTCGACCTTGGGCCTGGGCGGAGAACAATATAGAGGAACTCATGGCAAATGTGGTTGGTAAGTTCATACAATAACACATGTCCAATGCATTATCAAATACAATGCCTTACCATTCGACATTCTATGTTAGTTGTATGATCATAACAGTTAACATGAGCCAGGGCTGAGATGGGGCTATTTAACGATGCATGTCGGCACCTTTACAGGCGTTTTGCACTGATATGCGACCAAAGGGATCCAATACACACGGTCGTCATGGTTCCCTTTTTCACACAGCACTGTTAAAAGCCTGTAATCTCCAGCTCTCATAACGTTCATGGTTAAATTGTCAGGTAATTCTGATAGCTAATTATCGTTCTGTCTGGCTGTTGATGATTCATGACAGAGACCTCCTATCTGTGACTGGTTTTAAAAGGTAATTGCACCCTGGCATTGTGCCATCTTTTGCAGTGAGCAAAGTACAGCCAAACCAAACAACTGAAGGCCGTTATGCTCCTAGGATGTCTTTTTTTGTGCTGAAAATGTAGTGTGGAAAATGTAGGTTTTGATTGCTTAAATGCTATTAGGTAAAAAGGTGTTCTAAAGTTATGTCAGAGCAATGGGAATTAAATCACGCCTGTGTTTGCGTACGTGCGAACAGGGGCTAAAGCTGAGGAGGTTGCCTTGATGAACGGGTTAACGGTTAATCTGCATATTCTGCTGGTAAGATAATGTCAAACTTTTATACAAATCTCCAATGTGACATACATTATTATACCGAGACTTTACATAAACAACATGTTATACATTTGCTTTGCAGCTGTCTTTTTACAAACCTACAGCAAAACGTCACAAAATCCTTCTTGAGGACAAGGCTTTCCCCTCAGACCATGTGAGTAATTCCAACGACACAGAACTTGTTTTAAACCTACAGGATGTTGGCGTAATGACTGCAGGTCATTTTGTGTTCAAAGCCATTTGCATTCTTCAACTGCATTTCAACCATAATTCATTGTTTTTGCCCTAAAAAGATCTTTGACGGTTGTATAATACTTGAGTGTGCAGGACCTACTCTTCATCATTTATCCTGTCGTAATAGAATAGTCCACTGTTCTTATTCCCACCACATTGTATCTGTTGTCTCTGTGTTGGTGGAGGAGAGTGGGGTAAATTGACCCACTGTTTTTTTACCATGTTCATCGTGTGTGATTTCTTCAGTATGCTGTGGAATCTCAGATCCAGTTGAAAGGATATGACCCTAAGGAGAGCATGCTGCTGATGAAGCCCAGACCGGTAAAGTAGTCGTTTTTTTTTCTGTAATCCCTTTTGGGGCGATAGGACTTAAAGGATAACTTTTATTTGCACCTTTCAAGGTACCCAAGGACATTGAGTATAAAGAGTTAAATTGAGTGTTGAGAAAGAGTTTATTAACAGTAATTAAAAGTGAGATTTATATACCCTGACCAACTGCCGTGTTTTCTACCCGTCAGGGCGAGGAGGTGCTGAGAACAGAGGACATTCTGGACACGATAGAAAAGGAGGGAGATTCCATTGCTGTGGTTCTGTTCAGTGGAGTGCAGTACTACACTGGACAGCTCTTTGATATGGCCGCCATCACTAAAGCAGGGCAGAAGAAGGTAAAAGGACTACTTTAGAACCACTGCTTAGTGTCTTTTTCTCGCCTGCACTGAGACCCTAACATTTGTGTTTTTAAAGGGGTGGGTCTTTTTGGGAAATGTTATTTCAACGTTTGAATTCATTCTTGATTGTCTAGATACTACTTCTAAACCCTTTACAAATCCCCTTAGAGCAGGGTTCCATAACACCCCCTTCACCACCCGCTGTATATACAAACGTATGTGGACACCCCTTCAAATGAGTGGATATGGCTATTTCAGCCACACCTATTGCTGACATGTATAAAATCGAGCACACGGCCATGCAATCTCCATAGACACAAATTGGCAGTAGAATGGCCTTACTGAAGTGCTCAATGACTAACGTCGTGGCACCGTCATATTTTTTTTACCTCTTTTTCTCACCAATTTCGTGATATCCAATTGGTAGTTAACCTTGTCCCATTGCTGCAACTCCCGTATGGAGTCGGGAGAGGCGACGGTCGAGAGCCATGCGTCCTCTGAAACACGACCCGCTAAGCCGCACTGCTTCTTGACAGACTGCTCTCTTAACATGGAAGCCAGCCGCACCATTGTGTCGGAGGAAATGCCATACACCTTGCGACCGTCTCAGCGTGCATGCGCCTGGCCCGACACAGGAGTCGCTAGAGGACATCCCGGTCGGCCAAACCCTCCCCTAACCCGGACGAAGCTGGGCCAATTGTGTGCCGTCTCCTGGTCGCGACACGGCCTGGTATCGAACCCGCATCTGTAGTGATGACGCTAGCACTGCGATGCAGTGCCTTAGACCGCTGCGCCATTCGGGAGGCCTAGTTCGTCAAATTTCTGCCCTGCTAGAGATGCCCCATTCTGTTATTGTGAAGTGGAAATGTCTACGAGCAACAACGGCTCAGCCGCAAAGTGGTAGGCCACACAAGCGCACAGAATGGGACCGACGAGTGCTGAAGTGCGTAAAAATTGTCTGTCCTTGGTTGCAACACTCACTACCAAGTTCCAAACTGCCTCTGGAAGCAACATCAGCACAATAACTGTTTGTCGGGAGCTTCATGAAATGG
Organism: Salmo salar; assembly: GCF_965601325.2. Classification (NCBI taxonomy): domain Eukaryota; kingdom Metazoa; phylum Chordata; class Actinopteri; order Salmoniformes; family Salmonidae; genus Salmo; species Salmo salar. The sequence goes on along the minus strand of NC_138307.1, from coordinate 6,526,106 downwards.
GTTTCCATGGCCAAGTAGCAGCACACAAGCCTAAGATCACCATGTGCAATGCCAAGCGTCGACTGGAGTGGTATAAAGCTCGCTGCCGTTGGACTGAGTGAGAACGTGTTCTCTGGAGTGATGAATCACGCTTCACCATCTGGCAGTCCGACGGACGAATCTGGGTTTGGCAGATGCCAGGAGAAAACTACCTGGCCCAATGCTTTAATGTTTTTGTCAAGTATTATCTCTATTTGGGCTTCTTGCGGTCAATTTGTAGTCTACAAATGATTTGTAATTATGTTCCGGCCTGACTCGCCGCTCAAGAAAAAAAATCGGCCCGCGGCTGAATCTATTTTATGATCCCATGCCTTCTTAGAGGGTACACAAACATGATCTGGATGGTGTTTTATGAAGGTTCAATTTAAGACGGTCAAGAGAGTAACACTGCCCTCTGGTGTCAACTGTGATACTGTCACTACATTGCGACAAAGAAGTGAAGTCTTTTGTTTATAATCAGTGGTTCAATTGGGCCGGAGTCACGCCCACCTACCTCCCTTCTAGATTCTATTTTTAAAGTGAACCCTCATATCAAAGGGGGCATAAGCTTTATCTATACGTTATTAAACTCGCACAATCTGGATTTCCTGAACTCTTTCAAGAACCAATGGGAAGAGGATTTAGGCGGACAACTTTCAGACGAAACTTGGCAGAGTATGCTTCAGAGAATACATTCTGCTATGTCTAAGACATGCTGTGATTCAATTTAAAATAGTTCATCGGCTGCATTTGGTCAAAGGCAAAATCATCCAAGATTAGACCAGAAATAGATCCCACTAGTGACCGATGTATGCAGACTCCTGCTTCTTTATTACACGTTTTGGGCAGGCTCGAAATTGACATTTCTGGATATCAATTTTTGAGATGTTTTCTAAGATACTGGAGAGTCCTATAGAACCTTCTGGCTTTTTTTGCATTATTCAGAGTGGCACCACAGGAGGCCCCACAGGAGGCCCATCGAAACAGTTCTATGGAGTGCCACCACAGGAGGCCCCTCTAAACAGTTCTATGGAGTGGCACCACAGGAGGCCCCTCTAAACAGTTCTATGGGCCACATACTGGCATTTTACTTTTCTTCTAGCTAGATGTCTTCTATTTGAGTGGAAGGATGGGTTTCCTTCTACTTTTAACCATTGGATAAAGGAAGTTATGCAACATCTCAAGCTAGAGAAAATATGCTACTCCGTTAGGGGATCTGCAATTACATTTTCTAATATCTGGCAACCTTTCCTATCCTTGGCAGAAGACATGGACCAGCTAATTTCACCCAGCTAACTCCATAAACCAACCCGAATTTGTATAATTATTTAATACTTTTTTCTTAGATCTTAATTTTTTTACTATTTGATTATATTACTCAATGTATATCATGTCTGCTTAAATAAGTCTGGTTTTGGGTTGGGGCTCTGTTAGAGCATGGGGGGGTTGTGGTGGGTTTAATTTGGTGGGTGATCTGCCCTCTACCTGCCCTCTAATTTTGATCCGTGTGTTCTGCCCTCTACCTGTTCTGGCTGTTATCTGTAGAATAAAAAAAAAGCCAAATGAAAGAACTTGGGTCTGGAGCTACCAGGAACCAGGCTCCTGCACATTGGGTCAAAAGGAGAAACAGACGGAGCCAAACTCCAGCAATTTAAGGTTTTGAAGGAAAAAATAGGAGAAACCAAGGTGGACATGAAGCTAGGGTTGAACTGGGATGTGGACATGAACTTAGGGTTGATGTTAGAGTTGAACAGGGATGTGGACATGAAGCTAGGAGTGGTTGAGGTTAGGGTTGAACTGGGATGTGGACATGAAGCTAGGGTTATGTTTAGAGGGGCTCCTCTGAATTCCTAATTCAACCCCTATTTATAATGGATAATGGCCATTGTATCCACTGTGTATAGTCAAGTTATTTCATCATGCTTCTATTGTGTAATGTTGTTATTAACATTTGCTTTTGAGGTAATGAAGCATGTTATTTAAAACAAAAAAGCATTTTGTCTGACAACAGCTGCTCCAACAGCGTCCTCTGTTGTCAGGGATGAGTAACAATTTGACGTGATTGGCTCGCAGGGTTTGTCTGCATTCACCTCATGCAAGTGTATGACGCCCATTCAAATTCACTCCATGCTGAGAATGACATTTGTCAAATAAACAGCAGTGTGTTGACAAGGAAATATAAATGATGACACTCAGGAGATGTCAAACCACACACACACACACAGGGGGAAGCCTTCCTTCTGTAACATTTAGCAGGGCAATCAAAACAACCAGACTTAGTCCTAATGATCCGCACGATAATACCCCCACTAGGAATACATGAATCATTTCTGAAGTTTATCTTAAAAAGACACACACGCAAACAAACACTCAGACACGCCGATGAACCGCCTCTGATGCGTCCTGACTGCACAGCTCCGGCCTGCTGCCCTTAGCATCTGGCATGACCGTGCGTTTTTGCTCTTGCCATAGGGCTGCTACGTTGGATTCGACTGTGCACACGCAGTGGGCAATGCAGAGCTGAAGCTGCATGACTGGGGAGTGGACTTTGCCTGCTGGTGCTCCTACAAGGTCAGCATTGGGGGTTTGTGTGGAGAAATCAAGGGCAAATGAACTGCTGGCAGTGGCTTCACTCTGTTTCCTGTCCAACACCTGCTGACACAGGAAGACCACAATATGTGGGGTAGAAATGGACTTGTTCTAGCTTAATATTGCCAACGATGATTTTCTTGCAGTTATCGATGCCCATTTTCAAATATTGTAGATTATCCTTGGTCTTGAATGCTGTAGATAATACGGCAGACAAACTATGCAATGTGTTGACAGAGTTATTTGTATTCATGTGTAGTATGTGAATTCTGGAGCTGGTGGACTGGCTGGAGCCTTTATCCATGAGAAGAATGCACATACAGTCAAGCCTGCGTGAGTATGACAGTGCAGTACAGCTCAGATGTGTGTTCATATTACGTGTGGACTCTTGTGTTTTAACTACTTGTTACTTTCTCTCTCAGGCTCACGGGATGGTGGGGACATAACTTGAAAACAAGGTTCCGCATGGATAATGGTATCAACATATTTGTGATCCATGTTCTCATTTTATTCCCTATACTGGGACACATTACAGAATGTTGCTTCAAGTTGGCATTGTCGGGTCTCTAAGCAGAGATATCCATGTAGCTTGATTTACACTGACATCTCCTGGTCATATTAGGGTATTACAGAAAATGGGTTATACCGTGTTCATTTCACCCTTTCAGTCAAGTCACATGAATTCATCACGAACATCCTACATTTTTTCTTACCATAGAAATGGATCTGCTACCTGGTATAAGTGGCTTTCGGCTATCAAACCAACCCGTCCTGCTGGTGTGTCCACTGCAAGCTAGTTTAGAGGTGACTGGAACCAATTTGGGTTTTTCATATCGATTTCATACAGCAAATATTAGAACAAGTTCGTACTCATCTCTCTAATCATGGAGTTTACAAGTGACCTGTAAAAGGTTGTAACTGTTGTTATAACCAGGGTTGGGGTTAATTGCATTTCTATTCCAGTCAATCCAGGAAGTACACTGAAACTCAAATGCTCTTCAATGCTTTTCAAGTAGGAGAATTTGGAATTGGAATTTTGTATACTTTCTGAATTTAAATGGGATTGATTCCAGCCCTGGCAATAACTGTTTTGTTGTCAATCTTTGCCAATACGTCCAGGTCTTTGCTATGACCAGTATGGCAGCTCTGAGGAAGAAGTCCAGACTTCTGACGGGTTACTTGGAGTGTCTGATCCAGCACTACTACAACAAGGACAAGGCCCAGCCTCACAAGCCCTACGTCCATATCATCACTCCTTCCCACCCTGAGGAACGAGGCTGCCAACTCTCCCTCTCTTTCTCGGTCCCCATCGCAGCCGTGTTCCAGGAGCTGGAGAAGAGGGGCGTCGCTGTGAGTGGCTTCATATATACAATAGTAGTACAGTATTGGCGAGTTTCCCAGACCCATATTAAGCCTAGCCTGGACTAAAAAGCGCTGTCTTTAATAAATACAAATTCACTTTAAAAAAGTAATAATTAATTGACCATGCTTTTTAGTCCAGACGTGGACTTACGTTTAATTTGGGTACGAAATACAAGCCCTTAACATGTATGCTGAACAAAATATAAACGCAACATGTGAAGTCTTGGTTTCATGAGCTGAAATAAAAGATTCCAGATAATTTTCCAGACGCACAAAAAGCTTATTTCTCTCAAATGTTGCGTGCACAAATGTATTTACATCCTTGTTAGTGAGCATTTCTCCTTTGCCAAGATAATCCATCCGCCTGACAGGTGAGGCATATCAAGAAGCTGATTAAACACCCGCAGACCACATGTAACCACCCCAGCCCAGGACCTCCATACCCTTCTTCTTTACCTGCAGGATCACCTGAGAAGGGAGAGGAAGGGTGCTGAGGCGTATTTATGTCTATAATAAAGCCCTTTTGTGGGGAAAAAACTAAGTCTGATTGGTTGGGCCTGGCTCCCCAGTGGGTGGGCCTATGCCCTCCCAGGCCCACCCATGGCTGCGCCACTGCCCAGTCATGTGAAATCCATAGGTTATGAACTATGAACTGTAACTCAGTAAAATCTTCGAAATTGTTGCATGTTGCGTTTATATTTTTGGACAGTATGTATGTGTTTCACGCATGAGTATACATGCATAGATTAAAATCTATATTTTGTAATTGACTGTTGCTGTTTTGATCTATTCTCTCCATGCCATCTCAGTGTGACATGAGGGAACCCAACGTTCTGCGCATCGCTCCGGTGCCGCTCTACAACTCCTTTAGTGACGTACACCGCTTCATCACTGTCCTAGGATCAGCTCTGGCTGCCAGCAAAGAACTACTACAATGATAGAAACAGTATTTTATTGTTAACCCACCTTTCAGAGTATTTTTGACAATGCAGTATAAAAACATACTGTTTTTATTGACAATGTGCTGGAGTCATTGACAGGTCTTCTGAACTACTGTCCCAAAGAATTGCAATATGCTTTCTCTAGGCTACTCAGTAAAACTAAATTGGTTGGAATTGTATCCCTACTCAAAATTGTGAGACAAGTTTGTTACTATACAATGTCAAATAAAAGCAAATAGTCAATTACTGTGAATCTCAATTCAAGATTTTTTTGGAATGGGAGTCAATGCTGAGACCAAGGTCTCTTTTCCAGATGAGCTCTGTATAGCTCGCATCCACTACAAGAACATGGTAATTGCCTACGGAGCAGCGAGATAAACTGCCCCTCCCTACCTTCAGGCTCAACCATACACATCACAATACAATAAACACATTAAACTACAACTCACATGCAAATTAAAATGCCAGGACAGAGAAAATCTTGGACTGGGTTGAGCCGGAGCTGCCCTTCTGTGGGTGTGGGAGGGCCAATAGACCAGAGGTGGCAGAACAGAGTGCTCGGGTTGGGGTGTAGGGAATGAGCAGAGCCTGAAGGTAGGGACGGGCAGTTCCTCTTGCTGCTCCGTAGGCAATACCATGGTCTTGTAGTGGATGTGAGCTTTGACTGGAAGCTAGTGGAGTGTGCGGAGGAGTGGGATGACATGGGAGACCTTGGGAAGGTTGAAAATCATGCGGGCTGCAGCGTTCTGGGTAAGTTGCAGGGGTTTGATGGCACAAGCGGGGAGCCCAGCCAATAGCGAGCCTGGATTTGAACCTGCGTGTAGGGTCGTACTCTACGGATGTTGTAGAGCATGAACCTGCAGGAGTGAGCCACCGCTTTGACGTTTGCAGAGAACGACAGGGTGTTGTCAAGGGTCACGCCAAAGTTTTTTGCACTCTGGGAGGGGAACACTGCAGTTGTCAACCATGATAGAGAGGTCTTGGAGCGGGCAGGCCTTCCCCGGGAGGAAGAGCAGCTCTTTCTTGTCGAGGTAGAGCTTGAGGTGGTGGGCCGACATTCAAGCTGAGATATCTGCCAGGCAGCGCAGAGATGCTTGATGTCACCTGGGTGTCAGAAGTGGGGGAAGGAGAAAGGTAGAGTGTCATCCACATAGCAATGATAGGAGAGACCATGTGAGGATATGACAGAGCCGAGTGACTTGGTGTATAGAGAGAAGAGGAGAGTGCCTAGAACCGAGCCCTGGGGGACAGTAGTAGTGAGAGTACGTGGTGCAGACACAGATTCCACGTCACCTGATAGGAGTGGCCTCCAAGAGTGCATAGCCTGAGATGCCCAGCCCTGAGAGGGTGAAGAGGAAGATCTGATGGTTCATGGTGTCGAAGGCAGTGGATAGATCTAGGAGAATGAGAACAGTGGAGAGAAAGTCAGTGCGGAGAGCCTCCGTGACCCAGAGAAGAACAATATTGGTTGAGTGACCCGTCTTGAAGCCTGACTGGATAGGGTCAAGAAGATCGTTCTGAGGGAGATGGCGAGAGAGTTGGAAAAGAAGGAAGTGCTACCAGTCAGAGGGGTCAAGTCAATCAATCAAATGTATTTATAAAGCCCTTTTTCGATCAGCAAATGTCACACAGTGCTATACAGAAACTCAGCCTAAAACCTCAAACAGCAAGCAATGCAGATGTGGAAACACGGTGGCTAGGAAAAACTCCCTTGAAAGGCAGGAACCTAGGAAGAAACCCAGAGAGGAACCAGGTTCTGAGGGGTGGCCAGTCCTCTTCTGGCTGTGCTGGGTGGAGATTATAAGAGTACTTGGCCATTTAAGGCCAGATTGTTCTTCAAGATGTTTGACCAGCAGGGTCATTTAATAATCAGTGGTTGTAGAGGATGCAACAGGTCAGTATCTCAGGAGTAAATGTCAGTTGGCTTTTCATAGACAAGCATTCAGAGGTCGAGACAGCAGGTGCGGTAGACCGAGAGAGTCGAACAGCAGGTCCGGGACAAGGTAACGTCCGGCGAACAGGTCAGGGTTCCCTAACCGCAGGCAGAATAGTTGAAACTGGAGCAGCAGCACGACCAGGTGGACTGGGGACACCCAGGAGTCATCAGGCCAGGTAGACCTGAGGCATGATCCCTAGCCCCAAGGCACATGTACTATTGCAGCGTAGAGACTGAGACGGGTGGTTCCGGGGACACTGGCCCCGTCCGACAATACTCCCGGACAGGGCCAACCAGGCAGTTTATAACCACACCCACTTTGCCAAAGCACAGCCCCCACACCACTAGAGGGATAAACAGACCACCAACTTACTGGCCCTGAGACAAGGCTAAGTATAGCCCACGAAGATGTCCTCCACCACATGAGCCCGGGGGGGTGCAAAACCGGACAGGAAGATCACGTCTGACTCAACCCACTCAAGTGACGCACCCCTCCTAGGGACAGCATGGGAGAGCACTAGTAAGCCAGTGACTCAGTCCCCGTAATAGCGTCAGAGGCAGATAATCCCAGTGGAGAGAGGGGAGCCGACCAGGCAGACAGCAAGGGCGATTCGTCACTTTGCCATTCACCTTCGCACCCCTGGGCCAGAATTCACTCAATCATAGGACCTACTGAAGAGATGAGTCTTCAGTAATGACTTAAAGGTCAAGACTGAGTCCCTCACATGGATAGTCAGACCATTCCATAAAAATGGAGCTCTATAGGAGAAAGCCCTGCCTCCAGCTGTTTGCTTAGAGGCGGCCTGCTTCTTGTGACCGTAGTGTAGGTGTAGGTATGTAAAGCAGGACCAAAACAGAGAGATAGGTAGGAGCAAGCCCATGTAATGCTTTGTAGGTTAGCAGTAAAACCTTGAAATCAGCACTAGCCTTAACAGGAAGCCGATGTAGAGGCTAGCACTGGAGTAATGTGATAGGTTCTAGTCAGGATTCTAGCAGCCGTGTTTAGCACTAGTTTATTTACTGCTTTATCCGGGTAACCAGAGATTAGAGCATTTAGTAGTCTAATCTAGAAGTGACAAAAACATGGATTAGCTTTTCTGCATCATTTCTGGGCAAAAAGTTTCAGATTTTTGCAATGTTACGAAGATGGAAAAAAGCCGTCCTTGAAATATTATTGATATGTCCATCAAAAGAGAGATCAGGGCACAAAGTAACGCCGAGGTCATTCACTGTTTTATTTAAGACGACTGTACAACCATCAAGATTGTCAGATTCAACAGCAGATATCTTTGTTTCTTGGGACCTAGAACTAGCATCTCTGTTTTGTCCGAATTTAAAAGTAAAACGATTGCCTCCATGCACTTCCTTATGTCTGAAACACATGCTTCCAGGGTAGGCAATTTTGGGCCTTCACCATGTTTCATCGAACTGTACAGCTGTGTTTCATCTGCCTAGCAATGAATGTTGACATTGTGTTTCCAAATGACATCACCAAGAGGTAGTGTGTATATATAGTGAAAACAATAGTGGTCCTAAAATGGAAACTTAAGGAACGCCAAAACGTACAATTGATTTGTCAGAGGACAAACCATCCACAGAGATGAACTGATATCTTTCTGACAGATAAGACCTAAACCAGGCAAGAACTTGTCCGTGTCGACCAGGGGTGGGCAACTCCAGTCCTCTTGATTGGTATCACACTTTTTCTCCATCCCTAGCAAACACAGCTGATTAATCAAATTGCATTCTTAACTGAAGATCATGATTAGGTGATTATTGGAGTCAGGTGTGTTAGCTGAGGCTGGGGCAAAACTGTGACACCAATCAGGCACTCGAGGACTGGAATTGCCCACCCCTGGTGTAGACCAATTAGGGTTTCTAATCTCTCCAAAAGAATGTGGTGATCAATGGTGTCAAAAGCAGCACTAAGGTCTAGGAACACGAGGACAGATGCAGAGCCTTGATCCGACGAACCATTAAAATGTAATTTACCACCTTCATGAGTGCAGTCTCAGTGCTATGATGGGGTCGAAAATCAGACTGAAGCATTTCATATACATTATTTCTCTTTAGGAAGGTAGTGAGTTGCTGCGCAACAGCGTTTTCATATTTTTTTTTGAGGTATGGGAGATTCAATAGAGGCCGATAGTTTTAAACCTTTCCAGGTCAAGGTTTGGCTTTTTCAAGAGAGGCTTTATTACTGCCACTTTTAGTGAGTTTGGTACACATCCGGTGCATAGGGAGCCATTTATTATGTTCAACATAGGAAAGCCAAGCACAGGAAGTATCTCTTTCAGTAGTTTAGTTGGAATAGGGTCCAGTATGCAGCTTGACGGTTTAGAGGCCATAACTATTTTCATGAATGTCTCTAGATACAGGATTAAAAAACTTGAGCGTCTCCATTGATCCTAGATCTTGGCAGTTCTGTGCAGACTCAGGATAACTGAGCTTTGGAGAAATATGCAGATTCAAAGAGGAGTACGTAGTTTGCTTTCTAACGATCATGAAGTTTTCATCAAAGAAGTTCATGAATTTATCACTGCTGAAGTGAAAGCTGTCCTCTCTTGTTGAATGCTGCTTTTTAGTTAGCTTTGTGACCGTATCAAAAATAAATGTTGGATTGTTCTTATTCCCCTCAATTAAGTTGGAGAAATAGGATGATCGAGCAGCAGTGAGGGCTATTCGATATTGCATGATACTGTCTTTCCAAGCTAGACGGAAGACTTCCAGTTTGGTAGAGCGCCATTTTTGTTCCAATTTTCTGGAACCTTGCTTCAGGGCTCGGGTATTTTCTGTATACCAGCGAGTAAACTTCTTGTGACAAATGTTGTTTGTTTTTAGGGGTGTGACTGCATCTAGGGTATTACGCAAGGTTAAGTTTAGATCCTTAGGTGGTTAACCAATTTTTGTACTCCGACGTCCTTGGGTAGGTGGAGGGAGTCTGGAAGGGCATCTAGAAATCTTTGGGTTGTCCGAGAATTTATAGCACGGCTCTTGATGATCCTTTGTTGGGGTCTGAGCAGATTATTTGATGCGATTGCAAACGTAATAAGATGGTAGTCCGATAGTCCTGGATTTTAAGGAAAAACATTTAGATCCACAATATTTATTCCACGGGACAAAACTAGATCCAGGGTATGACTGTGGCAATGAGTAGGTCCGGAGACATGTTGGACAAACCCCACTGAGTTGATGATGGCTCCGGAAACCTTTTGGAGTGGGTCTGTGGACTTTTCCACGTGAATATTAAAGTCACCAAAATGTGAATATTATCTGCCATGACTACAAGGTCCAACAGGAATGCAGGGGAGTCAGTGATGAATGCTGTATACGGCCCTGTAAACGGCAGCTATAAAACGTGATTGAGTAGGTTACATAGATTTAAGGACTAGAAGCTCAAAAGACAAAAGCACAGTCATTTTTTTGGGGTCAATTTAAATTTGCTGTCATAAATGTTAGCAACACCTACGCCTTTGCGGGATGCATGTAAATAAATGAGATGCCTCATTTACACAGTAAATTCATCAGGCTTGAGGCATGTTTCAGTCAGGCCAATCACATCAAGATTATGATCAGTGATTAGTTAATTGACTATGTTGGTTTCTTGAGGAGAGGAGTGACTCGGGACATTTTGAAGTTAGAGGGGACGCAGTCAGTGGTCAGGGATGAGTTAATGAGTGAAGTGAGGAATGGGAAAAGGTCTCCAAAGATGGTTTCCCCTCCAGGGAGGAGGGGATTGGGTTGAGCGAGCAGGTTGGTGGGTGGCCGGACTTCACTAGTTGCAGCATTTAATCTGGAGAGAGAGAGGGAAGAAAGAGATCAAGGAGTGGGGTAGTTCTATTTGAGTGGGTCCAGTTGCTCAATAGGCTGAGTGAATGAAAAGTGGATGTCGTCGTGGGTGGCAGAGGTGGACGATTAAGGAGGAAGGAGTTTCCTAGAAGAAGCCTATTTTAATTCTTAATTTCTTAACTAATTAATCAACATGCTTTTTGAAAGATAGCTTTTCGTCAGTCCAGATGCTCATATATTATAGGCGGAGACATGATCAATGATGGCACCGTCCAAAGTAAGTATGAATAAATCATCAGATACATTTTTATGTGATTTGGAAAATAACATATACTTGATGTTACTTGCATTAAGTACCAATTTCAGTTCAACAAGGGCTGTCTGCAGGGCAATAAAGACAGAATGAAGTTCTGAAAGAGCCTGGTCAGCTGTGGGGGCAATAGTATACACGACAGTGTCATCTGCATACAGGTGAAAGTATATACAGTGCCTTGCGAAAGTATTCGGCCCCCTTGAACTTTTCGACCTTTTGCCACATTTCAGGCTTCAAACATAAAGATATAAAACTATTTTTTTGTGAAGAATCAACAACAAGTGGGATACAATCATGAAGTGGAACGAAATTTATTGGATATTTCAAACTTTTTTAACAAATAAAAAACTGAAAAATTGGGCGTGCAAAATTATTCAGCCCCCTTAAGTTAATACTCTGTAGCGCCACCTTTTGCTGCGATTACAGCTGTAAGTCGCTTGGGGTATGTCTCTATCAGTTTTGCACATCGAGAGACTGAAATTTTTGCCCATTCCTCCTTGCAAAACAGCTCGAGCTCAGTGAGGTTGGATGGAGAGCGTTTGTGAACAGCAGTTTTCAGTTCTTTCCACAGATTCTCGATTGGATTCAGGTCTGGACTTTGACTTGGCCATTCTAACACCTGGATATGTTTATTTGTGAACCATTCCATTGTAGATTTTGCTTTATGTTTTGGATCATTGTCTTGTTGGAAGACAAATCTCCGTCCCTGTCTCAGGTCTTTTGCAGACTCCATCAGGTTTTCTTCCAGAATGGTCCTGTATTTGGCTCCATCCATCTTCCCATCAATTTTAACCATCTTCCCTGCCCCTGCTGAAGAAAAGCAGGCCCAAACCATGATGCTGCCACCACCATGTTTGACATTGGGGATGGTGTGTTCAGGGTGATGAGCTGTGTTGCTTTTACGCCAAACATAACATTTTGCATTGTTGCCGAAAAGTTCGATTTTGGTTTCATCTGACCAGAGCACCTTCTTCCACATGTTTGGTGTGTCTCCCAGGTGGCTAGTGGCAAACTTTAAACAACACTTTTTATGGAAATATTTAAGAAATGGCTTTCTTCTTGCCACTCTTCCATAAAGGCCAGATTTGTGCAGTATACGACTGATTGTTGTCCTATGGACAGAGTCTCCCACCTCAGCTGTAGATCTCTGCAGATTATCCAGAGTGATCATGGGCCTCTTGGCTGCATCTCTGATCAGTCTTCTCCTTGTATGAGCTGAAAGTTTAGAGGGACGGCCGGGTCTTCGTAGATTTGCAGTGGTCTGATACTCCTTCCATTTCAATATTATTGCTTGCACAGTGCTCCTTGGGATGTTTAAAGCTTGGGAAATCTTTTTGTATCCAAATCCGGCTTTAAACTTCTCCACAACAGTATCTCGGACCTGCCTGGTGTGTTCCTTGTTCTTCATGATGCTCTCTGCGCTTTAAACGGACCTCTGAGACTATCACAGAGCAGGTGCATTTACACGGAGACTTGATTACACACAGGTGGATTCTATTTATCATCATTAGTCATTTAGGTCAACATTGGATCATTCAGAGATCCTCACTGAACTTCTGGAGAGAGTTTGCTGCACTGAAAGTAAAGGGGCTGAATAATTTTGCACGGCCAATTTTTCAGTTTTTTATTTGTTAAAAAAGTTTGAAATATCCAATAAATTTCGTTCCACTTCATAATTGTGTCCCACTTGTTGTTGAAAAAATTACAGTTTTATATCTTTATGTTTGAAGCCTGAAATGTGGCAAAAGGTCGAAAAGTTCAAGGGGGCTGAATACTTTCGCAAGGCACTGTATATATATTTTTTTACAGATAAACCAATATTTGGTCATTTAAATAGTGAAAAGAACCGGACCAAGAATCGATCCCTGTGGGACACCCTTTGTTATGTCAAGAAACACCGATTTTTACACCGTTGGTGTTCTGTCCTTTAAATAATTTTCAAACCAGGTACACGCAGCCTGGTCCAGGCCAATTGATGAAGTCTCTGAATAAATTAATAAAACCAAACGCTTACCTTGACTTGGAACAGTTCCAGTCTTGGATATCCATAGCCAAATAGGTAACATAGCATCCCTCTCTGTTTGAGCCAGGTGTTTGAGTAGGCTAAAGTAGCTAGCTAGCTGCATTTGCTAGCTAAGTAAGTGACAATAAAAGTGAAAAGAAAAACAAAAATACAAAAGTGAAAACTCTCTCTCTCTCACTTGCTTCTCCTTAATTTTTGAAGAAATTAATTTGTTCAAAACTGTTCAACTATTGTCTTTCTCTTTGAGTATAATACTACCACATTTTATGCACTGAGGTGCTAGCTAGCTGTAGCCTATGCTTTCAGTACTAGATTCATTCGCTGATCCTTTGATTGGGTGGACAACATGTCAGTTCATTTCATGCTGCAAGAGCTCTGATACATTGGAGGACGTCCTCCGGAAGTTGTTATAATTACTGTGTACGTTTATGGAAGGGGGTGAGGACCACGAGCCTCCTAGGTTTTGTATGGAAGTAATGTTCCCAGAGGAGGACAGAAGCTAGCTGTCCTCCGGCTACACCATGGTGCTACCCTACAGAGTGCTGTTGAGGCTACTTTAGACAAAACAGTGTGTCTTGTGAATATATTTAGTATAGTTTTATCTACAATTGCCAACTTTTTTTATGTTACACAATTTTTATTTGTATTATATTTACTGAGGATGATGGTCCTCCCCTTCTTCCTCTGAGGAGCCTCCACTGTTGCTAGTGTAGAGACTTTGAAAATGGGGAGAATTATTTAGGTCACACTGGTCACCACCTTTGTGAAGGAGGAATATATGGGCCGCCTTTAAGACCCGTCTTCCAGACCTTGCCGAGATAAAATGCTGATTAAAAACATCACTTATAAAAATTTTCTCAGTAGTGATGCCAGTCTGACACAACTTATTGAGGCAAGGGAGGAGAGTAATTTCCACGCTTTAGACAGATCACCAGCAGAGTCTGAGATAGAACTTAGAAAGTATCTAGATTTAGCTTTCTTGATTGAGGAAGTGCATCTATTTCTCAATTTCCTGAAAAACTGCCTATCAGATACAGTCAGTTTTTCTAGCCTTGGCGCAAGCCTGATTTATCATCATAACAAGATCTGAAAGTTCTGTAGAGAACCAAGGATTTGTTATATGTTTTACTCTAAGGCGTTTAACGGGAGCGTGTTTGTCTGCCAGAGAGATAAAATAGAAATAGCACTCCCCCCATATTTTGGTTAGGCTTGCCTCTGCCCTCCCATGCCCCTCCCCCCTATGTTTTGAGGAGGCCTGCCTCCCCCTCCCATGTACTCCCCCCGTATTTTGTTGAGACTTGCTTCTGCCCTCCCATGCACCCCCACCCCATATTTTGGTGAGGCCTGCCTCCCCCTCCCATATTTTGGTGATTCTTGCCTTGCAGATATGCATCCCAGCCCGCCCCAGCATGGGGTGTGCAAATGGCATGATTTCATGATTTAGAAACTCTGACGATCCATCCTTCTCCTTCCTACATTACACACCTCAGTAGCCTGCAGTCCACTTCCTAGCAATTAGCGCTTACTTCATTACATGTTGGGTTGTTCCTAATGTAGCTCCTGTGTTTATGCACTATTACCTTGATGGATGTCTATCCCACAATTAGACATAATTGGCATATCAATATGCAGAAGCTAAATGGATTAACCTTCTCTAAAACTAATGAGCACTCCCATGACCAGCTGGGGAATGGACCAGAATTAGCATTTGTCATTTTTTGGGGTTTGATGATAATATAGAAATAAATAATTTAATAAGGGGTTAGGAGGGTATTTCCTTTGTCTTTGGTAACTTAACCCCAAGATTGTATGCATGTAAAATATGTATTAAATATAGAGATACTCTACTAAGTAACAGGGATTGTTGATAATATTGGTTCATGCAGTAACATATTAAAACAGGCAACATGAAAAGGTGTGCACAACAATGCTACAATACTACTAACAACACTATACTACCAGTATACTGTACATCCTTATGCCATTGGAAATATATCTGATTCCCTGATTCCTTCTAGTCTAGTTGCTAGTTTGGGCACAGCTCCAGTGAGAAGCATTGGCTACCTAGCTGATTAGTTACAGAGAATATTGACCGACCAACCTGACTGTGT
Organism: Salmo salar; assembly: GCF_965601325.2. Lineage (NCBI taxonomy): Eukaryota > Metazoa > Chordata > Actinopteri > Salmoniformes > Salmonidae > Salmo > Salmo salar. The sequence goes on along the minus strand of NC_138307.1, from coordinate 6,511,024 downwards.
TCAGTACCTTCTAACCCTGATTTCCGTGCATTCATTTTCAGAACTCTTTGTAATCTAATCACCGACAGCAGCCTTGGTGGTGCTGGGTTTGGTTGCTGGCAGGGATGATGATTTGTGGGTGTTCCTGTACATACCCTGAAAATCCAGGAGGACGCATTGATTCGCGTTCTCTGCCAGATTCCCGTATTGAGGGGAGGTGTGTGTGTGTGTGTGTGTGTGTGTCAGCTGAATCACCATCAGCAAAGAGTCTTGTTAAACATCTGGCCTCTGACACCAGGGAGACTCAGATACCGGCAGCTTTAGCGGAGCGATCCGTCTACCGTGCCAAACGCCGAAACACATCTGACAACCTGCTCAAGTAGCAGCATACTGCATGATTCATTCTGGATATACTTTCTGCTTTTAGGTAACGGAAGAATTGGAAGAAGAGATTTCATTGCAGTGTTGCGGCATTAAAAATTCTGAAAGAAGAGGATTGATTGCCTCGTTGAAATCATGGTATATTTATCACTTTCTGAACTGGGTGAGATATTTTAGACAAAATGCAAAGACGTATAAGACAATGGTTATTAACCATATGGAATAAATATGGTATACTAATACTGTACATTTTTGATCAAATCAGCCTTGACTGTTTAGCTCAGATTGTTTATGTCAGAAAAATCAGAAACACCTCCTTCCTTTTGCACCTAACATCTTCCAGGTTATGACCCATCCGTCTCTTTAGATTAGGATTGGGGTATTGTTGCAGGGCTCATTACATAGACTGTCTGTGATATGAGCTTGAAATTCACATCAAGTGACAGATGAAAAGCTTGACTAATTCACACTGACACTTGGCATGAAGGTATTGAAATGGCGGACTTCGTCCCCGACTGTTTGTGTTCCTATACTAAACAACTTATTTGGACAACCGCTGCTTCAGTGTGCATAGACGTGGTGGATTTGAAATACTTCAATTTTGTCACTTTTGTCACATTGTCTCTCGCTCCCCCTCTCTCACTCTCTCTCTCCCCCTCTCTCCCTCTTTCTACAAGGACATGTTAAACTTAGCTCCCCAGTCAGTGCTCAGGGCAGTGAGTAGCATAGCGGTGGTCCTGCCAGTAGGCTGCAGGTACGGTAATAGGGATTTAGAGCTGCATGCGTCAACCTTAATTACCTTAAATAGCAGCCCCTCAGGCTTCTTTCTTCACTCCGTGTGTCTCTGATTTGACAGACTGAAAAGGTAGCCAGAGAGGCGAGGTATGAGACTTTTCAGCCTATTAATTAATTGTACAGGTACTAAACCATGACTGCCAACCCCAGATAGGGAACTTTAGTGACCATTTCTCCAGAAAGGTCTGGTCACACTATTGTAGCTAGCTTCACTAAGGACTGATTCCTTAGTCGTATTCCTGAATGACATGCAGTAATGGTTACCGGTATTCAACGCTAACTTAGGTATTCTGTCTCAAGCTGGTGACCTTATTCTGAGCATCATAGTGGTTTGGAAATCAAATAAGGATTTTACTATACAGTATATCTCAAATCATGCCAATTTACCTGGTCTTACATGTTCCAGATTCAGTTTGAAGCATTGCACTTTTATCCCACTCATTTAGGTCCCTTTTCAGTCCGGCGGCGGCTGTACTAGCTCTGTGAGAAATGGACAATAAGTTTCAGCTTTAAGTTATCAAAGAGATCCATCAAAGGGCTTTACACTTTTCAAGAAGTGGGATAAAAGGCTTGTTTTCAGCCAAAAAAGTAGCATGTTGGGGGAAAAAAAAGAAACAGCTTCATAAATAAGAGAAAAGGAGAAATAAGAAATATAAAGCTAAATAGAAGGAGTGCTTGAGAAAAGAAAGCTGGCTGGCTTTTCTTTTTTCATCTTCAAATGATTTCAATCCCAAATCACATCCTATAACCTTGTTAGCATCTGAGCTGATTTCCATATTAACAACCTCTTCAGAACCTTCAAAGTCTTGAATAATTGACAACAAATGAAATGTTTTGATTGTCGCCGGTTGGCACATAGTATGTTTAATGTTTTATACGTGGCTGGCTGCTTCCTCCAAGCTAATTATGCAGATGATGCATTTGTCGGCTAGCTAGACCCCGTCCCTTCCTGTCCCTTCCTGTCCCTTCCTCTCCCTCCGATCTGTCGATATTTGGTTCAACGTTTTCAGACCGGAGAGCACGCACGCATGCATACTCGCGCGCACACATCTGAGCTAGTGATTAACTAGTAGGGGAATGCTCAATGACCTGCACCAGAGTCAAACGTCTGCCAATTCAGCCATTGTTTAGCCACAGAAGTATTGGGATAATGAAAATCTTAAATGAGCTCATAGTTAAGGGAACAGTCTTATTTATAGTGATGGTGTTGTAATAGCTAGGTCAGCATAGGAGAGGACTGAGTTATTGATGACACACTCCCACACACACACACACACACACACACACACACACACACACACACACACACACACACACACACACACATAGTTATTGATGACTGTCTGTCAAAGCCATTTACTGCATTTCATCTTAATTTCATAGTAACATGTGATTATTTATGTGGACAGTACACACAGAGGAGGTGTAGAGTTACAGTTAATATAACATGGAGTGATTGAGGATACAACTGCTGATATGGAATGACAGCGATCATGTCCAAAGGAGACAGATAGAGAGAGAGCTTGCGTGTGTTCTATAAGTGGATGCATGTATAAGCTTATTTGTGTGTGTGTGTGTGTGTGTGTGTGTGTGTGTGTGTGTGTGTGGTGTGTGTGTGTGTGTGTGTGTGTGTGTGTGTGTGTGTGTGTGTGTGTGTGTGTGTGTGTGTGTGTGTGTGTGTGTGTGTGTGTGTGTGTGTGTGCATTCATATGTGAGTGTCTCTGCATATACTGTATGTGTTTGAAACAGATGAGAGTCAGTGCCCAGTCAGGTCTGAGTATGTATCCTGAAGACACTGTCAGGCAGGATTGATTTCCACTTTCCCATTTTATACAAGTGTTCCTGTAATACAGCTGACCCCCACATTGCGTTACCTTGTCATTCTGCGAGACAGATCAAAGAGAGGATGAGATGGAAATAGCCGGACTATGACCTTGAACTCAGAGCAGAACGGAGGAGTGACAGAGGAAGTGAGGAGTGACACACACACACAAGCACGCTACCCCCCTCCCCCTCACACACACACAGCACACACCACACACACAGAGCAAAATAGGAATATTCTGTTACTGATTATTTTGCCATGGGGACAGTAGAGGGCAGACCAACACTGTTAAAATAGGAAAAAATGGCTGGTTTTTGGCTGACCACAAACACATTTATTTTGTACAACATAGTGTTGGGTTTAACATTCTAAGTCTCAACTGACCTTGCTGTATACAGATATATATGCTAAATATCAAATATATTTCTTAAATGTATAAATTATATCATGATTGATACATATAGTGAACTACACTGAGTGTACAAAACATGACTACAAAACATTACGAATACCTGCTCTTTCAATGACGTAGACTGACCAGGTGAATCCAGGTTAAAGCGATGATTCAGTGTAGATGAAGGGGAGGAGACAAGTTAAAAGGGTTTTTAAGCCTTAAGATAATTGAGACCTGGAATGCGTGTGTGCCATTCAGAGGGTGAATGCGCAAGACAAAATATTGCAGTTCCTTTGAACGGGCATGGTAATAGTAATGGCGGTCAGTGCTGTTTAAGATGAGAGAGGACAATTTTTAGTATTTTTATGAGCATGCCCTTTATATTTCTATTACAGCATGTTGGATGACTGCCATTCATATTCCATTTACCCAGCACAATGTAACATCGACAGGTTTAGGCTACTACACGATACTAACATTTTCCCTATACCCATCATGATGTGGCTACAACCTAGCCTACGAATGAAAGTTGACAACGTAGGTGCACAGGTCAAGAGACATTTGAGTAATCAAGGTGACAGACATTGACACATTCAATACTGCCTTGCACACTCTTGCCTGTATCTTGCTGATCTTTGGTGTAATCATTAGTCCAACAGTTGCAAAGGAAATTTTCTATTGGACAAATTCAGGTATGTTTTCCCACTTTTGTTCCATTTGCTTCTGTTTTAAAACAAGTTTTAATCGGCGGAATGAATACACCCAAACACAGAATTAGCAGTCTCATATAAAGGGCATGATTACTTTGCTCGTTGCATTTATAATTCCTTCTCTCATCTACGCTCCCTCCTCCGCTCACCTTTGCCCTTTGCGTGTGGACTTCAGTGCACAATACAACAGCTGCCTGTGACCAGGCGAGAACCTTTACGAGCCAAACTTTCATACCATAACCGCTACACACAACCTACATTGTTTTCACCATATTAACGTCATAGTCAACATAGCTACTAGAACTAACGCGCTAGTAAACCAATCATGGAGTACAGTATACAATCATGCGGTACAGTATACAGCAAGCAGTTTAGCAGTTTCACCAGCAGGCCCCAGTGGCAATAAATTAATGAAACCCAAAGCTTACATTGACTAGGAAGAGATCCAGTGTTGGATAGCCATAGCCAACTAGCTAACATAGCATCCCTCTCTGTTTGAACCAGGTGTTTGAGTAATCTAAACTAGATAAATTCATTTTCTAGCTAAGTCAGTGAAAGTGAAACAAAATACAGTTGACGTCGTAAGTTTACATACACTTACGTTGGAGTCATTAAAACTTGTTTTTCAACCACTCCACAAATTTCTTGTTCACAAACTTTAGTTTTGGCAAGTCGGTTAGGACATCCACTTTGTCCATGACACAAATATTTTTTCCAACAAATGTTTACAGACATTATTTCACTTATAATTCACTGTATCACAATTCCAGTGGGTCAGAAGTTTACATACACTAAGTTGACTGTGCCTTTAAACAGCTTGGAAAATTCCAGAAAATTATGTCTTCAGAAGCTTCTGAGAGACTAATTGACATCGTTTGAGTCAATTGGAGGTGTACCTGTGGATGTATTTCAAGGCCTACCTTCAAACTCAGTGCCTTTTCGCTTGACATCATGGGAAAATCTAAATAAATCAGCCAAGACATGAGAAAAAATATTGTAGACCTCTACAAGTCTGGTTCATCCTTGGGAGCAATTTCCAAACGCCTGATGGTACCATGTTCATCTGTACAAACAATAGTACGCAAGTCTAAACACAATGGGACCACGCAGCCGTCATACCGCTCAGGAAGGAGACGTGTTCTGTCTCCTAGAGATGAACATACTTTGGTGCGAAAAGTGCACACCAATCCCAGAACAACAGCAAAGGACCTTGTGAAGATGCTGGAGGAAACAGGTACAAAGGTATCTTCATCCACAGGAAAACGAGACCCATATCGACATAACCTGAAAGGCCGCTCAGCAAGAAAGAAGCCACTACTCCAAAATCACCATAAAAATTCCAGACTACGGTTTGCAACTGCACATGGGGACAAAGATCATACTTTTTGGAGAAATGTCCTCTGGTCTGATGAAGCAAAAATAGAGCTGTTTGGCCATAATGACCATCGCTATGTTTGGAGGAAAAAGGGGGAGGCTTGCAAGCCTAAAAACACCATCCCAAACGTGAAGCATGGGGGTGGCAGCATCATGTTGTGGGGGTGCTTTGCTGCAGGAGGAATTGGTGCACTTGACAAAATAGATAGCATCATGAGGAAAGGAAAATTATGTGGATATATTGAAGCAACATCTCAAGACATCAGTCAGGGAGTTAAAGCTTGGTCGCAAATGGGTCTTCCAAATGGACAATGACCGCAAGCATTCTTCCAAAGTTGTGGCAAAATGTCTTAAGGACATCAAAGAAAAGGTATTGGAGTGGCCACCACAAAGCCCTGACCTCAATCCTATAGAAAATTTGCGGGCAGAACTGAAAAAGCATGTGCGAGCAAGGAGGCCTACACACCTGACTCAGTTACACCAGCTCTGTCAGGAGGAATGGGCCAAAATTCACCCAACTTATTGTGAGAAGATTTTAGAAGGCTACCCGAAACGTTTGACCCAAGTTAAACAATTTAAAGGCAATGCGACCAAATACTAATTGAGTCTTTGTAAACTTCGGACCCACTGGGAATGTGATGAAATAAATAAAAGCTGAAATAAATCATTCTCTCTACTATTATTCTGACATTTCACATTCTTAAAATAAAGTGGTGATCCTAACTGACCTAAAATAAGGATTTTTTACTAGTATTAAATGTCAAGAATTGTGAAAAACTGAGTTTAAATGTATTTGGCTATGGTGCATGTAAACGTTTGACTTCAACTGTAGCTAGCTCTCTCTCTCTCTCTCTCTCTCGCTATCTTTCTCTAGCTTCTCCTTAATTTCTCCTTAATATTTCTTTCTCTTTGAGTCAACTAATCACCAAATTTTATACACTGCAGTGTTAGCTAGCTGTAGCTTATGCTTTCAGTACTAGATTCATTCTCTGAACCTTTGATTGGGTGGACAACATATGAGTTAATTTCATGCTGCAAGAGCTCTGATAGGTTGAAGGATGTCCTCCGGAAGTTGTCATAATTAGTGAGCCTCCAAAGTTTTGTATTGAAGTCATTTTACCCAGAGGAGGACTGAAGTGAGCTGTCCTCCAGCTACAACATGGTGCTACCCTACAGAGTTCTGCTGAGGCTACTGTAGACCTTCATTGCAAAACAGTGTATTTTAATCAATTATTTGGTGATGTGAATATATTTAGTATAGTTTTATAAAAAAATTATACTTTTAAAAATATTTAACTATTTAATTTTTTTTTTTTATTCACTGAGGAGGACGGTCCTCTCCTTCCTCTGCCGAGGAGCCTCCAGTGGCTAGTAGGTGCCAGGCGCACCGGTTTGTGTCAAGAAGTGCTGGGGTTTTCACGCTCAACAGTTTCCCTTGTGTATCAAGAATGGTCCACCAGCCAATGGACATCCAGCCAACTTGACACAACTGTGGGAAGCATTGGAGTCAACATGGGCCAGCATCCCTGTGAAACGCTTTCGACACCTTGTGGAGTCCATGCCCCGATGAATTGAAGCTGTTCTGTGGACAAAAGGGGGCAGTGCAACTCAATATTAGGAGCGCTCTTAATGTTTTGTACACTCAGTGTATATGATTTAAAGCAAACCTTAAAAACAGACTGTCAAATCTGCTCCTAATAAGATAAGAGTCTTAAAGAAACTGTAACGTTGGAGTCCCGACTACACTAAACCGAGAGAGAGAGAGAGAGAGAGAGAGAGAGAGAGAGAGAGAGAGAGAGAGAGAGAGAGAGAGAGAGAGACAGAGAGAGAGACAGAGAGAGAGAACAGGAGGGGAATGAGAGCGAGAACGGGAGAGCCCCAGCTGTGAGAGACTGCTCTCTCTCTCTCTCTCTGAGATATTTGGTTCATTATAGTTCCCTGGTTAGGCTGCATCCTGTGAAGGAGGCCCATTGCCAGGCCTTTGCTTGCACTGTGGTGGAGTGAGACTGAGTGAGAGACTGTCTTTAGGACACTGTTTGGCAGTTCCACAAACACAGCTCAAAAAGACAACAGTAGTGCTGTGAGAGAGGTCATGTTGGAGAGGACATGTAGGTGTGGATCTGTGGACATCAGAAGCGTGTGGATGAGGTGCTGTTCATGGTGGAAATAGAACCCCAATCATGCTGTCATCTATATCAATGACCTACTATAATGGTGTTTTAATCGGGGCATGGTTCATACATTGTCCTTTCACTGTAACACATTTTTGAAAATATTTTTCTGAATATTTTCGGGGAATATTTTTTCACAAGTACAGTATATTCTTCTTCATTTCCATAGCTTTGAACACTCAGATTTTACTGTGTCTCATTTAATTTAGCTCTAAGGTTTGTAGTAGTCTATTTTCTTCTCTCTCCTGCACAATTATCTGTCTCTAATATTTCCCATTGCTTAAGCTCGCTGCCGATTTTGGTTAGGAACTCATAAATAATTTACTGAAAGAGCGGCTGGAAATTCATGTGCAATTTGCAGCTACTAAAATCCGGCTATTGTTTCCTGGGCTGTTCGACAGAACTACAGATAGAATCTTAGAATGTTAGACAGTCACTTTGTACAACAGAGAACATTATCTAAAATTCTAACTGTCCCTCCCTGACAGGCCAGACAATCATTAGTGGGCGAACTGCAAGTCACTGTCCACTAAGGGCTACAAGCTGTCTCCAGCTATCATTTTGTATACCAGAGAGACCAACATTTTCCTAATATATTTTGATACTGTTCGGTCACATTTATGCTGTTTCACCTTGAAAGCGTGTTGAATTAAACAATGCTATGTACTGAATAATTTAATATGAGCATTATGGCATATCCTATTTGCATCATCTGCAGCCTCCCTACTACAACATATTTTCACTCTAACATAAATACATAATATTGAACATTTCTACTTTTACCCCACCAACCTAAATCTTCATGAAGGTAGTTTTACTGATTTGATATGATTGTTTTGAGAAATGATTTGCCCCTGAAATAATCCTGAATGTCTATGTTAAAGTGTGATATTGTTTACGGTGGTTCATCTGCGGGAGCGGCTGAGTCGGGGATTTAGGGTTAGGGATATAGCAGCTCCAGGTGCAACCTATCCCTCAGTGGCTCCTCGGTCTGGGTAAATGCACCCTCGCAGTCTGATCTCTCCTCCCCTGGACAGGTGGCCAGTCCTCTGGTTCAGAGGTTCCCCCCCTTCCCTTCCCTTCCCTCTCCCCCACCACCCTCTCTCCCCTCGTCCTTCTCCCCTCTGTCTCTCTCCCCTCTGTCTCCCCTCATCCCTCTTCCCCTCTGTCTCCTCACCCAGCACCCCTGAATCTGATACACTGTGGGGAACCCAGCCAAGCCTGGCAGCGGATAAATGACCCCACAATCCACCATCTTAACCGTTGTCGTACGCAGCAAACAGGAGACGGCTCTATAGTAGTGTGTGCTTGTGTGTGTGTTTGACGGCTATGGGGAAATAAAACCCCATTTCCTCCCCAGCAGCTCCCAGCTCCCTTCCTATACCCTGACCTATTTTGAGGATGTATCTCTTAACAGAAAGATTAAGGCTGTTTAATGGTAGGTGACACAGCAGTGTCCTGCAGTGATTTTCTTGCTTAATCCTTAGCATCTTCGGTAAAAGAGCTTTCAGAAGAAATTGTGTGAGTTTTTGGCATGCACCCCTTGAGGGAATGCGGGATTGTCAGAGTGCATTTTTCGATTCTTGGAAGCTATTCCTCAGGAGAGTCATGGAGGGCTTCTCCCCTCAGTGAGTTAGGTAAGAGAGTCAGGAATTGTTGCCAAAATAATTCCACCTAAAGCTCTGTTGGAAATTACAAAATGTTTTTTCTATATTAGTCTGTCACCTTGCCTCAAACGTCTCTGGAAACACTATAAAACGAAGACCACTGAAGTGAAGCATTTCCTTACGAGGGGCTCTTAAGAAGAGGAGACTATGTCTTGGGGCTATTTGGTGCCATGCTCAGAGACTCACAGATGAGGCCAGGGGATGTTTAGCAGCTACTGGGCTGTGACCATGTTGTGAAGCTGCCTGTGTGTCCTGGAAGCAGAATCAGATGCCCACTCTGGCCCTTATCCTATCCTCCTCTCAGGAATTAACAAATACAACAAAATAGTATTTTCTTGCCAAACAAATGTGAAGTTAAATGCCAAGCTTTCTCAAAGTTGTTTTGTCAAATCAAATCATCAAATCACATTTTATGGTTAGCAGATGTTAATGCGAGTGTAGCGAAATGCTTGTGCTTCTAGTTCCCGCAGTGCAGTAATATCAAACAGGTCATCTAGCAATCCCCAACAACTTCCTAATGCACACAAATCTAAAGGGGTGAATGAGAATATGTACATGTAAGTATATGGATGAGAGTGGCCGAGCGGCATAGGCAAGGTGCAATAGATGGTATAAAATACAGTATATACATGTGATATGAGTAATGTAAGATATGTAAACATTATAAATAAAATACAGTATTTACATGTGATATGAGAATGTAAGATATGTAAACATTATTAAAGTAACATTATTTAGAGTGGCACTGTATAAAGTGACTAGTGATCCATTTATTAAACTGGCCAGTGATTGGGTCTCAATGTAGGCAGCAGCCTCTCTGAGTTAGTGATTGCTGTTTAGCAGTCTGATGGCCTTGAGATAGAAGCTGTTTTGCAGTCTCTCGGTCCCAGCTTTGATGCACCTGTACTGACCTCGCCTTCTGGATGGTTGTGGTGTGAACAGGCAGTGGCTCGGGTGGTTGATGTCCTTGATGATCTTTTTGGCCTTCCTGTGACATTAGGTGCCGTAGGTGTCCTGGAGGGCAGGTAGTTTGCCCCCGGTAATGCGTTGTGCAGACCTCACTACCCTCTGGAGAGCCTTGCGGGTTGAGGGCGGTGCAGTTGCCGTACCAGGCTGTGATACAGCCCGACAGGATGCTCTCGATTGTGCATCTGTAAAAGTGTGTCAGGGTTTTGGGTGACAAGCCAAATTTCTTCAGCCTCCTGAGGTTGAAGAGGCGCTGTTGCGCCTTCTTCACCACACTATCTGTGTGGGTGGACCATTTCAGTTTGTCTGTGATGTGTACGCCGAGGAACTTAAAACTTTCCACCTTCTCCACTGCTGTCCCTTCGATGTGGATGGGGGGTGCTCCCTCTGCTGTTTCCTGAAGTCCACGATCATCTCCTTTGTTTTGTTGACGTTGAGTGAGAGGTTGTTTTCCTGACACAACACTCCGAGTGCCCTCACCTCCTCCCTGTAATCTGTCTCGTTGCTGTTGGTAATCTAGCCCTCTACTGTTGTTTCGTCTGCAAACTTGGTGATTGAGTTGGAGGTGTGCATGGCCACACAGTCGTGGGTGAACAGGGAGTATAGGAGGGGGCTGAGCACGCAACCTTGTGGGGCCCCAGTGTTGAGGGTCAGTGAAGTGGAGATGTTGTTTCCTTCCTTCACCACCTGGGGGCGGCCCGTCAAAGTCCAGGACCCAATTGCACAGGGCGGGGTTGAGACCCAGGGCCTCCAGCTTGATGATAAGATTGGAGGGTACTATGGTGTTGAAATCTGAGTTGTAGTCAATGAACAGCATTCTTACAAAGGTATTCCTTTTGTCCAGATGGGATAGGGCAGTGTGCAGTGTTTTTTATTTTTATTTTTATTTCACCTTTGTTTAACCAGGTAGGCCAGTTGAGAACAAGTTCTCATTTACAACTGCGACTGGCCAAGATAAAGCAAAGCAGTGAGACAAAAACAGCAACACAGAGTTACACATGGGATAAACAAACGTACAGTCAAGAACACAATAGAAAAATCCATATACAGTGTGTGCAAATGTAGTAAGATTAGGGAGGTAAGGCAATAAATAGGCCATAGTGGGGAAATAATTACAATTTAGCAATTTAGTGTGATGGCGATTGTGTTGTCTGTGGACCTGTTGGGACGGTATGCAAACTGAATTGGGTCTAGGGTGGCCGGAAAGGTGGAGGTGATATGATCCTTGACTAGTCTCTCAAAGTACTTTATGATGACAGAAGTGAGTGCTACGGGACGGTAGTAATTTATTTTAGGTATATTTGCCTTCTTGGGTACAGGAACAATGGTAGCCATCTTGGAACATGTGGGGACAGCAGACTGGGATAGGGAGCGATTGAATATGTTCATAAACACACCAGCCAGCTGGTCTGCGCGTGCTCTGAGGACACGGCTAGGGATACCGTCTGGGCCAGCAGCCTTGCGAGGGTTGACACGTTTAAATGTTTTACTCACGTCAGCCACGGAGAAGGAGAGGGGGGAGCACAGTCCTTGTTAGTGGGCCGCGACGGTGGCACTGTATTATCCACAAAGCGGGCAGAAGGTGTTTAGTTTGTCTGGAAGCGTGACTTTGGTGCCCTTGTCCTGGCAGTTTTTTTTTTGTAGTCCATGATTTCCTGTAGACCCTGCCACATATGCAGCCGTTGAATTGCAACTCCACCACCTTGTTCCTGTGGTTTGGTAGTCTTGATGAGGGCAACATTAGTATTAACATTGTAATACAGTCAGGTAAATTTATTACCGTGGCCTCCCGAGTGGCGCAGTGGTCTAAGGCACTGCATCGCAGTGCTAGCTGTGTCACTACAGATCCTGGTTCGGTTCCAGGCTGTGTCACAGCCGGCTGTGACCTGGAGACCCATTAGGTGGCGTACAATTGGCCCAGCATTGTCCAAGTTAGTTTGGCCGGCCGGGATGTTCTTGTCCTATCGCGCTCTAGCGACTCTTGTGGCGGGCTGAGCGCATACACGCTGACACGGTCGCCAGGTGTACGGTGTTTCCTTCAAAACATTGGTGCGGCTGGCTTCCAGGTAAAGCAGGCATTGTGTCAAGAAGCAGTGCGGCTTGGTGTGGTCGTGTTTCGGGAGACGCAAAACTTGGGAGAAAATAAGAATATTACCAAATAATTCACATCAATAACATTTCAAGATATGCTATACTGTATAGTGTACTAGTTGATCACATAGTACAACATAGTACAACCATAGAAAACATTTCAACCTACATGACACTAGAATACAGTATGGTGATGTTTATACTGAATTATGAAGTAGTACAGCTGGAGAGCAGACTCCGAGGTATCCCATCCAAAGAACTGCAGGCCAGGTTCAGAGAAAGAAATAGAGAGCAAATGGTCTGGTCAGTTGCTACTCCTCTCTTTAAGATATAAGGGGTTGACCTCTGTTATTCCATCCGTAAGGCCTCTTTCTCTCTCTGTAAGGGCAATGTAATGTAATGGCTCCAGGATCTAGGAACTTCCCCCAATCAAATGTTCTATTAACCCAGTGTCATGTTACCTAATTGAGACTGGATGTGGTTAGATACACCAATTTGTCATTTCTACTTATGTTTGGTAATGTCCCAGCTAGCACATAACGCTCTGAGAACATATGTTTCTTAGAGCTTGGTGAGAACGTGGTTGTCGTATGGTTATTTTGCACACAACCTTCCCACGTTCTGGGAATGGTCCAGCATAGTTGCTTGGCTTTGGAACATTCTCAGTACAATTAAGGAACTTGACAAAAGAACTTCATTTTCATGATATTTCATTGATTTAACAGAACGTTTCCTAAAAGTTCAAATGTGGTTACATTTAATTACATTTTTGGTAATGTTCTAGGAACGTTCTCCAACTGGTTTGACATTGGGAATGTTCTCAAATAGTTCAGCGAACGTTAAGAAACAACGTTCTTCTGTGGGAATTTCAATACAATTTCAATTCTTCAGCATAATGTTTCCTACATATTTCCTCATGGTTCTATTTAAACTAATGTTCTCAAATTGTTCTGAGAATGTTAAGAAACAACGTTCTTCTGTGGGAATTTCAGTAATTCAGCATAACGTTTCCTACAAGTTTTCTCTTGGTTCTATTTAAAGTCATGTTCTCAGAAAACTTTCCATAAAACCACATTTTAAGAAAGTTATTTAAAAACATATGCATTCCGCTTCCAGCATCAACAAACTCTCTCTCTCCTCAATCTTGTTAAGTGTGTTCAGGTGTGTTGGCTGCGCACACTGATCTTAATGAGTGCTTTTTTGAATAGACTAAAATGAACAGCTTTGTATGTGTCACGTCCTGACCATAGAGAGCTCTTATTTTCTATTGTAGAGTAGGTCAGGGCGTGACTTGGGGGGGGTTTATCTAGTGTATTTAGTTCTATGTTGTTTGGTTCTAGTTTCTGTTTTTCTATGTTGTTTTTTTTGGATGATCCCCAATTAGAGGCAGCTGGTCATCGCTGTTTCTAATTGGGGATCATATTTAAGTAGTTGTTTTTCCCACCTTTGTTTGTGGGAGATTATTTTGAGTTAGTGCATGTAGCACCTCTTCGTCACGGTTTGTTGTTTTGTTTATGGTTTATTGTATGTCTTGCATAGTTTCACATTAAAATAAAATATGTGGAACGATACCCACGCTGCGCTTTGGTCTCCTTCCTCTGACGAACGTGATTAATGCCTAAGCAAATTCATTTCCATGTGTCCTGTCTGTGCTTCAAAAGTTCAAAACAGTTAACCTAAGCTAGCAGTGTTATTAAAAGTCTTATTGAAACATTCAGTGAAAGTTTGAAGTTATTCAAAAACCTCCAAATAACCTATAATTTCTGTTCTCAGAACCTTTTAAAAATGTTCTGTTTTACCGGTCAGGAAATGTATGGCTTCGTTCCCAGATCCAATGGGAAACCAAAAATGTACTTTTCCACAACTTCCAAGGAACCAAATGTGCTAGCTGGGGTGCTATTATGGGCTATTTACTACAAGCGTCATATCAGGACATTTCTGACAGTTTGTGTAATTATTTAACAACTTCTGAGATTTTATATTTGATTATGTTCAGATTAGATTGTCTTTTTGTTCTGAGAATGTAGACTTGTAAGTAATGCTTTGGATTTCCCGATTTTTAAGCATGTTGAGATACCCCTATATATATATATATATATATATATATATATATATATAAAAAAAAATCAGATGTCCATTTATGTGTTATGCAACAAATTATGTATTTATGTTAGAGATGCTTAATTTAGTGTGAACATTTAAATAGCCATGTGAGGTGTCATATAATTGACCATTTAACCTCAGACTCCCACACAAATGATAAATGATAAAGTTGATTTGATTTAATGTTTCTATTCCATTTCAACATATTTTTGGTTTCTTCAGTGAGGATAAAGACCCATCAAATATATTGTTAAATAGTTACGTTGCTTATGGCCCTTCCTGATGGTGTGTGTGAGTGTCTTATCTCCTTGAGAGGAGTAAAATGTTTTAATCTGGTCCCCAATAGACTTAAGCTCTATCTCCAGTACGTTAACTGTTGTTCAGCATAATCCCAGAACCCAGCACCCGGCAAGTAGGTCATGTGGTCATGTTTGTCAAACCCAGCTGAAGTGAACATGACATTTTTCCTGGCTTAATTCAGAATAAAAAATGCATGCGATTTTGAACTTTAGATCTCCGGAGAGAGGCGTAAACAAGTATGAAATTAAGTGTCTTTTGAAATGCTGGGCCAGGGACGTGAATCGAATTGAGACGCGCGCATTATTCACGTTTACTGCCTTCAGTAGAAAGAGAGAGAGAGAGAGAGAGAGAGAGAGAGAGAGAGAGGCTTCTTGTGTTGGATCACTGAAAAAGTTCTTCCATGTAAATACAAAATGATGGCTAGAATGTTCCAGAGGATACCTGGTACAATGAATGGGGATGACCAGTATAGTAATTCTATAATATTTCTAGTATTATATTATCAATATGTTGGTAGAGCATCGCACTTGCAAGGATAGTGGATTTGATTCCCGGAACCAGCCGTGCGTAAAATGTATGGAAGCATGACCGCAAGTCACTTTGGATAAAATAATCTGCTAAATGTAATATGTTATTATGGTATATTGCAAAGTCATCACGCCTGCAGTCCTTGGTTCTATCCCAGTATAGAACCGAGTTCCCTTAGCTCTTCTCTCATTAGGAACAGCTAACTATGTTTGTGCCCATTTTAACAGTAGGTTACTCTGGGGTCATGATAATACCCAAGAAACAGAAAACATCCTGATAGCCCCGAGGACACTTTACCATCAGCCAGTTAGTTGTAGAGCAAATCTTACATTTGAATAAGAGCTTAATAATAATTTAATCTTGCCTTATTTGCAATGCACATTCAAGCCTAATAATACAAGTCTATTATGTGTTTTTAAATGTGTTTGACATTCAGTAACTGGATGACTGGTTGACTGGAGTGCTGCTTTAACAACACGGATACCATAATGCTCAACCATCAGGCCACAGAGCATGGATAAGGGTGCAGTCCTGGGTTCAAATAGTATTTGTTATCATTTAAATACTTTTAGAGTTTGATTGGGTCTGCTACAAGAGCTACATCATAGAGGTTTGCATTTTTTGGGACTATTTAATTGGTTCCATTGAGCCAGGGAAGCTCAATCAAGCGCTGCAAATGTGTTTGAAATAAAACAAATACTACTTGAAACCACATCTGGTACGGTGGACTGGGCTGCTGCAGTCAGTTCTAGGTCCACCTGACAGAGAGTGTGACCAGACCAGAACAGACCAGACCAGACCAGACCAGTGGAACCTGCAGCCAGCCTCTCGATAAGGGATGGAACAGAGCAGGAATCTACAGCCCATATCAGTGGAAATTATCTCTAAGCAGAGAGATACGGACAGGATTAAATGTCATCCCACTGTAATTTCCTCTGTGTGATGAATGGGTCTAGATACAGACCTTATTGTCTGTAACCCTTTGAAGACCTCTCTGATTATTACTTATGATCCATTTACCATCAGGGCCTTTCTGACACATGTTAGCAATTGCTCTCTGACCGATTCCAAGCCGGCGTACTTTTCTGATAAAGCATTCTGGCCTCACAGACACACACCATCCACACACAAACACTGAGTCATACAATATATAATATATATTTTGTATCCCAATGGTTCTGTGTTGTAGGTACATCAGTCATAAGCTACACACTGTGTGTGTGTACAGCAGGTTGATGTTGGTTAGCCACTGTGAAAGCAGACCCTTTCTATGACAAAACCCCCTACAAAACCCCACAGCTGAGCTGCCACAGACAGACAGGGAAACAGGGAAGCACCTATCTCTGTAAAAGCCATGCAGCTGGGTCAGGTAATTCCACAGCCACAAACCCAGGGTGTGTAGTCATGTTCCCCTGCAGCACCCCAGCCATGAACTAATTCATTACCTGTCTGAGACAGCCGTTGAGAGGACCGAGGACACGAGTGGTGGTGGGGGATGAAACACCGAAACACCTTCTGGAAACGCTAGCGTTAAACAAGCTATTTAAGGGGAGATATGTCTCCTAAACGCCACAGTGAAAACCGACAGTGATGTAAAGCTCCCAGTGAAATGGTTCGTCCTGGTCCTCGGGGCTAGAGGAAAGAGAGAGAGAGAGAGGAGGAGGAGGAGGAGAGGGGGATGGAGAAAAAAAAGACCTATTGTGACAGACCTGGGTATCCTCAAATAGAAGCTAACCCGGGGAGGCACGCCAACTCACCTTGTAGCAACAGCAGTCAGAAAAAAACCCACACAGGCTCACCTCTGGTAGTCAGGCTGGGGTGAGGGGAACTGAGGGGAGCGAGGCCGCGAGCTGTCTGCCGTGACATTGCAGCGTTGCAGGGCTGGGGGAAGGAAGCGGGGGGGGGGGGGGGGGGGGGGGCCTGGGTGTCTGACAATGTGTCCCCCTCAACCTCCCTGCTGTGTGATAGCTGTCAGGGGGTGTGTGGGGGGACTGGGCCGGACCTGCCAGCACGCATCTGGCTGACAGGCGACTGGGAAGGTGCACTGCAAGCGCACGTCACTATCAATAACCCCTGCCGTGGACGATGGGTACATAACATACAGTCACCATGCACTCCCTGTGTGTGTGTGTGTGTGTGTGTGTGTGTGTGTGTGTGTGTGTGTGTGTGTGTGTGTGTGTGTGTGTGTGTGTGTGTGTGTGTGTGTGCGTGCGTGCGTGCGTGCGTGTGTGCGTGCGTGCGTGCGTGCGTGCGTGTGTGTGTGTGTAATGGGGGGGGGTTGTCACCGAACACGGAGTCATGTTTGCTAATAGTGAGATTCGTGAATTCATTGGAAAAATACAGTGTATGAATAAATAGTGGTTTAGACTAACATGCAGGAGTACACACTATGAGATGAGGATATATACTGACAAATAGATGCCAGTGAGAGGGGAGAGGTGGGAAGGCATATGCTAAACTGTATCTTATTTGCCTGTTTGCTCACTCGGTCGATGGCAAACAGACAGACAGAAGTACACACCAGTTTTGTTAGGTCAGTTTGAGAGAGGGAGAGTGGGAGAGGGGGTCGGGAGGGCGATCGAGGGGAAGATGAATGATGCATTATATGAGTGCTTACAGTCAACAGCCAGTCAGTCCACCACGCTGTCTAACATGTAGATCTGTTACAATCATTTCCAGAAAGCGAGGAAATCAACCTGGGTGTCTGCGAGACGTGTATTCCTGGCACATCCGGCCACACACACACACACGGGCACACACCCACACACAGACATTCTCCCATACTGCCACAGTAAACAGATTGAATAGGTAAGCTCTGTAAGATGAGAGAATGTCAATGATGGCTGACACAGAAACTCCTGACCACAGATCGATACGTGACATTACACTTCGCTCTCTGAAAAGGGGCTGCTTCAGTCTGTAAGTATTACAGATCATCTTACTTTACAGTATGGTTGACACCTCCCTGGTTTTCTTTTTATTTCACCTTCATTTAACAAGGCAAGTCAGTAAAGAGCAAATTCTTACGATGGCCTGTGTGGCGATAAATACATTGGTGCCCAACGTATTTACTGAAGTAAAATGCTACTAAAGTTCTCAGGAGTAACACTAGCAACACCCAAGCATTAGCCCTTCAAAAACGGTTTAGACTTCAATTTTTTTTTTTTTTACTTCATCTCAGTCATGGAATCTGTATTAGATTTTTTATAACTTTTTTTCTGATTTGTTATCTATGAAACTATAGGCTATTTTTGCAAAACTCTACACCAAACCAGCAAAACATTATACATCTCTTGCAAAAGCAAACAATTCTTGCAAAACCCTTCAAAATCTAAAAAAGAATGTTTGCGTCAATACAGTACACACAAACCATCATTTGAATAAGCACACGAAGCACCAACTACGCACTGATAGTATAAATGAAAAACACTTGTGGCTTTTGCTTGTGTGCAGGGCATAGCAGTTTGCAATAAAGTTTTGTCATACATGTAGAAAACCCGCATACACACAGGTATCCAAATGTGTAAAGTATGGATGTGTATTCCGAACATACCACGCTATTGTCACGTCCTGACCAGTAAAGGGGTTATTTGTTATTGTAGTTTGGTCAGGACGTGGCAGGGGGTGTTTGTTTTATGTGGTTCGGGGTTTGTTGGGCTATGTACTTATGTAAGAGGGGTGTTTGTTTTATGTATTCCGGGGATTTTTGGTCTATGTTCTATGTTAGTGTATTTCTATGTTCAGTCTAGTCTATCTATTTCTATGTTTAGTTCATTGGATTGACATTCAATTGGAGGCAGCTGTTCCTCGTTGGCTCTGATTGAAGGTCCTATGTATAGGGGTGTTTTTGTAATGGGATTTGTGGGTAGTTGTTTCCTGTTTTGTGTCTGTGCACCTGACAGGACTGTTTAGTGGTGGTGGTGGTCGTTGTTTTGTATACAGTGGGGGGGAAAAGTATTTGATCCCCTGCTGATTTTGTATGTTTGCCCACTTACAAAGAAATGATCAGTCTATAATTTTAATGGTAGGTTTATTTGAACAGTGAGAGAGAATAACAAAAACAAAAAATCCAGAAAAACGCATGTCAAAAATGTTATAAAATGATTTGCATTTTAATGAACAATACTTTTTTCCCCCACTGTACGTGATTTGTTTATTTTCCCTTCTTTTGATTTAATAAAGAAGATGAGTATACACGTTCCCGTGCACCTTGGTCTAATCCTTACGACACGCGTTACAGCTATCAATACAAATAAGGGGGAAAAGTCTTTTTTTTTCTTCCAAAAATGTTCTAACACTCCTCAAACAACGAAAGCGCAGTAGAAGAAAACAAAAACATTTGTGCTAGAAAAAAAAGAATAGAAGAAAATGTGGTTACATCCCTCCTTATATTGTGGGTCTGGCAATAAGACTACCTTCACATCACATGTGTCACATCACATGTGTTGTCTTGAGCTAGGCAGCGTGGGAAGAGTGCCGTATCCAGGCCTGGCATGACCCCTGATCGATGTCTCCACAAGCCTCCTCCATTGCCTGTAGAAGGGGTATGCGTTGGTGGGGGTGGCGATCAAACACCTTCCAACGCCATTGCAGAGAAGAATTCTTCAATAGGCTGGAAGAACGGAGAGTACGCGGGGAGATTGAGTGCGATGAAAAGTGGGTGACCTGTGAACCAATTGCGGACCTCAGCAGCCCGGTGGAAACTAACATTGTCCCAGATGATAACGTACCTGGGCTGTTCTGGCCCCTGGTCATTAGGGATTAGTCTGTTGTGGAGGGTGTTCAGACATGTGATGATGTGTGCAGTGTTGTATGGGCCTAGGATTGCATGATGGTGAAGGACGCCGTTTTTACTAATAGCCGCACACATTGTTATGTTGCCACCACGTTGTCCGGGGACGTTGATGGTGGCACGGTGTCCGATGATATTTGTGCTGCGTCCCCTTGTTTTTGCAAGGTTGAAACCTGCCTCGTCCACATATATTATCTCATGATGCACTGCATCTGCTTCTAGCTCCATGACTCTCTGAAAGAGACAAGACAAAACAGTGTAGCACAGTATGAAAAGACAGGGATCAGTCACTATGATGTAGCACCATACACTTCCAGATCCAGTACCAATGATAGGATAGTATAGCTTACCTGCACATATTCATATCTCAGTTGTTTTACACGGCCTGAGTTTCTTTCGAAGGGGACTCTGTACATGCTGCTTCATCCTAATTCTATTGCGTTTCAGTAGACAAGACAGTGCAGAGAGACTCACTCTGTTGACGTTTTGGAATATGGTGTTATCTGCCATTATGTGGTCCAGCAGTTCTCTGAGTCTGATGCAGTTATTTGCAATGACCATATTTACCCGTGCTCTGGGATGAACAGTCGACCTCTTCCACCAGATACTGGTTTTCTTGCAGTTCTGTAAAAACTTTTGAATGGTTTTAGTGAAAGATCCTTCTCATTATGAAAGTACAGTACATATTACTGTACCAGTAAGACTACAGCACTTACAGTTACTTACCGGTTGTCATGTCGAAATATTCAGATGATACCTGCAACAGTATAGCAGCTCAGATTTGGTTGAACCCGTTGCCCAACCTAACTCATGCTCATTCCATGGTTCACAACATGGTCAACCACAGTCGCTCTGATTTCATCAGTTATTGTGTTCCTGACTCCCCGTCCTCTTCCTCTTCCCCGTCCTCTCCTTCTCCCCTGTCCTACTTCACCTCTTCCTCCTCCTCCTTCTCCTCCTCCTCCTCCTCTTACTTCTTCACATACTCGTCCTCCTCTTCCTCCTCTAGTTCTCACCCCTCTTACTCTCTGTCCAATATTGGCTTCCATTGTTGTCCAAACCAAATGTTTACCTGTGGCCAACCTATAGCTCTCAAGCTCTGATTTGTAAGTGAACTCATTATCTAAAAGGGTTTTCACACATGTCGATGTGGAAAGGCAATTGGTGAAATAGTGTAGCAATGTAGAGACCAATGGTTACAGTTTTGCTAGAAGTGTGTTATTAAATTGCAAACTGTGTGTAAAGCAGTGAGTTGTGCTTACAGTTTTGCAAAAAGTGTGTTATAGAATTACAAACTGAGTGTTAAGCAGAGAACGTGCATTCAGCTTGGCTCCGTTGGTAAATGCATTGGCTACAAGTGTTAATGGTTTCAGAGATAGTGCTTCAAGAATCACTATTAGTGTTTAAGCCTTCAGAAAAAAACTGTAATATGCAATTTAAATGCAAGATTTGAAATAGCATATCACAGAACTGCTTTTGAGTGATCTAAGCGATTAATTCTAAGCGTGTTAACTAGTAATAACTTATTTGGGACGTAGACTGTGGTAGAAACAATATTTTCCTGAATGAAGGCCCCATGTGAGATGATTATCCACATCCAAACCCAACATAGTGTCACATCACATAGTGTTTAAGTTGACACCGCCATAGTGTCCTCTGTCAGGTTCCTCTCCTTTCTACTGCTGTCAGATTCCAAACGAGCAAATTAACAGGCTTTGATTCCGAGGTTCCGAGAAGCTCATCCCTTCAAAAGCCAATCAGAATGTTTACCAGTACGGTCGTCGGGTAGAGAAGTTTAAGTGTATGACTTTAATCCTCAGTATAGCCAGCGCTCTGATGTGGCCCTTTCGTGACAGCGACACACACACACACGCGCACACTCACACTCACTCACACACACCTCCTCAATGATGAGCTCGCCTCTGCGCTTTTAATGAACCGCAGGGCAATTATCAAAGCCTCCCCATATTGATCTCCCCTTAGTGAGAGGTCCAACAGCCACCAGCCTCACACACATGTTTTAAGTCACTTTCAGCCCTGTTCATTACAGAGACCAGGCGCCATGAAACCAGTGTCAGGCTCAAGTCCTATTCCTCGGCCCACGCTCATGTACAGTTGCACCACATACAGCAGTGGTGGAGAAGTGTTGCTGTCCAGTGTGTGTGTGTGTGTGTGTGTGTGTGTGTGTGTGTGTGTGTGTGTGTGTGTGTGTGTGTGTGTGTGTGTGTGTGTGTGTGTGTGTGTGTGTGTGTGTGTGTGTGTGTGTGTGTGCGTGCGCGCGCGTGCGTGCGTGTTTGCAAGACAAGAGCATGAGAACATACCCATGATTTCTCAGCCTTTGCGGAATCTCTCATTTTTTACACTGACTGACCTCCGTGGTTGCTGTCAGTGCAGTAATGTCGAGGTATACAACGTCTCTGTTGTTTAACTGAAAAATGAAAGCTCCAGTCATTTCTGGGTTATAAAATCAGTTGATACTTTGCACAATCTTTGGGGATCTGCTTCCAAGCATCCATATATCCAGGCTGTTTTAGCTTAGTATTTACCTTTCCCTATTCATTGTGTACATGGACTACCAGTTTTTGCATTGCCACCTGTCACAAACTCTCATTTATAAAGTTACCAAGTTCTCTCCCTCCAAACAATGCCAAAGCTGTGAGACTAAGTGTTATATTCACACCGAACGAAATATAAATATTTTGAGCAAAAGTTTAATGGAGTTTTGTGTAAATTAAGCTGTTCTGTCATATAATATACAACCTCAATTGTTACCTTTATGAAATCATGGATAGTATTTACGCCGGGGTCAGAGTGAGTGATAACAACATCAGTGCTATGTTTGTAATATTAGAGAGCTAAGACCTGAACTGCTCCAGCTGAGACAATTTTGTATGTATACAGAGTTTATATGAAAAACCTGTTTAAATTGCAAAAGAAGCGTATTTTACAAGCTTTTTCCCTGTGTTTATTTAAATGTAAAATATTTATTTCACCCTTTGCCTCGCAGCAAAGCTGGTGTGTCCAAAGCAGTTGTATAAATCACCTAATGCCGGGTCACAGCCATTTCAACAGCATGCAACATTGTGTGGATTTATTAAGCATTGTATCAAATCTGTATTTATGGCTTATTTTGATGCAGCTGTTCTGGAATTCCACCTAGATGAATGTCTATTGGTGTTGATATTGATTGGTTGGTTGGAATCATTCTAGACGCAGAACCGTGTAATTCTGACCATACGAACACGCTGAGACAGGTTTCTCATGTAACTCTCGTCTTAACTCTTAAAGGGCGTCCTTTGAAAATGGTACATTTTCAATTATTATCACTGTATCTGTCGCTAGTCCATCTGTCAGCTGTGGTTGGTAAAGTAGCGGGATGGAGGATGCACATGGTTATGGAATGTATGGACCCCTCTGTAATCTTCGTAGTCTGTAATCTCCCTAATCTCCTCAGAGCTAGACGTATCTTTATGACTTCCACATGCATTGTGTAACTTCAGTAGCTCCAGAACGCATAGGGGTAAAGACAGTGTACCTTTGAAGATTTAAGCTGTGCTCAAAATGGCACCCTTTCCCCTAAATTTGACTAGGGACCTGGTCAATGTAGTGCACTATAAAGTGAATAGGGTGCCATTTGGGATGCTGCCTGATTCTTTCATGCTTGTTATATTATTAATTTCTAACAGTTGTAGGAGAACACAGAAGACCAATCATGGGGTATATTAAAGTTATTTTTCTATTTTGTTTTCCAGTGCCTGTTATTTGGCCCTCTCTTCAAAGAGATGATTTTTAGCCACAGGAAACAGAGAACGTTTCAAATGACCATTTCAAAATGGCATTTCCTACAATTGTTTCACAATTAAGAAGATGAAGTACAATCATTTGACACGTCTTTCATTCCAAATAAATACCATCAGCTATTGGATTGCAGTTCATTTTTGTGTGTGAAAAACTTCATACAAGATTAGGACGCAAGTGAAGAATTGTTTTTATTTATGAAATTCTTTTTGCGTAGTTTTACAAAGGTTTCTCAGTCAAGTATCGCTCATTGTTCTGCATACTGAGCCTCATCTTTTAGTCTTTTGTTTTTCATTTTTCTTGGAGAGCTTGGTGTCTGGTCATTTTGTATTTATTATTTATATCTTTTTTCCTCTGTTTTGGAACAGATTTGATCTATTTGATAATGACACAGAAACCACATACATTTTCTTATGTCTTTAGATGGATGTCTCTTACGCAATATTTCTTTGCTCTTTTATAATGTTATAACTACTGTTAAATACTCTGTTCTTAAACTTCTATTAAACTAAAGGCCAGATCGACCAAAAAGGAGAGATTATAAAATGTTAAGGCCTTTTCAAATGGTACCTAAGTGGTGTATCATATAACCAATATGCCTTTTTATGGATTAGTCGTTTATTCCTTTTTCTGGAACCTTTCCCAAAACCACACGGACTGGGCGTCAATAAATCCAGCACACTGTGAATTCTGGTTTGCAGCACTGTATGTGTGGCTCGTCTCCAAGTGCCTGTGGTCTTCCTGTTTATTTGTCCTGCAGCGCAGGTTTAGAGTGAGGTAGGTCTGAGGACTCCAGCTGAACAAGGGTAAACACACTGTCCTGGGAGCCGCGGCAAAAAGTGGATATTTCTACTCAAGAAGGATTTCAACTGGCCCAGAGAGCCGACCTCTTTAAAACATTGGGCACTTTCTCATAGTCCCTTGTGCTCGGCTAAAAAGTGTTTTGTATATGTCTATTGACAAAAATATTCCTGTGTTATGGCATGTGTATACTAGGGCTTATGTAAACTAAAGAACACTAGTACTTTGGCAAGTAACATCAACATTTTTAGACAGTGTTCCCTGCAAATCTCTCTGGATATTGGAAGCGCAGTTCCCCCAAAAATACTCATACATAATCTATACTCTCACATATCCTCCCAGTGTTATCTCAATGAAGATCTTGCTCTCCCACATGATTACTCTTTGTCCGTAGAACATTTAGGTGATACGTCTACTAAGCTCTGTAACCTACGTAAGTCAACTCCTGAAATAGGTCACCGGACAAGAGACAAACATCAGACGTATTATCAACTAACTTTGTCCCAAGCTCCCAATAACAGGCCCTTATCGTCATCCAATCAAACCCTCTCATACTCATGCAGAGAAATGAATCTTTGACTACAACAGACAGGCAGTGCCTCCAAAATAGAGATTGTTCACCGCCACCGGATGGAAGTCAGGGACTCGAGACAAGCCACAGCCACACGGCTACTAGTCTAGGTTCAAAAGGAGACAAACAACATGCCACAACTGTATAAAGACAGCTCGGGTCCATGTTTGAGTTTGTCGCTATGTGAAAGCCACTCTAGGCAGCCAGTGCACTCTGACCGGTGTTTCTGGTGGTTTTGGCCTACAGGCCAAGCCAGTCAGGCTGTAGGGGAGAAAGGGGATAGGGGGCCAATCTGCTGTGGGGGTCTGGGACTAGGAACACAGCCAGGGTCATGTGGGTGACTGTACATGTCCTAAAAGCAAACAGTAACCTACTTTTCCCCCGGGACAACAAGTCCTCAGTCAGAGAGAGTTCTGGTTGGCTAGAGGAAACTCTCTCTATGTTGCAATGTCAACAGGAGAGAAACAGTGATGGTACACAAATGTCTCTTAAAAGTAATTGGTTTTCTATGGAAATATATTTAAAAAAAATCTTTGCTGATGGTTGCATGAATGCTATATTTGGGACTAAACTGCTGTGCAATTCAGGTCCAGTTTATCCCTTGTTTCGTCAACAGAAATTCTAAACATAACATGCAGTAATGTACAACACTTTGCTTTGAAATACTTACAGTTCCTTATAGTTAAACGTATTAATAATAAACATGTGAGCTTCACAGGATGGTCTGTTCCAGTCCACACGCAACCTCTCAAAGTGTACTATACTGGCTGTTGAGTTCTGTCTGCTGGCGTTATCACTATGAGTATGTAACGACACTGTTAGCCTGTAGCGTTAAGACAAGACATCCTCCACATAAGATCTTCATCCATTTGCTATATTGTTTCCAGGGTAAAGAAGGAGATGTTATACAATATGACGTTTCAGCTCCGACCACAAACACCCAACCACCAACCAACCCTTTATTTGAGCTCCGAGCTCTTTCCTTTTTTTCCCCCCTTCGCATACACAGAAGTAGCTATTAGAGATTGGCTGAAGGAAAAAAAAAACATTTCTGGAAGCCAAATGTGCACTTCTTTTGTAGTGAGAAATATGCAGATCAACAGAGCATCAGTAATCAGTAATCATGTTAGGGCCAGGCCAGGGTGATGTTAAACTCCCTCCAAACTAATCCTGCTCCGTCCTGTTCATCGATGTATATCACCATGAGCCGAATACAACAGGTGTAGACTTTACTGTGAAATGCTTACTCATTATACTCACTTAATTTCATGTGTTGAATATTACATCAGTGACTTAAAGTACATCTCTTTGCATAGTGCATCCGAGAATATTTAAGGAAAAAAATATCATATCTGTATGTGCATTCATGTCCAAGAGTATATAGACATTAGCCAGAGACAGAATAAGGAATGCGGCAAGCCTGATAGCCAAGCCAGACAACGGTTATATTAGAGTTGGGAAATGTTGGACAGAGTGTGGTCCGGAGACTGTAGCCTATTATTTGTCTTTGAGGAGAAGAGCAGAGAGATGCAAAGCCTGGCTGGAGACACTCTTAGTCTCAGCAGGACATGCATGGGGCAGAGATATGGGTTATACAGACAGTACAGAAGGAGAATATCAGTGGTGTTGGAGAAATGATAAAACCTCAGAGGTTACAATCGAACAGAAACAGGGGGTGCTCCTCTGGCGTCAACACATTTTCCTCTGAAGGTTTCAGGGATCATTTTGTACTCTTTCATACCCAGTGTGTTTCACGAGTTTTCCCTCAGCGTGATATTCCTTCTTTCTTTGGTTTGTCTCTCTGTGATTTCTTCGAGTTTGGTAAATATGTGTTTTTCGTAGTGATTGGGATGAGAGGAATGTGTCCTTTTGAAATATTGTATTGTCACTGCTGTGAGCAAATGGAACTGTTGCTCATCCGTCTATTGACAATGTAGACTTTTCTCACAGAATAAATAAGAGAAAGGGAAATTAAGACAGCTTCCCCAATCACCTAACATACTTAAGACTTCATTGCTGCTGAGTGGTACTTTACTGTTCCAGTATTTTGACTGAAATCTTAATGCAATGAGGATTAAACGGATTACAACATAATCTTGAATAATCCAAAGTGCTATGGACAGAGAAAGGCTTGTAATAACGGTATAAACCCGTCATGAGGTCTGACAACATTGCCAGTCAATGCTAGGATTAAATATTGGTGGAAAAAGTTTCAACTAATGCCTTAGCATCACAGAAAGTACAGTCCAGAAAGCAATTTGTAATTTAAGAGACATACCTCTTAAATGAATAGCTGGCCATCTCCTGTAGGAGAAATGCTAACAGGAGATGAAGGATAGATGGTTCTAACAAGATTCAGCTCTCTTCATTTTGGTTTTTGATCACCAATGTTGAACAGGTTCATTATACATGTAAAGCATCCTAGGTTAGTGAAATACTAAGAATCAATTTTTATTAAAGGGCTTTTCAAAACTTCCATCAGCTTGTTCATTACTTAACCTATGAATATATTTTTTAAAGAGTTAAAGAAATGTGGTAGCTATTTCTCGTATATTTTAAGGATTATGTAAAAATATTTATCTTTTGAACTAAATAAACCGGCATTCATCTGTGATATTGACATGTTTTGACATTTTCCAACCTACAGTTTCTTTAAACCCCTTAATTACTAACCTTCACTCAATAAGATATGCTAAGTTATGTTATTAAGGCACATTACCGTGTTTTGCAGTAGACTTAGTTATGAATACAGATATATTGATGTTGTGAAGCATGGAATCGGTAAAAGTTCAGGGTTATGAACATGCAATGATATAGCAATGTCCATAACAGATAAGCATACCCCTAACAAATAACAAATGTAGTGTCACGACTGTGTGTAGGAACGGCCCAAGGCGTAGCGTGAATATCGTTCCACATATTTTATTATAATGTGAAACTATGCAAGACATACAAAAAATAATAAACAAAAAAACAAACCGTGATGACAGAGGTGCAACATGCACTAACTCAAAATAATCTCCCACAAACAAAGGTGGAAAAAACAACTACTTAAATATGATCCCCAATTAGAGACAACAATGACCAGCTGCCTCTAATTGGGGATCATCCAAAAACCCCAACATAGAAAAACAGAAACTAGAACCAAACAACATAGAAAATAAAACTAGAATAAACCCCCCCCCAGTCAAGCTGACCTACTCTACCATAGAAAATAAGAGCTCTCTATGGTCAGGACGTGACAGTACCCCCCCAAAGGTGCGGACTCCGGCCGCAAAACATGAAACCAAAAGGGAGGGTTGGGGGGGTGTCTAGTGTTGGTGGTGGTTCTGGTGCAGGATGAAGAACCTTCTCATCGCGCGGATCCTCCCGCATCGAAGGTGGTTCTGGTGCAGGACAAAGAACCCTCTCATCCTGCGGCATCCCGCCGGCATAGGAGGCGGCTCTGGAGCAGGACGAAGAACCCTCTCATCCTGCAAACCCGCCAGCATCGGTGGAGGCTCCGGACTGCCAACTGTCGCTGGAGGCTCCGGACCGTCGCTGGAGGCTCCGGACCGCCGACCGTCGCTGGAGACTCCGAACCGCGGACCGTCACTGGAGACTCCGGACCGCGGACCGTCGCTGGAGACTCCAGACCGCGGACCATCGCTGGAGACTCCGGCTGTCTCAGGAGGCTCCGGGCCGTGGGCCGTCTCAGGAGGTCCCGGACCGCAAGCCGTCTCAGGAGGTCCCGGACTGTGGACTGTCTCAGGAGGTTCCGGACTGTGGACCGTCTCAGGAGGTTCCGGACTGTGGACCGTCGCCGGAAGCTCTGGACTGGGAACTGTTGCAGGAAGCTCTGGAACGGGAAGGCGCACTGGAGGCCTGATGCGTGGGGCTGGCACAGGTGGCACCACACTGGTAACACGCACCTCAGGGCGAGTGCGAGGTGAAGGCACAGGATGTACCTGACTGAGGACACGCACTCCAGGGAGAGTGCGAGGAGGAGGCATAGGACGTACTGGGCTGTGGAGGCGCACTGGAGACCTGGTGTGTAGAACTGGTGCAGGATATACTGGACCGTGGAGGCGCACTGGAGGTCTGGAGCGTAGAGCTGGCACAACCCGTCCTGGCTGAACGTTCACTTTAGCCCGCAAATGCGGGGCGCTGGCACAGGAAGAACTGGGCTGTGAATGCGCACTGGCGACACAAAGCGTAGAGCTGGCGCAGGATATCCTGGTCCGAAGTTCATAAATTGCCTGGCTGGACTGATGAGAAAGTGGATTGTGCAGTCAGATGGAACAGAGTAAATAGGCATTTTAATGTCATCAATTTAGCCGGTGGTAACGTGGAATAGACACCGGCTGGAATGCGGTTTTAACCAATCAGCATTCAGGATTAGACCCACCCATTGTATAATTCCTTATAATGGATGGCGATTCAGCACAGTCGAATTCAATGGTTTTAGCTCATTCTTACATGTTCTATGTTTGCTCTTCTTTTGAAAGTAAAAGTCGAATTGAAAACATTATTGGCATTGTTAAATTTGCTTTTCATAATAGCAAGCTAGGACTGATGGTTTGGTTAGCAAAACTAGCAAGTCTGTTTGGTTACTAAGGCAACTAATGTAGCTATCTAGTAAACTTGATAGCTTCTTCAGTGGATGTTGAACACGTCTACCAGCAAATGAACACATTTCTAGTGGCAAATGTGTTAAATTATAGCCATGGTATAAAAGGGATAGTCAACTTGGGGCTCTATGCATTTAAAAAATATATATTGTAGCTCTGTGGAAGGTTAGTTCCACTTCGCTAGTGTGTTGTGGAACACAGCTTCCATGTCGTTCATTATTTTCCAATACCTCCAGTACCAGCCCAGTCCAGTTCGTCCTGCTCTTGCTCCTCGCACTGGCCTTGAGGTGCGTGTTACCAGTCTGGCACCTCCAAAGCCAGCCCCACGCACTAGGCCTGTAGTGCGCCTGTCCAGTCCAGAGCTTCCGGAGACAGTTCCCCGTCGAGAGCTTCCGGCGACAGTTCCCCGTCCAGAGCTTCCAGCGACAGTTCCCCATCTAGAGCTTCTGGCGACAGTTCCCCGTCCAGAGCTTCCGGCGACAGTTCCCCGTCCAGAGCTTCCAGCGACAGTTCCCCATCTAGAGCTTCTGGCGATGTCCTACAGTCCGGAGCCTGCAAAGACAGCCCACAGTCCGGAACCGACAGAGACGGCCCACAGTCCGGAACCGACAGAAACGGCCCACAGTCCGGAACCGACAGAGACGGCCCACAGTCCGGAGCCTGCAGAGACGGCCCACAGTACAGAGCCTGAAGATGACGGCCTACAGTCCGGAACCGGCGCAGCCAGAGTCGCCCTACAGTCCGGAGCTCCCAGAGTCGCCCTCCAGTCCGGAGCTCCCAGAGTCGCCCTCCAGTCCGGAGCTCCCAGAGTCGCCCTCCAGTCCGAGGTCTCCAGCGACACGCATCAGCCCAAGGTCTCCAGTGACGCGCATCAGCCCGAGGTCTCCAGCGACGCGCCTTAGCCCTGAGCCTTCAGCGGGGGTGGACAGGTTAGGTTGGGGACTAAGGCCGGAGCCTGAGCCACCTCCATAGTAGGAGGATTGGGGAGGGGGGGTGTAGCACAAGAACCGTCGGTGACGGTGGCCACCCTCCCTTCCCTCACCTTTAGTTTGGGATTATTTTTGTTTTGGGATTTATTTTTGTGTTTTTTTGTTTGTTCCGGGGTATGCACCTTTGGGGGGGGGGGTACTGTCACGTCCTGACCAGTAAAGGGGTTATTTGTTATTGTAGTTTGGTCAGGACGTGGCAGGGGGTGTTTGTTTTATGCGTTTCGTTTTTTTTAGGTTAATGTTCTATGTTAGTATATTTCTATGTTCGTTCTAGTTTTTCTATTTCTATGTTTAGTTTATTGGGTTGACCTTCAATTGGAGGCAGCTGTTCCTCGTTGCCTCTAATTGAAGGTCCTATTTAGTAGGGGTGTTTTTCTATGGGTTTTTGTGGGTAGTTGTTCCAAGTGTAGCTGTGTGCCTTACAGGACTGTTTCTCGTCGTTGTTTTTGTATTCAGTGTTTATTTTGGTTTTCTTCTCAATAAAGAAGATGAGCAAACACATTCCCGCTGCGCCTTGGTCCCATCTTTACGACGAGCGTGACAGATATTACTTCACTGTTGGAGCTATGAACATAAGCATTTTGCTACAATAACATGTGCTTAATTTGTGTATGCAACCAATAACATTTTATTTTATTTGAAATAAAATATTCATAAAATGTTGATGAATAAGATGTTCACACAGTATTGCAAGGTGATTCTCTTCAGCTAGAATGCATTTTTACCTACACGCAAGCTTGTGTTAGAATGTATTGGATTTATTTTTCCCTATGTTGACGAGAAAACATCTCATTATCAGAGGTCTGCATTCTGAGGTAATTTATTTTTATTAAACTGGCAACTTTTTGTTAGCAGTTGGTGCTATAGATCAAATCAGCAACCATATGATTCATATCTCTTCTCTTTTCTATTCTTCTCTTTTCTTCTCTTCTCTTTTGTTAGTAAGATTCTGAAAATTATGCTTTATCCTTTATCCAGTTTTTCATCAACAACACATCATTCATTTGAATAATTTGTGATATTTTTAAACATATTGAATTTCCTGACATAGCAAAATCTTGAAATATATTTATATTTTCAAAGACCGATTTAGGTATGATAATTCTATGTTTTTCTATCAGAATACTGTATTTGATGGACTGCAAAAGCCACAACTCACAAGCACTTTACACAGAGGTTTGATGAAGTCACAGTGCTGCCACCCAGTGTAATTCTTCATGACAGCACTTTTACAAACCTCCCCATCCAACTCAGCCAGGATAATGAATCCCTTCACAAAGGTATATTAATATATATCCACTGTATCTTATGTTTGAGTAAACAATGATAAGTCATTAAAAAGTTGGCAGTTGGCACTTCCACCTACTGTAGCCTACTAACTCCTAATTTCTCAGTGTAGACATTAGCCTCAGAACCTAGACAGTTTATTTTCCTGCCTATGAGCTGTAATGAGCTCGCCCCCCAGGGAACCACTGGAGGGGAATGTTATTACTGTCTCAGAAATGGGCAGCACCTTCTTTTTAAGTGGCATAAAAAGCAGGAAAACTACTGTCAAACAATTAAACTGAAGTGAATTCCCAAGATTGGAAAAAACAACTGGTGGCGATAGAAATGTGGGACTGAAAGGTTTACTTTAGGATGTGAGAAAGAGGAGGGTTGGAGGGGGGTGGGGGGTGGGGAGATGGATGATCTGGCTTCTCACTGACTGCAAGTTATGTGAATGTTATCTGCTGTGGTAGTAAGAACAAAAAAAGACCTGGGACCTTTTCCATGGTGAATGCATGGGAACCAAAAGGACGACTTTGAATGATAAGGGGGGAAGGAGGGAGGGAGAGGGATGAAAATGTGTATGAATTACTCTTACTCTTCTTTCCTACGTGGGAAAGGAATAGCTCAGCTGCCTGGACAAAGGATGCAATAAGTCTGTAAATATGTCATCTCATCTCTCTTCTTTCAAATGTTTTTCCCTGAGCCCTTTTCCAACCGATTGTTACAGTGAATGCCAGTGCTTCCTTAATAGTCACGTTTTAAGAAAGTTGAATAATGAACGCCTATTCTGACCTGATCTTTGTGCAATGTTTGCTGTTCTGGTGTTGAAGATGATTTTGACATATTTATGAACTCTCAGGAGGTGTATTAAAAAAACTATCTTAACATTTTATCAGATATTTTAGAGTTAACAAGTATCAGTATTTCATAAAAAATATTGTATGGCAGATATTAGTGTGTGAATTTTCAGATGGTTGTATTTTTGCCCCTAAAACATGTGTAACTTAACATGATGCCTGCCTCTCCAAAAAAGTCAGTTCATGTTTCTATTTCACTTCCCCTTTTTTTCCAAATAACACAGCAGCCCCATCCATTGTTCCTTAACTCCGTCAGTCAGGACAGCATCCTCACCAGTCCGGATGGCTTTGACATCATCAAACTACAGCGCCGAGGCAGGTCAGGACCCTGAAAGCTTTGCACTTCATTGTCAGCTCTCACCTTTGTGTGTGTCTGTCTTTATGTCTTTAGGTTTTGTCATGTAACAACATGTCAAACATGCCCTTCATGAGCCTGTCTGGGAAATGGTGTTCATCAAACGAGGTTCCCACAGGAAGTCAGGAGGTAGGGGGGAAAGAGCAGGAAACAGCATATCAAAATGGGCCCGTGAAGGATGGTGATACATCTAGAGGAAATAATTTTTTTTTTTTTTACATGAATAGACAGAACAAGGTGCATTTTCACACAGTCAGGTATATTTCTATTTGTGAAATTACTGAGTTTGGCTTTGCAGGTAGAATCACACATACTGTATCCAAAGACATGAAGCAAATAAATAAAAAGTAAAGTGCTATCAAGTTAACCATGGTGCAACATATCTTCCAAACTCTACTGAGGTCTCATGTCATACCCATCAACTCAGATCTGCTGAAGAACCCCTCATTAATTTACAATAGGCAACCACAAAGAAGGGTAGCAGAGTTTGAACTAACATGTCATAAATCGTGGTCTTTTTTCCCTAAAGGTCCCATGTAGACGGCTTCTGTGTTAGTTACTGTACAGTACAGGCCTCTTATTGATGGTTTGTTGGGACTCTCCTCTCCTCTCCTCTCCTCTCCTCTCCTCTCCTCTCCTCTCCTCTCCTCTCCTCTCCTCTCCTCTCCTCTCCTCTCCTCTCCTCTCCTCTCCTCTCCTCTCCTCTCCTCTCCTCTCTGTCTCTCTCTCTCCCCCCCTTTCTCTCGCTCTCTCGCTCTCTTTCAGAGCCATGCATCCATGATGGCCTAACCACCACACCAGAAGCCTTTTGTGTTTCTGCACACTTTACAAAATAGCTATAAGCCTGTCATGGACCACATCAAGGTTCACTGGTCCGTCAACATTTACGGCGAGATAAAGACAGAGAGGGGAAAATTCCAGACTCTGGGGAGAATTCTGAAAAAGAAGTAAGCGAGCAAGGAGTGTTTGCGAAAGAGTTCTTATGTGTATTTTCTGCGGTGACAAGTCGGAGTTGAACAGAAAATACTTAGAGCATGCAAAGGGAGAGCAGTGTGGAGTACATTAGACCTCTGTGACATGATGAATCAGAGCCTTGACAAACACAATTGGATACTGCATCCCCCTGGGTTCAAATAGAGCAGCGTTTTGCGCTTTTTTCCTTAGTTGGGGAGCAATATCACGAGCTCAGTTGGCTCAGATGTGTTGAAACAATACACGCTTTGGAGATTCAGTTGAAGAACTGGGATTTCTATCTGTTCTTCCATCTCCCAT
This sequence comes from Salmo salar, assembly GCF_965601325.2. Classification (NCBI taxonomy): domain Eukaryota; kingdom Metazoa; phylum Chordata; class Actinopteri; order Salmoniformes; family Salmonidae; genus Salmo; species Salmo salar. Next base: position 6,476,426 of record NC_138307.1, on the reverse strand, counting down.
CACTGACAACACCCCGAACTAATAAACAACATGGGATTCAGTAACATGCAATTGCTTTCTTTGAAATCGTACTGTATGGGTGTAAGAAGAATACTGCAGAGTGGAATAATTATAATCAAAGACCCTAATGATCCTCCACCTACACTACTCCTACTATGTGCAGGGAAATATGCAAAGTTTGTCACAGATTACCAAGGGTGCTTCATTATGACGTGTTACACTTCTGTGAAGTTTTGTCATGACATTGACCTCCATAATTTCTACAGGGAAATTGCTCCATATTTGTCCATAGTTACCTTTGAGCTGTACATTTTAGCTAAGTACTGCAATTGAAATAGTATATTAATGAAGGACACTGATATATCTATCATTTGAATCCATACAGAAACAGTCACACGTCATTAAGCATAAGTGGATTCATATAATACTTATTCTAGCTACATTATCTATTTTAGTTGGCAAGTGAAGTACAGATCCTATGATCTAAGTCGTCTTCCCATCATATTCTGGTTTCCACATATGTGTCACCTGTCCTAGCAATTACAGCTGTCCTCTGACCAGAACATGTGACTTGACTGGGGAAGACGAAAAGGCATCTATCACTGTAGTGGCCGATGCCGTTGTGTCATGGTCACTCTCGGGGTAATGGAAGTGACATGAGTGGAGATCGGTCGCTCCGTGTCTCTCAGGGAGAGATCATACAGCAGATATATTACAAAGAAGGATCAGTGAGTGTATTCTATAAGAGCAGAAGGCGAGACCCAAATGCGGACACAGGAGGCAGATGGTTGCGCTCCGATATTTATTATAATAAAGGGAGTAGGCAAAAGACAGGTTGTGGACAGGCGAGAGTTCATAAACCAGGTTCATAAACCAGAGTCCAAACAGTACCAGGTGATAGGCAGTCTCAAGGTCAGGCCAGGCAGTGGTCAGAAACCAGATCCGAGTCCAAAGCAGTACAAGGGGTTAGGCAGGCCGGTAGTCAGAACAGGCAAAGTTGTCAGGCAGGCGGGTTTGGAGTCAGGACAGGCAAGGGTCGAAACCAGGAGGACTAGAAACAAACAGACTGGGCAAATAGGAGAAAGGAAAAACGCTGGCAAACAAGACGAACTGGCACAGAGAGACAGGAAACACAGGGATAAATACACTGGGGAAAATAAGCGACACCTGGAGAGGGTGGAGACAATCACAAGGACAGGTGAACCAGATCGATCAGAGTGTGACAGTATTCTGCTTGTACTCAATTAACTTAGAATGGTGCGTTTGAATATATTTAAGTACCTTGAAAAACGAATGTGCAATTGCAATTTGGAGCTTATTGAGTTTGGGATTTTTTTTATCCACATTTTAAAACGAGTTTAATATTTAAGTTACATTTTCGCATGTATTTATCAACCCTAAATGTGTTTTGTTTTTTTAAAGTCAAAAGTTCAAATAGCATGAGATGTAAGTGTTTAAGTGTGAAAGTGTAACTTTTACAACATAATTCGCACAGTGTTTTGGCGTCGGTTACTGTACCCGAGCAGGGATAAAATGATTTACTGTGGGGAGAATGTGAACACTGTGTGAACAGCATATACAGTATAACCTATGAGGAATCGTTATGGAATGTGATGGAATACCTAGGTTGGGTTTCAGATGCAGCAGGTGTTTTCATTTTTTTCACCATGTAAGGGTTTGACCACCTGTTCTCTCCCTGCTAGTTATTCCAATGGGTGGACTCATAGCTTCCCCCAGGTCAGGAAACAAGGGCAAATCTGCTTGAGAACGAGGAAAAGACGCTGTGTGTGTGTGACGTGTGTGCATATGCTTGCATGCATGTGTGTGTGTGTGTGTGTGTGTGTGTGTGTGTGTGTGTGTCTCTCTGTGTGCACTGCGTACATGGTTTTCCATGTTTTTGTCAGCCGTACACTTGTCAATGTATTTGTTCAGGCAACTCAACTGCGCCATCCCAGTGAGAGCTGTGCACCACTGGCTTTTTTCCCTTTTAAAAAGGATGCGGTGCTTGCTTGAATGGTTGCTATGTCCAAGCCCAGTGCCTTAATCCTGCCCTGCTCTTCCTCTAAGCAGGGTGTTAACTTAATCCCCCTCATTTAGGCAGCTGCACTGCCGGGGAACTGAGAGAAAAAAAAAGTTATAATTCTGTGACTGACACTTTCAGCTGTTGTGACATCGCCTCTGATTCTGCTTTACACAATCTTAAGATACAACTCGACCTCCGTGTACTACCCTGACCTCCTTGGGGATATTTAAAGCAAGGAGGAAAGTAGGTATTTATACATACAGTGCTGTACATATATAGTGTAGGCCTACTGTTCATATGCATACACTTCTTGCAATCTAATGTATATGAACAATCCATAAATAAATACAAATGATCGAAAAAGGGAACGACCTTTGCATTTCTTGAAAACACATCTTCTCCTCCCTTTGCTTAAATTTCTTAATTCCTTTCTTTTCATTTCGGGGATTTGTGTGTATCGTTTTGTATTGTTAGGTATTACTGCACTGTTGGAGCTAGGAATGTAAGCATTTCGCTGCCCTGCGATAACATCCGCAAAATATGTGTATGCGACCAATAACATTTGATTTGATTTAATGATGCTGAAACATCGCAGAAACATCGCAATTTACAATCTCTATAAACATCTGAGCTGCTGTAGCTACTCCCTTACAGAAGAAACACATGATTTCACATGAAATTTCACATGTGAAATCATATGAAAACATGTGTTTTTGGAACACTTCCCGTGATCACGTTTTCACATGTGTAGTTTCATGTTATCCCATGTTACTTTACGGTTGTCTGTCACCTGTTATCAGATAAACTTCACATGTGATCACGTGTTTTTGGTACACTTCATGGGCTTATCCATGAAATTCTCAAACATAACAAATGTTTCGAGGACATCACACATCACAGCCAGTCCAGTGGCGGTAACCTAGCCTACTGTATCATCCCCACCAATCTGCCTTCTCTAGCTTATAAACATTGGTAATAGGTCTCAATTAGACCAAGAGGAAAGATAACATAATATGGCTGACACAGGCCTCTGGAATGTTGTCAAGAGCAGGGTCAAAATCTGAAGACAAATAAAGGTAAATTACTCCCAGTGTGCCTCTTCACTGTCACATTGCTTGTTACCTTGAGCACTAAAAGGTATTTATCTGATTCGCCCTCTGGGTTCTCTCTCTGAGCCGTTTAACTAGGACCCTGTAGCTAGCTTCTACAGGCCCTAATTGCAGAGCGACTCTCTGGAGCTCACTTGGCAGAGTGCAGGTGCGGCATCCAAGAAAAATAATTGAACAAACAATTATAATGTGGATTCCCACACCATCCTGTACGCTACAGTCTCTGGCTCTCTAGCTGGAGACAGGATGGCTGGAGGCCTTTGCGGGTTGTCAGAGGGCTGCTTATTGAGTATTTAGCTTCGCCAGTCCAAAGTATACCACATCTTCCTACGCCTTCGCTGTAGGAGTGAGGGAAGCGTTGAAATTACAAAGATCTTTGGTCAAGCGGTGTATACTCTGGCAGCCAGCGCACTCTGAATACCATCCTACACCCTGGGAAAGAATGAGTGTCCCTGCAACTATGTGAGACATTTATCCCTCTTCCTTTTTTTCTGCATTTGGAAAAACAATGAGTAGTTCCTGTCTAGTGCACCTAAAATGTAGCAGTCAGTGTCCCTGCGATGTTGACCCGGCAAACTCAGGAGAGGAAGAAGGGAAGGAGGACCACCTTAAACTCACAGCGGGTGTCAACTCGCCAACTTTTACTCCTCAGCCCATTTGACAACATCAACATCTACTGGACCTCAGTGCCACGTCTGTGGAAAGATCCCTGTACCCAAACAGATGGAAGAAACCGAATCGGCCTGTCAGAAAAGCTGTCCATCCTCAGGTCATTGTTATTTATGTACTCGGAACCAGAACTGCCCCGTTGTTCAACTGGCTCAGATCAAATAAGCGAGGGGAAAAAACGCTAATGTTACATGGAACAAGTCAATCGTTTGTCCCCACTGTAATCATTCAATGTCTACAAAGCTCTGTGGTTCGTATGCGAGTAATATGGGAAGCTGATTGAAAATAATGATTTGGATAAACGTTTTACACTATGTCATGAGGAAGAGTGCAAATAAAATCAAATGTTATTCATCACATGGTTCGTAAACAACAGGTGTAAACTATCAGTGAAATGCTTACTCACGAGCCCTTCATAACAATTTAGAGAGAAAGAAATAGAGAAATAATAGAAAAGTACTGTGGAATTTTTTTGGGGCGGTCTTGTGATCCACTGAAAAGTGCCAGTTTTGCCTGTTTCCGTTTGTACATTTCCTAATACTGCAGTATCGAGCCAACATAAGACACGAACAGACTTCAAATACTATGGGTTATGATAATAAAACATAAAGATACATATCGCCAGACATACAGTACAGTAAACAGTACTGAAATACAACGGTGGGGTAGAGCATTACTCTTATAGTTTCTCAACATGTGGAGGCTGCTGAGGGACGGCTCATAATAATGGCTGGAATGGAGCGAATGGAAGGGCATCAAACCATGTGTTTAATGTATTTGATACCATTCCACTTATTCCGCTCCAGCCGTTACCATGAGCCCATCCTCCGCAATTACGGTGCCACCAACCGCCTGTGTTCTCAACCCTCTGTACCAAATCTTTCACACAGTTAATTTGATTTCTCTATCTCCAAGGACTTGTTCTCTTCCCAAAGTTGTTGTTGGTTATCCCCCCTCCTCTTTCTCCTTCTTCTCTCTTTTCTTCCTGAACATGTAGACGTTGGCATCGGCTCTGTAAAAACAGATGGAAGCTGAAATGAACACATCTTGTCTTCTTGTTATTCTCCTGTCTTTTTATTTTCAATGCTGCCTGTGAGTGTGAGAGGCGGCAAGGCCAGGGAAGGTGTGTGTGTGTGTGTGTGTGTGTGTGTGTGTGTGTGTGTGTGTGTGTGTGTGTGTGTGTGTGTGTGTGTGTGTGGCCAGTAGCACCTTTCAGGAGTGGTAGTAGCAGTAATATTATGTGCCTAATTAGCTAGCACACAAGGAATTAGTCACACGAACAAACGAACGAACGAAGGAACGCAGAGGATCTGTGGGAAAGGAAAGAGTGTAATTAGACATTGTTGGCACCTACTGTACACTCACTGACTACGCCATATCTTGTTTCCTTAAGAGAGAGAGAGAGAACGAGAGAGAGAGAGAGAGAGAGAGAGAGAGAGGGGAGAAGACTCCCTCAGTCAGATATTCTCCCTGAAAAAAGGGGGGCTGTTTTGACAAAAGCTGCATCATGTATGTTTATTTTTTAAAGATTTATACGGTGCATACTGTATATTGTATAGTGTACATTTGCAAGCTTTACACACTCCCAAACACAAACACACACACACACACACACACACACACGCACTCCCACTCCACCCCCCACCCCACCCACACACACACACCACTGGGACAGCCCTGGCCCTGTGTTTTCACCCAGCCGTCAATATCCTTCTCTGCACAACATGGGAAATCATTAAGGAGGAGCATCGGGATAAGTGCAGAGACTACAGGCTACAGCCTAGAGCCCTACGTTTTCCGTCCCACCGCAGTCCACTGAGCAGCCTCCCAACGCACACCGAACGAGGCTGCCAGTCTGCCACACGCTGCACGGCTCAACAGGGCACCTTGCATAGGACTTAAAACCCCTGTTTAAAATGCCACTCTTCTCATGTGGATCTGACCTTATCATTGCATTTCAGCGCAACATAGATTTTCGGACAAATTCTGAGATACGCTGTGTTCTAAAAAGATTCCGAAAAAGATGGTGGGGTAAAATGGTGGGGTGTGGGCTCTGAATTCAGACTGCTGTAAATAGGGTGTTATACCTTTAACTGTCTCAGAGACTTAACATGTGCTAGTCTTGACTCTTCAGGGGAATTTGTTTAGGCATTGATTGCTCATTAAAATCCTATCAAAGTGTTGATATACGGGGTGTATTCAGAGAAACAGACGTGAAATTTAAATAATTTCAAAACGATTACGTCAAGGTTTACATAATTTCTATGTAACTCCTACTGATAATGTCCACTGTGTCTTTGTCATAGGAAAACTAATAGAATGTATTAATCAAACCAGCTGCCACATCTTCACAGTTTGATAGGGGGCAGGGGGGAGTTGAAAAGAGTTGGACTTCTAAGACTGTCGAAGGGGATGAAAATTGCATAAGAAATATACATGACCTTACTGTAGACTATCCCGAATCATAAAGATAACGATAGCACTTCTGCACACAACACTAAAAGGGAACAAGTGTGTCTTTCATATTTTCACATGAATACAAAATTCCTGCCAAAAAAAAAACCATGAAAAACATCAAATGAATAAAACAAAAGAAGGGAAAATGATAAAGGGCCACTGTCATGCACTGTCTTCGTATAACGCGTAAGTAGGAAATATGTGTGATGTCAAAAGCCTTTCCATTTTATCTGCCGGGTACAGCAGCGATTGTAGTGTTTCCATCAAGCCCCCACTTCAATAATTGAAGAGAGTATGGACATCACCTGCTGAGCGCCCAAATCACTGCTCTACTTTGAACAAACTGCTGTGACATTATAGCATTAGGCATGGCAGCGCCGGCATCTTCGAAATACAGATAGAGAAACAAGAGAAAGGAGATGGATACATCTGAGCTGAGGAGAGCGAAAGAGGAGCGCCTCAGGCTGGAAAGTAATGAGCAGATTTCCATGGAGGGTTTTAGAGACCCACTTGTTAAAAAATTGTTTCTTGTTTTAATAAATCCTAAAAGTGTAATTTACTTCCAAAAGAGAAACAACAAAGGCACTCATGACATTCCTGTCTGTGAAAAAAGGAAACACTTGTCAGGGTTGATGTGCCTCGTGCTTTTCAGAGCGGCGGAGGGGTTTGTCGGTTTCTTCTTTTCTCAGGTGGCCACGGAGCCCCTCAGATCTCCACCGATCCCTGATTCACACAGTCACTACGTCATTGAAAGTCTTCCAACGGTTTACTGAAATTAGAGAGCCTTCCAAGTCAATTAGTACATCAATGGAGCTGAAGTTTCCTGTGTTGAATACATATAGTACTGTATAAAAGGACACTTATTTTGTGTAATAAACAGTGGTTTTTCAGAATTGGAAACCTTGTCAGTTTGATACTAGAACATACAAACTATTGTTTTCAACTGTACCCACGGTATTAGACAGGACATGCAGTACATTCTATATTAAAAAGGTCTCTATTTTCTAAGTAATTTTTACATTTTAAGACATCTGAACATACACATTGTGCAAGTATAATTATATATTCCAAGTAATTCCTTGTTGTCTTTTGCAGAAGAAGGTACATTAACACCAAATATAGGTCTCCTATTAAGTTGAATGTTATTTCACTGTTTATCTCAACTAGTGCCTAAGGGTTCTACAGCTCTGTCATCTCTTTAGTTCCCCCATTAGGACATTTGTGAAGTGAAAATTAAGACTTGTTTTGCCTGCTGCCAGAATGTTTGCAATATCCCAAAAAGCTTTAAATACAAGAGAAAAAAAGCATTGTAATGGAGAAACAGCCCAAACACCAAAGATGGTTTGAAATATAATAAAGCTCTTTGAAATTCACCACATTCTCTAATGTACTGCCATACCGAGACAGCAGACCCCAGTTTGCTGTACTCACACAATACGGATCTATACAGTTACAGTTTTCCTCTAAATTGTCTATGTTGTTAGATATAATCATAATTTGATCAATTTTGATGCAAAGTTATTTAAACATCGTCGTAGATGCGGTGAAGTAGTTTGTGTGCTATTCCTCTGCTTGCCAGATCCCCAGGCCGTGCTGTCTGTGTTTGTCTTTCCATACAGGGATTGTTGTTGCTCTTAGAGGCGAAGAGACAGTGGGGGGAAAAGAGACTAGCTAGGGAACCCTAGAGCCAGGACCCTTCCTGAACTGAACCCCGGGTCAGTCTACACCTTAGGTAAAGCAGTTCCACTCCTTTCTCCTCCAGGGTGAAGGCTGACTGTTGGAGCAGGAGGAGGCAGGAGGAGGAAGGAGGGGAGGCAGGAGAGGAGTCAGGATGAGAGGCTGGAGAAGAGGCAGGAAGGGAGGCAGGGGCGGCTACCCCCGTGTCTTGTGTAATCAACATTTAGAGAAGAGCTGGAGGCAGGACTTGTATTCCCCGCTGAGTAACAGGCAGCGCTCAGAGCGAAGATAAAGCTCTACTCTCCATCCCAGCATTCCAAGGGTCAATATAGTCTGCCTGGGATTGCAATTTTGCAAATGAAATAACTCATAACTCAGAAAGCCCAAAAATTTGAAGGAACTTTATATCCTCTTTACATTTTAGTCATTTAGCAGACGCTCTTATCCAGAGTGACTTACAGTAGTGAATGCATACATTTCATACATATTTTTCTGTGCTGGCCCCCCATGGGAATCGAACCCACAACGCTGGCGTTGCAAACACCATGCGCTACCAACTGAGCTACAGGGAAGGCCAATATAACAAAATGGAAATATATGATGACAAATTAAACAATTTACAGGACTGTAATTGTTTCTTGTTTATGTTTCTTGCTCCTCTTAATCTCAGTAGAAACAATACTATTTGTTCAGTCTAAGATATTGTTATGTGAGGTATGCTTTAATTAATATTTCTCATAAATATTAAATGGATGTTCCATTAGAAATGCAACAAGCTTTAAAAAATGGGGTGATGATACACACAACAGTGTAAAATCCAATAATGATCCACCTGACTAATTAACTGTGGATGTGACCATAGCAAATAACTACAGGCAACCTGTGAGCCCATCAAACGGCTGTTCCCCCAGGAACTAGAGACCTTTTCATTGTTCACAGAGGAAATAATCAATAATTTCCATAATTCTGAGCATATAAACAGAATGAACCAGCACAGGAAACAAAGCCGTGGCCTGGGCAGCGCCAGCCACAGCCTCGATCAGCCCCACAGGCTCAGCCTCTGAGGCTGCTGCCTGCCCATGAGAAACACAACACCACCCAACCGTCTAAAAACAGCCTCTACAGCTGGTGGCACAAACGCGTCTTTCAGGCAGCATTCAGAGGCCTCGGTCTGCGCAGTTTACCACGCTAAATGTATGGAATCAGCCACATGCTAAAAACTACAATTACAGGTGATATACAGATTGAAATCACAGGGCTGTTTTTATGTTGAAGAAAATTGTCCTAATGACCGGTTTGGCGGTTCAGCGATGGGAGGGGATAGGGGGGGAGGGAGGACGGGAGGGAGGACGGGAGGGAGGGAGGACGGGAGGGAGGACGGGAGGGTTGCATCTCTCTTTTTTTCCTTCCCCATGATGGGAATAGCTGAAACAGCTGCACCTGCTGATACGCCGTGCTCTGCAACACTTAATGATATCGGATGATATCATTAGGCAAAGTGTTCACAAACAGATGTTGAGCCGCTGCCTAAATAGTGTCAGCTGAGCCCGCGCATCCCGGAACAGTATTATTTATATAGAACATTTAAGTTTGTTATGTTAATAACCCTGCTATTAGCACGCGGGTGTTGTGGTAGGAATACAAAATGCCACCAATAGGGCCATGCCAGGAATCACAGAATGCCGAATTAAATACATCTTAGGAGCTCTCGGGGTGGCGGATGACTAGAGTGAATAGCATGTAGGGCTCTGTTTAGGTCTATTGTTTGCCTTTTCTCTTCAACACCTAACGCCTTATTTGAGAAAACATCTGAGGATGCAAAGGAAAGTTTGTGAGTGTGTTAGTCTGGCGGAATGCTGTGGAAGCAGTTTCACTAGCTCAGACACCTTGCACCTTAGCAGCTTCAGGAAGAGACGTTCATGTGTTTGACCTGTGAGAGTCTCAGAGCATTTCGTATTATTCTGTACGTAAATCCAAAATACTCCATTTAGTATGATATGCTATGTTTCTTATGGTATGTATTAAACCATCATCCATTTCATTTACGTCATTTAGCACACGCTCTTATCCAGAGCGACTTACAGTAGTGAATGCATACATTTCATTAAACCTTTTTTTTTTTTTTTTTCCTGTGCTGGCCCCCCCGTGGGAATCGAACCCACAACCCTGGTGTTGCAAACACCATGCTCTACCAACTGAGCTACAGGGAAGGTCGAGAATCTACTACAACCAAATATTTTACAGAATTCAACATTTTTTATTTACCTTTATTTAACTAGGCAGGTCAGTTAAGAACAAATTCTTATTTTCAATGACAGCCTAGGAACAGTGGGTTAACTGCCTTGTTCAGGGGCAGAACGACAGATTTGTACCTTGTCAGCTCGGGGATTCGAATTTGCAACCTTTCAATTACTAGTCCAACGCTCTAACCACTAGGCTACCCTGCCACCCGCATTTCGCATGACACAGTATGTTACTAATTACAATTCATATGATATGTTAAGAATTTTAATTCTTACAACATGCAATTCGTACAATATTTTACGAATTGTAAAATGTATGATATGTTACGAATTCCAATTTGTTGTGTCTAAAGTTAGCTAGGTGGTTAGGTGGCTTATGCTTATGTTAGCTACAGTGAGGGAAAAAAGTATTTGATCCCCTGCTGATTTTGTACGTTTGCCCACTGACAAAGAAAGGATCAGTCTATCATTTTAATGGTAGGTTTATTTGAACAGTGATAGACAGAATAACAACAAAAAAATCCTGAAAAACGCATGTCAAAAATGTTATAAATTGATTTGCATTTTAATGAGGGAAATAAGTATTTGACCCCCTCTCAATCAGAAAGATTTCTGGCTCCCAGGTGTCTTTTATACAGGTAATGAGCTGAGATTAGGAGCACACTTGTTACCTGTATAAAAGACACCTGTCCACAGAAGCAATCAATCCGATTCCAAACTCTCCACCCTGGCCAAGACCAAAGAGCTCTCCAAGGATGTCAGGGACAAGATTGTAGACTTACACAAGGCTAGAATGTGCTACAAGATGATCGCCAAGCAGCTTGGTGAGAAGGTGACAACAGTTGGTGCGATTATTTGCAAATGGAAGAAACACAAAATAACTGTCAATCTCCCTCGGCCTGGGGCTCCATGCAAGATCTCACCTCGTGGAGTTGCAATGATCATGAGAACGGTGAGGAATCAGCCCAGAACTACACGGGAGGATCTTGCCAATGATCTCAAGGCAGCTGGGACCATAGTCACCAAGAAAACAATTGGTAACACACTACGCCGTGAAGGACTGAAATCCTGCAGTGCCCGCAAGGTCCCCCTGCTCAAGAAAGCACATATACATGCCCGTCTGAAGTTTGCCAATGAACATGTGAATGATTCAGAGGACAACTGGGTGACAGTGTTGTGGTCAGATGAGACCAAAATGGAGCTCTTTGGTATCAACTCAACTCGCCGTGTTTGGAGGAGGAGGAATGCTGCCTATGACCCCAAGAACACCATCCCCACCGTCAAACATGGAGGTGGAAACATTATGCTTTGGGGGTGTTTTTCTGCTAAGGGGACAGGACAACTTCACCGCATCAAAGGGATGCTGGACGGGGCCATGTACCGTCAAATCTTGGGTGAGAACCTCCTTCCCTCAGCCAGGGCATTGAAAATGGGTCATGGATGGGTATTCCAGCATGACAATGACCCAAAACACATGGCCAAGGCAACAAAGGAGTGGCTCAAGAAGAAGCACATTAAGGTCCTGGAGTGGCCTAGCCAGTCTCCAGATCTTAATCCCATAGAAAATCTGTGGAGGGAGCTGAAGGTTCGAGTTGCCAAACGTCAGCCTCGAAACCTTAATGACTTGGAGAAGATCTGCAAAGAGGAGTGGGACAAAATCCCTCCTGAGATGTGTGCAAACCTGGTGGCCAACTACAAGAAACGTCTGACCTCTGTGATTGCCAACGAGGGTTTTGCCACCAAGTACTAAGTCATGTTTTGCAGAGGGGTCAAATACTTATTTCCCTCATTAAAATGCAAATCAATTTATAAAAATGTTTAAATGCTTTTTTCTGGATTTTTTTGTTGTTATTCTGTCTCTCACTGTTCAAATAAACCTACCATTAAAATTATAGACTGATCATTTCTTTGTCAGTGCGCAAACGTACAAAATCAGCAGGGGATCAAATACTTTTTTCCTTCACTGTAGCTGTAGGAATTAGGGTTAGGGGTTAAGGTTAGTGTTAAGGTTATGAGTTAGGTTAAAGGATTAAGGTTAGGGTAGGGTTAGAGGAAGGATTAGCTAAAAGGGTTAATGTTAGACTTAGGGTTCGGGGAAGGGTTAGCTAAAATGTTTAAGAATAAGGGAAGGGTTAGCTGTCATGCTAAGTAGTTGCGAAGTAGCTAATTAGCTAAAATGCTAAAGTTGTCCGTGATGAGATTCAAACACGCAACCTTTGGGTTGCTAGACGCTTGCATTATAAACCCACCCACCCATCCACCCACAACCAACCACCCACCCACCCCCAACCCTGACCCCAACCAACCAACCTCCTTTTGTTTTTGCCTTAAGTAACCTTCTGTCTGATGTAACCATACCAGACGTAACGTATGATAATAATTTGAGTGTCCCGGATTTACATTTACTATGTTACGTGTAGTCTATGAGACCAGTCTGGTGAGAGTTGTTTGGCTGACTAGTGGTCAGAGTGGCGAACAGATAGAGCTCATCTCTCTGTATGTTACAGGGGATAAAACAATAAGAGGAACGGGACGATAGAGAGCGCCGACAGGCACTCTGGAGGTAACTCAACATGCTGTGACTTTTTGAGGTTCAAATATACAGTACCTTGAAAAAGTATTCAGACCCCTTGGATTTCTTCACATTTTATTGTGTTACAAACTGAGATTAATATTGATGTAATTGTGCATTTTCTTTCTCAACAATCTACACACAATACTCTGAAATGTCAAAACGGAAGTAAAATGCTATATATTTTAAAGATGAATACAACATTCATAACTAAAATACAATTGTTGCATAAGTATTCAGCCCCTTTGCCTAGGCAAGCCTAAATTATTTTAGGAGTAAAATGTGGCTTAACAAATCACATAATAAATTACATGGACTCACTCCGTGTGAAATAATCGAGGTTGACATGATTTTTGAACGGCTAATCCTTCCTCTGTCCCCCATACATACAACATCTTTAAGGCCCCTCAGTCAAGTATTGAATTTCAAGCACAGATTCAACTACAAAGACTAGGGTGCATTCATCCTTCTGAACTGAGCTGCAGGACAGGAATGAAACTGCTCAGAGATGTCACCGTGAGGCCATTGGTGATTTTTAAAACAGCTACAGAGTTAAATGTCTGTGATGGCAGAAAACTGAGGATGGATCAACAACATTGTAGTGACTCCACAATAAGGACCTAAATGATAGAATGAAAGAAGAATACAAATATACACAATATTTTCTTGCTCCAAAACATATATACGGTATGCAAGAAGGCACTAAAGTAATACTACAAAAGAACAGAAAAGGAAGACACATTTTGGCCTAAATACAAAGCCTTATGTTTGGGGCAAATCCAACACAACACATCACTGATTAACTGCCTCCTTATTTTCAAGTATGGTGGTAGCTGCATCATGGTATGAGTGTGCTTGACAAAAAGTAGCTATTCACAGGCAAAGTGACTGGGAGAGGAATTCACATTTCAACAGGACAATAACCTACAACACAAGGCCACATCTACGCTGGAGTTGCTTACCAAGAAGACAGAATCTTCCTGAGTGTCAAAGTTACAGTTTTGACTTAAATCTGCGTGAAAATCTATGGCAAATTTGGAGAATTTTGAAAAGAATAATGGGCCAATATAGCACAATCCAGGTGTGCAAGGTCTTAGAGACTTACCCAAAAAGACTCACAGCTGCCTGTAATCGATGCCAAAGGTGTTCCTAACATGTATTGAATCAGGGAGCTGAATACTTTTGCACCACTATATTTGAGTTATTTAATATCTATTCATCTTTAAAAAAATGTATTTGATATCACAGAGTATTTTGTGTAGATTGTTGACAAAATATACAATTAAATACATTTCAATCCCACTTTGTAGCACAATAAAATGTGAAAAGAAATCCAATGGGTCTGAGTACTTTTCAAGGCACTGTGTGATGTGAGTAAATTGATACTGGCTTCTTGCTGGACCTGCACCTACAAACATCTACACAATGCATTGATAGTGAAAGAGAACATATCCTAAAAAGCTTTTTTAACATGAAACTACATTACACTAGAGATTTGTGTTGCCTTTCCCATTACTGACAACTGGAATGTATATGCCTACATTACCTTAGACAGCAAATAATGTCATGAGCATGAATCCTAATAGTGGTTAATGAAATAATAAAACCTCACATCAACGGCCCTATTGGAATGAACATGAGTGGGAGAGCAACATCTCCGGCAGGCAGGGGCCGGGGTAAATAAGATAAAGCCCTATTGCCTGCATGTTAAAATACTCCTAATACACGTGTTAACAGATTTATGTAAAGGTTAGGAGTCATGCACCATTCTCCTCATGCAGTTGCCATTCTATCCCCCTGAAAGGCACACAAGACAGGCGCCCATTTCCACGCTAGCTATTATGCTCATTTGTCCTGTCAGGCCTGACAGCCTGTTTGACTCTTCCCCAGATACGGCCATTAGGTACCGCTCTGTCATCTGACAGGAGGCATTCTGCCGCTCCTAAAAACCTCTAATTATTTCCTTCGCCAGAGACAAGCGGGTGCTGAGAAGGTAATTTTTAACCTTTCACGTGCACCTGGGGAACGCTCCTCCTGGGAGCCAAGGTGCCTGTGTGGCATTCAGTCATCAAAACATGACCTTTAATGGCCGCGCGGAGAGCAGTTGGCACCGGGTGCCATGCGCGGGGTAATGCTAATGTTGATGGCTAATTTATGCGTCAGACGCCCCGACTCTCGCCGCCTGAGCCGGAGCCCGCCTGATGCATCTGTGGTCGGTAAGTTTAGGTGGTGGTCGTGGTGTTGCCTTGTTGTACGGCAGTTAGATTTAACAATGTGGGGAAAGGGGGATTGGGCAAGTGGGGGAAAGGAAGGGGATCTGGGGATCTGCCCCAGAGCAGTAATCTAGAGGTTAAAGGCATTTTGGGAGGGGGGGGGGGGGGGGGGTGATTTTTACTGGCACGAGCCCGGGAGCCGGCGGAGGGGGAATTGAGGGGGCTAATTATGTAGCAGGGAATACATTTGGCGTGACCACTGAGCCTTTTTAGAATTTGTTGAGCGCACATCTGACTAACGTGCCTGACCTTTACTTGTTCAGCCCAAATTGCTGGAGACTAGAGAGGATGCAAGATGGATGCAGATTCCATGACCTAATTGCCCTTTATTCTTAGCAGGGTGGATAGGATGGGATAGAGGCAATACCTTGTTGAATGTGTCAAATTAGAAGTGGTGTTTTGTTCTTATGTCCTCAACATTTATGACAAACGATTGTCCTCCTCCCTCGAATACGTCCCATATTTTTCTTATTGGCTATAACACCTGACAATCTCTCTCTATACTTTTCATAGATCCAACCTGAATAGATACAATGTCTCTACACTGTGTACACTTCATAGATACAGGACTCTAGAAAAGGCATGTGTAATACGTCTGCTCTCCCCATTCCCAGCTAAAGTACATCTCCATTCTGCAGCATCTTGTGCCATATTTCAGGTCATGGCCATTAGGCTCTTCAAAGAGCTCCCTGCCTGTCGCTCATATCGCTAGGTTGGTTTCCTTGACAGCAACAATGCCCAGCGTATGTTATTACATGCAACCTCTATAACATATGCGACTTTGCCAGCTGGTGCGCACATGCAGACAGGAGATGAGGCCAAAGAGGAGAGAACAAAGGTAGCAGAGTACAGTAACATGCACTGTATGTAGAAATATAAGAATATAGGAAACATATTAGAAATAGCATTTATGTAATCAACTCAAATGAAATTGTATTTGTCACATGCACATACAACAGCTGTAGACCTTACCGTGAAATGCTTACTTACAAGCCCTTAACCAACAATGCAATTTTAAGAAAGTAGTTTTAAGAAAGTATTTACTAAATAAACTAAAGTAAAAATAAAAATACATTCAAAACAGTAACACAATAAAATAAGACTTATGAGGCTATATACAGGGGGTACCGGTACTGAGTCAATGTGTATATATGAGTCAATGTGTATATATATATATATATATAATACTGTTTATGAACTTAAGGAAATCATAATTTGTCATTTTTATAAAAGAGCTCCAATTGCAATAATGTGGTGAAATGAGTTGAAGATGATTATTATCGTAAACGTATATGCAAAACCAGAAAAACATCAAATCACAATAACACGATCATCCAATCAAATACAGCAAATTGTGGCATTATCTTTCTTTGAAAATGTACATATAAATGAAAATTGAGCAATGTCTTCAAATACTTACATAAATATGAAATTTCGCATGTTGACAGACAAATCTGTTTTCAGTTCATTTGCACTTTCTGTCATATTGCTTGAAAGACACTGATGAGCATTGTGTCAGAGGAACTGAAATATCGTGTCATTGATTTTTCATGCAAAACAATGTTTTCCCTGTTCATATTTTCGCTGTTCATTTTTTTCAAAGTTTCAACTTCCCCCAAGCATATGAAAAGGTCAATGTAAAGTGTTTCCCGAACCCCTTCCAGCAAAATAATGTAATAAATATAAGTAATAAGTCAACATAATGCAAGATAGATTAAGCATATAGCCTTAGATTTATACAGGCATTAATGATTTAGTATCCTAGTCCTAATCCCTTGTTCAACCCAGTGTCACCATTAAACTTCAAAATTACACATTCTATCACTACCACCATCCTCACCTGAGTATTGGATTACTGAAATAAAGAATGAATAATTAATGACGAGAAATAGGTTCCTGGCAACTGCAATGGCTGCAATTTAATAATGAGCATTAGGTTTCTTGTTTTCCCCCCCTCCGCTCCCCTCCCTCCCTCCTTCACTCCGTCCTCCCCTTTGGTTCACTGGTGTTTGAGCCTCTCATATGTCTAACGGGAGATGACCGCAGGAGCCATGAGGCAGGTATCACTTTCTTATATCCTGGAACGAAGTGAGAGAGTGACTGAACTGACACTCCTCCCAGGCAGCAGCTGGAAGGACAGAGAGAGACCTGCCTGTTTCTTTTTTTCTCTCTCTCTCTCTCTCTCTCTCTTGCTTTTTTAATAAGCCTGTCGTTAAATAAATTAGAATATTCACCCAGGGGTGATAAGACGACCACAAACCCTCTGTCATCTGTTTCCCGAGCACTGCCAGCCAAATAGAGCCAGGCCCTAGCTACAGCTCTCTTCTCTGTGGCCTAGCTCAATCTCCCTCTCTCTCTTCCACTCTCTCTCTCTCTCTCTCTCGCTCTTTCTCTGTCCCTCCTCTCTCTCTCTTTCTCTCTCTCTCCCTCTCTGTCTGTCTGTCCTCTCTCTCTGGCCTAGCTCTAGCTGAGTATTCTCTCTGTCTGAGGTTAGGATAGAGAGACACTGACAATATGCTCCTCCTCAGGTCTGTATCGTGCTGTCCTCAACATGCAGTATACGTACGCATTATGCATAAAGATACACGGTCCACATATTCATATTTAGTTCATGTGCTGAGAGAATAAATAAAGAAGAAGATGAAAGATAAAGGCAGAGGGGGAAAAAAAAAAAACTTTGTTACATATGGACTGCTTCTTACAAGTAATCAGTAGAATGATGGTGATTGGCTGCAGGCGCCAGGCAGCCAGGTTGGCCAGGGCTGGGAGTTAGCACTGTGCCCAGGTCTTTGCTGCAGGCAGGCTGGAGCTCGATCAGCAGCCCAGGTTGGCCCTGACTCTGCTGGGGAGCAGATGGCTAGCCAAAGCTTGTAGTCACACTTACCTTCCCCACTAAATCCCTAATCCCTCAGTGGACGCTCCTCCCAGGCAGGTTTTGGAGGCAGAAATAGGGGTTACAATCTGGACGAGGGTGCCGACTGCCAAAATACTCACAACACAGAAATGCAAATTAACTTATTTGTGTTGTCTGCCAGCCAAAAGAACTGGGCTTCTTTAGCAAGTAATTAAGATACCTTGAAAAATATCTGTTAAAAGATCAATAATTTCAGAAATTTACACATAACAATGATAAAGAATAGAACAGACAGGGTGTCCTGCTCCGCTCCTGTATTTTGCATCTGTGCTCCGCCCTGATTGTGTTTATCCACAGATGTGTATATTAGCGGCTAGTCCCTTGGGTTCAGGTCAGGGCCCGTTGATGTCATCCTCTCTGAAGCATTTGATTACTTTCAATAACTCTCTGTCATCATGGCCGTGGAATGGGACTGGTCGACACAACACAGAGGTAGCCGCTGGATATTGTACACACCGTACATAACATAGGTTATGTGCAGATATTGTTTCTTCAAAGCAAACCGCTTGAAGCTGTATAGAGCGACCCAAATCAACAACTGTTCAGAGGAGGCCCAGGAAGCAGGCTGACACTGCTCAGCTGCGCAAGTTGGCTGGAGCTAGCATCGAACAGACACTGTTATTAGCCCGGTGTTAGCATCTAAATGGTGTGCAGATGTTAATGTGCTGTTTTAGATACAACGTCTAGATAAAGAGGCAGAGATAAACACCATTTCACGTCAGATAGCAAATTAATGAGAATTATGATTAGTGGTAAAAAAAATGTTTGCATCGAGAAAAAAATATAGCACAAATGATACCAACGTCATTATTTAAATAAATTGTTCAGATATCCTTACGGAGAAATGTGTGCAATTATAGTAATAAACATTAATAAAAACAATTGGGTCATTCAGGCATTTCAAACATTTGAGCATTGTGAGCAACAGGATACTTTACAGCCATAATACTACACGTTATTAAATGTATGTTACAAATTTATGCAAAGTGAAATTAATGAAAGTGAAAATGACACATTGGAAAATATCTGCAACAGTATTTGTGTGTTGGGCCTTTCCAATTACCCCCTCATAAACAGTATGAGCGCTATCTGAATCATCCTTCCTTGTGTCTACTGTAGTAACGGTTGAGGGCCTCTGAAAGGCTTGGGGCCTAGTGAAGCAGAGACAACAACCACCCTGGTTCAGGAGCAGATGTCCTGCACGGCCAGTCTCAGATGGTCACAGTCAGAGTCTGGGGAAAGGTCAGCCTCATACAGTGGGTTAAACTGGGCCATCATTACTTTTGCTTCAGGTCTTTCGGGCTGATGCTTTTTCAGATCATCGACAGGATTCTATTTTAATTAAAGGTTAGGTTATGGTACACTGTCGCCATTGAAGCAGACAATGCTACACAACTATCGAAGTGCATGGTGGATCGCGTCTGAGAATTGAACATGGGAAATCAACATTTATTTGTCGAAAACAAAATCACTTCTCAGCCCAGGAGAAATGGTCAAATCTGTGACATTATGATCAAAGTTAAAGACCAAAATATGTAAACCATGCTATGGCATTGACTAAGTAAAACATGTGCACTGAAAGAACCATTACACAAGCTATGCATTACATCACATGTATAGGACTTGAATAACATTATACTGGAGGTTCTGAACCACAACCCAACCTAAGTTAGTCAATGCATGGCATGTTTCGGACATGAATATCATTAAGGGTCCGTACTTAGCACAGACTTAAAATTCATCGGGGTGATCTGACAATCAGATCTGGCATTTCACCTGTGGGTATTTGGATTGATTGAGATGCACCAGAGTGGCTGTGTGTGTGAGGCTGTGTGAGAGGCAAAGAGTTGGCTAATTGGCCCTAGAGTGCAGCTAATTCTTACTGAGCCTCTATGAGACCTACATTTTAAAGAAGCATCAATCCATTAATGGAACGTTAATGTGTTTCTCATTTTCATAGTGGGGTTGGGGTAGACCAATGCGGAAAATCCAATATCGCCAACTTTAACTCCCACAGCGAATAGTCCGAGTTACATGTCTAGAAGAGTAGTATATTTAGCTGTCCATCAATGAAATACGGGGCACTGACTAGCATGAGCTGCCTTAACCCAACAGCTAGAACTTTCTATTCCCTTTCAACAACCAGGTAAAAGGGCAGATTCACTGTGTCAAGAGTGCACTGGTATCGGTAACAGCTTTGCACCTGTGTAGCTACTGAAACATTCTCACACGCACACGCGCACACACACACACACACACACACACACACACACACACACACATACACACACACACACACACACACACACACACACACACACACACACACACACACACACGACTTAAGGTAAAACAAGGTACAACCCCCCCTCTGTTTATTTTCTTGTATAGCCCTCTCTTAAAAGATGAACGAGCAGACGGACTGTACATCATGTTCGCTGACATGTTACATTAACATTTATAAAGAACTTCATCAAAAAGCACTTTCTCCTTTCCTGGTGCACGGTAGACAGATTTGTTCTGACATCAGCCGCAGCTCCATGGCTGGTTGCGGTCTCAGATTAATGCGGTCGGGACGGAGGACTCCGGCTCTCCGGCAGCAGTGATTCCTTTTAGATTTTAGTTTATGAAATAATACCTGTCATTTGCCGTCGCTGATCCCAGAAAAGGGGGCAGGTTTCCGAGGTCAGCCCTCCATCTGTCAGTGCAGCAGCAGCATGCTGTGTCCCTCCATCCCTCCCTCCTCCATCCCTCCACATTAGCACGTGATAGGCTGTAACAGGGCTCTCAGTGAGGGCCTCGGCCCCCATCGTCCCCCATCGTCCCCCATCCGGCCCCATCTACCAGTGGGACTGGACACAGAAGTAGTCAGGGGGACGGCCGACTCCACCTGGGAGTCACAGATATGATTACTGGCTAAACGATGAAGACACAGGGCATAGTTTCTACATTCATATGGGTTTTATGATTCCCTGGTTATCAGATGACTAGAGAGAGAGAGAGAGAGAGAGAGAGAGAGAGAGGGGCCTATGGTCGCTACCAGCATCACATGGCATTTGAAATAATAGATTATTGTAGTTTGGATGAGAGAACACACTCTTCTATAATGCCTTCTGTGTTGGGCTTATGCCTGTTGAATGGCAGGAAAGGAGAGGTCAATAGGAATAAACATTGTGGCAAGAGTAACGAGGTACATTTGAAAACAAACACAATTTGCAAGGATTTTATGCCATTTTTCTAATGTTCCATTAGAAGACCTAGGTCTGATTCCTGACTAAAACTTAGCTAATTAGATCGAATTTACCTTGCCAATCTTGAGAGCCTCAAAGCTATATTGTTCCCTTTATGAAGCGGTGCAATCCATGTTTAATTTAAACAGCAGAATGCAAATTCTTAGCCACAAATATGATTCATATTCATATGGCTACTTAAATATTAATGCTGCATCCAGAAGAAGGTCTAGACATTTAACATGCAAAGTGATTCCTACGGCCTCTTCTCTTGATGGGAAGATTCTCCAGGTTAAGACAATCAGCAGATAATGTGATACATCATTATTTATTTTTTATCTTGCCATGCATACTTATTCAAATACTTTTTTTTAAACATCATTTCCCCACACAACCATAATCCTTTATTATTTTTTATTGAATTCAAATGGGGAAAAAATTAAACCTATAATTTATGTTTAGACTCAATCCAGTGGGTTGATCAATTATTTTGTCTGTCTTTTCTGGGGGTACAGTAAAGGTTTTTGCTAAAGGCTTGAATAAATAGAAGGACAGGAAAAAAAGTAGGTTAGGGTTGATCATCAGTGCCAGACACAAATGAGGAACGATAGCTGTAGTTCCTTACCGCTTCTTCTTCTTCCTCCTCCTCCTCTTCCTCCTCCTCTTCCTCCTTACCAGTCTGTTGAATTAGATCTACTTGCATTTGAACGAACAGGTTGGGATCTATTAAGTTAAGCCACAGTACAACTATATTATGTTAAGCTACAGGACATGTTGAGGAAGTGCATACCTGCCTTGGGGCCTGCAAATACATCAGAGAAATAAAATCATGAAATGACCTGGCCTATTACAGCACTATCTCAAATCCTCATAAAACACATTCCATGCCCCAAATGTATAAATACATAGAACCCCCCCCCCCCCCCCCCCACTGTGTATTCTTAATTTGAATATTAGTCAATGGCATGTGGGGAAGTTTTGAGTTGGCCCTTCAGTCTCTTACATTGGTCAAATGTTTACTCAAGATGAGAAAAATATGTATCAATTCAACGTCTGAGACATTTTAAAAAGAAACAAATAAAAAAAAATATTCCTGGACACCAGCGTACGGAAATAGTATTATCTACTTGTTGATAGCCTATGTAAATATAAGTATGACAACCCCAAGCTTTAAGATTACAGTATAGCCTACTTAAAGTCCTGAAATCATACCACAGAGAATAGATCAAGCAGTACCTTTGCGATCTGTACGATTCCGCTACGCCAACGATGGTATTTGTCAAGTCTTCCTAAGAATTTATCAAATGAGCTCATTCGCTACCCGCTGCCTTTTAATAGTACTGGATATATTTTAAAAGGAGTTTGTCTGACTTTGATCAAAAGCTCACAGAGAATTCTAATCAGAAGTCAGACAAATAGATTTGAGCCTAAACCAGACGTCATAGCATAAATCTTGCATGTAATGTGAAGGAGCGGGTGGGGCACTCATTGGGTACATATTCCACTGTAATATTACCCCTATATGATTAAAACAATTATTACCTGTCTGTGCTTGACTCGGACTGAAATTGGTTCCGGTACTCATTTTGGGTGCCGGTACTGTTTATATTTAGGTGCAGGAGTTGCACAATACTTTTGAGCAAATATTCTATAAGAGGAACAGGAGCTCAAGCAGTAGAACATTTGAGGTCCCGGTACTCAGCTCTGGTGAGCTCCTGCCCAAGTCAACCACTGGTACCTGGTTTCCACAATTAGTCCAAAATCATTGAGGCAGGATGATGGTTTATACTACAACATGTCACATGGTTTAAGGTAATGCTATATACTGTATAAAATATGACATAGTATGTTTTCTGTTTGTTTCTCACTGTAAAGCCTATTCTGTTGAGTATATGGATCCAAAATGTGCATATTTCCTAATATCATTCTTCAACATGTTACATGGGGGATTTGACTAGATCCCTTTGTAACAAAAAGATATAACAATGACATATTTTTTATTTTCTCTTGGCAAAAAAAAAACACTACTGTTTGTTGCTAGATAATGCATTGTTAAGGCGATTAAGAACAATTGTGATTGCATACTCCCTTAAAAGCCCATCGCTTGGAAAACGAGAAAAAAGCGGCATTAGTATTGTTTGTCTATTTTGAGACGACGTAGACAGGATACACTTCCTCAAAATAGACAGAATTAATCTAAGATAACTCAAGAAATCTGTCATTAATTTTGACGTTTTTGCCGAGGAGATCTTTGTTGCGCAATTTTGCTTCTAACTAAAATGTTTGGTGCGGTATTTCTCAATGAAAAGAAATTGCATGAAAATTTGTCGTCATTTGCTGAATGACATCACAGACTTTATTGAAGAATCCCGACTGTTGACCAATCACTGAAGGGGCGCAGACTTTGGCTACCGACTTTGGCGTACCTCGAGAAAAAAATTGTGTGTCCAAACAGCCCAAAAAAACCTTAACAAAATCCAAAACAAACCAAAACGTCACAAAATGTCGTTATAATATATGCATGAACTCTTCCGCACTGTTTCGGCTGGGAAGAATGCAGACACCTTTACTCTGTGGCGGCTGAGCCCGCTCATCCCCCTCTCAGTCCTTCAGTGTGCGCCCACTAGGACCTCCAGTGTAGAGCTGCTGTGACAGACAGCCGTGGTAAATAGCGGTGAGAAGGTAACATGTTGTAGTTTGTGTATTACATCTGACCTGGCTGGAGCCTGTGTGTGGCTGAACAGAAGCGCTGGGGCCTTCTGGAACAGAACAGAACAGAGAGGACAGGGCTGGAGCTGTACGTGTCTGGCTCCCATCCCCGCTCCCATTGACCAAACAGCTGAACAGGGACTGAGTGTGTGTGTGTTTGTGTGTGTGTGTGTCTCTCAAAGGCAGGCAGGCTGTGGGAGGGAGGCAGCAGGACCTAGGCTCATTGTCCTCCCCTACTCAGGCTGGTTAAACTCTGTTGGCAACGCCCCATCCCCAGGGATGATTTGGAATCCCAGTAACAGGAATTTTAGCACGACAGGTGTTAATATCGAAAAGTCACATATACAGAAACACATAGAAACGTTTGCACACATGCACCGCACACACAAAAAGGTTCAAGACAAAAGCATAGTTTACTTTCCCCACACACACACAATGGTGGTGCATGTCCTTTGTGTCGATCTGAGTCAAAGGTCCTGCCTGGCCTGGCCCGACACATTAGCTACCCAGGTGCCGAGCAGATACAGTTGCACCATATAATGGCTAATTCAGGGGCCGGTTATGAGAACACCAGCTGGCCCTGTATTTGTCAGAAATGAAATTATTTTGGATTCACATGTCAACAGAAGGACCTGACATGCAAGACTGAAACAAACTAATTTCTGCCTCTTCTTTCCCACATCAATAAAATCTGTCCATTGCTTTAGTGCAGTGTTTCCCAAACTCAGTCCCCTGGACCCCAAGGGGTGCACTTTTTGGTTTTTGCCCTAACACTGCACAGCTGATTCAAATAATCAACTAATCATCCAGATTGAATTATTTGAATGAGCTATGTAGTGCTAGTGCAAAAACCGAAGCACCGCTTTAGTGACATGGAGTAGGCTTATTCGTTTTCCAAAGGAATATGCATTAGAGCTTTATGAAAGAATAGAGTAATTGAACAATAGGACTAACACATCCTATATCATTTTTCTTCATAAAGCTGTAGAGAGACCCATGATGACTTGCCAAAAATGAAGAGCACCTTCATATAAACCACTACAAACCTTGAACCCTGATGTCATGGAAGCCATAGTAATGCTCTCAGAACTGTATGGATATCAATGCATGCTATCACTACACACTATCTAACAGCCTGTAGATTTCTAAGGCAGATGTTCACTTTGAAGAGTTGACCTGGGCGATTAACCACCTTCAAAATCATTATACATGTAACTGACCTGTGAAAAATACTAAATTTTACATGGTTGTAAAATGATATTTAAAAAAAAAATCTGATTCACAACAGCTGATAGGTGTGTTAGTGTAAAGCATATCTGATGCACCGTTACACCCACACCAAACATTAAGAACACCTGCTCTTTCCATGACAGACTGACCAGGTGAATCCAGGTGAAAGCTATGATCCCTTATTGATGTCACTTGTTAAATCCACTTCAAATCAGTGTAGATGAAGGGGAGGAGACAGGTTAGAGAAGGATTTTTAAGCCTTGAGATGATTTAGACATGGATTGTGTATCAAATCAAATCAAAAATCGAATGTTATTTTAGACATGCGCAGGTGTAGACCTTAGTGCAAACCGACAATGCAGTTTTAAGAAAAATAAGTGTTAAGAAAGTATTTACTAAAATAAACAGAAAGAAAAAAATATACAAAGAAAAAAAAGAAGAAAATTGAAAAATAACTAATGATTAAAGAGTAACAATAATATAACAGCAGCAAGGCTATATACAGGGGGTACTTGTCACGACATCCCCCGAAGTCGGTTCCTTTCCTTGTTCGGGTGGCATTCGGCGGTCGACGTCACCGGTCTTCTAGCCATCGCCGATCCACCTTTCATTTTCCATTTGTTTTGTCTTGTTTTCCCACACACCTGGTTTACATTGCCCTCATTACTTGTCATGTATTTAACCCTCTGTTCCCCCCATGTTTGTGTGTGTAATTGTCTATTGTCAGGTTGGCACTCTTCCGGCTGGTTTGCGCCGGGTTATATTTTACACCCGTGCTTTTTGACAGCCTGTACTTTGTACTTTGTTGTTTTTGTACTATGCGCTGCCTCACTTGTTCTGAGGGCATTTGTTTTTGTGACGCGGTTGCGTTCTATTAATATATTGCCTCAGTAAAGTGCCTTGTCCACTCATCTCTGCTCTCCTGCGCCTGACTTCCAATGCACCAGCTACACCCACACCTTGACAGTACCGGGACAGAGTCAATGTGCGGGGGCACAGGTTAGTCCAGGTAATTGAGGTAATATGTACAGTGGTTGCTCAACTAAAAGTTTTGAGATTATGCTGCGGGACTTAGAGGTAATTTGTGGTTTAGTACGGTGCCCTGCATCACTGCATCACTGCTCCAGACCAGCGCAAGAGGGAGTTAGAGCACTGATTATGCTTACTGGAAAAGACTCTTTCAAAATGAATGGAAGAGGCAAGTGGTAGGGGGAAAAGACAGCCTTTTGAGGTCAAGACAGCGCTGCTCTGAGACAAGCATGGGGACTGGTCTTGATAACTCAATGAGATTTTTATTTTCACTGAATCTCCGTTTAGGTATAGGTTCGACTACAATTAGGGTGTGGAAATGTTAGGATTATTTTTCTCTGACTGTAGTACTGTAGCCTACTCCCGACCGGTGACATTGTACAGCGCCATTAAGGGGCTATTAGCAGGACAATAAATACTTTATGCAAGGCAAATGTGACTCACCACCTGAATTCAGTCTACATTGGAATTTCAGGTTTTTAACTTGGATAAAAGTGGAGACTCAGAGCTACAAAATGGTATATCATACACTGCATTTGAGAAAATAATAGGAAAGTAATTCTGCTTTGAAATTTGATCAACGTGTAAACTCACTTTTGAGAAAACCGTCTTTGAATGTTTTGGAGAGCCCTTCTATGTCTACACCCATTCAGCATTGTTCACACCCTCTTAAGCCTTAGCCCTACCCATCTCTTTTAGGGTTGATTCAAACCCTTCTGTACTAATTTGCCAGCTACTTCCAGACATGTAAGAGAGAGAGAACAGCTCACTGAACATTACTTGCCCTATTGCTGTGGTTTTGTGTTCAGAGCACACACTGGATGCTCTGGCCAATAAGTAGGGTTGTTCCGAAAGCTCTGACCTCACGACCTGTACGCTCTCGTTGGCTGGCCCTCGCTTCATACTTGTCGCCAAACCCACTGGCTCCAGGTCATCTACAAGTCTCTGCTAGGTAAAGCCCCGCCGTATCTCAGCTCACTGGTCACCATAGCAGCACCCACCCGTAGCACGCGCTCCAGCAGGTATATCTCACTGGTCACCCCCAAAGCCAATTCTTCCTTTGGCCACTTCTCCTTCCAGTTCTCTGCTGCCAATGACTGGAACGAACTGCAAAAATCTCTGAAGCTGGAGACTCTTACCTCCCTCACTAGCTTTAACCTCTTACATCTAGACGTTCCGCTAGTGGAACACCTGCTCCAATATCCAATGATAGGCGTGGCGCGAATTACAAATTCCTCAAAAATACAAAAACTTCAATTTTTCAAACATATGACTATTTCACAGCATTTTAAAGACAAGACTCTCCTTTATCTAACCACACTGTCCGATTTCAAAAAGGCTTTACAGCGAAAGCAAAACATTAGATTATGTCAGCAGAGTACCCAGCCAGAAATAATCAGACACCCATTTTTCAAGCTAGCATATAATGTCACAAAAACCCAGAAGACAGCTAAATGCTGCACTAACCTTTGATGATCTTCATCAGATGACACACCTAGAACATTATGTTATACAATACATGCATGTTTTGTTCAATCAAGTTCATATTTATATCAAAAAACAGCTTTTTACATTAGCATGTGACGTTCAGAACTAGCAAACTTCCGGGGAATTTACTAACAATTTACTAAATTACTCACGATAAACGTTCACAAAAAGCATAACAATTCTTTTAAGAATTATAGATACAGAACTCCTCTATGCACTCGATATGTCCGATTTTAAAATAGCTTTTTGGTGAAAGCACATTTTGCAATATTCTAAGTACATAGCCCAGCCATCACGGGCTAGCTATTTAGACACCCGGCAAGTTTAGCCTTCACCAAAATCAGATTTACTATTATAAAAGTTTGATGACCTTTTGTTGTCTTCGTCAGAATGCACTCCCAGGACTGCTACTTCAATAACAAATGTTGGTTTGGTCCAAAATAATCCCTCGTTATATCTGAATAGCGGCGTTTTGTTCGTGCGTCCCAGACACTATCCGAAATGGTAAATCAGGGTCGCGCGCATGGCGCAATTCGTGACAAAAAAATTCTAAATATTCCATTACCGTACTTCGAAGCATGTCAACCACTGTTTAAAATCCATTTTTATGCAATTTATCTCGTAAAAAAGCGATAATATTCCGACCGGGAATCTCCTTTTCGGCAAACAGAGGAAAAATCACAAAGACAGGGGCGGCCAGGGCACGCGCCTAAGCCCACAGTCCCTTGATCGGCCACTTGACAAAGGCGATAATGTGTTTCAGCCTGGGGCTGGGATGACGACATTCCGTTTTTCCCGGGCTCTGAGCGCCCATGGAAGACGTAGGAAGTGTCACGTTAGAGCAGAGATCCTTTGTAATTGAATGAGATGGCAAAGAAGTTCAAGAAATGGTCAGACAGGCCACTTCCTGTAAAGGAATCTCTCAGGTTTTGACCTGCCATTTGAGTTCTGTTATACTCACAGACACCATTCAAACAGCTTTAGAAACTTTGGAGTGTTTTCTATCCAAAGCCAATAATTATATGCATATTCTAGTTACTGGGCAGGAGTAGTAACCAGATTAAATCGGGTACGTTTTTTTTATCCAGCCGTGAAAATACTGCCCCCTAGCCATAACAGGTTAACCTCTATGGGCTAGGCGGGACGAATTCGTCCCACCTACGTAACAGCCACTTGAAGCCTGTGGCGCAATTTTCAAAACCGTAAAAATCCGATTACTTCAAATTCTCAAACATATGACTATTTTACAGCTATTTAAAGACAAGACTCTCGTTAATCTAACCACACTGTCCGATTTCAAAAAGGCTTTACAACGAAAGCAAAACATTAGATTATGTCAGCAGAGTACCAAGCCAGAAATAATCAGACACCCATTTTTCAAGCTAGCATATAATGTCACCAAAACCCAGAAGACAGCTAAATGCAGCACTCACCTTTGATGATCTTCATCAGATGACAACCCTAGGACATTATGTTATACAATACATGCATGTTTTGTTCAATCAAGTTCATATTTATATCAAAAACCAGCTTTTTACATTAGCATGTGACGTTCAGAACTAACATACCCCCCGCAAACTTCCGGGGAATTCGCTAACATTTTACTAAATTACTCACGATAAACGTTCACAAAAAGCATAACAATTATTTTAAGAATTATAGATACAGAACTCCTCTATGCACTCGATATGTCCGATTTTAAAATAGCTTTTTGGTGAAAGCACATTTTGCAATATTCTAAGTACATAGCCCAGGCATCACGGGCTAGCTATTTAGACACCCGGCAAGTTTAGCACTCACCATAATCATATTTACTATTATAAAAGTTTGATTACCTTTTGTTGTCTTCGTCAGAATGCACTCCCAGGACTGCTACTTCAATAACAAATGTTGGCTTGGTCCAAAATAATCCATCGTTATATCCGAATAGCGGCGTTTTGTTCGTGCGTCCCAGACACTATCCGAAATGGTAAAGAAGGGTCGTGCGCATGGCGCAATTCGTGACAAAAAAATTCTAAATATTCCATTACCGTACTTCGAAGCATGTCAACCGCTGTTTAAAATCAATTTTTATTCCATTTTTCTTGTAGAAAAGCGATAATATTCCGACCGGGAATCTCCTTTTCGGCACCAGCTGTCAGATGAGCTCTCAAAACACTACACCTGTACATAGCTCATCTGTAAATAGCCCATCCAATCTAAACAATGAATCCCAACGCATGACGTAACGTTAGTTAGCGAGCCAGCCAGCTAACGTTAGCTAGATAGCTAACAGTACACTTTAACTTGAAATGAAAATACTTTGTCAAAATTAGAGTGGAGTCTTAGTTAAGACATGTAGCTAGCTAGCTAAACAATGGACCATAATCACAACTCATGACTTTACTACCCTGCATGAATCTGCAGGTAGATAACAAACCAGGTTCTATGGCTATAACTAGTCAAGCAAATGTGTCTGAGTTACGAAGAATAAGATCATACACATAACGTTTTCCACGACCCAGCCAGATAATGTTAGCTAGCTAACAGTTCATTTGAAATGAAACCACTTTCTGTCAAAATTAGAAATGTGTAATATCTGAAAATCAACCACCAATATGCATCATGGTTGGATGCGTCTCCTGTCTGACGCCATGCATGGTTGCCTTAGTTTGACGATGTAATCCAGACCGGTGTTTTCTCCATCTCCTTATCTATCATACTTGAATTCCACAAATTTCTTAACTCAGTCCTCCAGAGAGTGGAGAGCATACACATAACATTAGTTAGCGAGCCAGCCAAGTACATTTTAACTTGACATTAGGTTTATGCAGTTTTACTATGCAATAAAAACATTTTTAAAGCTGCGTTCAACACAATTACCTAAACATACTGACCAGCTCCAATAGACAGACAGCGTGCTATATGGTAGACCAATCCAAACTCATCTCTCGGCATGTCCAGCTCATTCATTATCTCAGCCAATCATGGCTAGGGGGAAGGTTGCCCTCTTTTTCTGTGGCTAAACCAACTAGGCTGTAATTTAACAATTGTATTCATGTTTACAAATGGCATACAAGTTTGATATTAAGGCACATGAAAGTTCATGTGAAGCATTTTTAGCAACAAAACAATTTTTTACGTTCTCCTGTGAAGTTGTGACTTGCGACATATGCCTACTTTCCTGAATCGGGTCACAATTGATCAGCATTAAAAACTTTGTGGATGGGGCTTCACGAGTGGCGCTGCGGTCTAAGACACTGCATTGCTACAGATGCTGGTTGGATACCTGTGCCGGCTGCGACCGGGAAACCCATGAGGCAACGGTGGGCTTTTGGTTTCTCTCTCTCTAAAAACAGAAATAAATAATTCTAAATAAAAAAAACTGCATTTATTTACAAATTAGTAACATTGTCTCACCCCATGTTCAATAATGGCCTTTTTCTCGCTCACGAAATCATCTCCAAAATATGGTTATGTTTTAAACAAGCCATTGAAAGTTGGCTGCAATTTCAGCTTAATCCACCAGAAAAGACAACAAATAATACAACAAATATTGTGGTTAAATTCAAATATACTAATTGATTAAAAAAACTTTAGCAATTGGAACCTTTAACAAGTGGAAGTATTATTATTATTATTATTAACCTTGTTTTTCACAGGCGTAGCATGCTGTGAATTCTGCAAACAACATTTCTAGGATGGGCTATTAGCAGGACAATTGGTCATATTGGTCATGGCTCCCGAGTGGCGCAGTAGTCTAAGGCACTGCATCTCAGTGCAGGAGACACGTCTACAGTCCCTGGTTCGAATATAGTTCTTTTTAAAACAAGGGAGGAAAAGTAAGGAACTTCTCCTGATGATGATCGGGCTCGGGCTGACACGGGCTGCTTTATATTATTAACATTTCATTATTTCTCGATTTTTTCCATATTTTCTCATTGTTTCTGTGATCAAAAAATGTAATGAACATTTAAATTAAATTCTTTAATTCTTGTTTAAGTAGTATTTTATTATTTTGATAAAACCCGGGAGAGAAAACAATTGTAGCAGGCTGTGAATTCTGTAAACAACGTTTCTAGGATGGGCTATTAGCAGGACAATAGACTTTTCCCTTTTATTCAGATTACAACCAATGACTTTTGGTTATTTGAAAAGTAAATAATCTCCATCGATGAGAATGGGGGCGTGCTCGGTCCTCCATTTCCTGTAGTCCACAATCATCTCCTTTGTCTTGTTGCGGGAGAGGTAGTTACGTTGCGGGAGAGGTAGTTACGTTGCGGGAGAGGTAGTTACGTTGCGGGAGAGGTAGTTACGTTGCGGGAGAGGTAGTTACGTTGCGGGAGAGGTAGTTACGTTGCGGGAGAGGTAGTTACGTTGCGGGAGAGATAGTTACGTTGCGGGAGAGGTAGGTATCCTGGCACCACACTGCCAGGTCTCTGACCTCCCTATAGGCTGTCTCATCGTTGTGTTGTGTTGTATTGATGCCATTCAGAGGGTGAATGGCCAAGATGAAATATTTAAGAGCCTTTTAAACGGGGTATGGTAGTATGTGCTAGGCGCACCAGTTTGGGTCAAGAACTGCAACGCTGCTGGGTTTTTCATGCGCAACAGTGTCCCGTGTTTATCAAGAATGCTCCACCACCCGCAGGACATTCAGCCAACTTGACACAACTGTGGGAAGTATTGGAGTCAACATGGGCCAGAATCCTTATGAAAAGTTTTCGACACCTTGTAGAGTCCACACCCTGACGAATTGAGGCTGTTCTGAGGGCAAAAGCGCAGGAGCAACTCAATATTAGAAAGGTGTTCCTACTGTTTGGTATTGTCAGTGTATATGGGCACTCAGTTGTGCCAAAATAACTACTGTTCCTGGTTAGTCCCCTCTCCCCCTTTTCCGCTTCTAAACACAAGATGTTGAAACAATATTGCCATCATATTGTGTCTTTTAGTGAATATTTTTTTTGCAACAATTAAAGAAGCATTTCGTGTTTATAAAAAACCCATTGCACGCTTGGACTTCCATCAATAGGAACGAGGAAATTCTCCATTTGTGTGAAATGCTGTTGGAAATATGAGCCATTTGCATTAGTTTCCTATAAAGTGCTTTTCCAAGTGACTCAGACAGAGTAGTCTCACTGAGTAATGACGATTAGCACGTAAAAGCAATGCGGGGACTACAAGTGCATTGCATTCATACAATGCCAAGAAGTTCTAAGGGAGTCTGCATATCTGATGGATGCTGATTTGTTTGGGGGTCTTCACTTCTGTCTCACGCCCAATCAGATTACGCCACAGAAAGACAAAGGCTGCTACAGTATATGCCATTTTGGATTTCAAACCGTTTTACTTCAGACACTAAGAGATAAATCAAGTGCCGTCGTCTCATTTTCTTTCTAGTCTTGCAAAAGTAGATTTTGTTTGCACTTATTTCGGTGGGTAAAATTATTCTCATATGCAGTAGCTCATTTTGAAGAATACTGCAGCTTTCACATGCACAATGAAATTTACAATGAAAATCATGAAGTTTATCTGACGTGTATGAACTTCAATGATATGTAATTGACACAATAATACTAATACATTGATATAAAACTGTCTTCAGTCATTAACCTCCATATCAACACTACAGGTTAAATCATTAACCACCTAACTAAATTAGCAAATGTATCCGCATCTCTAGGTTTACTCTGCTTTGCCAAGTTTTTTTTCCCTCCGTTCCATATGTCATTTTGACATCATATAGGACTAGTACACACACACACACGCACACACAGACACACACACACACACGCACACACACAAGCACATCACAGATTGATTTGGACCGAGCCAAAAAGCAGAGTGCTACTGTTCTCACAGAACACCTTCACATCAACTGTCAACAGCCCAATCTGTGCCTAACCGCTTTCAGCTGACATTTCAACAAATGGTATAACTCAACTCACACAGTATTCACAAACGTAATCTGTATCTCTAAAATATTTTTTCATAAAAAAAATGTTATCCATATATGCTGTATGAGATCCTTAGTTTGTTGAGTATCTAAAATGTGTAGTATTACCATTACTGACTATCTTTCAGAAATACTAGTAGTGTTGGTCCTTGTGAAATGTTTCTCCATGTATAAACCCCATTTATCCTCTGAAGTAAATAAATCCTGAGAAGACTGCACACAGAGTCATGAAAAGGCACCTCTGCACCCTCTCTTGTGAGCGTCTCCACGAAAATGTATATTTGCCAGTT
Organism: Salmo salar; assembly: GCF_965601325.2. Classification (NCBI taxonomy): domain Eukaryota; kingdom Metazoa; phylum Chordata; class Actinopteri; order Salmoniformes; family Salmonidae; genus Salmo; species Salmo salar. The sequence goes on along the minus strand of NC_138307.1, from coordinate 6,442,578 downwards.
CAAACAAAGCTAACTCTCCAGTGATTCCAGCAACACAGGACTTCCGCAAACCTATTAGCATTGGTTCCAAGGGCACCCTCAGGAAATACATGATTCCCCAACAAAACCAGCTCGCTGTACATTTTACACACAGAAATATAGAAAGTGCTGCAAATGCACTGCGACATGGAGAGTGTCTAGAACGATGTCTCCTGTTGTGGTATGGCAGGGGGAAATACAGTAGCATCATAGATTGTGACATCTAGAAATCAAACAAGTAAGGTCTGTTTTTTTATATGAGGAAAAATCTATAGCTACATGTTCTGTATTGGCTTCTGGGTAAAAGTATCCGTTTACATTTACAGAGACACTATTCACGTACTGTTGAGTTGATTGTCAAAGCTGAGGTGACTTTGCAGTCATCTAAACTGTTTTCTAAGGTTTTGATCGCAAGCTTTGTAGCACAGTACTTATTCAACAGTGGTTCTGGCGACTGATCAGAAACGTGATCCAGGAAAGTAGTTTGGAAAAGTAAGTAAATTACCGCTTAGGCCAAGTTCCACAGGATGTTAAACTACAAAGAAATACACTAGTGAAAGAGTATAAAACAGAGAAATTATTCCGTAAAGATCATTAGCTCCAAAAGTTATTAAGATTATGGTCAGAATATTTTTCAGGAGGAACATTTAGTAGCTCCAATTCATGATAATTAATGCTCTTTCCCAGAGGTATTTACATTTTGATGGTCTGAAGTAATTTATTCACAGGACTAAAATGAGGGAAAATTCCTATTTTAGGAACTGTGGTCAGGGGAGAGTAAGTAGTTTTACCTGGGCAGCAACATCGTCTCAGTGACTTCGCTCCGCTGGTATGGTGTCCATATTAGGACTGTCACACAAGTACGGGGTTCATATTAGGATGGGAAATTAGTTGAGGATCTTCCACCTTTTGGTACTTTACTCTATTTACCAACAGTAGAAGCTGATTCGATATCTCACCATCTAAATTCAATATTCACATTTCTAAAGAAGTGTACTAAATATTTTTCTGTCTGTTTATGTTGTTTATTATAAATGGATATTTGATGTCTGATAAATGTAGAGCCTGGTTCAAAGTTCAAGTGGGTTTTAAAATATTGATTTTTGGATGTTTATATAAAATATAAATCTAGTATCCTCGGGCAGAAACTAGTTACTTGCTTTAAATGGTAACATGTCATGTCAAGCTAAGTATTGACAAGCGAAAACCCAGCTCATCTGTTAGTAATTGCCATCAATGTCATTGCATCATTCATCAGTTAATCTGGTAAACACTCAGGTGCAATAAACATAATCAATACATTTAGTTTTGTGTTAAAATATGAACATGCATAATACAGGTGACGTGATATTATAGTCATGTATTCTGACTGTAAATAGCCTTCATGTACTGTAGCCAAATAGCCTTGATTTACACACACTTTTCTGAGTCAGATTTGCTCTTTTGTACTCCTGCATGTTTATTCTAAGTTTGTTGCGACCTCTGCACAGGTTAGACCATGTCAGCCCTGCAGCGCTAACCGTGAATGAATCACCACTACACATGACACACTGGCAAGGCACTGGTATGAGTCAATACTGGTTACTTGTAGCCTTGAATGTAAATGTTGCTGATGATAGGGGTTCTCTCGCCTTGCGACCGTTTCACTAACTAAGGCATGCCAACCCTTAGGCGGGAATGCCATATAGTAAGAACCCAGTCATGTTTTTTTCTATTGCTTTCACTGTCAAGGTGAGTTGATCCTGGCAGGCATAATAAAACATATTTTATTATAATACTTTATATATTTTCAATTACAGCTGACACGTCTGCAAATCAAGTGGGCACATGGGTTTTTCTACCACTCGCTTTTGTGCAAGTAAGCACAAACGTGGGCTAACGTGGATGTCCATAGTGCTGCTGACAGTGACATGACACATTAGTAAATAACTACGCTAGATAACAGTCAGAATATACCATCAAATCTGCTTCATAATAGTTTATGGCCACCGTCGAATGACATTTATGTATAGCTTTTAGAGGCGAGCCAATGAAACGCCGGCTTTAAAATGAAGTCGGCCATGATTCATGTCATCTAGCTGTCAGTCTTACATTAATATTATGGCCATATCCATCATGTTGCACATCTATAATCAACTCCAGCTGTAAAATTGGATTTGGCATGACATCACAGAGGATATTTCCTTGATGGCAGGCTGCTCCCCGCAAATGAGAGGTACACCAGGTGAAAACAAATACAACACAAAACAACGGGTATAACAGGACCGAAATGACAATGGTAAAGGGGAGGAAATGTGTGTTACATGCTTACTGGTTAGCTATGAAGTAGGACAGAGAGTTGTATTCATCTAGAATACAATATGTCGAGGTGTAGGTTTCTGTGATTTTAGCTACTCTTCTATCAAAGAGCTCTCACTGTGTTGAACTCACTCCAGCACACAAAATACACGATCAACCTGACCTTTTTCCTAAAGTCAGGAAGAGAGAAGATTGTACCATAACGTTTACATTACTGTACTTTCCTAAGCAGTCATCTGGGCCCATACGATAACTACTACGGTTGTATTTCAAAATGCGAATTATTGATAAATTCATCCTCAGTGTTTTCTTATCAGTCAAGGAGGGGGTGTCTGTTTATTCTGAATATTTCTTTGATTTCCTCCTCACCAAATTCCTTTGAAAGTCGCAGAACTTGTTTCGTATGCAAAGGTACCTAGCCGACAGTAATTTATTTTATTTGTATGCCTCTTTCTCTTCTAATGTAACAAATAAGAAATGGCAATCTCTGCTCCAGGAAATGCGTCAGGCACTGGAGCAGCACTGTCAGTCACATTAAAGTATAAGCTGCTCCTTTAAAAATAATGTTGATTCTACATACTCCAATATTGACTAACTGTCTCTGTTTGATGTATGCATTACTAGCCCCATGCAAACTCAATGTTTGGGCTTAGGTTGTTAGTTCTGCCACTGTAACCGATGCAGAGTAACTACTGATGCCCCCAGATATAACAATTGACTGTCCCCAGAGAGAATTTGCTTGTGACTGAAATTACTGCCCAGCTAGCATATTTAATTCCTTGGAAGTGGTGGGAACGTTTGCTTTTGGTTTCACATTGGTTGCGGGAATGAAGACAGAAGTTTCCTGACCGGTTAAACTAAATATTTTTTTACATTTAGCCTGTTCTGCGAACATTTATTTTTGGGTTGCAGGGAGGTTCTGAGAACTTTTTACTCTGGTTCCTTGACAGTTTTCCTGGGAGGTTTTATTAACGCTATTATAATGGAAATTGTAGGTTATTTTGAGGTTTAATAACTTCCTTAAAACTTTCACTGAATGTTTCAATAAGACTTTTAATAACAATGCTAGTTTATTTTGGGTTAACTTTTTGGAACTCCAAGCACATATGGGACATATGGTAATTAATTTCCTTAGACATTAATCATGCAAACACATTTATTTTTTATTGTGACACAGCATCAGTGAAATTCAAATCCATGATTTTCTGTTCTCTATCCATTGAATTATCCATTGAATTCCAGGATTATCCATTGAATTCCAGGATGGAGCTAGCATACCATGTTTTCTTTATTCATACAAAGCTGTTGTATTCTATTCAAACAGACCCCATTTCAAAGGAAACAAGCACTCTTTAAGATCAGGTGTGGCCAATTAGTAGGCGCACCTGAACAGACTTAACAAGATAGAGGATAGAATGAGTTTTGTTGATGCTGAGAATAGAATGTATATGTTTTTAAATAACATTCTTAGAATGTTCTCTGAACTAAGGTTTTCTTGGGGTTTTTATGGAATGCTTTCTTCATCTTCTGAGGATAGAGCTTATTGTGTACAATTAAATTGTGTTGAACATTTCCAGAATATTGCCAAGAATTGACATAACAGAAAACCATACATTCTCTCAACATTCTGAGAACATCGCTTAAGTTAGACCATTTTTGAGAACAGTCTCAGAATGTAGTAAAAATATGATGTTAAATAGACATTTTGTGGAATGTTCTGTGGAAGTACTGAAATTCCCACAGAAAAACATTGTTTCTTAATTTTCTCTAAATTATTTGAGAACATTTGCAATGTCAAACCAGTTGGAGAACATTCCTAGAACATTACCAAAATTAAATAAAATGTAACCATGTTACAATTTTAAGGAAACGGTCTGTTAAAGTAAAGAAAATGATTTTATTTTGGTACAGTTCCTTTTTTTTGTACTGAGAATGTTTCAAAGCCTATCCTGCACCAAGACTGTATGAAAAATAACCATGGGACAACCAATCTCTCACCAAGCTCTAAGAAACATATGGTTCTCAGAACGTTATGTGCAAGCTAGGTGAAATCTGGCAAAACCCAATAATGCAGTGACATACACTGAGTGTACAAATCATTAAGAACACCTTTCTAATATTGAGTTGAACAGAACAGCCTCAATTCGTCAGGGCATGGACTCTCCAAGATATCGTAAGCATTCCACAGGAATGCTGGTCCACGTTGACTCCAATGCTTCCCACAGTTGTGTCAAGTTGGCTGGATTTTCTTTTGGTGGTGGACAATTATTGATACATATGAGAAACTGTGAAAAACCCAGCAGAGTTGCAGTTATTCACACAAATCGGTGCACCTGGCACCTACTATCATATGCAGTTCAAAGACACTTAAATCTTTTGTCTTTCCCACTTACATGTACACAATCCATGTCTCAATTGTCTCAAGGCTTAAAAATCCTTCTTTAACCTGTCTCCTCCCCTTTATCTCCACTGATTGAAGTGGACTTAAAAAGTGACATCAATAAGGGATTATAGCTTTCACCTGGATTCACCTGGTAAGTCTATGTCATGGAGAGAGCAGGTGTTCATAATGTTTTGTACACTCAGTGTATGGGTTTTGAATTCAGGTTTGTGGGAAAGTGCGATGAGGAACAAATTATTTATCAATAAATGTTATCGTTAGGAGATAAACAATTTGACTTGGTATTTGTAATAATATTTTTTAAAAGGCATGCGTCAGACATGCCAAATTTCAAGTATCATGGCCGTTGAACTAGTCCTCAGGTGTAGAATATATCAAATCAAATGTATTTATAAAGCCCTTCTTACATCAGCTGATATCTCAAAGTGCTGTACAGAAACCCAGGCTAAAACCCCAAACAGCAAGCAATGCAGGTGTAGATTTACCGTTTGTTTATAGAAACACTTCAGAAGTTACAAAAGGTCAGACGAGGAACAAATGTTGGGCCGGCCTGCTTTCAGTTTCATCATAGATGATATTGTCTGATGCAGTTCACTAGGGCAGGGTTGTGGCTGTGGGGCTTGTAGCCAGGATGGAGCAGCTGACCAAAATCAAAGAAAAAAAACTGAACACAAGTTACATTGTGGGGTTAGTGTTGACCTTGTCACAGATTAGGTTTTACCATCATTCAAAACTTGCTCATCTCTGCTGGACCCAAATGACTTTTGTGCTTGAGTGAATTTAAACCAATGACCAATACTAATGTATGACATTGATATCCTCTCAGTTTTTTGAGAAAGAAAATTGTTAATCAATGACAAATGGAATTGGAAATGTATATATATTGGTTATACTGGATTCCTTTCTATTTTCTTTTACAGGACCTACCCCCCTCGTTTTGGCAACGAGCGGTTACTCTTCTGGAGTCCGTCCACACTTAATGAACCCTTATCTTTCTCACTTTAATCGTTCACCAGATGTTTTTCCTTCCCTGTTTTCACAGTTGACATTTTTCTGTTTGACATGAGACAGATTCAGGTTCAGAAGTCTGTTTATATAAAGAGAGTTGAGGTTGTTGGCTTTGAAACGACGTGTCCCTCAACATGTGCGATCAGCACTTTCCCAGGGTTATTTCCACATTGTTCGCCAGAGACAAGCAGAGGGACACACACACACACACACACACACACACACACACACACACACACACACAGCGACTGACTGACTGACGGACTGGCCTTTCTTTGAGGCAGACACTTTTATTACAAAATATTCACTTTGATTCCTGTCCCATTTGGTGTCCATTCCAAACGGATTAAACAACAACCCATTAAAAGAGTATGAATTATATGTTTGTGCAATACATTCCATTGTGGTTTCAATGTACACTGTTTGTGTTGCACAATTAGCGACCTTGGGCTAAAAAGGACTTTGACCTGAAAAGAAAACTCTGCTTGCATGCAGTACCTTACCTCAAAATCTTTCCCCAAGTGTGGCATGTGCTTGTGTGTGTATGTTAGTGCCTGCATGCGTGAGTGTGTGTGTGTCCCACACATTCCATATTTACTGACTTGAGTAGCTAAAGCACTGAACACTGTAGCCCACATGAACCCAAGTTCTCATCCAAGCAGCTGTACCTACATATGTCCTTATTTTCCTCTGACCTCCTCTGATATGCAGTAAGCGTATGGAGTGATTTCACAACATAAATAAACCAGGCCAAAGACAGTATGATGTAAGAACCCACAGCCCTTCAATGTTGTCCCTTTGAAGTATGTGTTGTTATTGAACAAGCAACAACAGAGCTGATGTGATCTGTATCTTCAGTTTTAACCTCTAGTCTCGTTGCAGAGACGTTTTGGAGTAGGAAAATATACTTGTTTATTAAACTGGTGAAAGATGAGAATTCATCTAATTACATTGAAGTAGGTCAGAAATTAGCTACTGAGTATATAAGTAATCAAACTGAATATTTAATTACGAATACTTCCCCCCTATTTTCTTCAAAAAGAGTCTGCATCTCTCTTTCTGCCTCTGCCTCTGTCTCTATCCCTCCCTCTCCCCCTCCCTCTTTCTTCTCAACCTGCAGTCCTTTCAGAGACTTCCTGTAATTTACTTAATCAACATCACCTGAACATTGTTGGATTGTTATCAAATGGCTTTTGGGGTAATAAAAAAGGAAGAAGGAAGAATTATTTTCTATAAATAGACCAGAGGCCTCATGGTGCCCAGATGACAGGAAGCAACTGAGGCCTATCATGTGGAATGCCTTTTTCTCCCAGAAAGGAAATTAATTTCTTGTGATTTTAGAAAACGTTCACAAGTGTTTTGTTTAAAGGCTGTAGTGTGGGTTCTCTTTCTTCATTGATGTTGTGATGAGAGATGCATTTCTCCGAAGATATCCCTCCTATTGTAACCCAAATACTGCTCTTTCTCAAAGCATTGGCCAAGAAATCACAGTTTTGAAATCCCTCCGTCCACGGTGGACCGACCAGGCTTTAGTGTTGTGCTTCCTCCCTGCATTCAAACGTCTTCATTAAATTTTGGAATGTATTGTGTTATCATTTGATGTTGGAAGCTTGGAAAGCCATAAAGCACTTCTGTCACTTCTGTCTGCTTTGAACATGTCCCTGTATGTGACATGCTTGGAGTACACCCAGTATGGTGGCTGATGGGATATCGTTTTATCATCTCAACTCTCCGGAGATAATCTACTAACAAAGACCATATTGGAAAACTTTGCATATGATCACGAATTAAAGGTTTTCGTCAGACATTTAACCAACAGTGCCATAGGCCTTTTATAAATATGTAGGCCACAATGCCTGTTGTGAAACCCAAAGCAGTTATACAGGGTCAAAATAGGACATTACTGTTTATCTTTTTTAATTGTTAAGGGATATAAATGTATACACATTTCTTTGGCATGGAACCTAGAGCTCTGTGTTGACAAGTAATGGACGTCTTCAATGGATAGTGGTCTCTCCAACAAACACCGAGATCCCTCAATTACATTCCAGTCTCTGACTTTAAAATGCTGTCCACATTAACTTAATCTGTCTTCCTTAGACGGAAATTTCGAATGTAAATCATTGCTCCATAAAATGTAATTGTTCTGAGATGTTGTGTGAACTTCCCTTCGCGTTTGGAGGGAATGCGTGTGTGTGTGTGTGTTTAGTTTTGTGAAATTACACAGACTGAGTTGATTTCCATGATAATAAAATGCTTCCAATCGAAAAGGGACCATGTGGTCAATGAAAGGATGGCCAATTCCGCCAACTCTTATTGGTTTAGTCGGGTTTGGCTACAATGTCCCATGTTCTTGGAACTAAAATCCAATGGGCACGTGAACACTATAATCTTCAACTTCCGTCACATAGAAATAGATCCAGATGGAATTCAAGTCCAACCACCAAACTTTTGATTCCAAAACAGTTAATGATCCAGATCAAAGCGACTTTACAAAAAATATTTTCACATCACATACATCTCTTTCACTCTCCTCTGAATATACAAAAGAAAATGCACATCAGATGAAGCAGCAATGTAATGTATGTACAGTACCAGTCAAAAGTTTGGACACACCTACTCATTCAAGGGATTTTCTTTATTGTTACTATTTTCTACATTATAGAATAATAGTGAAGACATCAAAACTATGAAATAACATATGGAATCATGTAGTAACCAAAAAAGTGTTAAACAAATTCAATTATATTTTATATTTGAGATTCTTCAAAGTAGCCACCCTTTGCCTTGATGACAGCTTTGCACACTCTTGGCATTCTCTCAACCAGCTTCATGAGGAAGGCTTTTCAAACAGTCTTGAAGGAGTTCTCACATATGCTGAGCACTTGTTGGCTGCTTTTCCTTCACTCTGCAGTCCAACTCATCCCAAACCATCTCAATTGGGTTGAGGTCAGGTGATTGTGGAGGCCAGGTCATCTGATGCAGCACTCCATCACTCTCCTTCTTGGTCAAATAGCCCTTACACTGCCTGGAGGTGTGTTTTGGGTCATTATCCTGTTGAAAAACAAATGGTAGTCCTACTAAGCGCAAACCAGATGGGATGGCGTACCGCTGCAGAATGCTGTGGTAGCCATGCTGGTTAAGTTTGCCTTGAATTCTAAATATATCACAGACAGTGTCACCAGCAAAGCGCCCCCACACCATAACACCTCCTCCTCCATACTTAACGGTGGGAACCACACATGCGGAGATCATCCATTCACCTACTCTGCGTCTCACAAAGACACGGTGGTTGGAACCAAAAATCAGAAATTTGGAATCATCAGACCAAAGGACAGATTTCCACCGGTCTAATGTCCATTGCTTGTGTTTCTTGGCCCAAGCAAGTCTCTTCTTCTTATTGGTGTCCTTTAGTAGTGGTTTCTTTGCAGCAATTCGACTATGAAGACCTGATTCGCACAGTTGATGTTCATGTTACTTGAACTCTGTGAAGCAATCTGAGGTGCAGTTAACTCTAATGAACGTATCCTCTGCAGCAGAGGTAACTCTGGGTCTTTCTTTCCTGTGGCGGTCCTCATGAGAGCCAGTTTCTTCATAGCACTTGATAGTTTTTGTGACTGCAACTGAAGAAACATTCAAACATTAACTGACCTTCATGTCTTAAAGTAATGATGGACTGTTGTTTCTCTTTAAATTATACTTTTATTTAACTAGGCAAGTCAGTTAAGAACAAATTCTTATTTACAATGACGGCCTACCCCAGCCAAACCCGGACAACGCTGGGCCAATTGTGCGCCACCCTATGGGACTCCCAATCACGGCCGGATATGATACAGCCTGGATTTGAACCAGGGACTGTAGTGACACCTCTTGTACTGAGAATCAGTGCCTTAGACCGCTGCGCCACTCGGATACCCATTCCAGTGACTACCTCATGAAGCTGGTTGAGAGAATGTCAAGGTTTTGCAAAGCTGTCATCAAGGCAAAGGGTAGCTACTTTGAAGAATCTGAAATGTAAAATATATTTAGATTTGTTTAACACTTCTTTCGTTACTACATGATTCCATATGTGTTGTTTAATAGTTTTGATGTCTTCACTATTATTCTACAATGTAGAAAATAGTAAAAATAAATATAAACCCTTGAATGAGTAGGTGTGTCCAAACTTAAGTAAGATTCTCTGCATGTGATGTGGACCGAAAACACTTTTGACACATCTCCTGAAACCGACTTCTAATTCATCCCTGGGGCAGTAGTTATGACTTGAGTGACATAGAGGTCTGACAACATGACTTTCCCCTCTTCAGGCCAAGTCTCCAATTCTAGACTCCAGTCTACAAAACCAGGGTGTCTTATGATTTGGTTATTCTTTTTTTTTTCATTTGGGACATCGGTTCGAATTAGGGTCGCGGCTATCTGTCATTCCTGACTCTCAGGGGCTCATCGATGACAGGCCAAGCCACGGATACAACACCAGGTGTTTTATCCTCATTGAGGTGGCTATGATATGACACCTACCTGTTTTTTAGACTCAACCTGTCAAGGGAGCCAGATTTAATGAATGTAATGATCAAAGAAGGAAAAGCAAGTTTTGCCCTGAGGTACGGATCCCAGTGAGCCTTGCATGCTGCTAATTATTTAGCATTAAGGTAGACAGGCTTATGCATAGATGACTACTTCAAAGATTTGATTGGGGTTTAGTTTGTTACAACAGCACAGAGCCTGGAGGTCGCTGTGGTGACATCAAAACATCAGGGTGGATAAATCTGCTCGTGTAAACTGTCTCTAGGCAGCCACAGGTAAGCAGAAGCCTTTATCCACTCTGACAGGTGATGTGAAGAACAAACATGTAGGCTACAGCATAGAAGATCTGGGCTGGCTGATGGAACATTTGTGGCAACTTTTAATGTCAAAGTGTAACTTTTATTTTGTAAGATGTTGGTAATCTTGTCAATGTAGCTGATAGTACAGTATGTGTGTGGTAAGATGGCTGTGGAGAGGTTGAAGAATATACAGATTTGTTTAGTCTGGTTTGTAACCATATACAGTATTTCTCCTGGCTTGTGCTATAAGAGGGCTGTGTGTTATTCACAACTCATACAGCTCAGTCATAACATGTCATACGAGAGAATAAAATACCGAACATGCACCAGCAACACATCACGTGAGCTAAACTTGCAGTCATTTTACATTTTATTTTATTTTTCTGCTGCTTGCAATCCTACTGAATCAAAACTGGAACCTTCTTCAGGGAACAAATATCTAGTTTCCATAATTCTCTATGCTGGCTGACAGTCATTGGCACATTTGGTACAGTAGGGACATTTCCTCATGAAGAACATCAGCATGTATATAATAATTTGTCAACAGAGCAACAATGTAAGTAAATCATTCTGAACTTGCCCAGATTTACACTACAGCCTGCCAACAGCTAATTACGGTACGTCCCTTCTGTTTTACGATAGCTGGGTTTTTTTTCACGAGTTGTGGCCAAGGGGTTGTCACCAGGGTCCGGAGGAGACTCTAGGTTTCCAGCAAGGCATTCTCCTGGCCATCTGAAGAGTGAATACCATGACAACAGACTTCTGGGGGGGGGGGGGGAAAGAAATACATGTTCAAATAAAAATGCATTCTTGAAAAAAAGGGGTTGAAGTTAAGTTTGAGTTTTATTGACATGCTTTAAAAAAAAAAAACGGGGAAGTTTTTGTGGTGTAGGTGAATGTAATAAAGGTAGCCTGATGAATGTCTTACATGGACAATGTTGCAGCAGAGGACATATTTGGGACAAAGAGACGAAAAAGACAGACGGGTAGAGGATAGTAGGAAGGAACCAGAGTGGATATTGTACTTCCAAAAAGGACACTCATATTGAGGCCTTCACATTCCATAATGAACAAAATGCCCTGAGAAATGCCAAAACTTTGACCAACAGTACTTCAAATTCAAGTGCAGCAAGCCAGAAATGCAATAATTCTCCACAGTACAGAAGTAGAGACTGTAAAGTCCCCATGATGTTCCTTGAACATGTATAGTGTGCTTATATGTTTGTACCAACCACCCATCATGGTTGATCAGAGCTACTTAACTGGTATCATATAAACAACAATTGTGCCAATTCAATTGCTCACAGCCTTGCATATCTCCATTATTGTTAAGCAGGTCACCATTTTTCAAAGCTGTAATCAAGGTTGCTATAATGGCACATTAAAGAGAGAAAAATGTGATCAGATTGCCATAACCATCTGATAAAACGAGCTCTATCGTTTTATATTAAACAATTACGTATGTTTGGTTTAAAGGGAGCTCCTTCACTGTGAGTACTTAGGTGTCTTTTATTCTGTCAAATGTGCCTGAGGAGAGGAGTATGTGTTACCGTGTGGAGATCTCTGCTCGAATGATTTGTAAGCCCCTCGGTACCTCCGAGGCATCCAATCATCTGCCTTGCTTTCTGTTGAGCTTGGAAATTACTACCCTGTCTGTCTGTCTGTCTGTCTGTCTGTCTGTCTGTCTGTCTGTCTGTCTGTCTGTCTGTCTGTCTGTCTGTCTGTCTGTCTGTCTGTCTGTCTGTCTGTCTGTCTGTCTGTCTGTCTGTCTGTTACTGTGTGTTTGCTTTTGAAGGGTTAGCCACCAGTAATCTGGAATATGACCAAATGAAACGGGTAACTACTGAGCCTTGAACTGAATGCCATAACGTGTGTTATAGTAAGGTTGAGGTTTAGAGGTTTAGAGGTTTATTGAGGTTTACAATCGTTCTACAGGACCTAGAAAAAATCAGAACAACAGAATGGGTGGACAGAGGTAGTTTTTGGGACAGTGCTGTTATGTTTCTTTTTCAACCTGAATGTGTTTTGTTCGTTGACACCGACCCGAACCCTTACTCTCAATAAAATGTCTGTTCTATCCAGTATAACTTCATGTACAGTACAACGAGGCAGTATTGTGCTGTTCGGAGTATAAGTGAAAAGTTTATGAAGGTGCTCATTATCATGTTGTGGTAGAGAGGTGGGGACATTTGCCTGCTTCAGATGTTTCAGAGGCCCAGTACTAACCCCTCAGCCTCCATAGCTACGGTATTGTTCTATAAATAAAACAGCAGTGGTATCTCCATCCCTGAATTAGTTATTTACTGCTTGCTTATGACAGTCAGATAGCATCTATACTTAACTATGCCTCTGGTTGTGCCTGTGGGGCTGAAATGAATAGACAGACAGAAAGAAATTGGCCTTGGACTGACATGACAGACACACAGGGCTTTCTTTGAGTCATGTGAACGGACGGGGGGATTTTCGAAAGCTACTCCCCTTCCAAATCCCCCATCTCAATGACTAGACGTTGAGAAAACAAAACGTCTACTGTCTAACTCTATACAACGTTGGTGTGTGCGGAGTTACCTCGAGGGGCTGCCAAAAAACAAACTACTTCTGTTTCAGACCTGAGTATTGCCGTGGTGCGGCGGCCATTGTTGTCATTGTTCCTGGGAGGCAACTCTCCTTAGTGTGTTTGTCACCACAAAGACAGGCCCGGTAACCTGTCCGCCTGCAGCTGGTGCCCACCTGCAGAGCAAGTCAAATTAGGGAAGGAGCCCCACTGTTCTGGCTCTAGTGTCTGTGGGTTTTGTGTTGTGTGCGATATTAGCTTTGGTCCCACTCAGTGTGGAGGTTGGCGATGGGATGGTCAGTTTTTTAAGCCCTTTGTTTTGGTCCCTCACATCAACATTTCTTAACCCAAGCTGTAACCGTGCCAGTTAGCCACAGCTTTTTCTACAGTTCGGTATGCTGCCCCCCCCCCCCCCCCACCCCCCTCCTCCCCCCACCCCCCAGAATAGCATACTCCATTCTACCAACGGTTTCAGATTCCGTATGGTGCTATTAATACGTCTGTTGCTTTGATTTGTCATAAAACAGTTTTCTAAATGATAGGCCAACTGCCAAACACATAGAAAACAAATATGGTGTTCTTTAAACGTGCATTTGTAGTATTTTATATTTCTACTGTGCATTTTTCTTATGTTATTGTAAAGATATAGTGAGAGACTATTCAACATTTATTGATATTGAAGAGGAAGAAAATGTTATGTTTATAACACAAGCTGCTTTGAGTCAAATGTTACATGAATGTATCGCTATTCGCTGTTTATTAAATCCTGCTACATTCTCTGTTGGTCTTATATCACACAACTGCGAACAGATAAAACATTCATGTTACTAAGTGGAACTTTGACAAAAGAAAAATAAAACTCACTAAATCTTGTAAAAACAACTCTTAATAGAATTTCTATGAGAAATAACACACATATCTTGAGCCATGAGAATCTAATCTCAAAGTCCTTCACAAAACAAAACTGGATCTCTGTCCATTTTTTCAAAATTATCTAATTTGGCCTTTTATGAGGGATTGGAAGCTCTGGGAAGCCTTAGGGTTCTTTTCATGTTAACAAGAGATACTCTTGTTAGCTAGCTACTGCAACTCCTCAACAAGGAGATGGAAAACAGATATTAATCATGATTTGGACACACCAAATATTCACTTCTGGGGTCACGGCTAAGTGATTCAGTTGGCTGAGACACGGTGGTTCATTGTTATCATGGCTTCCAGTCCCAAGAATTCTGCATGTCTTGTGACTTTCAGGGGTCAGGGGGAAAAATGACATCACCAACTTTTTGTTCACGCATTAGGGGGGATTCTGGGATTGTGACAGTGACACCTTGTGTTCTTATTATCCTCCCTGTCTCTCTTCCTCTTTTAAGAGCATGGATTGTGTTCTCCACTTCTTCTGTTCTTTCAAAGAATACCCTTTTTTTCTCCCTCTCTCGTCCGCAGCTGCGGCCATATGAAGTGGAGAAAATGACCCTCCTTGTAATGATGAATGATACTTGACCTCCAGACCTGTTCCTCAGAGCCTCAGCGAACACAGAACATTAGCATGAGCCATGGCTCACGAGATCCCTGGGATATGCTGTTTAGTTTAGTGTAATAAAAACACACATGCAAGAGGCTTGGACCTTTTCCTCACTGCTAAGGTGTCCCCAAATTAAGATTAAATATGTGTCCATATAGATTATATATTGGAAACGTTCCTCAATATAAGGTCGCCCCACCAAATTTCGAGTGGTGGATCATGGGCGGCTTTACTGTGACATACATTCCACAGCAGTAGGGTTTCCCAAGTAGAGGCTTTTGTTATATGATTAATTACTGGAAGCAACAGTTATGGCGGGATTAACAATTAGTTGGACCTGTCAAGTAGTCAGTCTAAGATGGCAAACTAATTGAACGGCTGGTTGCCCATTGTGTCCCAGAGCAAGGCCATGGAAGTGAGACGGATCCCCCCCCTTTCATCTCTTTTACATGGCTAATACCATGCTGGAGAAAGGCCTGTCATCAGCCAGGGTAATTTTCTATAAATATTCATATCCTTGGTTTCCAACTATGAACTTTGAAACGAAGAAAGTTACCTTCATGGTACTGTATATTTGATTAGAGCGAGAGTATGTTTCTGTTCTTCATTAGAGAAAGAGAGAAAAATGTTGTTCCTCACATCAGCAAGTTGCCTCTGGTTTGTATTGCTACTATCTTAACCTGCAGATGTGAACAATTAGATTGAACATTTCTCATGTTATAGAAACTGTTGAAAAAAAATCAGGGAATTTCTAAGGGCTCTATTTTATCATAAACAATGATACATCTATTAACAGGCGCTATAGGTTCAGGGGCGTGTCAGAAATATCAGAGATATTTTCAGTATCACAATTATCTGAGAACTTGCTGGTGTTAGCACGAAAGAGCTGGGTTTTGACCAATGAACAAGTTGTGGGCGTGTTGAGGCTTGGCCACTCCCTGGCCAATCAGAACGTGCTTCATGGCGAACTATGTGGTTGCTTCAGGTTGTTTATTTGCGGTCTTTTATGTATTGCCTTGGAATCAACTCCAATCCCAATGTTATAGTTTGTTAAATGGCTTACAGAAACTAAATAACAAAATGTCGACCCATTTTTGCTAAATACGTTAACTTGAACTCATTTGCAGTCCACATTGTTCTAAGTCATTGCATGGCTTCAACAGCATTCACAATGATATAGGGGATAGGCCTACCGTAAACGGTGTTATGGCTGAGCATGGATATGCCAAACATTGTCAATAAGCAAGATTCAATTCATTATTGATAAGACCAATTTTTTTTTAACTTGTTTTAAATATGTCACACTTACAGGCACCATCATTTCTTCCCGTGGGCATGTAATATTAAAACAACGCAGACCATGGAGGGTTTTACGCACATCCAAATATTTCACAGTAGCTGGACAAAGATCCAATATGAATGGAAAGGGAGAATGTGGCCTCACCACTAAACTGCTCCCAAACAGGCCTATGTTTTATGAACACAATTGGAACCATCTTACAGGTTAGATCACATTCACACATCTCCAGACTTTTCACTGCAAGCGCGCCACGGACGTTGTCTCCATGAAACCAGGACGGGGAATCATTCTAATACGTTTGGTTGTAATAACATTTTATGAAAAACAAGCAATCAGTTTAAAAAAAAAACAACAGCAACAACAGCCATAAATACATGTAAAATGTAATGATATCATAAAACCTACACACATTGCTGCTGAACCCGCCTTCGATATAGTAAGCCTAAGGGAGGAGTTGGGTTTTGAACACAAGCCATTTTTACAGGTTACAGATAACTTCTAAACTTTGTTAAACTTCTCACGATGGGCATGGACACGTAGCCTACGTCATGGAGGGGGTTTTACGCACATCCAACACAAGACCTGCGTGGCTAAAATGTGGCCCTGCCTGCAATGCATAGATTAAAAGGGAATGTCAGCTCACTGCTTTACAGCGGACTTGATATTTTAATAAAGCTTTGGTGATTAAGACTTATTTCCAAGCGGTCTCAGCAGCCAAACCCTTTATTGACAGTCTTGACTACTTCGCGATTGCATTGGGCAGACACAACAACAACAAAAAATAATTGAGAGGAGGGAAGAGTTTTAGTCAAATGAAATGAAATGGGAAAAAAACGGTCGTTTTTTTATGTTTCTAAATACAAAGTATACAGGCACCAAAAGCGCATTAGGCTACTATTGTTCCATGTTCATATGGGCAGTGTGTGTCACGGCTGGATAGGCTGCGTTTCCGCTGTCGAAATTCATGCCATAACCAACTGTAATACCACTAAAACCAGCTTCTGGTTGGTCTTAAATATCCCAATCAGCACTGCCTGAAATTAGCACTTTGGATCATATTTACACCTCAAATATTTTCACCTGCCCATCTGAGTGCAAGCGAGCTGGTATAAGACAGGTAAATTGCTGAACCTGGCATTAGGGCTGGAAAATGCCAGATTGGCAGATTTTATATGACGAAAATACAAACTAACGTGCGCTTGACACTAGCGCCGCCTTAACAGCAGCAGAAAATAGAGCCCATAAAGTTAAAAAAAAACTTGAAGCATTCATAAAGTTGGCCCTCAAAACTGCGGTCTTGCTAAATGCAGAAAAATATGACTTTGCTCAGTGTGCCAAGTTAACCAGTTGAATAGAAACCTGTGCGGCCACACAACACAACTGAAGTGGCTTCCCATCAATGAACCCGCCAGCCAGGGTGAAGCATGGGAATTAACCCAGCTGTACTGACTGCATTGCTAGTCCATGGCTTCCCATGAAAGGTTTCAAGAAAGAAAAAGTCAATTGTTCACTTTCGAAAGGGACAGGACAAGCAGGGAGAGGCACAGGAGGAGCAGCACCCATGGTGTGGGACATATCAAAATATTTGACAGGACTTCAGTATTATGAAAATCCATCTTTTCTTTCTGTGGGGACAGTTATGGGGGCCATCAAG